>NC_072429.2:20600535-21234642 GCF_028878055.3 Symphalangus syndactylus
GCAAAACAGAAGACAAAACAGCAGTGAAATAACAACTTGGCACCATCACTTCCTTCTATCACATGTTGACAAAGAAAAATAATGAAAGCTGCACCAACAACTGTACTTAAGACAAAAATGCATTTATATGAAATACTTGATTTGGAGGCAATCAGAATTTTCATTTATAGCAGCTTGTTACCAGAGTGATACCAACAGTCCTTAGTAATTAAAGGTGTCATTTATGCCCAGACCCTTGGCGACAGAAGTAAAAACTCAACCCCTGTTTCTTGAGAATTGCTGCTTTCTAATCATTTTGAAACAGAAGGTGACTAGCATAGTCACCTCCCCACTTTGTATTATACAAATAGCTCATCTTGGGAACAGCTTCTGAGGCACCAAACATCCCCTCCACATCTCACCCCCGAAGGTAACACATTTCATTTTGTGTGTCCCTCCCAATTCTGGCTGGCATTCCTTTAAGGAGACTTGGCTCTGAACTTTCAGAAGAATGTGATGTTTTACGTTAACACCAAAAGCTCTATACACTGAGGAAGAAAACATCAAGTGAAGGAAGTTCAAACAAATTTCCAATCTTTACAGTCCTTTAGTATTTATATTTTAAAAACGGAGGCATAATTTATTTCTGATGAAACTGAATTGCTCAGTTCTCCACTAATAGGATCCTCAGGGCAAAAAGGGTAGAGTAAGAGTCAACATAAAAAGCAGCAGCTTCACAATTTTTTTAAATTTAAACTTGAAAAAAAATTAATAATTAGGGTTGTCATGATTATTGCACTTTATGATAAATTTTTCTCATTTAGTGAATGGGATAATGAACTTGAGTGACCTGGAAGATTAGTAAAAGACAAGTAATATTGGCCTAAAAAGCACTGGTGACCATTCCTATTTTGTTAAGGAAGCCAACAAGCCATGTGCAGGTGTAATGGCACATCACAATTTTTTTATCCTTTCTTCTTATGCATTTTTTTCCCTCCTAGAATTAATTTGACTGTTTGCCAAATGTTTTCCACCTGAAAGCTGACCAGGGTGAAGACCTTTCTGCTCTTGCCATAGAACTGTGGCAGAGTTTCCATCTGGTGCAAACACTTTTTTTTTTTTTTTTTTTGGAGCCTAATCACGGTGATTTATTTTTCAATCAGTCACATAATCAAAGGAATGCTTAAATATCTTATACTGTCATTGTGGAGGGATGGAGCAGCATTCTACAAAAGAATCATCACTGAAGCAATGGAGGTCCATCTGCCTAATTATCCAGTGATGAAGATCGCCTTTAGTAAGCACAATATTAAAACTGTTGTGGGTTCTTCAAAGGTGCTGCATTCCCATCATTTTGCCTTGAAAATAATGAAAGGGAAGACACAATAATAGAGTGTGAAAGTGGATGGCATGTAGCAAGGGCTCCAGGCAAGCTTTGTGTTTCCTCCTGTGAAAAGTACCACCATTTATTACCACTCATTAAAATTTAATTTTATATGGCATCCTTAAAAGGTCATTTTTTAAATTGGAATTTTGTCGGCAACATTACTGACTGATTAACTACTGTGAAAAAACAAATCTTCATAGATTTATTGTTTTAAGCTATTATTAAAGAGGCACCTTAAAAAAAACAGAACAAATTATTTCCTTCCTATACAGCAAGATTTTTCTCCTTTCTAAGTAATTTAGTTTATACAGTATTTTCAGTTGATTTTTGTACTAAAAGCACCTTGGAAACCTAATTAGAAATAGAAAATCATTAGCATATAAAGGGTTTAAACCTATAGCTTAACTATGACAAGTTTAAACCAAGACTATGATGGTAAAATGCAAATCACTCTAGCATGGAAAGTGGAGAAGTTTAACTTACATCTTTTCTTTGTACTTACTTCAATCAAAATCTGTTATTTTTCTACTGAATCTTATTTTATTATAGACTATGATTACTTTGACTTCTAGTCTAAATTGGTTTTATGTAGCTGTACATTTGTAATAAATATTAATACTTATACTATAAGTATAAAAGAAACCCTTCATTCTCCAAAAGGAAAGAGAAATATTTTTTACAGCACCAAAATTTTCAGGCACTTTATATACATTTTATTCTTTAATCATATAAAAAAATTGAGATAGACATTAAGCCCATTTCGGTATCAAGGAAACTGATGCTTAGGAAACATAAGAGACACATGCTAAAACCATGCAAGAAGTTAGTTTAATAGGAAAGCCAGATCTAACCCATATCTCCCTTGCTCCAATAGAATTTCCAATACCTAGGCTATCTCCTGAAGAAAGTACATCTATTTTCACAAAAAGAGAAGTCAGCTAACTTTCTGTAAACAGACAAATAGTAAGTATTTTCTGCTTTTCAGGATATACCATCTGTGTAGCAACTACTCGATTTTGCCTTTGCAGCGAAAAAGCAGCTATAGATAAAATGTAAAAGAATAGGTTAGCTGTGTTCAAATAAAGCTTTCCTTTCAAACTTGGACAGCAGGCTAGGTCAAAGGGTCACAGTTTGCCCTGCACTCGAGTATAAGCTATGTAAAGGCATAAACTTTATTTGTTCAATATTATATAATCTGATGTCTAAAAAAGCAATGATTAACTAGTGATATTAAAAATAATGCTAATACTTATTTTAAATTTGTTATGTGCTGACTGTTTTTGCATACCATAACTCATTTGTTCTCAAAATATCCCTGCAAGTTAGTTACTATTTTTTACCCATTTTAGGAGATAACAGAACTGAGGAATGAATAATTAATTGGTCAAGATAATTCAGCAAGTAAGTCGGGAATCTGGGATTTAAATAATAAAAATGCATAACACACAGTAAGATCTCAATCAATAATTGATTAATTAAACAAATGAATAAATGAATGAGTGAATGAATCAGTATAGGGAATTAGTCCTGGGTATTTTGAGTAAAAAATATACATCTTGGTAATTTAGGAGATAGCATTCTTCCAAATGGTCTAGGTTTACATAGTCAGAGGCAAATTTAAAAAAAAAAAAAAAAAGAGGCAAATCAAATGAAGGAAAATGTTAATCTGCTATTGAGCATATATTTCTGTATATCAATTAATTAAACTAATTGTCTAGTATGGTTTCTATGTGCCCTCCAAAGACTTATGTGTCGGAAACTTAATCCCCAATGCAACAATGTTGGGAGGTGAGGCCTAATAAGAGGTGACTGGGTCATAAAGTCAGAGCTCTCATGAATGGGTTAACACTGTTCATGCACAAGTGGATTAGTCATTGCAAGAGTGTGTTGTTGGCCGGGCGCGGTGGTTCACACCCGTAATCCCAGCACTTTGGGAGGCCGAGGCGGGCAAATCATGAGGTCAGGAGATCAAGACCATCCTGGCTAACATGGTGAAACCCCGTCTCTACTAAAAATACAAAAAATTAACTGGGCGTGGAGGTGGGTGCCTGTAGTCCCAGCTACTCAGGAGGCTGAGGCAGGAGAATGGTGTGAACCTGGGAGGTGGAGCTTGCAGTAAGCCGAGATCACGCCACTGCACTCCAGCCTGGGCGACAGAGTGAGACTCCACCTCAAAAAAAAAAAAAAAAAAAGAGTGTGCTGTTATGAAGTCTGGCCTCTGGTGTCTCTGTCTTGTGCACTCACTTCCGCCTTCTGCCCTTCCACCATGAGATGACTTTGCCAGTTGCTGGCTTCATGCTCTTGGACTTCCCAGCATGCATCTAGAACTGTAAACTAAATTAACTTGTATTTTTAATAACTAACCAGTCTGTAATGTTCTGTTCTAACAACAGAAGACAAAGACATTGTCTTATCTTAAATAAAATGAACTTTACATAAGTAGGTGGGAAGTTTTGAATTTAACTGACAATTCTGCCTTTGTCATGAAAGAATGTAGGAAGCAAAGAAGGAAGAAAAAGGAAGGAAGGATAAAAATCTGAGAGAAGTTGAAAATAGTGGTGGGAGCTAAGGGATATCTGGTGAGAAGAAAATTGTGAGGAAGACCTTTTAATCAACAGGTATTTACCAAGGGTTTAAAATCTATTGGGTACTAAGCTACGCACTGATAACACATTGATTTTAAAAAGAAAGAAAAATAATCAAGGCTGCTTTATTCATAAAGCTTACAGTATATTAAGGAAAAAACATAAACATCATTTATAAAAGTATTATTACAAATCATGATAAATGCAACAACAACAAAAAAAATGGATAAATGCTCTGAGAGTGTACCAGTAAAATTTAATTAAGACCTGCCAGGTGTGGTGGCTCATGCCTGTAATCCCAGCAATTTGGGAGGCCAAGGTGGGTGGATCATCTAAGGTCAGGAGTGCAAGACCAGCCCGGCCAACATGGTGAAACCCTGTGTCTACTAAAAATACAAAAATTAGCCAGGACTGGTGGTGGGGAGCCTGTAACCCCAGCCACTTGGGAGGCTGAGGCCCAAGAATTGTTTCACCTGGGAGGCAGAGGTTGCAGCGAGCTGAGATCACACCATTCACTCCAACCTGGGCAACAGAGTGAGACTCCATCTCAAAAAAAAAAGGAAAAAGAGAAAAGAATGTAATTTAGACTTAGGGTTTTAAGAAGGACTCTTCGAGGAAAGGATATTTAAATTGAGAATTGCAGATGAAAAAGAACTACCTGGATGAAGAGTAGGGAGAATAGCATTTCAGGCAGATGATTAACAGGAGCAAAGGTTCAGAGATGGGAAATAATGTGATATACTACATGGACTTTAAGACATGCCAGTATGGTATATTGCTGTGAGTTGGGAGAAAAGTGGAAAAAATGACAAGAGCAAGATGAGATAATCCAGCAGGGTTTGTTAATCATATTAAGAATTTAAGAGGCTATTTATTTTTCTCAGATTATATTCCAGGTTTGATGGGCAAAAATGGGAAGGATTTAAATAGTGCAAAAAAAATTTTGGTTTTTATTAAAAAATAAAAGAAAACTGGCAGCAATGGAGGCAGAAGTCAAGAAGTATCTAAGAAGGAGGTATGTGGGGAGATAGGTTAAGAGGATGTTGCAAGAACAGGCCATCAGAGAGATGCTCATGGATAAGGCTACAGAGTGAACGGTACAGCTGAAGATGGATGCATAGATACTTTGGACATAGACGTTGACATGAATTTGTGGATTAGATGTAATAGGTGAAAGGAGAAAATGTTTTCTGTTGGTAGAGTGGGGAGGTGGGAATTCAAGCATAAGATTTTGAACGATTTAATTTTGAGATAACTGAGAGACATTCAAATAGATGCAGTAGATCCATTAGCCTATCTCTCAAAAGAGAGGTATGGATGAGTGACAGTAAAGAGTAAATATTACCCTAAGTCATGGGTGTGGAAGATCACTTAGAAAAAGACTGTAGAAATAGAAGAGAAGAACCCTGATATTTAAGAGTGTGGCAGAAAGCGTAACTAGTTAAGAAGACTGAGAAACTGTGGTTAGAGAGAAACAGACAAAGCCAGGCAATTGTAGTTGTATTACAGAAACCAAGAGAAGAGAGTTTTCAAGAAGGAGGCACGGTCAACTGTGTGAAACGTGGTGAGAAGTCAAGTAAAAAGTCAAGTAAGAGTAAAGTTCTTAGATTTCCAACATGGAGGTCATTGGTGTCCTTCACCAAAGCTTTCGTAGAGTCAGGGGTATAGAAATAAGATGTGAGTGGTAGAGTAACAGAACAGCAAGGGAGTGACAATGTGCATAGACAACTTTTTTGAAAAGCCTCAGGGGGGTAGGAGGGAGCCAAATGGCCAAATAGGAACAGCTCTGGTCTACAGTTCCCAGCATGAGCAACGCAGAAGACGAGTGATTTCTGCATTTCCATCAGAGGTACCGGGTTCATCTCACTAGGGAGTGCCAGAGAGTGGGTGCAGGACAGCGGTTGCAGCACACTGTGCACGAGCCGAAGCAGGGCAAGGCATTGACTCACTCGGGAAGCCCAAGGGGTCAGGGAGTTCCCTTTCCTAGTCAAAGAAAGCGGTGACAGATGGCACCTGGAAAATCAGGTCACTCCCACCCTAATACTGCGCTTTTGTGACGGGCTTAAAAAACAGCACACCAGGAGATTATATCCCACACCTGGCTCGGAGGGTCCTACGCCCACGGAGTCTCACTGATTGCTAGCACAGCAGTCTGAGATCAAACTGCAAGGCGGCAGTGAGGCTGGGGGAGGGGAGCCCGCCATTGCCCAGGCTTGATTAGGTAAACAAAGCAGCCAGGAAGCTCGAACTGGGTGGAGCCCACCACAGCTCAAAGAGGCCTGCCTGCCTCTGTAGGCTGCACCTCTGGGGACAGGGCACAGACAAACAAAAAGACAGAAGTAACCTCTGCAGACTTAAATGTCCCCATCTGACAGCTTTGAAGAGAGTAGTGGTTCTCCCAGCACGCAGCTGGACATCTGAGAATGAGCAGACTGCCTCCTCAACTGGGACCTGACCCCTGACCTCCAAGCAGCCCAAATGGGAGGCACCCCCAAGTAGGGGCAGACTGACACCTCACACAGCCAGGTACTTCTCTGAGACAAAACTTCCGGAGGAACGATCAGGCAGCAGCATTCGCGGTTCAGGAAAATCCGCTGTTCTGCAACCACCGCTGCTGATACCCAGGGAAACAGGGTCTGGAGTGGCCCTCTAGCAAACTCCAACAGACCTGCAGCTGAGGGTCCTGTCTGTTAGAAGGAAAACTAACAAACAGAAAGGACATCCACACCAAAAACCCATCTGTACATCACCATCATCAAAGACCAAAAGTAGATAAAACCACAAAGATGGGGAAAAAACAGAGCAGAAAAACTGGAAATTCTAAAAAGCAGGGCACCTCTCCTCCTCCAAAGGAACGCAGCT
This sequence comes from Symphalangus syndactylus, assembly GCF_028878055.3. Lineage (NCBI taxonomy): Eukaryota > Metazoa > Chordata > Mammalia > Primates > Hylobatidae > Symphalangus > Symphalangus syndactylus. The sequence continues at coordinate 20,607,349 of NC_072429.2, forward strand.
CCTCACCAGCAACGGAACAAAGCTGGATGGAGAATGACTTTGACGAGTTGAGAGAAGAAGGCTTCAGAAGATCAAACTACTCCGAGCTACAGGAGGAAATTCAAACCAAAGGCAAAGAAGTTAAAAAATTTGAACAAAATTTAGACGAATGTATAACTAGAATAACCAATACAGAGAAGTGCTTAAAAGAGCTGATGGAGCTGAAAGCCAAGGCTCAAGAACTACGTGAAGAATGCAGAAGCCTCAGAAGCCGATGCGATCAACTGGAAGAAAGGATATCAGTGATGGAAGATGAAATGAACGAAATGAAGCGAGAAGAGAAGTTTAGAGAAAAAACAATAAAAAGAAATGAACAAAGCCTCCAAGAAATATGGAACTATGTGAAAAGACCAAATCTACATCTGATTGGTGTACCTGAAAGTGACAGGGAGAATAAAACCAAGTTGGAAAACACTCTGCAGGATATTATCCAGGAGAACTTCCCCAATCTAGCAAGGCAGGCCAAGATTCAGATTCAGGAAATACAGAGAACACCACAAAGATACTCCTTAAGAAGAGCAACTCCAAGACACATAATTGTCAGATTCACCAAAGTTGAAATGAAGGAAAAAATGTTAAGAGCAGACAGAGAGAAAGGTCGGGTTACCCACAAAGGGAAGCCCATTAGACTAACAGCGGATCTCTTGGCAGAAACTCTACAAGCCAGAAGACAGTGGGGGCCAATATTCAACATTCTTAAAGAAAAGAATTTTCAACCCAGAATTTCATATCCAGCCAAACTAAGCTTCATAAGTGAAGGAGAAATAAAATACTTTACAGACAAGCAAATGCTGAGAGATTTTGTCACCACCAGGCCTGCCCTAAAAGAGCTCCTAAAGGAAGCACTAAACATGGAAAGGAACAACCGGTACCAGCCACTGCAAAATCATGCCAAATTGTAAAGATCATCGAGGCTAGCAAGAAACTGCATCAACTAACGAGCAAAATAACCAGCTAACATCATAATGACAGGATCAAATTCTCATATAACAATATAAACTTTAAATGTAAATGGACTAAATGCTCCAATTAAAAGACACAGACTGACAAATTGGATAAAGAGTCAAGACCCATCAGTGTGCTGTATTCAGGAAACCCATCTCATGTGCAGAGACACACATAGGCTCAAAATAAAAGGATGGAGGAAGATCTACCAAGCAAATGGTAAACAAAAAAAGGCAGGGGTTGCAATCCTAGTCTCTGATAAAACAGACTTTAAACCAACAAAGATCAAAAGAGACAAAGAAGGCCATTACATAATGGTAAAGGGATCAATTTAACAAGAAGAGCTAACTATCCTAAATATGTATGCACCCAATACAGGAGCACCCAGATTCATAAAGCAAGTCCTGAGTGACCTATAAAGAGACTTAGACTCCCACACAATAATAATGGGAGACTTTAACACCCCACTATCAACATTGGACAGATCAACGAGACAGAAAGTTAACAAGGATACCCAGGAATTGAACGCAGCTCTGCACCAAGTGGACCTAATAGACATCTACAGTACTCTCCACCCCAAATCAACAGAATATACATTTTTTTCAGCACCACACCTATTCCAAAATTGACCACATAGTTGGAAGTAAAGCTCTCCTCAGCAAGTGTAAAAGAACAGAAATTATAACAAACTGTCTCTCAGGCCACAGTGCAATCACACTAGAACTCAGGATTAAGAAACTCACTCAAAACTGCTCAACTACATGGAAACTGAACAACCTGCTGCTGAATGACTACTGGGTACATAACCAAATGAAGGCAGAAATAAAGATGTTCTTTGAAACCAACGAGAACAAAGACACAACATACCAGAATCTCTGGGACACATTCAAAGCAGTGTGGGCATTATAGCACTAAATGCCCACAAGAGAAAGCAGGAAAGATCCAAAATTGACACCCTAACATCACAACTAAAAGAACTAGAGAAGCAAGAGCAAACACATTCAAAAGCTAGCAGAAGGCAAGATATAACTAAAATCAGAGCAGAACTGAAGGAAATAGAGACACAAGAAACCCTCCAAAAAATTAATGAATCCAGGAGCTGGTTTTTTGAAAAGATCAACAAAATTGATAGACCACTAGCAAGACTAATAAAGAAGAAAAGAGAGAAGAATCAAATAGATGCAATAAAAAATGATAAAGGGGATATCACCACCGATCCCACAGAAATACAATCTACCATCAGCATCATCCTGATACCAAAGGCGGGCAGAGACACAACCAAAAAAGAGAATTTTAGACCAATATCCTTGACAAACATTGATGCAAAAATCCTCAATAAAATACTGGCAAACCAAATCCAGCAGCACATCAAAAAGCTTATCCACCATGATCAAGTGGGCTTCATTCCTGGGATGCAAGGCTGGTTCAACATACGCAAATCTATAAATGTAATCCAGCACATAAACAGAACCAAAGACAAAAACCACATGATTATCTCAATAGATGCAGAAAAGGCCTTTGACAAAATTCCACAACCTTCATGCTAAAAACTCTCAATAAACTAGGTATTGATGGGACGTATCTCAAAATAATAAGAGCTGTCTATGACAAACCCATAGCCAATATCATACTGAATGGGCAAAAACTGGAAGCATTCCCTTCGAAAACTGGCACAAGACAGGGATGCCCTCTCTCACCACTCCTATTCAACATAGTGTTGGAAGTTCTGGCCAGGGCAATTAGGCAGGAGAAGGAAATAAAGGGTATTCAATTAGGAAAAGTGGAAGCCAAATTGTCTCTGTTTTCAGATGACATGATTGTATATCCAGAAAACCCCGTTGTCTCAGCCCAAAATCTCCTTAAGCTGATAAGCAACTTCAGCAAAGACTTAGGATACAAAATCAATGCACAAAAATCACAAGCATTCTTATACACCAATAACAGACAAACAGAGAGCTAAATCATGAGTGAACTCCCATTCACAGTTGCTTCAAGGAGAATAAAATACCTAAGAATCCAACTTACAAGGGATGTGAAGGACCTCTTCAAGGAGAACTACAAACCACTGCTCAATGAAATAAAAGAGGATACAAACAAATGGAAGAACACTCCATGGTCATGGGTTGGAAGAATCAATATTGTGAAAATGTCCATACTGCCCAAGGTAATTTATAGATTCAATGCCATCCCCATCAAGCTACCCATGACTTTCTTCACAGAATTGGAAAAAACTACTTTAAAGTTCATATGGAACCAAAAAAAAGCCCACATCACCAAGTCAATCCTAAGCCAAAAGAACAAAGCTGGAGGCATCACGCTACCTGACTTCAAACTATACTACAAGGCTACAGTAACCAAAACAGCATGGTACTGGTACCAAAACAGAGACATAGATCAATGGAACAGAACAGAGCCCTCAGAAATAACGTCACATATCTACAACTATCTGATCTTTGACAAACCTGACAAAAACAAGAAATGGGGAAAGGATTCCCCGTTTAATAAATGGTGATGGGAAAACTGGCTAGCCATATGTAGAAAGCTGAAACTAGATCCCTTTCTTACACCTTATACAAAAATTAATTCAAGATGGATTAAAGACTTACATGTTAGACCTAAAACCATAAAAACCCTAGAAGAAAGCTTAGGCATTACCATTCAGGACATAGGCATGGGCAAGGACTTCATGTCTAAAACACCAAAAGCAATGGCAACAAAAGCCAAAATTGACAAATGGGATCTAATTAAACTAAAGAGCTTCTGCACAGCAAAAGAAACGACCATCAGAGTGAACAGGCAACCTACAAAATGGGAGAAAATTTTTGCAACCTACTCATCTGACAAAGGGCTAATATCCAGAATCTACAATGAACTCAAACAAATTTACAAGAAAAAAACAAACAACCCCATCAAAAAGTGGGCGAAGGGCATGAACAGACATTTCTCAAAAGAAGACATTTATGCAGCCAAAAAACACATGAAAAAATGCTCATTATCACTGGCCATCAGAGAAATGCAAATCAAAACCACAATGAGATACCATCTCACACCAGTTAGAATGGCGATCATTAAAAAGTCAGGAAGCAACAGGTGCTGGAGAGGACGTGGAGAAATAGGAACACTTTTACACTGTTGGTGGGACTGTAAACTAGTTCAGCCATTGTGGAAGTCAGTGTGGCGATTCCTCAGGGATCTAGAACTAGAAATACCATTTGACCCAGCCATCCCATTACTGGGTATATACCCAAAGGACTATAAATCATGCTGCTATAAAGACACATGCACACGTATGTTTATTGTGGCACTATTCACAATAGCAAAGAGTTGGAACCAACCCAAATGTCCAACAACGATAGACTGGATTAAGAAAATGTAGCACATATACACCATGGAATACTAGGCAGCCATAACAAATGATGAGTTCATGTCCTTTGTATGGACATGGATGAAACTGGAAATCATCATTCTCAGTAAACTATCTCAAGGACAAAAAACCAAACACCGCATGTTCTCACTCATAGGTGGGAATTGAACAATGAGAACTCATGGACACAGGAAGGGGAACATCACACTCCAGGGACTGTTGTGGGGTGGGGGGAGGGGGGAGGGATAGCATTAGGAGAAGTACCTAATGCTAAATGACGAGTTAATGTGTGCAGCACACCAACATGGCACATGTATACCTACGTAACAAACCTGCACATTGTGCACATGTATCCTAAAACTTAAAGTATAATAATAACAAAATAAAAAAAGAAAAAAAAAGAAAAGCCTCAGGGGGAATTAGAATAGATAGTGGAATATCTGGAGAAGGATGAAAAGGCAAGAGTAGTGATTATTAATGTTTGAATGCTGATTGGAATATGTGGTAAGAAAAAGAGGTGAGGATGGAGGAATAAGAATGCCTCTGTGTAAAGCTATAATGGAAAATAAAAGGAAAAGGAAGCATGTGAAAGCAAGAACACGAAGAAAAAAAAGAGGAAAGAAGCAAGTGAATAAAATTGAGCTGGGGTTGGTACAGACAACAAGGAAACCTAAAATCTAAACAATCAGTGGCTTATACTACAGAGATTCTTTGGGAGGCCTGAAGGTTGATCCCACATAATAATTTAAGAGTAGTATGGATTACCCACTCTCACTTTCTCCCACTATTTATGGGTGCAGTCAATTAAGCTTAGCAACATTACACGGTGGTAGCAGAGCTATTGCATTTCCCATCCTGTGGGGCTGTCAGCACACATAGTCATTTTCCAACTGTCAGGGCAGAGGATTCCATCTCTGGATAGTGATTACACTCCTTTGAATGTGTATGTGGAAACTCTTTCTACCCAGAGGAGGAACTATTACAATGAGCACCATCAGCGAGTGATACACTGCTTCCTTCTGCATTCGTAACACAAACATAACTAAGCTACCAAATAAATCAGAGAAGCATAGACATTCCTTAGAAATTATTTTCCTTAAATTGAAATTGATTGTTAGGGACCAGATCTCTACTTCAGTCTTTATTTTTATTAATTTTTTCCAAGCCCTGCATTTTACCTCTTATTCACGAATCTGTTTTAAAAAATTATAAAGTGGCTGGTCGTGGTGGCTCACGCCTGTAATCTCAGCACTTTGGGAGGCCAAAATGGGCAGATCATGAGGTCAGGAGTTTGAGATCAGCCTGACCAACATGGTGAAACCCCGTCCCTACTAAAAATACAAAAATTAGCCAGGTGTGGTGGTATGTGCTTGTAATCCCAGCTATTCAGGAGGCTGAGATAGGAGAATTGCTTGCACCCGGGAGGCAGAGACTGCAGTGAGCTGAGATCTTGCCATCGCACTCCAGCCTGGAGGATAGAGCACGACTCTATCTCAAAAAAAGAAAAATAATTATAAAGTAATTCCTATGTGTCAGAAACCGGAAATACTAAAATGAAGAAGACAGCCATGTTCCAGCTTTTATGGGGCTTACGTTCAAGTGAAGGAGACACTCTTTATATTTATTGTGTAACATTTTTTGAAGTTTACAATCATTTGGAAGGCAGAGTAAATAGTCTCATCTTAAAAGTAAGCTGAAAGGAATTCACATAACAGCATAGCACACGGTTCTCAGAGTATGTCCCCCCACAACCGGTATCAACTGGAAACTTCGTAGAAATGCAAATTCTCTAGCCCTAGTCATAAATTGGAAACTCTAGGATGGGGCTACACAGTCTCTTTATCAAGACTTCCCGGTGATTCAGACGCACATTTGAGAAACATTGGTACAAAAAACATACTAGACTGAATTAAAAGACTAGGCATGTGTTGTGAGAGCCGGGGAAAATTACTTAATGATTTGGCTTCTGTTTTCTAAAAATGAACCGTGTTTTCCTGTTTTGTAGATAAATCTATGCCAGGGGTCACAAACTCAAATAACTGTAGATATTAAGTTGGCAATATCAGTGAGTGAAAATGGTCAGGCATATGAGAACACAACAGCCTAAGTGAGTTGACAAATGACAACTAGATGTTGGGAGACAGAAGTGTGTAGTGAGAACCACAGCAAACTTGAAATAACACAGCCCTTCTAGAAAAAAAAATTCAAGTAAAAATAGAAAGCTGAATTTGTATGTGTAAATCTCTTAATGATTAATTATGAACTAACACTGCAGTCCAAAAAAATTGCATGTGTGCAAAAAATAAAAAATTATTGGAGAGAAACAGAGAGAGAGATTGGGGCTGAGAGACTTGTAGGCTAAATTTGGTGAGAAGGTTGTCAGGCTGTACACTTTGGCTATGTTTTTGAGGTCCACATAAGGAAAGTAATATCTCTGTGGGTAAAGGTAAGTGTTGTGGTAGGAAGGGGTTGATTGGATGGCAAGGTAGAAATGGTAGACTTCCATGATGGGCTTCTGCCACGATGGTCTTTAATAGAGTTATACTGATGATAAATAGTAGAATCACACACATTATTGCCTATTAAGATACTAATAATGACTCCAAAATATGGAAGAAATTTGAAGTGCTTTTAAATTCACCCGTTGGGCCCAAGTGTCAAAGGGACAAGAGTTGGCCAGGTAGGGCAAGGACTGGAAGTCTGGTTAGAAAAGGGGTCTCACAAGGTTTGGACAAGCAAAATGTTGTGTATTAAAATGGCAGAAAAGATACAAATACTGTATAAATGCAATATAGATGATATAAGAAGATAAGACAGGGGAAGAAAGAGGTACTTATTCAAAAAATAGGTAAGGAGATTGTATTTGATCAGAAAGGCAAAATTAACTAGTAAAAATGGCACAATAAAATCTAGGGTTACTTTTATTCCCGTCTTTTAAAAAAGCACTGTATGGGCCAGGTGCAGTGGCTCACGCCTATAATCCCAGCACTTTAGGAGGCTGAGGAGGGTGAATCACGAGGTCAAGAGATCGAGACCATCCTGGCCAACATGGTGAAACCCCCATCTCTGCTAAAAATACAAAAATTAGCTGGGCATGGTGGTGTGTGACTGTAGTCCCAGCTACTTGGGAGGCAGAGGCAAGAGAATCACTTGAATCCAGGAGGCGGAGATTGTAGTGAGCCGAGGTCACGCCACTGTACTCCAGCCTGGTGACAGAGTGAGACTTCGTCTCAAAAAAAAGAAAAAAAAAAAAAAAGCACTGTATAATAACTTTGTGCTTAAGCCACAGAAGATGACAATTGCCAGAGGGTACATAGAGGCTTACAGATGACTCTCATCTCTTTTGGGGGCATTGATCAAGATGATAAAAAATAATTATGGTTATACTTCTGTATTTCTATTAGTTTTAATGAAAGTTTAACAGAATATGACAAACAGGGAATAGGGAAAATTTTAAAAGAATACCCTGCCATAATTGAAAACTCAGGTCCTGAAAGATACTCACATCCTGAAAGAAAAGACAATTACTACATGTTCTCATTATTTAATTTTTTTTTTATTTTTTATTTTTTAGAGACAATGTCTCACTCTGTTGCCCAGGCTGGAGTGCAGTGGTTCAGTCATGGATCACTGCAGACTTGAACTCCCGGATTCAAGTGATCCTCCCGCTCAGCCTCCCAAATTACTGGGATTACAGGCATGGATCATCCTCCCGGCCTTGTTCTCACTTATAAATTGGAGCTAAATAATGTGTACACATGGACGTAGAGTGTGGAATGATAGACAATGGAAACTCAGAAGGGTAGGGAGTCGGAGGGGGGCAGATGATAAGAAATTGCTTAATGGGCACAATGTACATTATTTGTGTGATGGATGCATTAAAAGCCCTAACTTCACCACTATGCAACCTATGTAACAAAATTATACTTGAAGGCCAGGTGTGGTGGCTCACACCTGTAATTCCAGCACTTTGGGAGGCTGAGGCATGAGGCAACCTTGAGCCCAGGAGTTGCAGACTTGCCTGGGCAACATAGTGAGATTCCATCGCTAACAAAAAAAATTACACTTATACCCTATAAATTTATACAAATTTTAAAAAGGAAAAAAAAAAGAATACTTAGCAAGCTTCTGATGATATTTATCTCAAAATAAATGCCTTGCTTAATAACAAAAAATAAGTTTCTCTTTTCTACCATTCCCCCACTCCAACTTACACAATAACACAGAATTCAGTTCAAAGGCAGACTGGCAAATTTGCAAATATTATCTACTTACACAGGCTTTGGAATGCCATTGCCTGTATCAATTATAGCAATTTTCATATAATTACAAACTGACCCATACCAAGATAAAAATGGTCATATTTTTTACACATGTCTCTTCACTAGCATAAGGAAAATAAATTTTTAAAAATTCTGGTTTTATGCTACTTGACATATTCGATAATCTTATTTAAGACACAGCAAGGGGGACACAGTTTCTCAATGAAAACAGTAACTCCATATAGCAGCGTTTTAAATCCTATTGGCGCTAAAGTCACCTATCAGTGGGCATCAGGGTAGAGGGCCTCAGTGCACATGCAAAGGCTCTCTGCTCTCAGCCCATCCACCATTTTTATCTATATTTGCCAGATTTCTGCTTATCCCTCAAAATCTATCAAAAGTGACACCTTCTCTGTGGAGCCTTTCTGGGCTACTGTAGGCAGAACTAATTGCTTGCTTTCTCCTTCCACAGCACTCTGTGCGTACCTCTGTTTTGATGTTTTTCTCATCATTTTGTAACTTTATCTGGCTAACTGCTACTTTAGACTGTGACTCTCTCAACAGTCATGCCCTTATCTACCTCATCTTCTACTCCCTGGGATCTATCTGAGTACTTGGCCTGTAAAACGTTTACTAAATAAGCAGAGATGTGAATGAATGAATGAATGAATGAGTGGATAAATGGAGGAAAGTATGATAAGGAGGACAAGATGCATTTCATTAGACTAAGGCCAAAGTTTCCCTTTTGCAATACATGACTGATTTAGACAGGATGTAGTAAACTGCAGTTGAGTTTAGAAGCTCCTGAGTCAGTCTACAAGATCTCGGTACACACCTACACATTGAAATTGCCATGGTTGATATAGGCAAAAATAAGTAGAGAAAGGAAATGTATGAATTGCATATACATAATATTGGAAAAGCAAGTCAAGTCATGGGATTCATTCTTCTTCCATGGGTTCCTACAATCATAGCAGATTTTTTTAGGAAAGTGCCACAGTTTATTTTTTTACTATAATCCTATAGTTTCTAGTAATTGGACATGCGTCTGGCTTTTTGCTGGGAATGCCATGGCAATTCTAATACATTCTTGGCCTAAGAAGTAGAAAGAATGACTTGAGACTGTGGTCCTATTCACAGTCATTACTTTTGATCAGTTTCACTCTATTTTAAGTTGGAAAAGGGTGGGAAACTGAGGAACACTTTCTCTTGTAAAACAATTGTTGTATATTCTTTTTATACTTACACTTTCAAAAGGTATTTTTTAGACCTATCTATTTTCTCTTTTGTTAAAGGTAGTATAAAGCATATTTTGTCAAGACAATGCTCCTATTTTTTCCCTATATGTGTGCATATATATGCATACACACATTTGTACGGATATAAAACAGTAAGTGCCTGAGCCTCTGGAAAATGACACACAATTTGAATGAAAGGAGTGAGAAATTGCAGGTCTGTGTCATTTCATGTGAGGGAAAATAAAGAAAATTGCTTGAAAAACACAGAAAAGTTGCAGGGAAATGTTCAGCAATTGCAGAAGGATTGCTACTTCATGAGGCATTTTTCCTTATTATTTGTGTCTTTAGGTAGAATGTCCTGTGTTCTGTTTATGTATGAGTTAACGCCTCAGCTTTGCTCTCTGATCCTTATTTAGACCTAGCAATTGACACGGCCTTCAGAGGATCTTGGACAGCGTCAAGAGAGGATGACATACTCAACTGCATACCTGCAAAGGAATTCAGAACCTGTAGGTAAACAGCCTATTTCAGATTCTCAAAGACCGAAACACTCGAGGAATTACTCCTACATTGTTCTGAATCACTCATGCTACAGGCTTAAGAAGCTTAAGGAAAAGCATGCAAGATATCACTCTCCTAGTGTGGAACAAAAGGAAACCTTTATCTTGTCTGTTTTAATTTCCCAGATTTCCTACCTTCTCCTTTCATCATATGCATTTTTCAATGTTAACTGGTCAGTGCCAGTCACATTTACCTCATGTATCATTGTCTGATATTCAAATTCTCTCCAGTGCTTCCTTTAATGACACGTCCAGTCTTCTGTTGGGACACAATTCTGCCCATGTTGCTCATTTCTTAATTTCCCTGCCCCTACACTCTCTCTTTATTGCAAAGTATCACTTGAGACTAAATGAGATTTTTTTTGCCTGTTGTTTGTTTTTAAGCCTTCAACTGTCCTGCTGCGCAATTTTCAGCTGAAGTTATAATCTTCTGTTTGGGATACCATAGTTGATTACTGTTGAAATGACTGTAATACTCATTATCCACCATTTGTTGGAAGAGTGGAAGAAGACTGTGATTAAATAAAAATTGGCTTGGATTTTGCTTCCAACTTCTACCACATTACTTTAAGAACTTAATCAAAGTTTTGCTGTTGGTGTCTCTAAATGTTTTTCTCGATCACTTGCTTGGTCAGTACAAACGTGGTAGATTGAATTATTGACTCCATTATTTACCACTGCAGGAATCTACATCCTTTTCCACAGACCTTTGCAGTTCCTCTCACTGTAGACCGAGTAGACCCTTCGGTCTCAGTCATGTGACTTGCTTTAGTCAAGAAGGCTTGAAATGTGCTTGCATAGATGGGCTTGTCCTCTCACACCTCTGCCACCTTTGTAAGAAGAAGCTGTCCTGTTACGATTTTGCACCAAGGAAGATGATGGATACAGAAGCATATTTGGACCTATCTCACACCCTGGCATCCATGGCAGACTGGAGAGCCAATTCTGTGCCTACTCACACACAGCTAAGAGAGAATAAATGGTTGCTTTAAGCCAGCATTAGGACTGTTTACTGTGCAACAACAGCTGACTAGTACAACCACCCACATTTATTACTATGAGTGAAAAGATATGTTATTAACTGCAGTCACATCATCAATTAACATTACCAGAGTACTCATTGCAGGTAGAAATATGCATTCTGAGGAGCCCTAAAAGACATAAAGAAGTTTTGTCTGCTGCTCTGGAAGATTCTGGTAGAAGGCATGCTGCTCATCAGATTCATTATTTCAGTAACATTTATTGAGAGCATACTCTGTGTCAGACACTGTGCTACAGCCCGGAAGAACAAAAATAAACAAGTCAGGCCTGACTTCAACAAGCATGGGGCCTAGTAGGAGAGACAGACTTGCAAACAAAGCGCTGCTTTACAAAATTTCCAAACTGGCTGGGCGCGGTGGCTCATGCCTGTAATCCCAGCACTTTGGGAGGCCAAGGCAGGCGGATTAGGAGGTCAGGAGATGGAGGCCATCCTGGCTAACATGGTGAAACCTGTCTCCACTAAACACACACACACACACACACACACACCACACACACACACACACACACACACACACAAATTAGCCCGGCATGGTGGCAGGCGCCTGTAGTCCCAGCTACTTGGGAAGCTGAGGCAGGAGAATGGCGTGAACCCGGGAGGCAGAGCTTGCAGTCAGCAGAGATCGCACCACTGCGCTCCAGCCTGGGTGACAGAGCGAGGTATGGTGACATTTGTCTCAATTTTGCTGAAGATGACACTATGTAAATTCATGGTTGATAGTTATAATTAAATTAAAATGGAAGATTTGTATTTCTTTCTTGATAAATTGACTCAGTCTCACCTACATCCTTAGGAACTCAGTCTCAGGCAACAAATTTCAGTGTAATTCTATTCAAATTGTATATACTGGTCTATAGCCATACTTCTGCTGTTTGTAAATGAAAAATATATAATTGAATTAGGTTTCTGGAGCTTGCCTTACTTATCAAGTTTCAAACCCAGACTAAGTGCCTAGAACAGCCCTTATACTACTCTAAGTTACTAGAGATACTAACCACAGTATCTAATCTCCACTCAAATTGTATGTGCAGAAAGACCCAGAGTAAGCATGTTATTAAGTTTAATATGAACGATAAATATAATCATAAAATAATATATAGCCCAAAGTGTACGTGTGTCTGAAACCAGGCAAGGGCCAGTTCTCTGGACTTGGTCTAGGTGATGTGATGATTAGAGTGGCTCAGGTGAAGACGCGGGGAGTAAAGGGACTGGACTGATTAGAAGTATACATAATTGCCAGGGCATGGTGGCACACGCCTGTAATCCCAGCACTTTGGGAGGCTGAGGCAGGTGGATTACCTGAGGTCGGGAGTTCGAGACCAGCCTGATTAACATGGGGGAAACCCTTCTTCTACTAAATACAAAAAATTAGCCAGGCACGGTAGCAGGCACCTGTAATCCAAGCTACTTGGGAGGCTGAGACAGAAGAATCACTTGAACCTGGGAGGCAGAAGTTACAGTGAGCCAAGATCACACCATTGCACTCCAGCCTAGGCAACAAGAGCAAAACTCCATCTCAAAAAAAAAAAAAGTATACACAATCTTCAGATATTTTCCCCTCAAAAATTGTACATTTGGCTAATTACAAAAGCTTACAAACATCTACTACACACACACACACACACACACATCAACAAATAAAGAAAGTAAAAATTGGCAAACTTTATAAAGAGGTAACTCACAGGAAAGCAAATATAAATGGCTATCAGATGAAAATGTTTGACCTTATCAGTAAACTAGAGAAATTAAAGTTAAAACAATATAAAAACATTTCACACTTATCTGATAATTTAAATTTTTAGTAATTATATAATAGCAAGCTTTGGTTCTCAGCTTGAACGCTATTGGTGTATGGAAATGTTACTGATTGTTATCTGCTGATTTTTTTATCCTGAAATTTTGCTGAAGTTGTTAATCAAGTCTAGGTATCTTTTGGAGGAGTCTTTAGGGTTTTCTAGGTATACAGTAATGTCATTAATGAACAGAGAGAGTACTTGACTTCTTTTTTTCCAATTTGGATACCTTTTATTTCTTTCTCCTGCTTAATTGCTCTGGCTAGGACTTCTAGTACAGTATTGAATAGAAGTGGTGAGAGTGGAAATCCTTCTCTTTTTCCACTTCTTGGGGGGAATGCTTTCAACTTTTCCCCATTCAATATGATATTGGCTGTGGGTTTGTTACAGATGGCTCTTATTATTTTGAGATACGTGTGTGTGTGTGTGTATACACACATATATATACACACACATATATTTTTATATATATATATACCAACACACACATATATTTTATATATTATATATACCAACTTAAATCCCAGAGGTGAACACTACAATGTGTAAGATAAAAATTACATTGGATGGGTTTAACAACCGATTATACATTACAAAGGAAATGCAGAAGAACTCGAAGGCGTAGCAATAAAAACTAAAATGAAGCAGAGAGAGAAGGGAGAATTTTTCCAGAAAGAAAAAGAATATCAGCATTCTGTGAGGCAACTGCAAGTGGCCTAATACAGGTAAAAGGGCATGAGAGAGAAAAAACAAATGCAACAAAATGATCCGAATTTTTTCCAAATTTGATGAAAACTCTAATATCCAGATCCAAGGGGCAAAATAAATCCCCAAGCACCAGAAAACATTATTTTCATTTTCCTTTTTTTGGTAGAGAAAAGGCCTTTCTATGTTGCCCAGGCTGATTCTGAGATCCTAGGGTCAAGCAATCCTCCCATCTTGGCCTCCCAAAGTGCTAGGATTACAGGCATGAGCCACCACACAGGGCCAGAAAATAGTTTAAAACTATACTAAGGCATATCATCATCAAATTGCTGAGAACCAGTAATTTTTTAAAAATCTTAAAAGATAATCTTATGTACAGAGGAACAAAGGTAAAGAGGACAGAAGATTTCTTGTTAGAAAGAAATATATCCAAGAAAAGAATTGAGCAACATTTTTAAACTACTGCAAAAGAAAAGAATCCTTATAATCTAGAATTCTACATCCAGTGAAAATATCATTCAAAAACAGGTAAAATGACATTTCCAGAACACAAAAGCTGTAAGAATTCATTATTGATACACACTAAAAAATATTAAAGGTAGTCTTTTAGGCAGAAAGTAAATGATATTGATAGACTGTGATGAGTTAAGATGTAAGCTATGCACCCTGAAGCAACTGCAAAAATAACACAACAGAGTTTTAGCTAACAGGCTAACAAAGAAGACAACTTCAAATTATAAAATCTACTAATCCAATAGTTGACAGTAAAAAAAAAAAAAAAAAAAAAATTCAAAGAACAAAGAAAAGATGGTTCAAAGTGAGTTTACTGATGACAAACTTAAGCCTAACCATTTCAATAATCACACTAATATTTAATATTGTCTCTTCAAATATAAAGATACAGCTATAAAAAGATTAAGATATAAAAGAGTGGTATCTATGTACAATGATAACACTTTCAAAAGAAAGCTGAAGTGGCTGTTAAATATCAGACAAATTATACTTTAGAGCAAAGAATATTACCAGTAATAAAAATGATTTTTTCTGATAATGGTAAAGTGCCAATTCATCAAGACATAATTACTACACGTTTCTATCCACCTAATAACATAATTTCAAAATCAGTGAGAGAAAAATGCATAGAACAAATAGAACAAAAAAGCAAGGACAAATAAACAAATCCAAACTTAAGCCAAGGATTTCAATACTGTTCTCTCAATAATTGATAGAATGAATAGAGAAAAAATCGATAAGGATATAAAAAATTGAAAACCACTAGGAACTAACATGACATTTATGGAACACTCCACACAAAAACAGGAGATACACACTTTTTCCCAGTGCACATGGAACATTTGCCAAAATGGACTATACTCTGGACCATAAAAATAAGTCTCAGTATATTTAAAAATATTCAAATCACATAAATAACATTCTAACATAAACTAAGAAAAGATAACAAAAATATTTCAGATAATATTAAAGTATTAGGGAACCAAATAACACAGTTTAAAATAATCTATGGGTCAAAGCATATATAAAAAGGAAAATTATAAAATATTTTGAACTGAATAATAATGAAAAGAAACCATATTAAAGAATTTGGGGGTGCCAATTTTCTTTTGAGACAAAATCTCACTCTGTTGCCCTGGCTGGAGTGTAGTGGCATGACCTTGGCTCACTGGAACCTCCACATCCCAGGTTCCAGTGATACTCCTGCCTCAGTCACCCGTGTAGCTAGGGTTGCAGGTACCTGCCACCACGTCTGGCTATTTTTTTCAATTTTTTTAGTAGAGACAGGGTTTCACGATATTGGCCAGGCTGGTCTCAAACTCTTGATCTCTAGTGATCCGCCTGCCTTGTCCTGCCAAAGTGCCAGGATTACAGGCGTGAGCCACCGCACTCAGCAGGGGATGCCAATTTATAGCAATCTATGCCCGAATTTAATAAGATGTATGGTTTTAAATAAGTGACTTCACCTAAGAAATTAGAAAAAGAAGACAAAAAATAACCCCAAAGAAGAAAAAAAAGAAAATCATAAAAATCGAGACAGAAATCAATAAAATAGAAAACAGCAAACAAAAGAGAAAATTAATGAAACCAAAAGCTAGTTATTTTAAATAATCAATAAACCTGATAAACCTCTGGATAGAATAAAAAGAGACAAGACTCAAAATACCGGTATAGGGAATGAAAGAGGTGACAGCAATACAAATTCCTGATATTGAAAGAATAATCAGGGGAAATACCAATAAGTTCAAAACTTTGATGAATAGAAAAAAAATTCTTAAAAGACACAATGTAACAAAATGTATTCAAGAAGAGATAAATAATCTGATAGTCTTATATCCATTAAAAAAAAAAAAACTGAAACTGTTCTTCCTGCCTTAGATAGCTTCACTGGTTAATTCTACAAAACATTTAAGGAAAAAAAAAAAATAACAAATTTCATACAAGAAATTCCAGAAGATTGCTAAGGAGGAAATATTTCACAATTCATTTTATATGGCCATCATTATTTTGATACCCAAACTGGACAAAGACATTACAAGAAATTACAGACCTATTACAACAATACAGATTAAAAAATCTAAATTTCAGAAAATAAAACCCAAAACTCTTAAGATTGTGTCATTAAATTGAGTTTATTCCATGAATAAAAGGTTGATGTAACATTAAATGTTAATCAATGTAATTCAGAATATTAACAAATTAAAGAAGTAAAAACATACGAACATCTCAGTAGATACAGGGAAAATACTTGACAAACTCTGACTTCCATTCCTGATAACAACTCTAGCAAACTAGGAATAGCAGAATATTTATACTACCTGGAAAGTATATCTATGAAGCACCTATAGTTAATATGATAGTAATAATGAAAGACTGAATGTTTCCTGCCTAAGGAAGAAAATAAGAATGTCAGCCTTTAACACTTCTATTTAATAATTTTACTTGAGCCAGTGTTTTAATAAAGCAGGAAAGAAAAAAATTAAAAATTGTCTTTATTTTCAGATGATATAACTGTCTATGTTAAAATCATGATGAATTATCTAAAAAGTTACAGAATTTATTATTGAGTTTGGCAAGGTTGCAGGATACAAGATCAATATTAAAAAATTAATTGCATTGCTATATACAAGCAACAATTGAAAACTGAAATAAAATTACCATTTGCATTAGCATCAAAATATGACATTCTTAGGAAAAAATCTGAAAGAGATATAAAAGACCTATACACAGAAAACTAAAAAAAATATTGCTGGAGGGAATTAAAGAAGAGCTAAATAATTGGAATGACGCACTGTGTTCATGGTTTGAATGACTCATTATTGTTAAGATGCCAATTCTTCCCAAATTGATCTGTAAATTCAACACACCCTCAAACAAAATATCATCAGGCTTTTCTTGTAGACACCAGCATAATTTACAGGGAAACATACATAACCTAGAATAACCAAAATAACTTTTAAAAAGAAAAAAGTTATAGGGGTAACAATATCTGATTTCAAGACTTAATACAAAGCTACATAACTGAGGGTGCTATTATTACAAAAATAAACAAATATGCAAATAGAACAGCCTAGAGTTTTCAGAAATAGATCCACACACTATGGACTGCCTTTTGACAAAAGTGCAAAGACAATATAGTGGAGAAATGATAGTCTTCAACAAACAGTATTGAATCATTTGAACAAGTTGTATGTAAAAAAATGAACTTAAATTCAAGCCTCATACTATATAAAAAATTAACTTAAAAAAGATCATAAATATAAAACATGAAACTATAACAACGTTTTAGCAAAACTACATAGAAGAAAATGTGGCCTCAGATTAGTCAAATATCTCTTAGATATGATAGCAAAGGTATGATTCTTAAAATGATACGTAAGTAAATTATACTTCAAAAACAAAAACTCTTTCTTAGAAGACACTGCTAACTGCAGCAAACCACCATGGCATGTGTGCACCTATGTAACAAACCTGCACGTTCTGCACATGTATCCTAGAACTTAAAGTATAATAATTTAACAACAACAACAAAAGGCCAGGTGTGGTATCCAAGAACTTAAAGTATAATAATAATAATTAAAAAAAAAAAAAAAAAGGCCGGGCGTGGTGGCTCATGCCTGTAATCCCAGCACATTGGGAGGCTGAGACATGTGGATCACCTGAGGTCAGGAGTTCAAGATCAGCCTGACCTACATGGTGAAACCCTGTCTCTACTAAAAATACAACAAATTAGCTGGGGGTGGTGGTGGGCACCTGTAATCCCAGCTACTCGGGAGGCTGAGGCAGGAGGATTGTTTGAACCCCGTAGGCAGAGGTTGCAGTGAGCCAAGATCATGCCATTGCACTCCAGCCTGGGTGACAAGAACAAAACTCCGTCTCTATTATTATTATTAATAATAATAATGATAAAACACTATTCGGAGAATACAAAGACAAATTTCATCCTGGGAGATATTTGCAAATTGTATATTTGATAAATGACTTGTAACCAGAAATATATAAACAACTTTCAAAACTCAATAATTAAAACCAGAAAGCATATCACAAAAACAGAAAAAAGATTTCAGCCGATACCTCACTAAGGAAGATAGATAAATACCAAGAGGCATATGAAAATATGTGTAATGTAATTCTCCATTAGGGAAATGCAAAATTATACTACAATGAGAAACCACTCCACACCTGTCAGAACGGCTAAAATGAACAAAGTCTCACCAGATCAAGTGTTGGTAAGGATGTGTAGGAACCACCCCAGAAGATATTTACTTAATGCAAAGCAATGCAGTAAAGGAAGAATAGAAGAACCCAAAACACCTGACACATATGAAAAACAATACAATGTACTGTGGAAATCTTTCTAAATTAATAACTGAGCTACAAGCCAACCTTTTCTTTTAAATGGCTGTATCACATTCTACTTAGGGCTGTGTTCTATAATTTATCTATTACCAATGATGATTGTATAGAGTGAATCCATGTCTTTATTATTCTTATTATTATTTATTATTTTTTTTTAGATGGAGTCTCTCTCTGTGGCCCAGGCTGGAGTGCAGGGGCTCGATCTTGGCTCACTGCAAGCTCTGCCTCCTGGGTTCACGCCATTCTCCTGCCTCAGCCTCCCGAGAAGCTGGGACTACATGCGCTTGCCACCACGCCTGGCTAATTTTTTCTATTTTTAGTAGAGACTTGCTTTCACCGTGTTAGCCAGGGTGGTCTCGATCTCCTGACCTTGTGATCCACCCGCCTCGGCCTCCCAGAGTGCTGGGATTACAGGCATGAGCCACCGCGCCTGGCCCCATGTCTTTATTATTAAAACAAAAAACATTCTTACAGATATACCTTTGCAATTCAGGGCTGGTTTATCTGTTTGTTTTAAAGCACCAGCTGGTAGTACATTTTCTTCACACACCGTGGGTAGTTATGAAGGAACACAACAGTGTGAACACAATATATAATCATGGTACTTTTGCATAGTTTAAAAATCACTCAGGTTCCTTCCAAATATGAGCTAATCCAAAAAACTACTTGGGATGCACTGGCAATATGGATGGTCCTTCTGTTCAGGATTAAATTGTGGCAAGATTTCATGTAAGCCTCATACTGGTTGTATTATGAGAAAAGTTCTCAGCCTCAACTTCTACGCTTGTGTTCATATAGGAGGCTCCTGCAATAGCAGGGGACTTTCATACTGAGGACAATGAGGTAAAAAAATAACAACAACAGCAACAAAACAGACCACCACCGCTACTCTCATAAATACTACCAGAGCTGTCATTTATTCTGGGCTTACACTCTTAGTAGCAAGCTGTACACGAAATACTTCCTATTCTCTTATTTACTCTTCAAGGTATTGAAGGGGGTAGATAGTATTGTTTCTGATTCATAGGTAAGTAAATCTGGATGCAAGTCATTTAAGGAACTTTCCCACAGTCATTCAGCTGGTGAAGAAAGTGATCAAAGATTCAAATACAGATCTTTCTGGCAGAAAAGCCACACTCTTAGCAACTACCTTACCGCTATATTTAACTGTAAAAAATCATCTGGAATTTCAAATGTCCAGCAATAAGAAATACATTGTGTAAAGGATGGAATATTTACATGATGAAATATTCTGCACACATTTGAAACATATATTCAAAACTAATTCAAATAAAACTAAGCTGTAAAACATAATGATTAAAATCTTATTCAAAACTGAGAGTGTAGGAGGGGACACAGACACGTCTAGATTTCTCCTTTTTTTTTTTTTTTTTTTTTTTTTTGAGACAGAGTCTCACTCTGTTGTCAGGCTGGAGTGCGATCTCAGCTCACTGTAACCTCCACCTCCCAGGTTCAAGCAATCCTCCTGCCTCAGCCTCCCAAGCAGCTGAGACTACAGACGCGTGCCACCATACCCAGCTAATTTTTTTGTATTTTTAGTAGAGACGAGGTTTCGTCATGTTGGCCAGGATGGTCTTGATCTCTTGACCTCGTGATCCACCCTGCCTTGGCCTCCCAAAGTGCTAGGATTACGGGTGTGAGCCACTGCACCTGGCTCAAATTTTTTATTCCTTCATTTTACTCTTCATGGGCATTTAGTAAGACTCTATCTGTCCATTTATTTAGCAATAAATTTGAAACCATACGGCAAAAGTTGCTTGGTTCTTATAAATATCCTTTATGAGCCTCCTATCTTATTCTGTCATAGGAAACTTGGAGGCCATGTGTTCCAAATCATTTACCTACGCTATAGTGGAGCCTACAACAGACTGGAACTTTGAGGAACTATGGGAAGCAGAACCCCTGTTAACCTACGTTAAGTATATGATGGAATTAGTAACCAACCTTTGTGCTATAAAACTCCTAAAATTTAGGAATGTGTCACTGTGTCATAACCAGCCTATCCTCACCAATACTTTCTCCCTATGTTTACAAATACAAACACATGCACGAATACATCCCAGGACAATATGTACCAAAATAATAATAAATTTTCTGTTTTAATTTTGAGATTGTTCCTAATTTTTTATTTTCTTCTCCACATTTAAACATTATCCTCTAAAAATACCTATGTCTTATGTAATTGTTTAAATTGTTTTTTAATTGTCCAGATATTTTTTGTAATTATTAGGACAGACAATAATTCAGAAAGAGTTTCTCTACTACTTTTTGAAAAAATGTTCAAATTTCTTTCCTTTTTCTCAACTTCACATAGGTTTCCATCTCAGCTCATCTGTCCTATTATTTGAAGTCTTTTAAATATACATGAATTTGCATTTTTATCTATCTTCTTGTAACAAATAATTTCTATTAATTCCCATGCTACTTTATTTTTTTAATGTTCCAGAATTTGCTTAATTGATTTCAAATTTTGTTGGAAAATTCAGTCTGTATTGTTTTACTGGCATTAGCTCTATATAGGCTTTTTGAAATGCAAGAAACGTGTCATTTAATTTTTAATATTTTATATAAGCCCAAGTATAGCTATAACCCCCAACATATTCATTACTTTTTCCCATAAACATGGAAATGTTTCTTGTAATTCTCACATTACATGTTATTAAGGAAACATCCAAGTACTATGTATTGACAATCTAAGCATAAAGGACCAAATGAGGAGGGAGGAAGGGATTATTGATAAGGAGAAAGTTGGGTCAATATAATATCAAACAATGGTCTTCAAGAGACTCTGAGAACTGTGTATTGATTATTGGTATCTTTCTGAATCAATAAGCTGATCAGTTGTGAGTACTTTTCTATAAAGAGCCCTTAAATAATTTCTCTCATTGATCCAGTAGGCAGCTGTTCCTGTTGCCTTTGTGCATATATGGGCGTGCAGATGTGTGCTTTGTTTATGTGTCTGTACACATAGAAAGTGACAAGATGAGGAAGAAAGAAGGAAGAAATGAAGAAAGAATGAGAGAAGTTCACAAACAATGAGAAAAAGAAAAGTCCATTTACCAGCTGGATTTCTTTTCTCATGATCAGTGATATGAAACAACAGCTCGCCTTGTATAATTCTGGACCCAACCAAAAGAAACATCAGACTTTAGAAAATGGTTTCTTGGCATCGTTTGGCTTCCAGGAGATTGAGGAGTAATAAGACTTCATCACGAACTCAAATAGCATCAGAACCTCTGGGCCCTTGCTTGACCTGCATTACTCTTTGACCATCAGAACACACAAAAAGATTGGGGACAAAGTTCTCCAGAAAGTTATTTTACCGAATTTACAAATTCTCTTACTATTTCATAAATAAGAAATGAAACATGTTTTAAGAAAACGTGTAATAATAAGCTTCAAAAAATAGGCTGCCTTTTAAGTTAGGACTTCCTGAAGTCATGAGTCAGGGAGGGTTTAGTTTTTAGTGATTTTTAACTACAAGATTTCTGTCTTGAGAAAACAGTTGTTCCAAATTGAGCGTCGGTCCTTACCCTCTTATAATCATTCCCATGGTTCCACAAAGTTGAAAATCAACATGGAACATATGGCTTTCATATATCTTATAGTCCCAGAATCCTATGATCACCTTAGTGGCAATCTCATTCTGACTTATTTTCAAAACCTCTGATTAGCTCTGTTCTGCACCTTCCCCATTCTTAATCTGCATTCCCCCACAAGGTAGCCACGTACGATCAACAGAGCCCCCCAAATAGAAAGCAAGAAATGACGAGCCAGAAACAAAATGTCCTTTAAGATATAGTTTGCAAACTCTTCCTTGTTTGCTGCCTACTGTCTGTTTTTAAATAATGCACAAATCAACTTCAGTACCATGGAAATAATCAACACAGGATCAAAACCTGGAGTTTCTGGTAGAGCACAAATCAAAAGCTGTAGGAATCCAACAGCTGGAGCCTGTCTCATTATTTCCCTGTTCTTTGATGTGCTTTTCAGCCAAGTATCTTACAGAATTACTTGCAGATATGTCTATCTACAAATTCTACATTGCTTGCGTATTATAGTTTCCAACAGAGATAAATACTGTAACTGAGTTCTCATTTTCAAAATAGAACCCCTTCTTTTTTGCATCTTTTATTATGCACACAATCTTGTAAATGGCAAAACTGAAAATCAGCTGCATCTACTAAGAGAATCAAGTCTCTTATTGACTCTGAGATGCTACTTTCCATTAGATCATCCATCATAGCTTTATTATGTGATCAACTGCCTAATTAATTTTGTACTGGGGTATTTAGACAGAACACTGAATGTTTCAGTGGGGTTTTACTATAATCCTGCACCTGCGGCCTCAGAGATTTAGATATCCTCCTATCATAAGTTTGTACTGTGCCTATAATCACTTCTGCTTCACTAGGATTCCAGCAATTCAGTCCAGTGAAATTCAGCAATATTAATTTCAGAAACACCAGAACATTTGCATCTGTGGTTATGTTTCTTTGGACTTTAATCAGATCAAAGTCACTGCGAGATATTAAGAGCGCTAGATACAATATTTTGTTCAGACAGTTTTAGTGGCTAAATCAGACACTGTTTTGATTTTCTGTGCTTATCTGTTAATATGAACAGATGCAATCATGCTATTGTATAATGACTCTTGATTGCCAGCAGTATTTGATTTTGCAACCATTCGGTGGTGATAATTAAAGATAACGGGATATCCGATACAGTAATAATTAAAGATAGCTTTGTGAGCTTTATCACATGAATAAATGCCACAGAAGAGGAACTGCTTCTCTAAAGTTCCTCAGCGATGCATATTTTTGGAAGGCCAAGTTTGAAAAGTCTTAAAAGGAGACATTTTGGTGCAACAGACATAGCTAAGTTTGAGCTAATTTAAAAATTTTCACTTATCTTGGTTGCCACACATTATGACTTTGTTCTTTATTTGTTCAGAAAAAATACCAGCAAGAGTGTGCTGTTCACAAGACAGAAATGGAGAAGAATCAAGCATTATGGAATGTTATATTTCACGCACAAACAGGCATTGATAAATGTACCTACGAAGAATCTTTGAATCCATCTTCCATTTGAGAAGAGGAACTAGAAGTCTGTGAAACTTTGCCTTTATCTACTCTATGGAAACTAGGTGACAACTTGGGATGCAGACAGCCCCTCTCACAGGACATTGTTCCCCCTGGGATTAAAACTGAAGGAAAAAATTTAATTAATTATGTTTTTGTCAATTAATTGAAAGTGAAGGCAATGACTTGTCACAAAAAGCAATTCTTAAAGCAAGGCCAGCAGTGAACCCAGCTTATAACATCTGCCTTCAGGAATGCATTGCTTATAAGTGTAGGAATGCCATGATAAGTACAGGACACTCAATTAAATTTAAGTTTCAGATGTAAAAAAAAAAATCACTCTTTAAAATTAAGGTTTAATTCTATTTCTTGTATTTGCATTTGCTAAATCTTCCAACCCTATATCAACAGCTATACAGGTGTAACTCAGAGATATTGCTGGTTCAGTTCCAGACCATCACAATAAAGTGAATATCATGATAAAGTGAGTCACGTGAATTTTTTGGTTTCCTAGTGCATATAAAAATATGTTTACACTCTACTGTATTCTATTAAGTGCACAATAGCATTATTTCTAAAAACAAGGTACATGTGTTAATTTAAAAATTCTTAATTGCTAAAACTGCTAATGATCATCTGAGCCTTTAGGGAGCAGTAATCTTTTCACTGGTGGAGGGTCTTGATTCCATGTTAATTGCTGCTGACTGATCAGGGTGGTGGTTGCTGAAGGTCGGGGTGGCTGTGGCAATTTCGTAAAATAAAATGACAATGAAGTTTGCTGCATCGACTGACTCTTCTTTTCAAGAAAGTTTTCTCTATAGCAGGTCATGCTGTTTGATAGCATTTTATCCACAGTAGAACTTCTTTCAAAATTGCAGTCAATCCTCTCAAATCCTACTACTGCTTAGCAACTAACTTTACGTAATATTCTAAATCCTTTGTTGTCATTTCAACAATGTTCACAGCATTTCACCTGAAGTAGATTCTATCTCAAGAACTCACTTTCTTTGCTCGTCCAAAAGAAGCAATTCCTCATCTGTTCAAGTTCTGTCATGAGATTGCAGCAATTTAACCACGTCTTCAAGTTCCACTTCTAATTCTAGTTTTGTTGCTTCCACCACATCTGCAGTTACTTACTCCTCTGAAGTCTTGAGCCCCTCAAAGTCATTCATGAGTGTGGGACTCAACCTCTCCCTAATTCCTGCTAATGTTGCTATTTTGACCTCTTCAAATGAAATGACAAATGTTCTTAATGGCATCTAGAATGGTGAATCTTTTCCAGAAGGCTTTCAATTTTCTTTGCCCCACCTCTACTAAAAATACAAAAACAAAAAACAAACAAAAAAACTTGCCACAGTGGCACACACCTGTAGTCTCAGCTACTTGGGGAGGCTGAGGCAGGAGAATTGCTTGAACCTGGGAGGCGGAGGTAGCAGTGAGCTGACATCCCAACACTGACTGCACTCCAGCCTGGGAGACAGAGCAAAACATCATCTCAAAAAAAAAAAAAAAAAAAAAAAAAAAAAAAAACTACTATATATGATAGCTGTAGCCTTGGAAAATGTATTTCTTAAATAATAAGATTTGAAAGTCAAAATGACTCCTTGGTTCACGGGCTGTAGAAAAGATGTCGTGTTTTCAGGCATGAAAATCACATTCACATCCTTGGGCATCTCCATCAGAACCCTTGGGTGACCAGGTGCATTGTCAATGAGCAGTCATATTTTGAAAAGAATCTTTTTTCTGAGTGTTAGGCCTCAAAATATTCAGTAAACCATAGTGTAAACAGATGTGCTGTTGTCCAGGCTTTCTTGTTCCATTTACAGAGCATAGGCAGAATAGATTTAGCATAATTCTTAAAGGCACTTAAAGAAAATCTTAAAGATTTTCAGAACAGTAAATGAACATTGGCTTTAGCTTAAAGTTACCAGCTATATTAGCCACTAAATAAGAGTCAGCCTGTCCTTTCAAGCATTGAATCCAGACATTGAGTTGTCCTTTCTACCTATGAAACTCCTAGATGGCATCTTCTTCCAATATGAAGCAGTTCGTGTAAACTGAAAATAGATTGTTTAGTGTAGCCACCTTCGATCAGTGATCTCAGCTAGATCTTCCAGATTACTTGCCGCAGCTTCTGTTACTACATCAGCATTTGCTGCTTCATCTTGCACTTCACGTTATGGAGATGGCGTTTTCCCTTAAACCTCACAAACCAACCTCTTCTACCTTCCAACTTTTTTCTTCTGTGGCTTCCTTACCTCTCTCAGCCTTCCTATAATTAAAGAGAGTTAGAGCCTTGTTCTGAATTAGGCTTTGGCTTAAGGGAATGTTGGGGCTGGTTTGATCTTCTATCTTGACCACTCAAACTTTCTCCATTTCAGCAATCAGGCTGTTTCCCTTTCTCGTTGTTCATTTGTTCAATAGAACAGCACTTTTGATTTCCTTCAAGAACTTTCCATTAACAACTTGGCTAACTGGCACAAGAGGCCTGCCTTTTGACCTGTCTCAGCTTTCGACCCGTCTTCTTCACTAAGCTTAATCATTTCTAGCTTTTGATTTAAACTGAGAGACATGTGACACTCTCTTTGACTTAGAAGTCACTGTAGGGTTATTAATTGGCCCAGATTCAGTGTTGTTGTGTCTCAGGTAATAGAGAGGCCCAAAGAGAAGGTAAGGGGTGGGGAAAGGGTCATTCGGTGGAGCAGTCAAAACACACACACACACTTATTGATTAAATTTGCGCTCTTATATGGGTGTGGTTCGTGGCACCCCAAAAACCATTATAATACTAACCTCAAA
Organism: Symphalangus syndactylus; assembly: GCF_028878055.3. Classification (NCBI taxonomy): domain Eukaryota; kingdom Metazoa; phylum Chordata; class Mammalia; order Primates; family Hylobatidae; genus Symphalangus; species Symphalangus syndactylus. The sequence goes on from NC_072429.2 coordinate 20,634,070, forward strand.
GATTACTGAACACAGATCATCATAACAGATATAACAATAATAAAAATTTTGCAATGTTGTAAGAATCACCAAAATGTGACACAGAGACATGAAGTGAGCACGTTTTTGGAAAAGTGGCGCTGGACATTGGGTTGCTAGACACAGGGTTGTCACAAATCTTCTATTTGTAAAAAAAACTCATATCTTCAGTGTCTGTGAAGTGCAATATAACGAGGTGTGCCTGCACTTTCTGGTAACTAGGCTTCAGAGCACCTGCTGTGTTTTTCTAAGTAATACTTGATGGGGAAGATCAAAGGTTAGAATAATAGCAGAAGTAAGTCTTGTAAAAAGTGAAGTAAGGCCTGATGGCTGGGAGTTAGCCAACGAAGTCGTAGCTAGGTAAGTTCCCTAAGCAGGGAAACAACCTCTCCTCAGTTCAAACCTACATTTTCTTTCCTCCCTCCTGCTGCCCCTCAGTTTTTAAGTAGACAGCACTTGAAAATGATGCTGTGAATGGGAGGAGGGAGCTGGGGGGTCCATTACTGTAAATGGCTTTAATGAGGAGTCTATTGCACTTATCAGAAAATGGTTTATAATTTGTATCAGCTTATCAAAGGGATGAATGATAACTAAAGATCTCCTAGTTGACCACCACTTTACCAATCTGAAATAGTTCATATGTTTTGCAGTGACCTTCCTCTCCTCACTTCTATCCTATTTGGATAATTCACTCATGGGACATCTTTTCCTATGAATTAAAGGAAGGGTAAAGATTAAGTATCTTCAGATCCCTTGAGGCCAGGAGTTCAAGACCAGCATGGCCAATATGGTGAAACCTTGTCTCTACTAAAAATAAAAGTTTGCTGGGTATGATGGCACAGGCCTGTAACTCCAGTTACTTGGGAGGTTGAGGCACGAGCATTGCTTGAACCTGGGAGGTGGAGGTTGCAGTGAGCTGAGATCGCACCACTGCACTTCTACCTGGGTGACACAGTGAGACACTGTCTCTAAATAAATAAATAAATAAACAAACAAACAAACATTAAGTATCTCTATATGTGGTCTCTTAAGTCTTCTGATAAGACTAAAATGTCACAAAAAGATATACAGGAAAATTGGTAATGGGCATAACGTTCTCCTTTATAGAAGTTATGAGTCAAGGGAGAAGGTTTTATGGGCTTTCCCTTTCCAATCCTTATGTCAAGAATAGAAAATTATTTGTAAGTGAGTGCTGGTAAACAGCCTGGGTCAAAATACTACAATAATCAGCCTTATTAGCTACATGACCTTGGAGAAATTACTTACGCACTTCAAGTTGTAATTTCAAGTTCTATAAAATGGGTATATTAACAGAACAACCATGGAGGCTTAAGGTGGACTGTAAAGATTTTCACTAATATTTTTATTTCTCAAATAGAACAACGTGGAAGTAGACTTGAGAAAGCCCAAAGTACAAAATTTCAACCAAGTGTTGCCCAGTAAAATTTTTCAGCATAAGGAAAAGCATGTTAATAAAAGCATATTCTATGAATATTAGAATTTTGACATGACAAGTTTATGACATAAGGGATATATACTTTATAACACAAATTTTCACAGATTTCAGTTGAGTCAGTTCTGCTATAATGCTTCTTGTGAAAATGTGAATTTGGTCCGATGCGATTAGTATAGCAGGGAATAATTTGGGCGTAATGCAATTCATGTTTATTTACACATGATTTCATCTGAGTGAAACGCTAGGTGAATGCAGAAAACTGTACCCAGCTGACCCATATTTCACAGGAAAGCACAAAACTCACATACCTTAAACATCTATCAGCTACCAAAAGTTCCCCACCTCTGTGATGAGCCACACCTATTCTTTTTTCGTTTTGTTTATTTGTTTGTTTTGAGACAGAGTCTCGCTCTGTCGCCCAGGCTGGAGTTCAGTGGCGCGATCTTGGCTCACTGCAACCTCTGCCTCCTGGGTTCAAGGGATCCTCCTGCCTCAGCCTCCCGAGAAGCTGGGACTACAGGCATGTGCCACCACATCCAGCTAATTTTTTGTATTTTTAGTAGAGACGGGGTTTCACCGTGTTAGCCAGGATGGTCTCCATCTCTGGACCTCGTGATCTGCCTGCCTCGGCCTCCCAAAGTACATACAGTATATACAGGCGTTATAGCTTTCTTTTTGATATTAGACAATCATCCTTCTACCAACTTAGAATAACAAGCTACAACTCTTCTGAAACTCACTTCTATAAGCAAATGCTGGTGTTTTCGAGACAGTACCACACTTACATCATACTTACGAATTTCTTAACCATTTAACATGTAAAACTGTGCTACCATTTTACTAGTTTCTATTGTTGCCAATAATGTTAACAGTAAATGTCACTAATATTAAATAATGTCAATAATAAAATTTTTGAGTGTTGTACCCCAACCTCATTTTTCCCACCAGCCCCTGGTTTTTAATGCTGTGATTTGGCATAGCATGGTGACTTTTAGAAAGGAATATGTTGCATTATAGGAGAACCCCCTGTATAATGAAGGTACAAATTTCCCAATTGTGATTTAAGTTTATAAATTTTAAATTTTTAATCTTTTGTTTCTAAAGTTTAATTCATCTGTAGTATAAGCATTTAATTCATTGTTTAGTATATAACTTGGACATTTATTCAAAGTCAGAGGATAGAAGGGTAGAAGAGAAGGTTAGTGTTAATTCTTTTTCTGCTAATAGTTTGCTATCTCTTCTTAATAAGGTAAATCTTGCCTAACGTGAACAGCAGCTTGCTGTCTGTCTCTAAGAATACTTAAGAAGTTGAGTCAAATATAGGTAAGTATTTATAACCAGTAAACTCACGGTTAACGATTGCACTACTCTCAAACACAATGGTAATTTTAGAATTTATTTTTAATATTTCAGTTTAACATTTTTCAATCTACTCAAGTTTAAAACTCATTTCTCCCAGCATTTAATTACGCAAACACTTACTTCGCTTCCAGGCAGAAACATTTCCTATCTTACATTTCCTCTTACACATCAATGTTGAATGGGCACATGCTATTAAGCAGATGCTGCCATTTTCAATGTGGCATTCGAATGCTTGTCACTAAATTCCAGACAGTGTTATTAATTTTGATCATGCTTCAGAATCTAGCCTAGCCAGCATCCTAGTTATTCCACTAGTATTTCATCTAATAAGTAATTTTTTTAAATAAAAAAAAACACTTGCATGTACAGCTTCATTCTGTTCAAGAAGTGATGTGTGTCATGCATCCAAAAAGGCCAATTAAAGACTTTCTTTTCTTTCTTAAAACTGCTGACTGTATGCTAACATATGCCTGTTTTAAAACAAAGAACGCATATATCCTTTCCTGGTATTCTTATCCTTGGGGGTTGGGAACTATCTGAGTTTTTTTCCTACCAAAAAAAAGTAGTGGATAATGGTGCTTTATACATTATAGGTGTCCCGTTTCTCACTTTGGTCTTGTGTCTTAGGAAGAGATAAGTTTCTTCAAGAAAAAGAGCTCAGAAGCATTTGTGCTGACAGTGCGCTACTACCTTTTTATTTCAATTTACACATAACAGAGTAAAACAATTTTAAGACTCCATGCATGCCCTATTGGTGTGACAGTGTAAGCCTTGATTAGCTCATCAGAGATCAAACTCTTTAGCAAGGTACCGACAGATGCAGCATTAAATCTAGGAAGTAGGTCAGATTTATCACCTACGTCAATCCTTTTATTTAGTAGGGCAGACACACAAAGGGAAAGAGAAAGAGCATTTGTGTGCAGAAACGAGTTGACAGACACATTACAAAAATAAGTCTCCTCCTTCAGAATATCTCTCATTTAAAAAAAGAAAAAATTGAACATTACACTTCTAGATAGGGACCATGCGCACTCCAGGCTGCCCTGTGTAAAATGTGATTGTGCATCTTGTCACAATTATAAAGATGACTTTTCATGATACCTGGTAGGGAATAATAAACACCATTCTTTTTATGCTGTACCAGACATAATAACTAAGTTAAGATCTGCACGAATATGGCTTTTAAGAGTGCCTCTGATTTAAAATATTCATCTACTTTCCAGCTGAAAATATATTCACATATTTGGCATTATAGTAATACTTAAACCAAATTCTGAGAACTGTCCACAAATTTTGACAGTTGTCTAAAGTTTTCAAGTGACTATTTCTGTTAGATCACCAGTTCTGCATTCAGCCTCTTTCTCTTTCTCTCGACCTCCTAGCACTTTGCTTTCCATTGCTGTTGGTGAAAATAAATTTAGTCCCAAACTACAGCTTAAAAAAATAGACAAATAAAAACCATGCCCTAGCATTCATTTTTAGAATCATATTTCCTCAGATTTTGGAAGAAAGAGAATGACAATCCCAACAGTGTCTGTGTCCCTTACTGGTTAAATAATTAATGGTGAAAATAAAATAAACAGCATTTTTTCCATTGAAAATTAGGAGCTCACAATTTATATTGATAATTTATAACATAACCATAAACCGTTTTTGTTTTCTTGGTCCCCTTTCGCATTTAATTTATGACAAACCATTAAAAGTCAGTAATAAATGCCTCAGATTAAAACACTTAACATCTATGTATGCTAATTATTAGAGTTTTAAAGAACTAAAATAACAAACTGAGCCAAAAAGGAGATCCATGGAGAGTTATATTTCATAATTAAAAGATATGAATCCTAAATATGTTTTCTTGGCCAATCATGTAATCTCTAAGGGTATACCATAAAAATGCGAATGCACCCACATATTCCAATTAATGTTTCCATCTTGGCTGACTTGCTTGGTGGATTCAGAAAGCCAGAATGTTCTAACAACTTCACAAACACAGCATGAGAGTCAGGCTCATACTTTAACATGCTACTTTTTCCAAATACTGCACATGCTCCTAATGCAAAATGGTGTAGTTCAAAAGTAAGACTATAAAAAGCTTTAAAAAGATAACAAAATGCTATTACCTATTAGTGCCTGAAATTGCAAAAGCACAGTGCATTTCTCTGTTTTAGGTAGAAGGGTTGTATGGGTCAGCTCGTATTTGCAAATGCATGTGACTCTTTTATTCTGGCCAAATGGGTCCGTCAAGGTCATGAACTTGAGGGGTTATCTCTTAAAAAGTGTGGCCACACCCCATTACAAATGAATAACAAAGCATTTTCAAAGTACTAAATACAGTTATTTATTTCGTTAAGCAATGTTTCTGAAATAAATTAATAAATTCATCTGAGTCTATCAAAATCTCTCTGCTCTGTAGTTCATCTGTCTATTTCACAAACAATTGAAATTCATGGTATGTCAAGGCACAGTTGCCAGATTATCATCTTAGGTATATCTCCTTTTAGAACAGCAGGTAGACAAAAAGGAGACAGGAAATATTAAAAGTCAAGTATTTGTGAGTACTGGGGTAGATTTTAGCCCAGAGAAATATCTTTCAGGATACCATTGTGTTCTTAATTTACATTTATTTCTCCCTTTGACTTACTGTTTTTCTTAAACAATATTTGAGTGGTTTCTAAGGCAATGGACAAATTCCTTCCCACTGCCATTGTCTTCCGGTATTTATGCCACTTTGGTTTGCTACTAGATATTGAAATAGAGTTTCATTTTGCTATCTCACCATGTCAAATGTACACAGTTGCCCTTTGGTACACTCAGGGAGTTGGTTCCCAGACCACTCCCTGCCCCACATATACCCAAATTTGCGCATACTAATGTCTCACAGTGGGCCCAGAGGAATCTGTGTATACAAAAAGTCGGCCATCTGCATATGTGGGTTTCACATCCCACCATTACTATATTTTTTATCTGTGTTTGGTTGACAAAGATCAATGTATAAAGTGCACTCATGCAGTTCAAGCCCATGTTGTTCAAGGGTCAGCTGCATATCTAAGATGGTTTCTATCCAACGTCCTGGAATTCAGCATCTGATTATTTAGGCTTTGCTTGTGTACCCAATAGTTTGCTCTGTTTCCAGGCCAATAACCACATGGAAACTGGATTGTTTTTAATGGTGGTAGCAGAATTTCTTGAAGTAGAATTATTTAAGGGACTTCAAAAAATATGTATCTGTGGGCTCCAACACTGCCCTAATGAACCAGATACTCAGGGTCATAAATCTACAATATTAACAATTTTCTCTGTTGATTCTTATGTCCACTAATGTTTGGTGATGAGTGCTTTCAATAATTTCACAGCTCAATAAAACCTCCACTGTTCATTAACGAACAAAACCTAAACAGACAGAATAAAGTATCATTCTATTTGTTAGTCACACTTTGGTGGAAGCCAGAGAAAATACTGGTTAAACCAGCTTTTGGAATTGTGTCTAGCTTTTATTAATTCTTCCCATTTTCCCCCTACTATCATGATAAGTAAAAATGAACTTTGGGTCTATTCTAATAAACTGACTTTCTGAACCCATTTGTGGAAAACTACATCATAACTAGTGGAAGAAAGACATATGCATTCATGCATGCATCTGTGCACTTACTCTTTCACCAATCATATATTAATTGCCACATACTGTATGTGACAACTACAATATTAAATGTGTTGCTAAAAAAAAAAATAAGAGAGATCTCTGCTTCCAGGAAGAAAACACCTGTGACCAACAATTTGGAAAATGAATATGGCTGGAGTCCACCATAATTGACATATGAACAAAGTGCTGTAGGAGCACGGTAGAGTGATGTATTAACTCAGTAACTCAGTTCTTATGGTAAATTTTAAAAAATGGAACTAATAAAGTCTCCAGGGCATGAGCTGTGCCTTCTTTGGGCAAAGAAATAATTATGAGCAAATGCTTGAAGGTATGGAGGTAGGGTATGTTGAGGAAACAGGTTACTGGGGCTCCCTTATAAGGTACATGGGGATTTGTGTCAGAAAGTGAGGACAAAATAATCAGTTCTGAAGTGTGTTTTTGTTTGTATGTTTGAGATGGGTTTAGGACTTGTGTTCACAGAAGAGTTGACATTAAAACTGTCTAGAAAGACGAATAGGATTTTATCACCAAACAATGAAAGCATACTCTGACAGCAGAGATAACATAAGCTAAATGCACAGGAGCATTTGAGTGTCCCTGTCACTTGGGAACAGTGTTGCTTTACAGCCTTAGAATATATAATACATGTGGTGGGGAATGACATTATATAAAGTTGGAAGATTAGATTACAAAAAGTTGCAAATTATAAACTAGGAAGGTTAGATGCTATTCTAAATGGAATGTAATGAAGTGAAATGAATGAATAAAATAAAAATATTTAATAAGGGGAGAAACATCATCAGAGGTCACTTGTAAAATGACAATTACAATAGCAGTTATTTTGGGTGCTGTGTAGTATTCCGCACAAAGATATGCTACAATTTATGTATCTATTATAATATCAATGGACAGCATATCCATATGTGAAATACTATATAGCACCCAACATAATTGAGCCATAGCTCCCCACAGTAACAGCTGAATCTCACAAGCATGATGTAAGTTAAAGAATCCAGGCACAATAAAATCCAAGCAATGCGTTTCTGTTTGTATGAAATTAAAACAAGAGGCAAAACTAAGCAGTGATTAGACAGTAACACCAAGGAAGTGATTACAATACTTGTCAGGATAATGGTTAGGATATAAGAAAGAATTATATCCTAACCATGTGATATAACCAGTGATGGGGAGAGGCTAGAAAGGAGATTTCAGGTTATAGCTCATGATCTATTCATTGCTATGAGTAGTAGACACATAAATGTTGATTTTATGATAATTTAGTCTTGATTTTTGTTTTATGCCTGTTCGCTGTATTATATTTGATACACACAAATATTTTAAAAAATATATTGGTGACAGGGTAGTTTAGAAGCTGGGAGACCAGTCAGGTGCATTAAAAACAAAAAATCTTGGCTAGGAGAAGCGCTCATGCCTGTGATCCCAGCATTTTGGGAGGCCAAGGCAGGTGGATCTCTTGAGGTCAGGAGTTCAAGACCAGCCTGACAACATGGCAAAGCCCCATCTCTACTAAAAATAAAAAAATAAAAAAAATTACCCGGTCTTGGTGGCACATGTCTATAGTCCCAGCTACTCACAAGGGTAAGCCAGGAGAACTGCTTGAACCCGGGGAAGCGGAGGTTGCAGTGAGCCAAGATCACACCACTGTACTCCCGCCTGGGTGACAGAGTGAGACTCCATCAACTTTTCAACACTGTCATATACAACGTAACTTTAAGATAATTTCAATTAAATCAAAATTAATTTACTTTTGCTTATTAGAGAATCATCATGTAAATTATGAATATTCTCTTAAGGAATTTGTTCAAGTTTTATTGTTGATATTATTTCATATTCATTAGGATTTCTTCTCCTAAATTTTCTTTACCTCAAATAATATTTGAACCTCAAATATTAGATCTGAATTTCCTCTAGTAACTTGCCTTTGACTTCATCGAGCAATCCCAAGTAGTTTTCTGCTCTAAAGGCGTACATATTTCACAAACCTGTCTTAAAAATGATGATGAGTAAAGAAGAATTTAGATATTCTATGTCAATTTTAACTACCGAAATGTCTCTTTTTTAAATCTATCATAAAACATGGCTTTTATACTGTCATCCCTCTGCTCAAAAACTTTCAACATTTCACTAGTGCTTAAAGAATAAAAATATGTAATTACAAGATCATAGAACCAAACAAGATCTTCAGATCATTCAGCTCACTCATTACTTTGTAAATAAGGCAACCAAAACGCACCACGGATGTCATGGGGCAAGGCCGCAGATGTCATAGGAGTAGATCAGAAAATGGGTTACCTTTATTTTTTTCCTCCTAGTCTGTTATATTACACTGTATCAAACAACAAATTTCAAAGCCCATAATTTATGACCTTCCAAATTCAAACGCCCCCATTGATTTTTCAATGGCACCCTCCTCCCAACACATATTAGTCCCTAACGACACAATCAAATATATCTACTATATTGCTAATTTTTTTTGCTAATTATTTCTTTGGTTTATCAGGTTGGATGAAGGTTTGGTTATCACGGAATCAGGTAATTTTCCTAGACTACAGCCCAAAGAACTAATTTTGCCTAAAATTGAATATATTGGAAGGACATAAAATAGCTCCCCAAGTAAAAGGACTAACTCTTTTACAACCAGATCTTGGTAAGAACACGACTCAGGGCTGCTTTGGCAATCTAAGGCAGAAAAGTTAAAAGGCGGCAAATCACCGTGGCACACAGTTACCTATGTAACGGACCTGCATATCCTGCACGTGTACCCCAGAACTTAAAATTAAAAAAAAAAAAAAAATTTAAAGGCACTCTCTTACATTTTCCCCACAGGAATGTGTCAGGGGAAACCGTTTTCCATCTTTGTGTCTCTCTGTTTAATTTTCAAATATAGAAGAATATAGTCTTATTGGTGTAACTTAGGTCACACGTCCATCCTCCCTTGGCTCAGGAAAGTGATGTGTCTTTACTGACAGTCCCATCAAAACTATAAAGTCGAGGTAAAGGGTGAAATTAGTTCCCTGAAGGAAAATAAAATCTAAGAGCTCCTGCCAGAAGGGGGAGAAATGTTAGAAGGCAAAAATAACAGATGTTTACAAAACTCATCTAATTCTAACCAATATATGCGTCCTTTCTTACCATGCTGGCCTTAGAAATTTCCAGTTCAGAATTACTAGTTAAGTCTTATAGTTTACACCTTTGAAAGTCTTGTTATTACTAGAATACACATAGCTGGTGCATACAATGTAATTAAAGAAACCAGATGAGGAAAAGAAAAAGTTAATTAAAAAATAAATTTCAAAATGATGACATATCTTTTCATAGTCTAGTAAAGAGGTAAGCTTTAAAAAAGAAATATGTAAAAGAGAAAGAAAATAACTTTTCAGTGGAACAAAGTAAGGGAGATTCTTTTCAGATAATGCCTTCCTGACCTTTCGCTTTAAATTTTCACTGCCAATACTTGGTTAATTCATTCACGTCTTGCTTTGGTGGATGAGAATCCCACATAACTCACAGCTGCCGCGCCCAGCCCCTCCTGCTCTCGATGCTCGGCTCTTGGACTCTGTCCTGTGCAGTCCACAGCACTCCAGATGGGTCTGGGAACCGTGCCATGAGCCTCACTCACTATCCCAACATGATTTTATGGCCTTATGGTGAAGCATTATAGAGCACTATAGAGCCTCGATGACATTTTTTAGTCACAACAATAATGACATATGGCACTGTCTTCATAACCCTTCCATTTGGGAGAAAACAATTTGCTACTTATTATCTTAAAACATGGGGGCTGAGTGACTGCTGCAGCTTCTGAAATGCACACTCAACACTAATGAGCACTAGCCTACAGTGACCTATTCAGAATGGAAGGCTCACAGTGTGACATTCTGTTTAAGTGGGCTAAATGATTGGACATCAGTCACAGGAGTTTAAAGGCCTGAAGAGATGGCAAAATATTATTAATTCAATATCTCTTTAATGCTAAAAAAGTATGGCCATGGGGACCCTTTGACAATTTCTTGGGCTATCAGAATACCTAATTGGAGATTAATCTCTAGTAACCTCTTAATACCATTCAGAAGTTTAAATGAAGCCCAAACAAGAAAGAAATTGTCAGTTCAGTAGTGTCATTTACAGCTAATGCTATGGAAAACTATTTAATTCATTACAGAGGCAGAGAGGCCCATTTCAATTTTTGCCCTATTTCTATCTGGCCAATTAAGTATAGTGCTGGCTAAACACTAAAATTAGAAAATGGGAACTCCTGTGCCCAGAATTGACATCTTCAAAGACTTTCTGGGCTGATGCCTCAGGTTTCAGGCAAACCGTCAATCCCAAGGGCTGCCTTCCTTGTACCCAAGACTAGGTTAGGCCTTCCTTTACAGTACTTAATAGAGTTGGAGTTGTACTTTTTTCCTTTTAACTGTCATCTATAAAAAAGCAAACTCTGGCCGGGCACAGTGTCTCACGCCTGTAATCCTAGCCCTTTGGGAGGCCGAGGCGGTTGGATCACGAGGTCTAGGAGTTCGATACCAGCCTGGCCAATATGGTGACACCCCCTCTCTACTAAAAATACAAAAATCAGCCAGGCTTGGTGGCTCGCACCTGTAGTCCCAACTACTCAGGAGGCTGAGGCAGAAGAATTGCTTGAACCCAGGAGATGGAAGTTGCAGTGAACTGAGATGGTGCCACTGCACTCTAGCCTGGGTGACAGAGCAAGACTCCATCTCAAAAAAAAAAGCAAACTCCATAAGGTGAGGTTATTTATCTTTCTTGCTCATGTATCTCAACACCTGGAAAACTGCCTGGCTAAATAAGTAGATATGGTCTTATTCATTAAAAAAAATGAATGAATGAATAAACGAATACACAATGAGATCTCATTTTAAAATTGATTGTGAATGTCACACATTTGCTCCTGCACTACAAATATTACTCTATTAGCACATCATGTTTGAAGCATGGAAGTATTTTTTATACTTTTCTGCTATTTTAGCTTTAGAGAAGATGGATCTATGGATCGTGGGGTCCTGTGTGTAATTCCCGATCTACCTTAGGAAATATGTACAAAAGGAAAGAAGGAACTAGACCCTGGCTTTCTTCATATTCCCCAAATTTGTGTAATCATCATGGTCTCTTACCATCCCTCACTGGGGTTTCAGGTATTCTGTGGGGAAGCTGCCTTTGGTCTCTGGAGTAAGGAACCCCTGGGCAACGACCAGTCATTCCCACATAGCAGGGAAAAATCAGTGTGAAAAAGAGACCTACCCTCATTTTTTGACATTTGACCACTCACTCTGAAGCCTCACTTTTCCCTTTTCTGCTAGCCTCACATCTGGACAGGCTAATCAAAAAGCCCATACCTGCCCCTTCCTTTGGCCCCAGTGGGAAATTCAAATCTAGTCAACCCCTAGCCTTATCCCCTAACCTCTATGAAGCTTCAATCCCCTCCTTCTGCCTTGACTAAGCCAGCCCGGATCTGTTTGTGCCCACCCTGCTCTCCCCAGGTATCCCTTGTGTGAATAATAAACTTGCTTTCAGATTTCCTAAAACTCTCTACAACTTAACTATTAATTGCGAGGCAGTCTATCTTACTCCATGGGGTGTCCACAAAGTAGCCTGATAGAATTCTCTCCAGCATTATCTTGCTTTGTACCTCAGAATAATTCAGCTACGTTTGTGGTAAGAGTTTATCTCTAGAAGACCCTTGTCAAAATGTGTATTTGATGCAGCATTGCATATTGGTTGAATCCTCAGAGAGATTTTAAAGAATAAGATTTTATTTTTTAAATTTTTTTCAGCTTTAGTGAGATATAATTAAGAAATAAAATTACTTAAATTTAAGATGTACACTGTGAATATTTGATAGATGCATATATTGTGAAATGATTATCATAATCAAGTTAAATAACACATCTATCACCTCACAGTTACCTCTCACATTGTGAGTATGGTGCGACATCTCCCCGTTCCCTCATCCCCCTGCCCAGTAGAAATGGCAATCGCCATTCTACTCTGTGTTTCTGTGAGTTTGACCTTTTTAGATTCCACATATAAGTGAGATCATACAGGATTTGTCTTTTTTTGTCTGATTTATTTTACTAAATAACCTTCAAGTTCATCCATGTTGTTGTAATTGGCAAGATTTATTTCTTTTTTAACAGCTGAATTATGTTCCATATGTTTGTGTATGTGTGTGTGTGTGAATATATATATACATATATATATATATATATATATAACTTTTTAATCATCCATCTGTCAATGGAGGAAAGGTTTTTAAACAATGAAATGTTAATACAACATAGGTTAAAAAGATCCATGGGAACTCTCTGAAGCTGGGACTTGGATATGTGAGAAGACTGTGCAAGAAGAGAAGAGCAGTATCAAGATAGGATGAAGAGGAATTGGAAGGCATCTTCCTGAATTTGCTATTTTGCCTTGGCTACCCTTAATTATAATGATATTCTGGGGTCTTATCACAAAGGCTTTGCAAAGGCTTGCTTTCTAAGTCCTATGCTAATATGCATAATTTCCTTCCTACTTTCTTTTCTTTCATTTTTCTTTTGCAAATTTTTAGTCAATGTGAAGCATTGACCAAGGAGCTATTTGCTCTTTTGGCATCAGCAAATTTTTTCATTTGTTGCCTGAACCATCCATCAAGAGGCCACTATTGCCCCAAAGAGAAGTTGCCATGGATATCAAATTTGTGGATGTAAGTTTAAAAAGTCAAAAGCCAGACAAAACTAAGAAAAAAATGTGAAGAATATTTGCCAAGTCAGTTAATTCAGCTATGATCTCTGTGAGGCAATAGGAGACCTGAAGTTAAACATGGTCTGCCATACGCCCTAGTAGACAACAAACCCCACTGTGTTTCTAGAACCAACATCTTGGGAAGAATAGAGCATGCCTAAACAAATCAGCCCCAACCCATGTCACACGGCATGGGGGGATGCTATTTGTTTTCTTGTATAATAAAAGATGATGACACTGTGACACTAAGAACTGGCAGACATGGAGAAATTTCAGACATGATGCAAAGATGCCAAAGAGGAAAAGAGTTTTCCCTGGTGGTTAAGAGTATTGGTCTGAACAAGAAAACTTGAGCAAATACCAATAGGATGTTCAGGAAATCAGATGAACCTGGAGATGCTGGTGGGCATGGAGTGGAAGGAACAGATATTGGATTAATTGCATTTAATCCTGAAATAAATGAGTCCACATGGGTCAGACTATGTATTTGGTCACCAGGAAGAATGGAAACTCGAGATAGAGACAAAGTTAAATTGCGGAAAACAAAAATTACATTTTTCCCCTACATATCTGAGTTAGTGGCTGAGAAATATCATCTCTAATATTTCCAATTAATATGTCTATGTTAGAAGCTGGTGTTAACTTTGTCTTAGAGAGCCCTTTCAACCAAACATTTACTGAAATATCACTGACTATTTTACTAAATAACAATCTGAAGGCAAAATGAGAAAGTCATCAAGGACAAACTGTGTCCTCTGGTAGATTCTGCATAAATGATTTTGGTTAGCTTCCTTTCATCAAGATTTTCACAAATTAATTCATAAATATTAGCATTTCATTAATTGCACTAATATTAACATTTCACATCAGTGGGGATTTTTAAGCAAATTTCTAATTACATTCAAAAAGTAAAACAAGGAAAAGGTTTTCTAATAATGCTGGTATTAGCAGGCACTAGAATTAGTTTTGTCTTGAGTACATATACATTCCAGTATGAAAATCTGTTGCTCTGGGTTTTAATAATCAATTTTATGGGTATTTTATGAATAACACATACTGAGTATCATTAATTGGCTAGTGAATTTCAATGCTTAGGATGAATTTAAGCATCAATCCACGTATCTTATGCATCCTTTTAAAAAATCAACAGAAAATAAATTTCAGGGAAGTAAAATATTTTCTACATGATAATTTAAGTAATCAATAATTCAAGGGAATTATCAGCACAATTTAAGGATATTTTAATTTTGATTTTATTTTCAAGAGAAAATTGTGTCCATGGAATAAAATAAAGCAGGGAGTTCATTTGGGAAAATCATCTTGTTCTTGATTTTAGTAATAATCCAAAGAGACACTTCCACTATTTTGAATTTCACTCACTAATCATTGAACGAAACTTTATGCTAATTAATCATAATTCCATTTGCTTTACATACAAACTGTTCTCACACCAGCAACATGCTGTAGTAAGTAAAATAATATTTTATTTGTTTAAAGATCCCTTTTATAGACATTTCCAGGTTTTAATGAAGTGTTAATCTGGGAAACAATGACATCAGGGTTTCAATTGGCATACGTAATTTTGTTTGTTTTATCCCACGGCGTACTCATTTCAATTTCCATGGAGAATTCTCAAATAACTTAAGAAAAAACTTAATAAAAAATAACAAACATAAAGGTAACTTTTAAAATATATTTGCATTTGACCTAAATCCTCATTAATTCTTAAAACATCAACTTTTTTGGTATCAATGTTTTCATAATTTTGTGACTTTTTTTCTGAAATTTTTAAATAACTCGTGAGGAAGTAGTTGGCAATTTTTTTTGAAACTTTTAAACAGCATGAGTATTCTTTTAAACTCTTTCTCCTCATTATGCTTCAGCCAGATGAGCCATTTGTTCAATCCTTGTCCTTCGCACATGCATACCATTACTCTAGCTAATTCCTAATTTTGAATATCTCATTGGAAAAAAAAAATTTACTCCTCAGAATCTTTCCTTGCCCTTTTCATCTGAATTAGATAAGTCTTCTGTTTTTCTTTGATGGCATCCAATTCTTCATCTTCTTGTCATGTATTAGATTTGCATTATGTATTTTTGTGCGTATTTATTCTGTCTACACCCAGCTCTCAGACCAGACTAAATCTAAGAAAACAAGGACATTGTTTCTTTTGATTCACTGACGGATATTGAGAAGTGTTTGGCACATAGTTGGAACTCAATAAATACAGAGAGAATGAATCAGTGAGTAAATGAATGAATGAAACTCAGTAGGCTACAGGAAAATCTGACTTACTACATTACATAGAACCTAGCACAGCCTCACTGTACCATAACACAATAATGGATATTCAGAACACTATTCCTGAGCCCTGTGGAATAAAGCTAAACTATGTTCAACATATTCTGTTTAAGAAGGCAAGAAATATTTTTTAAACCTATAATAATAATTTTCATAAAAATTTTTGCAATAGCTCCTAAAAGGAAGGCCTCAGCTATGGGGAAAATATACATATTGTAAAATGTCTTATATATCTAACCAGTTCCGTGTGCATTTTGCATTATTAGAGTCACTTTTTCCCTCTCAAAATCTAAATATTGACTCCTTAAGAAGATGCAGTTAACAGCTATACAGCTGGGAAAGCTCTTCTTGAACTTTAAATTCTAGCAGCAGCTTGCTAGATAATAGCGAGAAAGGAAACTGGAAATTGACAAACATTAATTGAAACTCATAGCCTGGTCAAATACTGCAGACCTAATGCTTCTCAATTTTTTCCAATTAATTATTCCAGGTTTCTCATGTACAAGGAGGAAAAGAGGCCGAACATGGAAACCCCATGCAGTGACTGCCTCCTTTGGATGAGCATGTTATGAAAAGTCGGTACCTGCCATTCTGATTGACTGAGAGCAACAGAAAACCCCTGAGGCCTTCTGGTTCAGTTGGGATTGTAATGATAGACTAGCAAGATAAAAGCCTGCCAGAACATTAGCTTCAACTGTATGACAATGCCCGTCCCAAGAAGATATGATGCTGTGTAGATGAATATAGATTGAAAACGTGGATCCTGTCAGCAGCACTGATTTCACTCAGAAAACTTGTATACTGGGAGGATGCTGTGTCTGCTCAGGGTTAGGACTCCAGCAATGTGTGAAAAATTCATTTTCCCAGCTGCAAACACTCATGCTTCTAGTTGTACAAGTGGTAACTTGGGGATCCATGCTAATATTGAAGCTTAGACAGAAATAGGTGTGTGAGTGTCTGTCCCTACTATGAATGAGCAGATAGTTCTTGGCCTAATCGTAGGGCATGGGGGAGGATCCACACATTGCTCAAAAATAAAATTTCTTTCTAGAATTCTTGCAGCCCTTACTTTCCAAATGCACACTGACGCCATGAAGTAATTCATTTTCCTCTCTTCCATAGAACAGACACAGTTATCACCATTTTCATTGTTTTTCTGACTGATTCCTTCCTTCTGACTCCACAGAGCAGAAAATTTACCCTCCAGAGGTGTAGAGGGGATAGATTTTCCTCTTTTTAAATTATTTCTTCAAATAAGAGATGTGAATGGAAACTGTGTAGACAAATTTCTACACCCTCATGTTGGAATGGTGAATAACATTGACTTTGCAATTAAACAATACTAAGTAGAATTCCTCTTGCGGTGAGAAGCTAAGAAAGCCACCAATAGCTCTAAACACCATTGGCTATCGTATGGATGTAGTGAAATAGCGAAAATAAAGTGAGGCACAAAAAACGCTCCCTATAAATGTTAATTAATGACATGATTATTGCTTACAAACACAATGGGAAAACCACCACCATCTTTCAGTCATGCTTACTGATATTTTATTTTATGTACTTAGCAGAAGACAAGGCTAAAGTATCACAACCAAAAATGCCTATTAAAAAAAAAAAGGAGCTAGGGGTGGCATAAAAGTTCATCTGAATTTCTTCCTCAGTAAAACGGGATGTGTGAATTTGTATCTTCACCTTAGAGAAATGGTAAGAAAAAGTACCTTCTGTGACATAACTGTGAAGACACTCTGACATTTGGAATGAGAATGAAATATTTTTCACTGAAAATGTAACTGTCATTGAACTCGGTACCTATGGGATGTGTATAATTCAGTCCAGCGATTCAACAGTAATTTCTAGTCTTTATAAAATAGAAATCAAATCTTTTGCATTTTCTTTTCTCATTCCAGTGGAATGAATTGCTTTTTTTGTGACTAGGAATAACTGAGTAGAAATGCTGCTTTTAGTTTTAGTTTTTGTTGATAGATATTTGTTGATGGGATAAAAACTTGATGATATTCTGACATCATGTAATAGGTCTATGCAAAATATATAGCATTTTACGTTCTTTTCCCTATGAGTTGCTGAACTGTTTGCATGTATAAAAAGTTGTTTTAATTTCAAACTTTGAGATTATTGAGGATTAAAGATACTAAATGACCATCTTTCTTTTAGGGAGTTGATGTACATTATCCCAATTTACTATTCACTGCAACAGATTTTATTTTTTTGTCTTTCCATACCAACTCAGGCTGTGCCCTCTAAGTCACAGAATTGGATATTGCAATATCATTTTATTTTAAGTAGAATCTTTTTATTTCAAAAAAATATTTAGTCATTTATTTTATAAGAGAAATCATTATTTGGCTTTGCCTCTTCATTAACTGAGATAGGGAAATAAAAGAAGAGAAGATAATAAGTTTGTTTTGAACATACTGTGTTTTACATACCTACTTAAATATCAGCCATCTGGAGATGCTTAGCACACTGAGGTATAAATCTGGACCACAGGAGCATAGCATGAACTAAACATGTAGAAACTATCACCAGAGGAGACAGTTGAAACCGTAGATATAAATTTCAACAATGCTTCTTCCCGAGCTTTAATGTGCACATATAGGAGTCACCTGGAGATCTTGTTAAAAGGCAGATTTGATGCATAGGCCTGGTATAGGCGTTCTGCAATTCGAAAGAGCTCACAGGTGATACTGACGCTGTTGGGTGGCAGATCACATTGTAAGTGGCAAGAATTTAGATCATCCAGGGGAAAGTGTAGACTGAAAAGAGTAGATAAGTAGGACAAGACATCAGAACATCATTCAAAGAGGAACTATGAAAAAGCTTAAAGTAGATGAATTAAAGAGAGTTTAAAATGTACTAATAAGGAAAACAACAGCTAAAAGAGAAGTAATTTTTTTTTTTTTTTTTAAACGAGACGGAGTCTCGCTCTGTTGCCCAGGCTGGAGTGCAGTGGCGTGATATCCACTCACTGCAAGCTCTGCCTCCTGGGTTCACGCCATTCTCCTGCCTCAGCCTCCTGAGTAGCTGGGACTACAGGCGCCCACCACCACACCTGGCTAATTTTTTGTATTTTTAGTAGAGATGGGGTTTCACCGTGTTAGCCAGGATGGTCTCGATCTCCTGACCTCGTGATCTGCCTGCCTCAGCCTCCCAAAGTGCTGAGATTAAGGCATGCTCCACAGCGCCCGGCCAAAAGAGAAGTAATCTTCAAGAAGAAGTGGGTGGCCAAACAGAGCCCAAGGATATGAAAAACCAAACTAGAGAAGGAAGAAATGAAAAGCCCATATATTTAATAATTAAAAGATCATTTGTTATTTATATATTCTGCCTACAAATCATTGTCAGATGCACGTATTGTGAATTTTTTCTCGCAGTCTGTGTCTTTCCTATTGATTTTTTTAATAGTGACAATTGTTGAGCAGAGATTTTTAATTTTCATAAAACCTGATATTGCAATATTTTATTATATGGATAGTGTTTCTCAGTCCCATCTAAGAAATATCTGCCTACTGCAATGTTGTAAAAAACTTTTAAAAATACTTTCTTGGATAGAGTGAGACTCTCTCAAAAAAAAAAAAAAAAAAAAAAAGAGGCGATGGCCGAATAGGAACAGCTCCGGTCTCCAGCTCCCAGCCCCAGCGACACAGAAGACGGGTGATTTCTGCATTTCTGCTTGAGGTACCGGTTTCATCTCACTAGGGAGTGCCTAACAGTGGGCGCAGGACAGTCGGTGAAGCACACTGTGCGCGAGCTGAAGCAGGGCGAGGCATTGCCTCACTCGGGAAGCGCAAGGGGTCAGGGAGTTCCCTTTCCTAGTCAAAGAAAGGGGAAACAGACGGCACCTGGAATATCGGGTCAGTCCCGTCCTAATACTGCGCTTTTCCAACGGGCCTGGAAAACGGCACACTAGGAGATTGTGTCCCGCACCTGGCTCGGAGGGTCCTATGCCCACGGAGTCTCACTGATTGCTAGCACAGCAGTCTGAGATCACGCTGCAAGGCGGCAACGAGGCTGGGGGAGGGGCGCCCGCCATTGCCCAGGCTTGCTTAGGTAAACAAAGCAGCCAGGAAGCTCGAACTGGGTGGAGCCCACCACAGCTCAAGGAGGCCCGCCTGCCTCTGTAGGCTCCACCTCTGGGGGCAGGGCACAGACAACCAAAAACTCAGCGAGAACCTCCACAGCCTTAAATGTCCCTGTCTGACTGACAGCTTTGAAGAGAGTAGTGGTTCTCCCAGCACGCAGCTGGAGATCTGAGAACGGACAGACTGCCTCCTAAAGTGGGTCCCTCACCCCTGAGCAGCCTAACTGGGAGGCACCCCCCCAGTGGGACAGACTGACACCTCATTCAACCGGGTACTCCTCTGAGACAAAACTTTCAGAGGAACTATCAGACAGCTGAATTTGTGGTCTCACGAAAATCCGCTGTTCTGCAGCCACCGGTGCTGACACCCAGCCAAACAGGGTCTGGAGTGGACCTCTAGTAAACTCCAACAGACCTGCAGCTGAGGGTCTTGTCTGGTAGAAGGAAAATTAACAAACAGAAAGGACATCCACACCAAAAACCCATCTGTACATCACCATCATCGAAGACAAAAAGTAGACAAAACCACAAAGATGGGGAAAAAACAGACCAAAAAAACTGGAAACTCTAAAAAACAGAGCACCTCTCCTCCTCCAAAGGAACGCAGTTCCTCACCAGCAACGGAACAAAGCTGGATGGAGGATGACTTTGATGAGTTGAGAGAAGAAGGCTTCAGACGATCAAACTACTCTGAGCTACGAGAGGAAATTCAAAACAATAGCAAAGAAGTTAAAAACTTTGAAAAAAAATTAGAAGAATGGATAACTAGAATAACCAATGGAGAGAAGGGCTTAAAGGAGACGATGGAGCTGAAAGCCAAGTTTCGAGAACTACGCGAAGAATGCAGAAGCCTCAGTAGCAGATGCGATCAACTGGAAGAAAGGGTATCGCTGATAGAAGATGAAATGAATGAAATGAAGAGAGAAGGGAAGTTTAGAGAAAAAAGAATAAAAAGAAATGAACAAAGCCTCCAAGAAATTTGGGACTATGTGAAAAGACCAAACCTACGTCTGATTGGTGTACCTGAAAATGATGGGGAGAATGGAACCAAGTTGGAAAACACTCTGCAAGATATTATCCAGGAGAACTTCCCCAATCTAGCAAGGCAGGCCAGCATTCAGATTCAGGAAATACAGAGAACGCCACAAAGATACTCCTCGAGAAGGGCAACTCCAAGACACATAATTGTCAGATTCACCAAAGTGGAAATGAAGGAAAAAATGTTAAGGGCAGCCAGAGAGAAAGGTCGGGTTACCCACAAAGGGAAGCCCATCAGACTAACAGCTGATCTCTCAGCAGAAACTCTACAAGCCAGAAGAGAGTGGGGGCCGATATTCAACATTCTTAAAGAA
This sequence comes from Symphalangus syndactylus, assembly GCF_028878055.3. NCBI lineage: Eukaryota > Metazoa > Chordata > Mammalia > Primates > Hylobatidae > Symphalangus > Symphalangus syndactylus. Next base: position 20,655,064 of record NC_072429.2, read on the forward strand.
AAGAATTTTCAACCCAGAATTTCCTATCCCGCCAAACTAAGCTTCATAAGTGAAGGAGAAATAAAATACTTTACAGACAAGCAAACGCTGAGTGATTTTGTCACCACCAGGCCTGCCCTAAAAGAGCTCCTGAAGGAAGCACTAAACATGGAAAGGAACAACCGGTACCAGCCCCTGCAAAAACATGCCAAATTGTAAAGACCATCGAGGCTAGGAAGAAACTATAGCAACTAACGAGCAAAATAACCAACTAACATCATAATGACAGGATCAGATTCACACATAACAATATTCACGTTAAATGTAAATGGGCTAAATGCTCCAATCAAAAGACACAGACTGGCAAACTGGATAAGGAGTCAGGACCCATCAATGTGCTGTATTCAGGAAACCCATCTCACGTGCAGAGACACACATAGACTCAAAATAAAGGGATGGAGGAAGATCTATCAAGCAACTGGAAAACAAAAAAAGGCAGGGGTCGCAATCCTAGTCTCTGATAAAATAGACTTTAAACCAACAAAGATCAAAAGAGACAAAGAAGGCCATTACATAATGGTAAAGGGATCAATTCAACAAGAAGAGCTAACTATCCTAAATATATATGCACCCAACACAGGAGCACCCAGATTCATAAAGCAAGTCCTCAGTGACCTACAAAGGGACTTAAACTCCCACACAATAATAATGGGAGATTTTTACACCCCACTGTCAACATTAGACAGATCAACGAGACAGAAAGTTAACAAGGATATCCAGGAATTGAACTCAGCTCTACGTAAAGTGGACCTAATAGACATCTACAGAACTCTCCACCCCAAATCAACAGAATATACATTTTTTTCAGCACCACACCACACCTATTCCAAAATTGACCACATAGTTGGAAGTAAAGCTCTTCTCAGCAAATGTAAAAGAACAGAGATTATAACAAACTGTCTCTCAGACCACAGTGCAATCAAACTAGAACTCAGGATTAAGAAACTCAGTCAAAACCGCTCAACTACATGGAAACTGAACAACCTGCTCCTGAATGACTATTGGGTACATAATGAAATGAAGGGAGAAATAAAGATGTTCTTCGAAACCAACGAGAACAAAGACACAACATACCAGAATCTCTGGGACACGTTCAAAGCAGTGTGTAGAGGGAAATTTATAGCACTAAATGCCCACAAGAGAAAGCAGGAAAGATCCAAAATTGACACCCTAACATCACAATTAAAAGAACTAGAAAAGCAAGAGCAAACACATTCAAAAGCTAGCAGAAGGCTAGAAATAACTAAAATCAGAGCAGAACTGAAGGAAATAGAGACACAAAAAACCCTTCAAAAAATTAATGAATCCAGGAGCTGGTTTTTTGAAAAGATCAACAAAATTGATGGACCGCTAGCAAGACTAATAAAGAAGAAAAGAGAGAAGAATCAAATAGATGCAATAAAAAACGAAAAAGGGGATATCACCACCGATCCCACAGAAATACAATCTACCATCAGAGAATACTACAAACACCTCTATGCAAATAAACTAGAAAATCTAGAAGAAATGGATAAATTCCTCGACAAATACACCCTCCCAAGACTAAACCAGGAAGAAGTGGAATCTCTGAATAGACCAATAACAGGTTCTGAAATTGTGGCAATAATCAATAGCTTACCAACCAAAAAGAGTCCAGGACCTGATGGATTCACAGCTGAATTCTACCAGAGGTACAAGGAGGAACTGGTACCATTCCTTCTGAAACTATTACAATCGATAGAAAAAGAGGGAATCCTCCCTAACACATTTTACGAAGCCAGCATCATCCTGATACCAAAACCTGGCAGAGACATAACCAAAAAAGAGAATTTCAGACCAATATCCTTGATGAACATTGATGCAAAAATCCTCAATAAAATACTGGCAAACAGAATCCAGCAGCACATCAAAAAGCTTATCCACCATAATCAAGTGGGCTTCATCCCTGGGATGCAAGGCTGGTTCAACATACGCAAATCAATAAATGTAATCCAGCATATAAACAGAACCAAAGACAAAAACCACATGATTATCTCAATAGATGCAGAAAAGGCCTTTGACAAAATTCAACAACCCTTCATGCTAAAAACTCTCAATAAGTTAGGTATTGATGGGACGTATCTCAAAATAATAAGAGCTATCTACAACAAACCCACAGCCAATATCATACTGAATGGGCAAAAACTGGAAGCATTCCCTCTGAAAACTGGCACAAGACAGGGATGCCCTCTCTCACCACTCCTATTCAACATAGTGCTGGAAGTTCTGGCCAGAGCAATCAGGCAGGAGAAGGAAATAAAGGGTATTCAATTAGGAAAAGAGGAAGTCAAATTGTCCCTGTTTGCAGATGACATGATTGTATATCTAGAAAACCCCATTGTCTCAGCCCAAAATCTCCTTAAGCTGATTAGCAACTTCAGCAAAGTCTCAGGATACAAAATTAATGTACAAAAATCACAAGCATTCTTGTACACCAATAACAGACAAACAGAGAGCCAAATCATGAGTGAACTCCCATTCACAATTGCTTCAAAGAGAATAAAATACCTAGGAATCCAACTTACCAGGGATGTGAAGGACCTCTTCAAGGAGAACTACAAACCACTGCTCAATGAAATAAAAGAGGATACAAACAAATGGAAGAACATTCCATGCTCATGGGTTGGAAGAATCAATATCGTGAAAATGGCCATACTGCCCAAGGTAATTTATAGATTCAATGCCATCCCCATCAAGCTACCAATGACTTTCTTCACAGAATTGGAAAAAACTACTTTAAAGTTCATATGGAACCAAAAAAGAGCCCGCATTGCCAAGTCAATCCTAAGCCAAAAGAACAAAGCTGGAGGCATCACGCTACCTGACTTTAAACTATACTACAAGGCTACAGTAACCAAAACAGCATGGTACTGGTACCACAACAGAGACATAGATCAATGGAACAGAACAGAGCCCTCAGAAATGATGCCGCATAGCTACAACTATCTGATCTTTGACAAACCTGACAAAAACAAGAAATGGGGAAAGGATTCCCTATTTAATAAATGGTGCTGGGAAAACTGGCTAGCCATATGTAGAAAGCTGCAACTGGATCCCTTCCTTACACCTTATACAAAAATTAATTCAAGATGGATTAAAGACTTATATGTTAGACCTAAAACCATTAAAATCCTACAAGAAAACCTAGGCAATACCATTCAGGACATAGGCGTGGGCAAGGACTTCATGTCTAAAACACCAAAAGCAATGGCAACAAAAGCCAAAATCGACAAATGGGATCTCATTAAACTAAAGAGCTTCTGCACAGCAAAAGAAACTATCATCAGAGTGAACAGGCAACCTACACAATGGGAGAAAATTTTTGCAACCTACTCATCTGACAAAGGGCTAATATCCAGAATCTACAATGAACTCAAACAAATTTACAAGAAAAAAACAAACAACCCCATCAAAAAGTGGGCAGAGGACATGAACAGACACTTCTCAAAAGAAGACATTTATGCAGCCAAAAAACACATGAAGAAATGCTCCTCATCACTGGCCATCAGAGAAATGCAAATCAAAACCACAGTGAGATACCATCTCACACCAGTTAGAATGGCCATCATTAAAAAATCAGGAAACAACAGGTGCTGGAGAGGATGTGGAGAAATAGGAACACTTTTACACTGTTGGTGGGACTGTAAACTAGTTCAACCATTGTGGAAGTCAGTGTGGCGATTCCTCAGGGATCTCGAACTAGAAATACCATTTGACCCAGCCATCCCATTACTGGGTATATCCCCAAAGGACTATAAATCATGCTGCTATAAAGACACATGCACACGTATGTTTATTGCGGCACTATTCACAATAGCAAAGAGTTGGAACCAACCCAAATGTCCAACAACGATAGACTGGATTAAGAAAATGTGGCACATATACACCATGGAATACTATGCAGCCATAAAAAATGATGAGTTCGTGTCCTTTGTAGGGACATGGATGAAACTGGAAAACATCATTCTCAGTAAACTATCGCAAGGACAAAAAACCAAACACCGCATGTTCTCACTCATAGGTGGGAATTGAACAATGAGAACTCATGGACACAGGAAGGGGAACATCACGCTCCGGGGACTATTGTGGGGTGGGGGGAGGGGGGAGGGACAGCATTAGGAGATACACCTAATGCTAAATGACGAATTAATGGGTGCAGGAAATCAACATGGCACATGGATACATATGTAACAAACCTGCACATTGTGCACATGTACCCTAAAACCCTAAAGTATAATAAAAAAAATAAAAATAAAAAAAAAAATAAATAAAAAAAAGAGGCAATAAAAAAAAAAAAAAAAAAAAAAAATACTTTCTTCCCAAAGTTTTATGGTCTTGCTATCTTTTATGTTTCAGTCCATATTCCATTTTGAATTAATTTGTATATATGGTAGGAGGGAGGGGATTCCTGCAACTAAGTAACTTTTTAAACACAATAAAAATGGACAAAATGCTTAAGCAAATACTTCACAAAGGGACAATAAAATCAAGAAAAGGTAGTTCACATCCTTAATCATCAGGAACATGCAAATCAAAACCACAGAGATACTATTATCTACCTGCTAGAATGATCAAAATTTAAAAGACTGAAAACACCAATGATTGGCAGGAGGATATAGTAACTAGAACTTTCTATGTTGCTAATGAGAATACACAGTTGTACATCCACTTAGGAAAATGGTTTGAAAGCTTCTTATAGAGTTAAGCATACATCTACTCTATGATTCAGCAATTCTATTCCTAGGCGTTTAACACCCAAGAGAAATGGAAACGTGTTCACAAGGAGACTTGTGAAAGAATGCTCATAGCAGCTTTACAGAATCGTTCCAAATTGTAAAAAATTCAAATGTGCGTAAACAAGGGAATGGATTAATAAATTGTAATATGTTCACAACATGAAAAACACTTGGTAATAAAAAAAGAATAAACTTGCTACACAGAACAACTTGCATGAAACTTAAAGATGTTGTACTTAGTGAAAGAAGCTCGACAGAAAAGTATGCATTGTATGATTCCATTTATTTGAAGTTCTACAACAGGAAAAAAATAATCTATGATGAAAGAAACCACCCTGTCCATCTCTTCTGTAGTAGCAAGTGTTCTAATTTCTTTCATCACACCTAGAAGATGATATGAGGGAATGTTCTGGAATGATACACATGTACTGTATATACATAGGTATGTGGTTTACAAAATATATAAATTATATAACTACTTAAGATCTGTGCTTTTTACTATATATAAATTATATCTTAATTTAGGAAGAGGTAAGAAGTACAAATAGAGTTATTAATTATATTTAAAAGAGATACTTCAGTGAGGTCGTGGAGAAGACCCTGTAACTTGCAAAATAGAAAATCGAGACCATACTTTTGGGGGTTTTATCCTCAAAGAGAGTAAATCGTCATACTTGTTTGACTTGAAACATGATAGTTTTGTTGCTCTTGTTTAATATAGGAAAGGTCTGATAAAATTTTTAGAATAGCAAAAAATGAGCAAAAATGATGAAATTTTTTTTTAAAAAGGTGAATCGAAAAAGACCTAGGAATTGATGGTAGTGCTTGGGAATGAGGTAAAATCATCTCTAAGCTTTGCACACTTGAATCCACATCAGCTGAAGCAAAAAGTTCTTTGTACCCTTAAATTCTGTTTATAGTTTTTGTTGTTGTCATTTGCCTATAACTCCAACCTTTTAACAAACAGTTAAAAGCCAAATGCATATCTGCTTAAAATCATTTTAGGAGTTTTAGAAAATCTTTTGCAAACGCAGTATTTAACAAAATTCATTGTGTTCTCCTTTCCTGTTTATTTGGTGAACCACTTGTTTGGTGTTGAGAAGATGAGAAAATTGTTATTCAAGCTCAAGGAACACAGATATTATGCAAGCTTAAACTTCACAAGAAATGAAGACATAATACTTCAATGCCCTTGGCGTTTTACTTATATTCTTACACTAGTGGTCTCAACTTCTTTAGGATTGTCATAATAATTCTGAAAGCAAAGGTCTCGATGGCAGTTGGTTTTCATGTCCCCCTATCTGAAGCAAAAGGTGCTTTAGAGCCTACTGTATTTTAAAATAAAACATTAACTAAAATAATTCACATTTAAGAATTTTATGAAAGCTGCCAGGATAAGGAAATAGCTTGGGTGCAACAAAAACAGAAACAACAACAACAACAAAAACAGCAAGGTTGGAGAATCCCTGCATAGCAAGAAACACCTTTTATATTGCTATATCTGAGATAAACAAAAAGAAAACTATTTAAGTTTCACATTTAGCTATAATCTATTTGAATGTGATACTGTTGAACCCAGGCTGCCATAAACCACCCTGGGGCCTTCTGCAGTGAACAAATATAGCAAATGACCCCTTGCTAATATTTTTCAGGGGCTCAGACTTTAATCTATCAAATATTTTATTTCCTAGTTTTATATTATTCTTTAGGGGACTGAGAGGATTTACATGGTGTTCCTCTCTGTTATTTTACGTAGTCTTTTAGATAATGAATCCATTGTACTTAACACAAGCAATATTGTCTTATTCATACTAATTTGTCAATTTATATAGTGGATTTGAGTAGAATGCAAGCCTATAGGGAGAATACTATATGATATTACACAAACACAAACAAATTAATCTTCCTTATCCTCCACGAAAATACAGGAGATTTCCATCAAGGTAGTTTTTCCTGAGAATGAGAACCTGAAATTTTGAAAAGAATTTATAACATAGTGATTAGAATACTGGTTTGGGGGCCAGACTAGTGGGGTTTAGAAGTTGCTTTGCCTCTGTATTTCAAATTATTCACCCACGCAATGGGAATTTTTTTTTTTTTTTTGAGACAGGGTCTCACTCTGTTGCCCAGGCTGGAGTGCAGTGGCACGATCATGGTTCACTGCACCCTCAACCTCCCGGGGCTCAGGTGATCCTCCCATCTCAATATCCCAAGTATCTAGGATTACAGGCATCTGCCACCACTCTCTGCTAATTTTTGTATTTTTGGTAGAGAGAAGGTCTCATCATGTTGCCCAGGCTGTTCTTGAACTCCAGGGCTCAAGTGATCTGATCACCTCGACCTCCCAAAGGGCTGGGATTGCAGACATGAGCCACTGTGCCCAGCCATGTGCAATGGGATCTAAGATAGTACAATAGCTACCTCACAGAGCTTCTGTGAGGAATGAATAAGATAAGTACTGCTGAGAATACTGCTTTGCCATAGTAGGTAATCAATGAGTATTAGCCATTATTACTGGAGTGAAGATAAATGATTTCTTGCTTCCAGCAGCTGCTCTACTTAACCGAAATGTACACACCGAAACCGACACACAAACACAACACTGGATTAAATTCTAAGATATGTTTGAATCCACACAGTCATGGCTCTGGATTAAGGACTCCTCAACACACAATTCTAGCTAAACTGCATTACTTCTTCCATTAATCAATGGACAATTTATTTATCAAATGCCTCATGGCTCAAGTAAAACTTCAAATTTTTAAGCACACACCGTACACGATCAACCCCGAGTGCTCTCCATGGTTGCTTTTAAACCCATCCCCTTTTCTGAAATACTAGAAAGAAAGGGACTTTTCTTTATTAAATACGTTGGTTCCTATTTTCTTTCATAAGGTGGCTATACTCATTATTTTTAGGAGCTTTCGAGTTCTCCATTCAGTGCATAGACAGCTCCCTGAAATATTTAATTACTGATAATACTATCCTCCTAATCTTCTTTTCTCCTTGGTCTATGCACCCACGGCTGATTTGCGTCTTCTGTCAAAGTCCCTACAGATGAAACTATATGTCTGCCCCCCAAACCCCACTGATTTATATGTATATATATAAACTCCTATTCTTCAAAGAATGCCACTTAGAAAGGTTGTTAATCACCACGTGCTTGTTCTGAATTGTATTGTTCTGCGTTGCATCATGCAGCTTGATTGTAAGCTCCACGGGGCAGAGACTTTGTTTGCCATGCCCTGACTATCGTTCAGCACAGTGCACATTGATGGGACCATAGAAAAAACAAACCATGGCTTTTTCCACGTTTCCGTTTTAATTGTCAAATGGGATGGTTTAAAAGCACAATTCACACAGGAAGTTGAGTATACAGCCTCTGAAATGGCTAAAATAAGCCATGTGAGCTTTAGAGGTTAAGGCTATCTTTTTAAAGTGTAACTTTCAACTTTTGTTCATTTGCCATTCTTTTTCTCTGAAAATTACCTGAAAGTCAACCTTGCATATCTAAATGATTGCAGGTACGCTTAGCTCATGTGACTTGGGGGAAAACTAACCGGGTGTAGAATCTAGTACTCAAATATGCTTGGCACTGCCAGAATTACAGGGATCACAAACAATCTGTTAAAGGATTTCAGAAGCTGGCTCTGTAAAAGGTACCATTTCCCAGCAAAGACCACAATTAGCAACATGGACAGCAGACAGTTGAGTCTAACCTGTGTTTTTTGTGAGGGAGCAATTACAAAATAAGAAAAAAAATCGACAGGTAATCTCTTGCCAAAGCACAATTTGCATTATCTCTAGGAAACGGCAAGAATAGCAGTTTAGGCAGTTGCCAAGTGTTTTAACTGCGTCTGCCTGACATTAGTTCCTATTGCACATCTCCTATAGCACAGTTAGGATCGTTTTAGTGCATCTTTGGATTCCACATCTTACTAAGCAGAGTGCTGACTGAATGGTCAAAGATCTAGATGAACTCTAAAAAATACCAGTATTACAGATGACAGACATGTAAACACCACAAACATAAAATCAGATCCCAAGACAATTGACTTATAAATGGATGTATCATACAGGTCTAAATGCACGGCTTCTCTAAAGTCTAATATATAAGCACAGACAATAAGTCTATGTTTTAAAATAAGTTCATAACCATACGTTTTAGAAATTTCCATATCAGTTTATTTGATTAGTAGTGATCTTTTATCTTTGAAGACAGAATGATAGAATGTGGAGTTTTCTATAATTTCTGTATCCTAATTATTTCCCAGGGCATTTGTCCAAAGCAGAATCTCAGACTCCACTCCAGCTATTGATACAGATCTTCTAAGAGAGAATCTTAGATATCTCTGTTTCTAAAAACCCTCTGGGTTGATTCTTATTGATTAGGCAATGGTGCTGGAATAGTAAAATGTTAAAATGAAATTGGACACATCAAGCACTGGTTTCTTGTTTGCATTGTTTGGATACTGACAGACATCTGCCTTTAGGCCTTGGGTCAGTTACTTTAGCATTTGAAACCTCCTTTTTCTCAAACAGGAAAAGAAGGATCTAGATTGGGTATTCTCCATGGTACTTTTTTACTCTAACATTCATTCCAGGATTCCAATTAATAAGATGAGCTGGATCATATTGTTTTCTGATTCATCTTTACATATCTGAGAGATTAAGTAAGCTTGCCAAGAACAAAGCACATTTGCTTTGTTGTTTCTCTCGATACATATAACTCAAGGCTAATTTCCCTACTGCATGTCAATGCATTAACACTGATGTAGGAAAAAAACCTCCTTGAGAAATTTGGATTGTGGGGATGTTTGGAAGGGGAAAAGCAATAAGTAAAAGTGTTTGATGCAAAGATTAATTTAGGTCTTAGCAGACTCTTAGAAGGCTCTTTAAACATCTATTCATGATATGGCCACAAGACCCTGGAGAGTCAAATAAATTATTCTAAGATTCTTTCATAAGATAATGGAGGCTAATTTGAAGCAGTAAATAGTAATTGCAATATTAAGCAATTCAAACCACTGTTACAACTATTTCTGGAACTCCCCATGCTGACAGATTTATTTGATGCTAAGTCCTTTTCCCTCATCTTTTAAAAAGCATTTTACATAATACGGCATTACCTATTTTACATATGTGGCATTTTGCTTAGCATTAAAGTAGTTTATTTGGAGAAAATTCTTTACAGACTATTCTGGGGAACAGCCTGCTACCCTCTTCATGTAGACGCAAAAGATGCAGGGATGCTTGTTTAAATGTGGCTTCTCTTAACAGCTTGTAGAGCTAGGGAGCAGAACAAGAGTGTAAACATTATTAAAATAATCTATAGTGCCAAATGCAAGGAAGCAAATGCCAAAACTTCTCCAAAAGTAGCATGGAATTGACAGAGAATGCATACTCTAGTATTTACACTCTTGCTTTACTATGACTTACCAAGGTTCATGCACCAGCCACGTGTACTCCTCCTCTTCCCAACGGCTCTGCAGGGAAAACAACAGGTGTTTCTAGTCAATAATCCAGTGGAACACAGTCAGTAAAGACCCAGGTAGGCCTAGTAACCCACAGATTTGCTTTAAGATTTTAATAGTCTCCTTTGCTTTTCTGGTCTTTGGGAAATATGCATGCGTGCGCATGCACACACACACACACACACACACACACAAAGTTGTTTGTATAAAACCAATTCCTTCCCATTGTTTGCTGGAATTCAACAATGTTCCAACCCTGACAACAAAGGCATTAGGTAAAAAAGAATGCAGTAGATAAATCTTGTGGCTCCCATAAAAAAGAATACAAACATAGGGATTTGTGATAATGCCAAGTACTTTCAATGTAACCACCTCTGCCCTTTGTAAAACACTAGCTGTTCTCTACATGTATATGAATGGAGTTCAAATGCAGAGCTGAGACACAGCTAAGTCCTTGGGATCCACTTTTGAATACTGTGTAGGAGAGTGTAGTGAGGAGTATGGAAGCTGTTTCTGCTAGGCATGAATTTTAATCTATACCCCGTGGTCTCCTAGAGGTCTGAAGGTTTTGTACGAATGAGACAGGAATTTACCCATGCCCTGAAAAAAGATGATGTTATAGGCTGTTTTCCTTGGCAACAGGATGTGTATGTGGTCCCTCCAAGGAGACTAACCGTGACAGCTGGTGAGTCTCGCGCTACTTGAATTGGTTTACTTGTAGTTAATCCAGTTCCAGGCATTAATTGACAGTGGCTGGATGTGACAGGGTTATTTTGGTTTTGCTTTTTTACTATAGAATCTAAAAGATAAAAGAAAATTACTGAGGTTGCTGGTTACAAGTTTGGATAGCTCATTATAAAATCTCTATCGAGATATAGAAAACCTTGTTCTCTGCAATTTTTTTGTATCACTACCTAATTTTTAAAACTAAAGTCTTGGCTGTTCTAATTTAGTACAAACTTATCCATCACATCCCATTGTCAACTGTGGAAATACCATTATGTAGTAAAAATTCCTTAAATAGGTTTTAAGCTCCCAGAAGGTAAGTTAGAGCTAACATATTTCTGGACACGTAGTTGTCATATATTGAATTAACAAATAAATACTGATAATGTGAGCAATAATGATGAAAATGTTTTTGAGTGTTTATTATGTGTCAGGCATGTATTATGTATCTTATTTGCATTATTTCATCTAATTTTCAGAACAACCAAGTTAAATTTTTTTTCATAAAAATTAACAGGATAAGTAATTTGCCTAAGATCCCATAGTAAATAAGTAGCCAGGAAACCAGTCATGTCTTGCGACTTATTTATAACTTTAAAATGTCTTATGAAGAACTTATATCTGACTAATAAGATTCATGTAAATGTACAGATGAAAAAATACTAGTCATATTTTTCACATTTTTAGCATAATGTTAAGTAAATGAGCAAGATACAGGATACTAGATGTGATATAATTGTATATGCATAAGTATATACACACATACATACATACAAGTATTTCTTTACACATACACACATTCCTGCTTGAAAAATGTGAGCGCACTTTCTTCTGGCTAGTGAAATTGCAAGTGATTGTTTTATGCTTTATGCTTATGTCTGCTATTTTCAAATTTGTATACGTATTAATTGCATAATAAATATTATATTTTTTTATTATTATACTTTAAGTTCTAGGGTACATGTGCACAACGTGCAGGTTTGTTACACATGTATACGTGTGCCATGTTGGTAATAAATATTTTTAAAGACATCTAGCAAACTAGAACTCTGAGATCAGCAATTGATGCAGTACAGCCCGAGCAGGACTTCATGAAGGAAGGCAATTGAGCTAGTCTAAAAGATTCCATCAGATTTACGTAAATGGAGAACGTAGAAAAAGACATCAACAGACAGGAGAACGCCTTTCCAGCAAAGTCAGAGGTATGCTTCAGAGCATGTTCTAAAGACAAGCACAGGCCAATTTTCTACACCAGATAGTGGCCAGCATATTTTAAAAAAGCGGGGGAGGATCATAAGTAGAGAGGCATCCCCTATTTCACAGTATTCAGGATGATTATATTCAGCCTTTCCCCTACCATTCCCATAAAGAAGTCTGGAAATATGTAAACCCTCAACTAAAAACTAATATTCAATTCATTTTCAAAACAGCATGTCAGTCACATTAGTCGTGGTCCACTATCTTTGCTCTTCCTTTTTCACCCTTATATGGCACAAAGGTCCTGCTAAATTAGCTAGTCATCACATCACACTTTGAAGTCATTCATACTTGGGTATAAAATCCTGTCTCTTGCAAAACTGCCCTAACATTAGTGCCTTCTTCCTAGTGCTGTGATGAGGAATGTGAAGGACACAGTAGGTCAAGCCCTGAGTCAGGCACAATACCAGGCACAGGAAAACCGTTCCACAGATGGTGGCAGTTAACAACTGTAAATCATTACTTCTGGAGAAAACTGAAGGGGATAGTGACTGGCAAAAGTGCTGGGGGGAGCACTGAAAGCCCTCTTGTGGAAGAATATTTGCCTCATCATGTTGCCATATAATCTACACACACTCTACAATTTCTACCATTAGTCATTCCACTGGCATAACAGGAAAAGGCTTTTGCTTTGATGCAATAGGCTTATGCAAAGAAATAGGAAAAAGGAAAGGAATTTAACATGTACTAACAAACTGGTATTTCTCCAGGCACTGTGACGGGCACTTTATACACATTTCTGTATTTAGGCCTCACATATCACTTAAAATGCTTCTGGTTTCTGTGTTTGTTTGTTTCCTTTAGAAACAAAGTCTCACTCTGTCACCCAGGCTGGAGTGCAGTGGTGAGATCACAGCTCACTGCAGCCTCAACTTCCTGGGCTCAAGTCATCCTCTTGCCTCACCCTCCCTAGTGGCTGGGGCTTCAGGCATGCACTACCATGCCCAGCTGATTTTTTTTTATTTTTTGTAGAGGTGGATCTGGGTTTGTTGCCCAGGCTGGTCTGATTCCTGGGCTAAAGTCATCTCCCTGCCTTGGCCTCTCAAAGTGCTGGGATTAGAGATACACGCCACCATGCCCAGTCCATTTTTAATCCCATTTCAAAGACAGGTAAACACAGGCTACAAGGGAGCACTTAATTTGCTTAAAGCTATTTGGTTAGAATATGGGAAAAAAATGGAATCCCAATCTACCTCTGTGCTTTCCAAATCCATGGTCTTTCCATGAGGAGTCATGTTTTGTTGGAAAGAAGTTAGACTTAATGTGGTATTGTAGCATGAGCACAGAAACCTGAGTTCTGGGACCACTGACCATCTCTCTTTATCCTTGGTGAGATAATGTGGTTCTCTGTAGTTATATCAACTATTAAAGGATGGAATTACACTCTAATAGCATTTCAGGACCCCTTCTTTTCTAAAATCTATCAAATCTAATTAAAGCTGTGGACAGTAAACACTTTATAAGAATGACTAAGGCTTATATTGTCTTTAAGTATGTGTCAGGAATTATTCTAAACTCTTTGTATATATTATCTCATGGAATCCTGACAATTCTACGGCATAGTTATAACTACTAGATATTATTACCAATACTTTACACATAAGAAAACCAAGGCACACGGCTTTTAAGTAACACGCCAAAGGTCACATAAATGGCAAAACAGGGTCCTTAATCCAAAAACTCTCGTACATTTTGTGCTTGTAGTGGCAATGCAACCATTAGATCTTTGGGTCAAGTTATCCTGAGAAAAGCAAACAGAGAATATACATTTCAATGGAAAATGATCCAGGGCTTAAAGGTGAGCAACCTTGTATAGCCAGAAAAGTATTTTGAGGCTACTGAATAACTAGAGTAGAAAGATCAAGAAGAAAAAAAAGGATTGACTTGGCGATGCGGGCTCTTTTTTGGTTCCATATGAACTTGAAAGTAGTTTTTTCCAATTCTTTGAAGAAAGTCATTGGTAGCTTGATGGGGATGGCAATATTGATTCTTCCAACCCATGAGCATGGAATGTTCTTCCATTTGTTTGTATCCTCTTTTATTTCATTGAGCAGTGGTTTGTAGTTCTCCTTGAAGAGGTCCTTCACATCCCTTGTAAGTTGGATTCCTAGGTATTTTGTTCTCTTTGAAGCAACTGTGAATGGGAGTTCACTCATGATTTGGCTCTCTGTTTGTCTGTTATTGGTGTACAAGAATGCTTGTGATTTTTGTACATTGATTTTGTATCCTGAGACTTTGCTGAAGTTGCTAATCAGCTTAAGGAGATTTTGGGCTGAGACAATGGGGTTTTCTAGATATACAACCATGTCATCTGCAAACAGGGACAATTTGACTTCCTCTTTTTCTAATTGAATACCCTTTATTTCCTTCTCCTGCCTGATTGCTCTGGCCAGAACTTCCAGCACTATGTTGAATAGGAGCGGTGAGAGAGGGCATCCCTGTCTTGTGCCAGTTTTCAGAGGGAATGCTTCCAGTTTTTGCCCATTTAGTACGATATTGGCTGTGGGTTTGTCGTAGATAGCTCTTATTATTTTGAGATACGTCCCATCATTACCTGATTTATTGAGAGTTTTTAGCATGAAGGGTTGTTGAATTTTGTCAAAGGCCTTTTCTGCATCTATTGAGATAATCATGTGGTTTTTGTCTTTGGTTCTGTTTATATGCTGGATTACATTTATTGATTTGCGTATGTTGAACCAGCCTTGCATCCCAGGGATGAAGCCCACTTGATTATGGTGGATAAGCTTTTTGATGTGCTGCTGGATTCGGTTTGCCAGTATTTTATTGAGGATTTTTGCATCAATGTTCATCAAGGATATTGGTCTGAAATTCTCTTTTTTGGTTATGTATCTGCCAGGCTTTGGTATCAGGACGATGCTGGCTTCATAAAATGTGTTAGGGAGGATTCCCTCTTTTTCTATCGACTGGAATCGTTTCAGAAGGAATGGTACCAGTTCCTCCTTATACCTCTGGTAGAATTCAGCTGTGAATCCATCAGGTCCTGGACTCTTTTTGGTTGGTAAGCTATTGATTATTGCCACAATTTCAGAACCTGTTATTGGTCTATTCAGAGATTCAACTTCTTCCTGATTTAGTCTTGGGAGGGTGTATTTGTCGAGGAATTTATCCATTTCTTCTAGATTTTCTAGTTTATTTGCATAGAGGTGTTTGTAGTATTCTCTGATGGTAGATTGTATTTCTGTGGGATCAGTGGTGATATCCCCTTTTTCATTTTTTATTGCATCTATTTGATTCTTCTCTCTTTTCTTCTTTATTAGTCTTGCTAGCGGTCTATCAATTTTGTTGATCTTTTCA
The DNA here is from genome assembly GCF_028878055.3 of Symphalangus syndactylus. Taxonomy (NCBI): domain Eukaryota; kingdom Metazoa; phylum Chordata; class Mammalia; order Primates; family Hylobatidae; genus Symphalangus; species Symphalangus syndactylus. Next base: position 20,670,629 of record NC_072429.2, read on the forward strand.
AAAAACCAACTCCTGGATTCATTAATTTTTTGAAGGGTTTTTTGTTTCTCTATTTCCTTCAGTTCTGCTCTGATTTTAGTTATTTCTAGCCTTCTGCTAGCTTTTGAATGTGTTTGCTCTTGCTTTTCTAGTTCTTTTAATTGTGATGTTAGGGTGTCAATTTTGGATCTTTCCTGCTTTCTCTTGTGGGCATTTAGTGCTATAAATTTCCCTCTACACACTGCTTTGAACGTGTCCCAGAGATTCTGGTATGTTGTGTCTTTGTTCTCGTTGGTTTCAAAGAACATCTTTATTTCTGCCAAGTCAATCCTAAGCAAAAGAACAAAGCTGGAGGAATCATGCTACCTGACTTTAAACTATACTACAAGGCTACAGTAACCAAAACAGCATGGTACTGGTACCACAACAGAGACATAGATCAATGGAACAGAACAGAGCCCTCAGAAATGATGCCGCATATCTACAACTATCTGATCTTTGACAAATCTGACAAAAACAAGAAATGGGGAAAGGATTCCCTATTTAATAAATGGTGCTGAGAAAACTGGCTAGCCATATGTAGAAAGCTGAAACTGGATCCCTTCCTTACACCTTATACAAAAATTAATTCAAGATTGATTAAAGACTTAAATGTTAGACCTAAAACCATTAAAATCCTACAAGAAAACCTAGGCAATACCATTCAGGACATAGGCGTGGGCAAGGACTTCATGTCTAAAACACCAAAAGCAATGGCAACAAAAGCCAAAATTGACAAATGGGATCTAATTAAACTAAAGAGCTTCTGCACAGCAAAAGAAACTACCATCAGAGTGAACAGGCAACCTACAGAATGGGAGAAAATTTTTGCAACCTACTCATCTGACAAAGGGCTAATATCCAGAATCTACAATGAACTCAAATAAATTTACAAGAAAAAAACAAACAACCCCATCAAAAAGTGGGCAAAGGACATGAACAGACACTTCTCAAAAGAAGACATTTATGCAGCCAAAAAACACATGAAGAAATGCTCATCATCACTGGCCATCAGAGAAATGCAAATCAAAACCACAATGAGATACCATCTCACTCCAGTTAGAATGGCCATCATTAAAAAAGCAGGAAACAACAGGTGCTGGAGAGGATGTGGAGAAATAGGAACACTTTTACACTGTTGGTGGGACTGTAAACTAGTTCAACCATTGTGGAAGTCAGTGTGGCGATTCCTCAGGGATCTTGAACTAGAAATACCATTTGACCCAGCCATCCCATTACTGGGTATATACCCAAAGGACTATAAATCATGCTGCTATAAAGACACATGCACACGTATGTTTATTGCGGCACTATTCACAATAGCGAAGAGTTGGAACCAACCCAAATGTCCAACAACCATAGACTGGATTCAGAAAATGTGGCACATACACACCATGGAATACTATGCAGCCATAAAAAATGATGAGTTCGTGTCCTTTGTAGGGACACGGATGAAACTGGAAAACATCATTCTCAGTAAACTATCGCAAGGACAAAAAGCCAAACACCGCATGTTCTCATTCATAGGTGGGAAATGAACAATGAGAACTCATGGACACAGGAAGGGGAACATCACACTCCGGGGACTGTTGTGGGGTGGGGGAAGGGGGGAGGGACAGCATTAGGAGATATATCTAATGCTAAATGACGAGTTAATGGGTGCAGGAAATCAACATGGCACATGGATACATATGTAACAAACCTGCACATTGTGCACATGTACCCTAAAACCTAAAGTATAATTAAAAAATAAAAATAAAAATAAAAATAAAAATAAAAATAAAAATAAAAAAAGACCAATATGCAAACAATTGTCATAGGTTTCACAAATTTGCGCAAGCAGTCATAGTTTAATTGTGTACCATCGGGTAACCTGGAATCCAGTCACCTCTGTAGGCAGCAGCCCTCATATTTTTCAGGGGAAACCATCCTTCCAGTTCTCAAAGGCAGTGGTTCTCACAGTGTCGCCCCTGTATCAGCAGCATCAGCATCACCTAAAAACTTGTTATAAATGCAAATGATCAGGCCACAACCCCGACATGCTGAATCAGATGTTCTGGGGCATTTGGCCCAGCAATCTGCATGTTAATAAGCTCTTGTGGGAAGGCTAATATGTGCTACAGCTTTAGAATTACTGTTTTACGACACGTGGCTTGGATACACCTAATCTGGATCTGAGTTTCGAAGTGGGCTTTTAAATTAGATGTGGCCAATCAGGCTCAGAAAAGTGGCTGATTCACCCATGTGGAGCCCATGAGACACAGTTTTTGAGAATCTTATTGGAAATGTTGAGAGGAAATCATATGAGACTGGATTTTATTATCATTGCTCAGGGAGAGGCTGCTTTGGGAATGGCACCAACACAGAGAAATGCAAATGAGACCAAGGTGGGTGGAGCTGTGCCATCTTCTATCAATATCTTTGGCATCTCAGAATTCCATCAACACAAACCATGTACGGTCATGTGTCCATTTATTTATGTTGCTGCTTCTGCCCAGAATGTTATTCCCATTACTTTGCCTTCCCCAGGCTGAATTAACCATTTACTGTTCTCATTCATGCACCAGCTTTGTCTTATGTTGAACACAACCCTAAAGACATCCCACAGTAGGTAGTTATTTTTGTTTCTCCACACCTCTCCCACACCCAGTGAAAAAAAACCTCCTTCAAGGTAGGAGAGTAACATTTATGTGTGTGTGTGTGTGTGCGCGCGCGCACATATATATACACACACACACAAATTTATTCCTATATATAATACTATAAGTATCAATACATGTCATAAATATTATAAATATATGCTTAATATATATTTATGTATATATGATGTTATATATAGGTATATATATGTACCTTTATAATTTATGCCTATATAACGTTACTATATGTTACCTATATAATATTACTATAATGTCACTTACATAGTATTACTATATAATTTATACCTATATAATATTACCTATATAATTATACCTATATAATTTATACCTATATAATTTATATTATGTAATTTATATTATATAGGTATAAATTATATAGGTATAATTTATATATTTATATCTTAAAATATATTTATTATATAATTTAAAGTATATAATTTCTATTATATAGGTATAAATTATTATACCTATATATGATACCTATATAGTTTATACCTATATAATGTTACTGTATATGTTACCTATATAATATTACTGTATTATAATGTTACCTATATGTTACTATATAATTTATACCTATATAATTTTACCTATATAATGTTACCTGTATAATGTTACCTATATAATTTATACCTATATGTTACTCTTCTCCCCATTACATATATACACACATACACAAAAATATACATATTTATATACTATTTTTATATATAAATGTTATATATATATATACCAAAGCAACATATATATACATATCTCCCTAGTTCTCAGCATCATAGTAGTTGCTTAAAAATATGTTTGCTGAATAGATAACTTTCCTACATCACCAATGAGATTATTATAAGGATCAGATGAGAATAAGACATAGAATAGACTTAGCAAAATATAAAGCTCTATACAAACATGAGTCATATTTATAATAATTAACCTCTTCTCTTGTGGGCTCATCTTTTCCACAGTTAGGCCATCATAAGAAATCACTGGGAAATAAGACTGATAAACCCTATATATCTGTAACAAATTAGTTACAAAAATAACAGCAATTCTTTGCTGCTTCTTGCATGAAATCAGCACACCAATCAAAAAAATTAACCATTGCAATAAAAATATAAAGGACAAGTTGCGGTGTTCTGATTATGCATTACATAGAGATTTGACTTAGTCCGAGTGATTAAACACAAGAGTGGCACAAGAAGCAATTGAGATGAGGCTTTTAAGCAAAGGAAATCATAGGTGTAAAGGCCCTGAGGCAGCAGGTACCTGGTGTGAGGGGTGCTGGAGAGGTAGCCAGAAGTTGTACAAGGTGCTAGGCTAGGTTAGAGAGTGGTTTTCATTCCAAGAGTAATGAGAAACCATGAAAATATGTTAAGGGAGGAATGACATAATCAGATTGCTGTTTTGAAATACTAGCCTGGATCTTGTGGCTTTTACTCAGTTAGTCCAGACCCCACTCTGATATTTTATAGTTTTTATTACTTCTGAATTGTAAGGTTAAAAATGCCATAAGTGTTTGCAAGCTTTTAAAAGTTACACTTATTTTATTTTTCCTTTTACTTGAGCGTGAAATTTGTTAAATACTTTTAGATTTGGGAGAGATTCCTGTTACCTGTGCATTATGAAAAATAAAGTTTGGATTTAATAGATTCTAATAACCATTATTTAAGAAAGTGCCTCATACAAAATTAAATTGTGCACACACAAAAATTAATATACACATATCTGATTCTTGCATGCATTATAATGTATTTACTAACTTCATTTTTTAATATTTAAAATAAATGTGGACTGCCTAAGGAGAATTAACATTTACAAAATTATTTTTTAAATAATAACTTTGGCAAATCATACACATAAACACCACAGAAGCATGTGTTCTTATCAATTTTGAAATTAGAAATTATAAAACATGGGTGCTTCCAGCCACTTCTTTTACTTGACATCCAATTAAAGTAACGTTGCACTAAAAAGAAATACAGAAATCCCTAAAGAAATTGGAGAGATTGTATACAAAACCTCTTGGCACAATCAATAACGTGCTTTGACTATAGAATTCTTGTTTATTCTAGAGAAGTAAAAAATCGTTTGTTACATTTTCCCCCTAGATTCTAGTTATTATGCTAACTTTATACTCTTTTAAAAATTGTTTTGTTTAATTTGGATGTTCCAGCAATATTGTTTGCAGATGTTTGACACTGCCCCGCCTAAATCACAGATTTGACACTCCCACATAATCTTCATGTTTCTCCACTGCCACTTTAGGAACACATGATTGCTATTGTCAGCTACAATTACCACCCACTGCAGAGGTTTGCTTAAGCTGATTAGTTAGAGAAGGTATACATATTTCAGCAGCTATGTATGTAATTCACCATATGATACTTTGTATTCCATTATAACAGAGGAGAAACAAGGTAGAGAAAAAATATAACAGAGGGGAAAAGAAGGTATAGACAACCAAGGGATAGCGTGAAAGACATGAATCCTCAGTGGGCACCTCATGCCAACTGTGGCCCCATTCCAACTTTGGCCAGCATGCCCTGAGTAAGGGGGCCCCACACTCAGCACTATTGACAATACTGTGTTGTAGGCGGTAGTCCTGTGCAATGCAGGATGTTAGCAGCATCGTTGGCTCTCTATAAACCACTCCTTCCGACCCGTTGTGACAAGCAGTAATATTTCCCGTGGAAGCAAAATTGCCGTTGATTAAGAACCACTGCTCCAGGCCCTCTGAGTTTGGAACAAAGATAATCTGCTTGTCACTCACTTTCCTCCTGAAGTTGGTAAGATCTTCTGGAAAGTATCTAGTTGTGACTCCTTACTAGCAAATATGCCTACAATTAGTTCTGACCTCTCAGCCATTATGGTCTCCTGACTCTTTTCCCCAAATCTGCTTATTTAATAAGAATGCAATCAATAACAGAATCAACGAAATGAATAACTAATGTTATAAAATGGTTAAAATCTGCCAGGCCTTGTTTTCTAAGAAAAGTTTATATTTATAAATATTTGGAAGTGGAGTTATATATATAATTTTAGACTCTATGAGATATCTTTATCCCACATAAACTTTAAACAAAAACCTATGAGATAGACGATATCTTAATTTATAGCTAAATGAATTGGCATTTAGAAATACTAAACAATGTTCTTAGGGGGGAAAAAAATCTAAAATTCTGACATCTCTTTCAAGGCCTTTCCGTATCTGGCCACCACTGACCTCTGCAGACTCACCCCTTACTGTCTGGATCAACTAGGCTTCGTTTCAGTCCCTCAAACAAGCAAGCCAGTCTGTGGGAATCCACACGTGCTGTCCCCACTCTGGCAGACCTGGTTCCCTGAATTCCCTACTCACTAACATGGCTTTTCATTTTCTGGCTTCAGCTTTGACCTGGGTTCTATTAGACATGCCTCCTCTAGCCCCCATGATTAGGTCCTCCTTTGGAGACTCACTGTACTTGACATTTGCTCTTGTCTCTGTCTATTTCCTCCATGTGCCCCTGCCCTCTCAGAATTACGGAACTTTTTAGTCCACTGCTACTTCTCCAGTGCCCAACAGTGCTGGGCTCCAACCTCCCAGCATGCTGTAAATGTTATCAACTTACCAACTGAATGAATGAATAATGAATCACTATTCCCAAAGCGAGTTAGCTCAGAAGTAGTGGAAAAAGGATGTTTTACTTGGATATCCCTGATTCTGAAGGCAATTCCAAACCTTTTGGGCCTATTAGACCACACCTGCCTGAAAAGTTCCTCTGTCCTGTTGGCTTCACTTTAGCTCTTCCCAGCTACAAAGTGTGACCTTGTATGAAGGCAACTCAAGACATGTGGGTATCATATGATCTCATCTCAGAAATACTAATGATTAAAACAATTATTTGTGATTCCATAGGACACACACTTAAAAAGAGGAAATGGACTATTAAATTGAAAAATCAAAATTGGATGACTTTAATAAAAATCACAACGAACAATGACCCATTTTTAAATCCTGTACTAGATCTTATCAGTTCACATGATAATGAGTTTAAGACTGTGGTGCAGTTTAAAATGCCAAGCATCACCCTCTGTGACTGTTAACAAATGGAGTTCTACCATGTGTGAAAATTTCATGATGATACAATCCGTGCTTCCCAATATATTTCAATAGATAGCAAGCGGTTATGGTTAAGACTTTGCTAACCAGTCTTCAGATTTCGTTGAACTTCATTGTGACTGGATGACCTCCTCAAACCCAATAACAGGCAATGGCACACTTCTCTGCAAATGAGTGAATAGATGTGTTTACAATATCTAAAATGCCTCAAGAAACATGTTTAATTCTGCATAGGCTAACAGCTGTTTGCTTAGTGTACTGTATATAGGATAAAATAATCAAGTTAAAAATAATATATAACTTATTGGAAAAAGATACTAAAGACAGCTACTGTGTAAACATCCACTTTGGAGCCAGATGCCAAACGTCAACATTTCAAATCTATGGGTAACTGCATTTTCTGATCTTTTCTACTGCTTGTGGTTTTGTAATTACTTCACTGGGCATGGATTATTGAAAGGCTATTAATCTAAATTCATGATTTAATTCTGCATTTTTTAAAACCCTCTCAACTGATAGCTAAAGCTTAAATTCTAGAACCCAACTTAAAATGAACAAGTGAAAAATGAAAAAATGAAAAAAAATGAAAATGAAAAAAAAAATCAGCTGACACCCACTTCCAAGAAAAGCAACAATAAAAAATATCTGGAAGGGCACTTCCCTTAACCCTTCACCTTGAAGAATTCAAAGTAATAAATAATATGATGGTAGTGAAATGACTATCATTCTTTCAGACTAACATACAGTGATGACTTGCATCTCCATAATCAGATTATATATTATCTTACATAAAGCTTTTCACACTGGTCTCTTGGTCTCTTAAGTTACTGATACTGCCTGCCATGGCTTACATCTCTTTGAAAGCAAAGTTAGTATAACATATTTTTTTATGCTTAAGTACATATTTATACATGTAATACATTATAAAAACATTCTATTAAAAATGCAATTTTAAAATTAATTTCTCTTAGGCAACTCCCTATTCCCTCTGAATGGGAAGGAAGTTTCCACATCCTGTGTCAATTTATTTTTAGGTTTGTTCACTCCTTTTCCAATCTAAATTTCCTTAGTTAGATATACAGAAAGTATGTGATAAAGTATTTGTGAAGGGTCGGGTGTGGTGGCTCAAGCCTGCAATCGCAGCAGTTTGGGAGGCCAAGGCGGAGGGATCACCTACAGTCAGGAGTTCAAAACCAGCTTGGCCAACATGGTTAAACCTATTCACAACTAAAAATACAAAATTAGCTGAGTTTGGCGGTGCATGCCTGTAAACCCAGCTACTCGGGAGGCTGAGGCAGGAGAATCGCTTGAACCCGAGAGGCAGAGGTTGCAGTGAGCCAAGATCGTGGCACTGCACTCCAGCCTGGGCAACAAGAGTGAAACTCCGTCTCAAAAAAAAAAAGTATTGTGAGGAGGACATGGTAGCCTGCAGAGGACTATTAAGTGATGAGTAGAAAAAGGAAAATGAGGCTGGGCATAGTGGCTCACACATGTAATCCAAGGCACTTTGGGAGGCTGAAGTGGGTGGATCACCTGAGGTCAGGAGTTTGAAGCCAGCCTGGCCAACATGGTGAAACCCCACCTCTACTAAAATACAAAAATTAGCCAGGAGTGGTGTCAGGTGCCTGTAATCCCAGCTACTCGGGAGGCTGAGGCAGGAAAATTGCTTTAACCCAGGAGGTGGAGGTTGCAGTGAGCTGAGATCACACCACTGCACTCCAGCCTGGGTGACAGTGAAACTTTGACAAAAAAAAAAAAAAAAAAAAAAAAAAGAAAGAAAGAAAAATGAGGAAACAATCTTAATTTATTGAAGACTTACTGCGTGACGATCACAGGAGCATGCTCTTTACTTTTTTTGTTTCTTTGTTTGTTTTTATTACACTTTAGGTTTTAGGGTACATGTGCACAATGTGCAGGTTTGTTACATATGTATCCATGTGCCACGTTGATTTCCTGCACCCATTAACTCGTCATTTAGCATTAGGTATATCTCCTAATGCTGTCCCTCCCCGCTCCCCCAACCCCACAACAGTCCCCGGAGTGTGATGTTCTCCTTCCTGTGTCCATGAGTTCTCATTGTTCAATTCCAACCTATGAGTGAGAACATGCGGTGTTTGGTTTTTTGTCCTTGCGATAGTTTACTGAGAATGATGTTTTCCAGTTTCATCCATGTCCCTACAAAGGATATGAACTCATCCTTTTTTATGGCTGCCTAGTATTCCATGGTGTATATGTGCCACATTTTCTTAATCCAGTCTATGGTTGTTGGACATTTGGGTTGGTTCCAACTCTTTGCTATTGTGAATAGTGCCGCAATAAACATACGTGTGCATGTGTCTTTATAGCAGCATGATTTATAGTCCTTTGGGCATATACCCAGTAATGGGATGGCTGGGTCAAATGGAGTATGCTCTTTAGAAACATGGTATCATGTAATCACTACTAAAGTCCCATAAGATAGGAACTGTGTGATCTTATTTTCTTTTTTCTGGATATTTAGTAAAGTCAAGTAACGTGCCCATGATAATCAGATAGATATTTTCAAAATCAAAACTTAATTTCATGTCTATTTTATTTCAAAGCTTGTGTTCTTATAGTATATTACCTTGGATCATACAAACATTTATTAAATATCTGCCATTCCTATTAGGTGTTAGGCTAAATTTTTAGAGCCCTAAAGAGTTCACAGTTAAAAGGGGAATACAAATTGATGAGTAAATGGTTATAATAGAAGAGAAATGGAAATTAAGTGGAAAAAATAATAAATATAGATGAACTAAGGAAAATGTATTATTTTATCAGAATGTTCAGTATGACAGGTTAGCTTAAAATATATTTTGTCACTATTTTTGCATACAAAAAACATAAAAGTAAATGGCCTAGGATGGCATCAACCAGATATTGTTCACGTTAGAAATTACCAGCACTATCAATAAGTCCTGCATATAAGGTAAAAAACCCCTCCAATCATATACCTAAACTATAAAACTATGCCCATAAAGCTATTTTGTTAAAAGCTTCCTGTGTACGTATGTGCATACATATACTTGTGTTTAACTTAATGGATTATTCCATAGATATTTCTGCATCTTAAATTTTTTAAAATAATGTACGTTGTGGTAATCTCTATGTTAATACATTACGGTCTTTCACATTTATTTTAATAGTTAAGTAGTCTTCTATTGGACAAAAGTACCAGAACTAATTTCACTAATATGAATTGATAAACATTAAAGTCATTTCCAGCATTTGTTATCAAAAATGATAAATCGAACATCCTGTGAGAGTGTGTGTATGTAGATGGGTGTAAATATCAACTTTTTGTGTATACTGGCAAATTATTTACAGTAAGATTGCAAGATAAAATATTTACTTATAAATAACCAATAGAGCATGCTATTAAGTAGAATCCCTAATCTCTAAGTAAATTAAAAAAATAATGATAACTGGAATTCTTTTTTTGTTTCAAATATCAGTTTAGACATCAGTTCAAATTTATTATATTTCACTGATTAATAATCAAGGCAGTTCAAGTCCAATATATTTCTATGAAGATCAAACCACTTACATTTTAGGCTATTTAAAACAATTCTCAAAATGGAAGTGTAGATGTATGAAACTTTTGTGGTATGTTTTGATTTTCTTTTAAACTGAGTTATAACATGGAAGCCTAGCAAAACCACCTGGTTTCCTCAATAGCTCTAAGTTTTAAAATATTTTGGAGATAAAATTCACCTGATGTAAAATTAGCTATTTGAAGTTCAACAACTCAATGCCATTTAGTGCATTCACAATATTGCACAACCACTGTCTGTATGTAGTTTCAAAACATTTTCTTCACCCCAAAAGAAAAAAGAATCTGGACCTATTAAATGGTTGTTCCCTATTCCTCCATCTACAGCCTCTGGCCAGTTTGTCTTCTGTTTCTGTAAGTTTACCTATTCTGAATATTTTATATAGAAAGAATCACAATTGCAACATTTTATGTCTGGTTTATATTCATTAGCATAATGTTATAGAGATTCATTCATGTTATAGCATGTATCAATATTTCATTCCTTTTTAACGGAAGAAAAATTTCCCACTGGGCTCTGTGACTCATGCCTGTAATCCCAGCACTTTGGGAGGCTGAGGTGGGTGGATCACCTAATGTCAGGAGTTCCAGTCCAGCCTGGCCAATAGTGAAATCCCATCTGTGCTAAAAATACAAAAATTAGCTGGGCGTGGTGACGTGAGCCTGTAATCCCAGCTACTCAGGAGGCTGAGGCAGGAGAATCGCTTGAACCCAGGAGGCAAAGGTTGCAGTGAGCCGAGATAGCACCACTGAACTCCAGTCTGGGTGACAGAGTAAGACTCATCTCAAAATAAAACAAAATAAAAATTACATTGTATTTTTTACAACTATTTCTTTATTCATTATCCCCTGATGGACATTTGGGCTATTTCTTCCTGTTAGCTATTGTGAATAGTGCTATTATGAACATGTATGTACATATTTATTGAGTACCAATTTTCACTTCTTTTGAGTATGTTTTGATTGGGATGTTTGTGTCCTTCCTCCACCAAATTCACATGTTGAAACCTAATTCCCAATGCAATAGTATTAAGAGGTGGGACTTTTAGAGGATGATTAGATCATGAGGGCAGAGCTCTCATGAACAAGATTACTACCCTTATAAAAGAGGGAACTTGTTTGCCCTTTCACCATATAAGAACACAGTGAGAAGGCACCATCTACGTAAAACAAACAAACAAACAAACAAAACAAAACAAAAAAGCAGGAACTCAGTAGACGTAAAATTGCTAGCATCCTTGATCTTGGACATTTCAGCCTCTAGAACCCTAAGAAAATATTTCTATTCATTAGCTACTCAACTTATGGCATTTTGTTGTAACAGCTTGAATGTACTAAGACAATAGCTTATTTTTTAAAAATACACAATCAAGTCACTCCCATTACTTGACCAGTCAAGTGCTTTATAACCAACTTCATTATATGTTGGTTATAAATGAATATATAACCAATATTTTCTGCCTCCATTTATTCACTTTTCACTTTTTCCTCAACTCATTCTAATTTGTCTTCTGTCTCCATTCTGGATCAAACTAGTCACTGACAATTTCCAGATTTCTCTTATTTCAGTCCTCCTTTTTTTGCCTCAAGGGCATTCAGCACTGTTGATCAATTCCTCTTTTTAGAAACACTGAACTCTCTTGGATTCTATATTCTCTTGGACATTACATTTTCATGCTTTGATTTTATGTCTGGTTGCTCTTTATCATTTGCAATATTAATCTCCTCTACCCAGACTGGCATATCTTAGGGCAATTCTGGGACATCTTTCTTTTCTTTATATACAGTCGCCCTCAATGATCACATCTTCAACAGCTTTAAATGTATTCTGATGAACCTCTCTGAAGCATTTCCAATCATACTTTCTATCCCTTGCTCTCTGCTCAAGTCTCACTAGCTGATTTTCAGCTCTCCATGGCTGTTACGCTCCCTCTTGTCAGAAAGATTTTCCATGTGCTGTTAGTCTAGACTACTATTCCATTCTGCCTCAACCTACTCATCTTTTACATGTCTGCTCAGTTGTCACTTCCTCATTTAGTCCAGCCTATTTAACACCACAGAGTCAAGCCTCCATTAAATGTCTTTAACATGACATATTTATTGATATGATTTCGCTGTGTCCTCCACCCAAAATCTCATCTTGAATTGTAGTCCCCATAATCCCCCACGTGTCAAGGGAGAGACCAGGTGAAGTAATTGAATCATGGGGGTGGTTTCCCCCATGCTGTTCTCATGATAGTGAATGAGTTCTCACGAGATCTGATGGTTTTATAAGGGGCTCTTCTCCCTTTGCTGGGCACTCCTTCCTACTGCCTTGTGAAGATTGTGGCTTGCTTCCCCTGTGCCTTCTGCCATGATTGTAAGTTTCCTGAGGCCTACCCTGCCATGTGGAACTGTGACCCAATTAAACCTCTTTCCTTTATAAACTACCCAGCCTCAGGCAGTTCTTCATAGCAGTATGAAAACAGACTAATACATTTACCTTCATAACATTTGCCCCATCATTAATATAATTATTTGTTTAATATCTGTCTCTTTCATTAGACTGTAAGCTTCATTAGGGTTCAGGTCTAATTCCACCATAGACTCCAGATCTATGTTTCTTCAACAGGACCTACTATAGTGTTTGGAATGTAGAAAACATTCGATAAATATCTGTTGAATGAATGAAGGAGATAAAGACGGGGATTCATGCAATCAGATTTCTCATAAAAACTGAATGGCTTTTAAACAATCATTTATATTGTCTTTCATAAATCAAAGAATACTTCTAAGGCAAGTCTTGACTTGTCTCTCAACAATAACGTTAAAATAAAGAATTTTCTAAATGTTTTTCACATACTCTACATGAAATTGAACCATTCTAAGAATGAAGTCAATAGCACCTGTAATCCCAGCTACTTGGGAGACTGAGGCCAGAGAATTGCTTGAACCTGGGAGGCAGAAGTTGCAGTGAGCTGAGATCTCACCACTGCCCTCCAGCCTGGGCAACAAGAACAAAACTATCTCAAAAAAAAAATCTGCTTTAATTTAACTTCTCCCTTTTTTACATACATATATTTTTTGGTTGACAGAAATACGGTTATATAGTTTGAAATTTTACTACCTATTTAAATTTTTAAAATAATTTTACTTTTTTCCTAATATGAGCCTACTATTTCCCCATTTTCTTTTCCCTAGGAAATAATTCAGAATTTACAATTTGAGAAAGATACATAAAGGAGGAATACAGTACAGTAATTCTATCTATATTCAAATTGTATAATAGGACATGTTCTATTTTGGTAAGGATGTATATCTAGTGATCTTTATTAACAAAAACGTCTCAGACATCTGCTTCTAGGACAGAAAGTGATTTTATGAAAACCTTGCTGTCTCAAGTATGAGTTATCTTTGATTTTATGTTTGATTAATGCATGTTTCTAATAAAGTTATTGTAACTGAATTCTGTGAGGTGGAATTTGACAGTTACTTTTGTAAGTAAAGCTAGAGAAATTGTTCTGTAAAATGCCAGTTGAATAGAAATCAATTATTCTAAGGGAAGAATGTGACAATATTTGACAATGGACTCCCCTATTCATAACCATACTAGGGTAGTAAGGTTATTAGGGAGGAGGTACAGCAATTTGTGTAACAGTCAAGGAGATCTCTAAGAAAAAAATAAAAATAATGATTCTTTTCTTGAGTCTTACCCTCAAAATGAGTAGGTACTGAAGTCGGGTATAGACTTTTAAGATCCATTGGTCATATTTATCTTAGAGATATGTTTTGAATGGCTTTCATAGATGTTAAGGGAGCAGGTCTTCATTACTTCTTAAAAAATTTTTAACTGACATGACATGATAGGACATATTTATGAGATAGAGTATAATATTTTGATACATATATACAACGTGTAATGACCAAATCAAGATAATTGGCATAAGCATCACCTCAAATATTTATTATTTCTTTGTGTTGGGAACATTCAAAATCTTCTCTTCTAGCTATTTGAAAATATATAATAAATTAGCGTTAACTATAGTTACTCTACAGTGCTATAGAACACTAGAAGTCATTCTTGCTATTTAGTTGTAATTTTATATCCATTAACACAATTCTCTCTACTCCCGATCCTCCCTACATTTCCCGGCCTCTAGTAAACAAAATTCTACTCTGTAGTTCTATGAGCTCAACTTTTTTAGTTCCCACATTTGAGTGAGAACATGTATTATTTATTTTTCTGTCTGGCATATTTCATTTAACATAATGTCCTCCAGGTTTATCCATGTTTCTGTAAATGATAGTATCTCACCGTTTTTTAATGACAGAACAGTATTCCATTGTGTATATATACCACATTTTCTTTATTCATTCATCTGTTGATGGACATTTAGATTGATTCCATACCTAGGCTATTATGACTAGTGTTGCAATAAACATGTGCACATATCTCTTATATTACTAATTTCCTTTCCTTTACATAAATACCAAATAGTAGGATTACTGGATCATATGGTAATTCTATTTTTAGTTTTATTGTGAAACCGCTATACTGTTTTCCATAATGGCTGTACTAATTTATATTCCCACCAACAGTGTATAAGAGTTCCTCTTTCTCTGCATCCTTGCCAACATTTGTTATTTCTGTCTCTTTGATAATAGCCATTCTAACTAGGGTGACAAGATATCTCATTGTGGTTTTAATTTGAATTTCCCTGATGATTAGTGATGTTGAGAATTTGTCATATAATTGTTGGTTATTTGTATGTCTTCCTTTGAAAAATGTCTATTCAGATCCTTTGCCCATTTTAAAATTGGGTTATTTGCTCTTTTACTGTTTAGTTGTTTGATCTCCATGTATATTCTGAACATTAATCCTTTGTCAGATGAATAGTTTACAAATATTTTCTTCCATTCTATAGGTTGTCTCTTCACTCTGTTGTTTTGTTTGCTGCACAGAAGCTTTTTTAGTTTTATATAATCCCATTGATCTATTTTTAGTTTTGCTGCCTGTGCTTTTGAAGTTTTATCCATAAAATCCTTTCCCAGATATGTGTCCTGAAGCATTTCTTCTATGTTTTATTCTAGTAATTTTATAGTTTCAGGTCTTACATTTAAGTTCTTAATCCATTTTGAGTGATTTTTGGATATAGTGAGAGATAGGAGTCTAGTTTCATTTCCATACATATGGAAATCTAGTTTTCCCAGCACATCTATTGAAGAGGCTGTCCTGTCCTCAATGTATATTCTTAATGCTTTTGTTAAAAATCAGTTGCTGTAAATATGTAGATTTATTTCTGGGTTTTCTATTCTGTTCTATTGGTCTGTTTGTCTGTTTTTATACCAGTACCATGCTGTTTTGATTACTATGGTTTTTTAGTATATTTTGGAGTCAGTTAGTGTGATGCCTCTGACTGTTCTTAGTGAGGATTGCTTTGACTATTCATAGTCTTTTGTGATTCCAAACACAATTTTTTTGTTTTTTGATTTTGTGTTTTTTTCTATTTCTCTGAAGAATGTAATTGGTATCATGATAGAGATTGCACTGACTCTGTATATAACTTTGGGTAGTGTGATCACTTTGGCAATATTAATTTTTTCAATTAATGAATATAACATGTTTTCTCATTTTTTTGGCGTCCTCTTCAGTTTCTTTCACCAGTGTTTTGTATTTTTCATAGTAGAGATCTTTTACATCCTTGGTTAATTTTATTTCCAGGCTTTTTTTTTTTTTGGTAGCTATTTTAAATAAAAATGCTTTCTTGATTTTTTTTCAGGGAGTCTATTACTGGTATATAGAAATAATATGAATTTTTATATTTTAATTTTATTGAATTTGTTTATCAGCTCTAAGAGGTTTTTGGTGGAGTCTTTAGGGTTTTTTTAAATATATGAAGATCATGTCATCTGCAAACAGGGACAATTTGACTTTTCTTTTCCAATTGGGATGCCTTTTTTTTTTTCTTGTCTAATTACTCTGGCTGGAACTTCCAAAGACATGTTGAATAAGAGCAGTAAAAGTAGGCATTCTTGTCTCGTTATATAATCGTTCCTAGAGAAAAGTTTTCTACTTTTCCCAATTTGCTATGATATTTGTCATATATGGCCTATATTGTGTTGGGATATGTTCCTTCTAGTATTCCTACCTAATTTATTGAGAATTTTTATCATGAGAGGATGTTAACTTTTGTCAAATAGATGCTTTTTCTGCATCTATTGAAATGATTATATGGTCTTTGCACTTCATTCTATTGATGTGATGTATTACATCTATTGATTTGTGTATGTTGAACCATCCTTGCATCCTTAGGACGAATCCCACTTGATCATTGTGCATAATCTTTTTGATGAATTGTTGAATTCAGTTAGCTAGTATTTTGTTGAGAATTTTGCACCTATGTTCATCAGGAATATTGGCCTCTAGTTTTTGTTGTTGTTGTTGTTTCTGCTGCTGCTGTGTCCTTGTGTCATTTTGGTATCAAAGGAATTCTGGCTTCATCAAATAAGTAAGAAAGAATTCCCTCCCCTTTAAATCTTGGGAGTAGTTTCAGAATTCTTATTAGTTATTCTTTAAAAGTTTCCTACAATTCTGCAGTAAAGCCTTCTGCTCATGGGCTTCTCCTTGTTGGAAGACTTTATTTCTGATTTAATCTTGTGACTCCTTATCAGTATGGTTAGGTTTTCTATGTCATCTTCATTCAACCTTGATAGGATATACGTGTCTAGAAATTTATCTATTTTCTCTAGGTTTCCCAATTTGTTGCTGTATAGTTGTTTATAATAGTCTCTCGTGATCTTTTGTATTTCTGAGGTATCAGTTCTAATGTCTCCTTTCTTCTTCGAATTTTATTTATTTGGGTCTTCCCTCTTTTTTCCTTAGTTTAACAAATGGTTTTCAACTTTTCTTATCTTTACAAAAACCAACTTTCCATTTCACTGATCTGTTGTATTTTTTTAAGTCTTTATTTTGTTTATTTCTGTTTGATCTCAATTCTTTCTTTCCTATTAATAATTTTGATTTTGGTTTGTTCTTTTAATTCTAGTTTCTTGACATGCAATGATAGCTTCTTTATTTGAAATATTTCTAATTTTGTTGTAAGCATTTAATCTTATAAACTTCCCCCTTAGCATTGCTTTTTCAGTATTACATGGGTTTTGGTATGTTGTGTTTCTATTTTCACGTCTCGAGAAATTTGTTTTATTTTCTTATTAATTTCTTCATAAACTCTTTGGTCATTCAGAAGCATGTCATTTAATTTCCATGATGGTCAGACACAGTGACTCATACCTGTAATCTCAGTGTCTTAGGAGGCCAAAGTGGGAAGATGGCTTGAGGCCAGTAATTTAGGACAAAGCAAGGGAACCCATATCTCCATAAAAAAAAAAATTAATTGGCTGAGCACAGTGGCACACGCCTGTAATACCAGCACTTTGGGAGGCTGAGGTGGGCAGATCACGAGGTTAAGAGATCCAGACCATCCTGGCCAACATGTGAAACCCCATCTCTCCTAAAAATACAAAAATTAGCTGGCCATGGTGGCGCTCGCACCTGTAGTCCCAGCTACTCGGGAGGCTGAGGCAGGAGAATTGCTTGAACCTGGGAGGTGAAGGTTGCAGTGAGCTGAGATCGCACTACTGCACTCCAGCCTGGTGACAGAGCAAGTATCCATCGCAAAAAAAAATAATAATAATAAATAAATAATGTATTTGTACAGTTTTCAAAATTTCTCTTTTGATTTCTAGTTTTACCCCATTGTGGTCTGAGAAGATACTTGATAAGATTTTGATTTTTAAAAATTTGTTGAGACTTGTTTTGTGTCCTAAAATATGGTCTATCCTGGAGAATGTTCCATGTACTGATAAGAAAAATACGTATTCTGTGCAGCTCTTGAGTGAAATGCTCTATAAATGTCTGTTAAATCCATTTGGTCTATGCAGATTAAATCCAATGTGTCTTTGCTGATTTTTTTATCTAGGTGACCTCTTCAATGCTGAGAGTAAGGTGTTTAAGTTGCTAACTATTATTGCATTGGGAAGTATCCCTCCCTTTTGCTCTAATGGTATTTGTTTTATATATCTGGTGTTCGGTATAAATCTATTTACAATTGTTATATCTTCTCACTGAATTGATTCCATTATCACCATATAATTACTTTCTTTGTCTCTTTAATAAATTTTTAAAGTCTGTTTTAGCTGATGTAAATGTAGATACTCATGCTCATTTTTGATTTCTATTTGTGTGGAACATCTTTTCCCATCTGTTCACATTCAGGCCATGTGTTTATAGATGAAGTGAGTTTATTGAAGACAGCATATAGTTGGAAGTTTTCATTCAGCCAGTTTATATCTTTTAATTGGGGGTGTAAACTGTTTACATTCTAGGTGTTTTGAAAGATGTGAACTAACTCTTGCCGTTGTACTAATTGTTTTTTTGGTAGATTTGTATTCCCTTCCTCCCTTCCACATTCACTCACTTTCTCTTTTCTTTCTTTCTTTCTTTCTTTCTTTCTTTCTTTCTTTCTTTCTTTCTTTCTTTCTTTCTTTCTTTCCTTCTCTCTCTCTCTCTCATTGTTTATCTGTGTGGTTTAGTGATTTTCTGTAGTGATGATATTTGATTTTTTCCTCTTTCTCATTCAGGTATCTGATCTACCAGTGAATTTTTTTCTTGTGTGCTTTCTTATGGTAGTTATCATCCTTCTGTTTCCAGATGTACAATTATCTTGAGTATTTCTTGTAGGGACAGTCTTGTGGTGATGAATTTGCCTAGTATTTGCTTGTGTGAGAAAGACTTTATTTCTCCTTCATTTCTTAAGGATAGCTTTGCTGAGCATAGCATTCTTGGCCAATAATATTTTTCTTTCAGCACATTAAATATATCAGCCCATTCTCTCCTGGTCTGTAAGTTTTCAACTGAGAACTTTTTGTTTTTTTTTTGAAGAGAATCCCCCTTTACGTGACCTGATGCTTTTCTCTTGCTAAAAACCTCTTTTTGTCTTTGACTTTTGATGGTTTGACTTTAATGTGTCTCAGCAGAGACCTTGTAGGATTTAATTTACTTGGGGATTTTTGAGCTCCCTAGATCTCAGTGTCCATATCTCCTCTAAGCCTTGGGAATTTTCCAGCTATCATTTAATTAAATAGGTTTTCTATGACTTTTTTCCATCTCCTTTCCTTCTGAAATACTCTTAATGTGAATTCTTGTCTGTTTAATGTTGGTCTATAAGTCTCATTTTATATTGTTTAATATTTTCTTTTCTTTTTTCTTTTTGCCTAAGTGGATTATTTCATAATACCTGTCTTCAGAATCAAAAATTCTTTATTCTTTGATCTAGTCAATTGTTAAAGCTCTCAAGTGCATTTTTTTAAATTATTCATTGAATTCTTCAGTTCCAAGATTTGTGTTGGGTTCTTTTTAATGATATCTATCTCTTTGTTAAATTTTTGATACAGATTATGAATTATTTTCCAGATTTTGTTGAATTATCTATCTGTATTCTTTTGTAGCTCACTGAGTTTCCTTAAAAATCATTTAATTTTTTTGCAGGCATTTGATAGATTTCCTTTTCTTCGTATTCTGTTACTGAAGAATTATTGTGTTCCTATGGAAGAATTATTTCCCCTTGCTTTTTCATGTTGCTTTTGTCCCTACATTGACATCTGTGCATCTCATTTCATAGCCCCATCTTCTATTCTTACAAAGTAGCTTTTTTAGAAAAAAGACTTTTCCCTGTGGATATGTCCTATAATGTTGGCTATATAGATTGCTTTGGCTTTGGTTTGGTGTAAACATAACAATGTAGTCTCTGAGTGATTTCTTTCGCTGCAATAAAAGTCAACAGTGTCTGCAAGTACCTCAGGGTCTTACAGTGCAGTTGTTTGTGGAGGCTGTGGCATGGTTCTGCTGCTGGTGGAAACTGTTGGAAATCCAAGCTACACCTCCTCCTCACTCCATGATCTGCACAATACAGTCCTTGGTGACCACCTACAAACTCCCCCGAATGCTTTTTTATAGCCACTTGTGCAAGACTTTCAGTAGAACTCGTAAACAGTTCCAGGAAGTGTTTAAGACATCTCCCCACCTTGCATAAATGAGCAGGCAAAAACATTTCCAGGAAATGGTTGAAACATCTGCAATCCTACTTAGTTTCCCCCACCTCAACGTAGCCCCTCACCCTATAAAACCCCACAGCAGCCTGTAAGCGGGGCTGCCTCCTCTGCCTACTGTAGAGCAGCCTAACGGGTTAATAAAACTTGCTTGCCTGACTTTGGGTCTACTCATCCTTACTCTGGGCTAAGCTTACATTTTGGTGCTGAAACCCGGGAAGGGGTAGGCTCTGGCCAGGTGTCCCTAGAGGACTCATTCTTTCTCTCTCTCTTTCTCTCTGTCTCTCTTTCTCTCCCTCTTGCTCCCTCCCTCCTCCCGGGCTCACTTCTCTCTCTCTCTCTCCCTCCCTCCTCCCGGGCTCAGTCATCATGGTTCACTAGAGTCTCAGTGCCTTTCCCCCTCTCCTGGCCATCAGCCCCTTCCCGAACCTGCTGAAGACCTGGGGAATTTCTCAGACCCTCCCATTGTAGGTGACTCCATTTATCACCAAAGCCTGCCCAGTGGTAAAAGAGACTCTTGCCATTTACCCAGAATGCTTGAACATCCCTATTTGCCCAAAAGATCCAGCCCTGGGCCGAGGGCTTCCTCCCAGCAGGTGGGCCTCTGGTTCCTCTGTTTCAGGGACACCTGACTCGGTGGTTACCTCCCTCCTCCTAGGCAAGGCCCGTGGGACAGGGGACACTGTCTCCCACCGTCCTTGTCACTGGAAGTCTCTTCTTCCTCTACTGCCCCCCATTCCATTCACTATGGGAGCCTCTCAGTCTACTCCATCTCAGATTACTCCCCTGGGGTGGCTCCTTTGCAATCTTAACACTCTTGGCCTCTGTTCAGAGGTTCATCCCAAAAGACTTATTTTCTACTGTAATACAGCTTGGCCAGAATATAAATTAGACAATGACTCCCAGTGGCCTGAAAACAGTACCTTCAATTTCTATATACTCAGGGACTTAGACTAATTTTTGCTATTGCAATGGGAAATAGTCTGAAATTCCTTATGTTCAGGCTTTCTTCACCCTCCATAATCACCCTTCTTTCTGCCAATCCTGCTACAGTAGGGGCCACAGCAGTTCCCCAAGAAGAGCCTTCCTGGGAATACCAACCAACAGGTCCCAGGCTGAGCACCCCATAACCATATGGTCACTTGCTTCATTGCAGTCCTTAACAAAGCTGCCCATAAAGCTGTAAATTTTGAAAAACTCAAAGAGATTTCACAGAGGGCAGATGAAAATCCCACTGAATTTCTCTCCCACCTTACAGAGGCTCTCCAAAAATACACCCATGTCGATCCTGCTTCCTGAGAAGGCACTATAGTTCTTTATACCCATTTTATCTCCCAATCAGCTCCCGACATCCGGCACAAACTCAAAAAGGCTGAAGAAGGCCTGCAAACCCCACAACAAGACCTTCTCAACCTGGCTTTGAAAGTCTTTAATAATAGGGATGAGCAGGAAAAAATAAATAAGGCCCAACGAGATCATGCCAAATACCAGCTACTAGCCACAGCTATTCACTAACCTGGCAATAGCACCCAAGGGCACAAAAGACCCAAAAGCAGTCTTCCTCCTGGGGCCTGCTTTAAGTGCGGCAAAGAAGGCCACCAGACACAGGCGTGTCCTAACCCATGAGTACCGAAGAGCCCCTGCCCAGTCTGCCAACAGACAGGCCACTGGAAGTCTGACTGCCCTCTTAACAGGGGAACAGAAAAGCCTGCCTCTGCCCCCAACCTGCTGTCCCCTCACCAAACCAAAGAGTGAAGAATCCCTCACACTCCCACAGCTCCTCGGCCTGGCCACTGAAGACTGACAGGGCCCAGGGACACCAAACCCCTCCTCCATCACTGCATCAGAGCCCAGGGTAATCCTACTAGTAGCAGGTAAGCTGATCTCTTTTTTAATTGATACTGGGGCCACCTATTTAGCTTTACCTGAATTTGCAGGACCAACTCATCCCTCTCAGGTCTCAGTTGTGGGAGCTGATGGACTTGTCTCCAATCCGCATGCCACCGGACCCCTGTCTTGTTCCCTGTTTAATACCATTTTCTCACACTCTTTCCTTATCATGCTTACCATGCCTCACTGCCCTACCCCTGTTCTAGGCCAAGATCTTTCAGCCAAATTCAAGGCTTCTATCACCTTTTCCTGCCTCCCTCAACCAGAGTCCCTCCTGCTCCTTTCCACCAGTCCAACCCCTGACCCCCTCCCCAGTACCTGCTTCCTGCCTCACTCATTAACCCAGTGGTGTGGGACACCACCATCCCATCCCTAGCTGCTCACCATGACCCCATCATAATTCAAGACCCCTCCAAGTTTCCCAATGTACCCCAATATCCCATCTCTCTCACCCACCAGAAAGGCCTACAACCCATTATAAACAAACTCTGCTTATGCGATCTTCTTAGACCAACTCACTCTCCATATAACACCCCCATCCTTCCTGTTAAAAAGTCAAATGGCTCTTATCGACTAGTCCAAGACCACTGGGTTATCAATCAGGCAGTCCTTCCCATTCACCCAGTAGTTCCCAGTCCTTATACACTCATCTCCCTTATTCCCTCCAACACCACCCACTACACTGCCATTGACCTAAAGGATGTCTTCTTCACTATTCCCCTGTATCCTGACTTCCAAAACCTCTTTGCTTTCACCTGGACTGATCCTGACACCCTTCAATCACAACAATTCACATGGACTGTCCTCCCTCAGGGCTTCAGGGACAGCCCTAGCTTCTTCAGACAAGCTCGAGCTCAAGACCTCACCTCCTTGGACCTTGCTGCCAGCAGTCTCCTTCAATACATAGATGATCGCCTTATTTGCAGCCCCTCCCTGGAAGATGCTCAAATTCACACTATTAGCCTTCTAAACTTTCTTGCTAGCCAAGGATATAGGGTCTCCCTCTCCAAATCACAACTACCTCAACAGTAACACACGTGGGAGTCCAATTCTTCCTCGGGGCATGAGCCATGACCCCTGTATGGGCAGCCTTAATAGACAGCCTGCCTACACCTTCCTCAAAAAATGAAATTCTCTCTTCCTTAGGACTGGCAGGTTTCTTTAGGATATGGGTTCCCAACTTTGCCCTCCTAGCTCACCCCCTCTAAGAAGCAGCCAAAGACCCCCTCAATGAATCCCTAAGCCCCTTACATAACATACTTCCCAGTTTCCATAAACTCCAAACTGCTCTTGTCACCACACCAGCCCTGTCCTTACCTGATATCTCCCAACCTTTCATTCTCTATACTGCTGAAAGCTGGGGGATAGCCCTTGGTGTCTTAGGGCAACAGAAAGGAGATGCGCCTTTCTTTGCCCCTGTAGCCCATCTCTCTAAACAATAAGACAATACCATCAAAGAGTGGCCAGCCTGTCTTAGAGCATTGGCAGCAGTGGCCATTTTACCTCTGGAAAGCAAAAAACTGACATTCAGCCAGAACACCACTGTCCACAGTCCTCACAATTTATAGGATCTCCTCTCCTCTTGGGTGTTAATCTCCCTCTCTCATTCCCAAATTCAATCACTCCATTCCTTCTTTATTAAAAATCCCAAATTCAGCCTTGCCAAAAGTGCTCCCCTCAACCCAGCATCCTTACTTCCCATATCCTCTTCCCCCTACTCATTCTTGCACTGACATCCTGGGCCACATACAGCCACATTTCCCAAACATTTCCTCCAAGCCTCTCACCAACCCCGATGACAAACTATTCATAGATGGCTCCTCTTCTGGGCCCACCAGCTCCCCCAAAATTGCTGGATATGCAGTTATTTCTCTCGACCAAGTAATTGAAGCCAAACCCCTACGCCCAGGAATCTCCTCAAAAAAGCAGAACTCATAGCTCTCACCAGGGCCCTAACCCTTTCCAAAGGCAAATGAGTCAACACTTTCACAGACTCCAAATATACCTACCACATTCTTCATTCCCACGCTGCCATCTGGCAAGAGAGAGGATTCCTTACTGCCAGAGGAACCCCCATCACTATCGGCCTCCTTATTTACCAGCTTCTTCAGGCTGCACACCTCCCCGCTAAAGCAGGAGTTATACACTGTAGAGGGCATCACACAGGGTCGGATGAGATCTCCAGAGGACACAGAAAGGCCAATGAGGCAGCAAAAGAAGCCTCCCTTTCTTCTGTCCCTGCCCCTCTCCTCCTCATTACCCTGGCAATCCAATCCAAATACTCTCCCACTGAAAAAGCTTTGCTACTACAGCAAGGAGCCTCCCTCCAAGGGGATTGGATAGTCAAAAATCAAAAGCTTGTCCTCTCCCAAGAGCAAACCAAAGAAATTATAACATCTCTGCACCAATCCTTTCATATCAGTGCACACTCCCTGTACCTACTCCTTTGCCCTTACTTCTCCTCTCCCCACTTATTCACCTCACTAAAAGACATAAACTCCAACTGTCATATATGCTCTGTTACTTCCTCCCAAGGGGCCCTCCACTCTCCCTCCATCCCTACACATCAGCTCAGAGGAACAAGCCCAGGGGAAGACTGGCAGGTAGACTTCACCCTCATGCCTCCCATCAAAAGAACAAAATTTCTTCTTAATCTTATAGACACCTTCTCTGGGTGGGTAGACGCATTTCCAACCTCTTCAGAAAAGGCTGCAGTAGTCACCCAAATTCTTATAGCAGAAATTATCCCTAGATTTGGTCTCCCTCACTCCATACAGTCAGACAATGGTCCTTGCTTCATCTCCCAAATTACCCAACAGGTTTCTCAGTCCCTCAGTGTTCAGTGGTGCTTCCATATCCCATACTGACCCCAGTCACCAGGAAAAGTTAAGGGCAAATGGAATTATCAAAGCATAGTTAACCAAACTCACTCTTGAAGTCCAGAAACCCTGGACTTCTCTTCTACCCATAGTTCTAGTCCGCATTAGAGCCAGTCCAAGGGCACCCTCCTTCCTCAGCCCATTAGAATTAATGTATGGACGCTCCTCCTATAAAACAGATCCCCATCTGATTCTCAGGAGAATACCTCCCCACACTATCCCTTATCTGCCATCTCCTCCATGAACAAGCAGACCAAGCTCTCCCAAAAGCCCCGAAGGCCCCACCGACCAGACTCTCCTACCAGGAGAACATGTTTTCCTAAAAACCTTCAACCTGATAAGTCTCAAGGCCAAGTGGGAAGGCCCTTTCCAGGTTATTCTCACAACCCCACTGCAGCCAAACTCTCAGGACATACCTCTTGGTACCATCTTTCCAGATTAAAGAGGGCTCCCACAGCTGACCCACTCACAGCTGATCTGCCAATCGTCCTTTGCAAATGCCTCAGCACTCCTCTGGTACCAACCTGACTCCGCCTCACTCCTATTTCAGAAGAACCGCCCCCCACCTAAAGATATGAAAGATAAGTAACACCCAGTTTAATCTTTAACATCTTCCCTACTTCTACCCCTGCCTTCTCTAATGGAAGTCTTTCACTATACCACCATTGCAATAAGGAGCATACTAACCATACTCTTTGCAGTAGAATTATATACTGTAGCACCTTCCAGGTGGAGTATCAGGCAAAAAATCTCAGTCACTTTAACCCTTTGCCTGTTAATTATCCTCATAATTGGAATCACGGTCTATAACAAATAATTACTACCTCTAAATGCCCTGCCCGTGCCTATATTGCCACTTTACCCTCTTCCTCACCTCCGTTTGCCAAGAGAGCTCTTGGTTATACCCCCAGTCTCCCACTTTTGACTCTCTTTTAGAGTGGATAAATGACCTTCTCTTCCAAGGTGACATGTGTGATTTTTCCCCAGATGAAACGCACTTACTTTTCTACTTAGCCTTTGTCTGTCTACCCCTCCTACTCCCCCACACTCTAGCTCTCCTTCCTCCACCAATGCCTAATTACCTTCACAAAATCCTAAATCTTACCCATGCCTTATTACAATAGGCCAACCTCACCCTAGCTGATAACTACTGGCTTTGCTTTTACCTATCAACTACAGCCTACACTGCAATTCCTGCTTCACCCCGTGACTGGGTTTTTACTCGAATAACTTTCCACCCCCATTATGAGCTAAGAGGACCCTACCAATACCCAGATTTACGGTCCTTAATAAGTCTCTCCAATTCCTATTCCGAAACAAACAAACCCCTCACCACAATAGGGCAAGCAGTTCTGCTAATGTGCCCCTGTTTTGCTAATCTAGCCCCAATACCAACCACACCAAGCCCATCCTTGGTCCTATAACCACCAACACCTTCTTAGCTTCCCAAGTCCCTCTATGCATCCAACACCACCTACTCTCGGGTCATCTCCTAGGACACCTACCTTCAAACCACTGCAATTTCACTCTGCAACTCCAAGGCCCAATTGACCATACTAACCTACCCATTTTCCGGGTTACCATGTGCTTTTCTGGTCCCCCCAAAATTAACACCACTCTACTACAAAACTTAAACTCAGGATACTACAATGGAAGCCACTTACCCTGCCTAACCCTTCAACCCTGGACTCCATCCCCCTCTGAGGCCCATCCCCCCACCACAAATGAATGTCTTCTAATCCCTTTATTAAATGGTAACAAAAGACTCCTGGTAGATACAAAATGATTTCTCCTCCACTGGGAAAACACAAATCCAGGTTCAACTCAACCATCTCCTAATACCACTCACCGCAGCTGCCTTAGTAAGCACCCTAGGAGCATGGATATACAAAGACTACAAGCTTACACACCTTTTTAACATACACAGCCAATTCTGCTTACCCAGCCAAGGCATATTCTTCATGTGTGGTACCTCCACCTATCACTGCCTCTCTACCAAATGGACTGGTAACTGTATTCTAGTTTTTCTAAGCCCCAAAATCGACATTGTCCCTGGAAACCAAAGCCTACCAATCCCTGTAAAACCTCAAGTGCGCCAACGCAGGGCCATTCAGTTAATACCCCTCCTAGTAGGGCTAGGAATTACTACTGTAGTTGGAACCGGAGTGGCCGGGCTTTCTACTTCCCTCACTTACTATTGCTCCCTCTCACAAGATCTTACAGACAGTTTAGAAGACTTAGCTAACACTGTTTCAACCCTCCAATCACAAATAGGCTCCTTAGCAGCAGTTGTCCTTCAAAATCGCAGAGGCCTTAATTTGCTCACTGCTGAAAAAGGAGGGTTCTGCATCTTTCTAGATGAACAGTGCTGCTTTTCTCTCAATCAGGCCTAGTGCAAGATGCAGTCAAAAAACTCAAAGACCAAGCTAAAAAACAAAAAACAAAACAAAACAAAAACACATCTTCTACCGGGTCCCTCTTGCTGTCATGGTCCCTTAGCTCTTGGGCTCCCTGGCTGCTACTCTTCCTTGGCTCAGCTATAACCATCCTTCTCTTAGCTTCTGGACCCCGCTTCAAACATCTCCTTACCCAGGTTTTACAGAACCGCATTAAAGCCTTCACCCATGGGACAGTATGAGATATGCTGCTTCTTCAGGAATACCGGCGGCTTCAGGAACAACCATCCCCCAACCTCCCTAGCCTTTCCCCTTGCACGCCGCCCCTCTTCAGCTAGAAGCAGTCAGACGATAACCTCGCCCCTCTTCCTTTATCACCTATTAAAGGTTGGAATGTTAGAGATGCAAGCTACCCCTCCTCCTCACTCCATGGCCCTGACAATACAGTCGTTTGTGACCACCTACAAATGCCCCCCCTCCTTATTTTACAGCCGCTTGTGCAAGACTTTCAGTAGAACTGGTAAACAGTTCTAGGATGCGGTTAAGACATCTGCCCACCTTGCATAACCGAGCAGGCAAAAACATTTCCAGGAAATGGTTGAAACACCTGAATCCTACTCAGTTTCCCCCACCCCAACTTAGCCCCTTGCTCTATAAAACCCCACAGCAGCCTATAAGCCGGCCTGCCTCCTCTGTCTACTGTGGAACAGCCTGGCAGATTAATAAAACTTGCTTGCCTGACTTTGGGTCTACTCATCCTTACTCTCAGCTAAACTTACAGAGACAACCAGGTGAGCTTGAGCCACTGTGAAGCCATTTAGCAGCTCTGCCACAGGAGTGGACAAGGTTACCAGCAACAGCAGGCCTTGGGTGGGCCAGTCCTTGGGCTCTATGGAGGGTGCGTGGTGATTAGCAAATCTGCCACTGTGGTAGGTGGGGTCAATGTCTGTAGCAGGCCCTGGGTATGTGAATCCTTGGGACCCTGGGGGGTACACATGTGACAGCTCTGCCCTGGAATGGGTAGGGTCACCTGCAGCATTGGTGGGACCTAGATGGACCGATCCTCAGGCCCCAAGTGGGAACACAGGTGTAAAGTAGTTCTACTACTGAAGGTAGCGGGGTCACCAGCAGAGTCAGATGCCAGGCTGTTGGCTCTCAGGCTCTGTGGAATGTGTGCATCCACAACTTCTATCTTGAGGATATCCTCCCTGCTGTGCTGGACCACCGATTATCTGGGATGCAGAGCAGTATGTGGGCTTAAGAGCCTGGTTCACAGCTGCACCACTGAATCTAGCTGGAGCTGTGGCCCCGCAGTCTTCTGTGTGGGTATGGCGGGGTAACAGTGGAGCCCCAAGGATGTGCAGGTACAGGGGTTATTGGCACCCTGGGCAGGATGCTCTCTGGTAGGGGCTCCATCCTCAAAATAGTGTTGTACTACAGCAGCCCGGGTCCTAGGAAGTAAGAGGGCCAAGTGTATATTCTCTCTTTAGGGTAATATAGTCACCTGGACTCCAGGAGCCTCCCTCCACTGGACTCAGGGCCTGTGAGGATAGTAAGGCTCTTCTGCAGCCTAGGATTACAGGCTTCCACGGTGGGATGTGAACTACTGGGGATCTCCCACTCACCCTTTCGTCACGGTGGGAATGCTTGGCTCTAAATAGATCCTGGCCAGTCACTTTTCTTCCCTCTTTTTGCTGCCATCCTGAGTTTCCATGCCCCGGGGGGGGTCTTTGTCACTTCATCATTAAATTCCATTGTTCTCCCCTAGAGACTTTGTTCAACTTGCAGTTATCTATTCATATTTGTTATTTTTGTCCTTCTTTGTAGAGGAGGCACATGCTAGGTGCCTCTAGTCAGCGATCTTGATGACATCTTTGTTTTGGACTTCTAATGACATAATGAAGAAAGTTAAAAACAAACAAGCCACAGATGAGTGGGCACCTTGGGCCAAGCACTGTTCTAGACATAAGTATTTCATAGGTAAGTAAATCCAACAAGACCTTTTTTCCTACCCTTTTTCTTTTTCCTTTACATTCTCAGATTTTGGTTACCTGCTGCCAACTATGCAAGGGAAGCAGATATAAAAACACCTTGTAACAGGGCAGGAAAATAGAGTCTGGAAAGCACCCCAAGACCCCAGACAGGCAGTTGCGGTGGTATACAAAGCACTAGAATCTGCTGAAGGAGCCAATAGTCCTTCCTAGCCACATCTCCATAGAGTTTCTTTGTTGTTTATTTCTTTGTTTTATTGTTTTTTCTTTTCTTCTTTTGTTTTTTGAGATGACCTTGCTCTGTCACCCAACCTAGAGTGCATTGGTGTGATCAAGGCTCAGTGGAGCCTCAACATCCTGGGCTCATGTAATTCTCCTGCTTCAGCCTCCCAAGTAGCTGGGACTACAGGCATGCACCAACACACCTGGCTATTTTTTTTTTTTTTTAAATTTTGGAGAGACAGAATTTTACTGTTTTGCCAAGGCTGGCCTCAAACCCCTGGGCTCAAATAGTTCTCCCATCGTGGCCTCCCAAAGTGCTGGGATGAAAGGTGTGAACCACGACACCTGGTCTCCAATGGGTTTTTAAATATACAAGTTAGCTGTCAACATTGAATACAGAAGATTTTATATAAAAATCAGGATGTTTAGTTTCTCTTAAAAAATCCAATAACATGTAACTTGGGCCTTCATTCTCACACAATAACAATGAGCTAGGGTGGGACGAGAGCTCTTCACTTTATACCAGACCTCACCTGGCCTGCTTCTTGCATCTGTTATCTTCGTGGGCCTGTAAGTTTACAACTGATGCTCTAGAGGTGCACAATGGAGTCTGGGTCAAGCAATAGTGAGTGGCTGTAGCTAATTACCTCTGCACTGTACATATGCTATTGAAAAATAGCTAAGAATATGTGCTAGAGCTGTTACCAAGAGGGTTTAGACTTGAAGTGCTTAATCTCCCTGGAGAGAGAGAGATGTTATTCTCGTCTTCTTCCCTCCCTGAGAAACTATGAGAGTCGAGTAGTAGCAACATAACTCAGACACCTCTAGATCCTACATGTCAGCTTCATTCCATGATGAACTGTTGGTTTTCTACAGAGACACTTCATCAGCAGAGGCACAAGCAACCAGAAGACAACAGAATCAACTAGCAGATTGGTTAGAATTTCTAGTTTTCATGTTACTAGGCAATTGTAGTGAGGAATTGACCAGTTAACTTGAGAATACCCCCAGGAATTCTTGATCTTTTTATGACTGAGGAAATTCCAGAGCAGAAAGATGATATTTTCTTGATTATGAGATAGGTGCTATAGCTGATAATCAGAATTTCAAAAAAGAATGTTGTCTTATTTTTGCACCCTCAAAATCTGAAACAAGGTAAACTAGTTATATGATGAAAACATTAAAAATTGAAGTAGAAACATTTATAAGTGTGGATTAATATTTAAACTGTTTGCCAAAAGTTTTATATCACATATTGGAAATATATTCAGAAGTAACCCTGAGCATTCATTTGAAGGTGATATGATCATATTTATAGCAAAATGCAAGGTGGTTTGCAGGTCTGAATCTACCTTCCCAGTGATGTATTGAGATATTCTGAGTTTATGCCCTGAAAGTGGTTTGTATTTTTCTTAATGTGTATGTGTGGGCACATGTGTATGTGTGTGTGCACACACACACACACATACACATGCTTATAGGGATACACACATGTACAGTTTATGAGGGGGTCACTGAAGAAGCCATAAAATGAATCACCATTGGATTCAAACACAGTTTCTCAGGCATTTTAAAAAGAGGGACATTTCACTGATATCTGTTGCCCCTTGAAAACATTATTAACCACAACATGGGACAGTGCTTCTAAGGTTAGGGGACCTGCTAAGATTGAACTTTCCTGATTATGACTAAGACTTCATATAAAGAATTCTCATAACAGAAGAGAGGAAGATTAATTTTGCTAACGATTGGGAGGCTAAGCTTAACATTTATATATGTTTTACTTCTGTCTCCTTAAACATTACTTACTGTTATAAGATGACTAAAAAAATTTTAAAGAAATGATACGCTTTTCTCACCAAAATTTATTTAAAAATGACTCTGATTTGTCATTATTTTAAAATTCTAATAATAATTTTAAACTAGATTAATTAACTGTTTAGTGGTTAGATCCCTTTTTTCAGGCCACCTGAACAACAACTATATATATATAACTTCAACTCCACTGATGTTTCCTGTGAAAGCAACTTGCTATTTACTAATAATTTCACAAATACCATATTCATAAAGATGACAAGAAAACATTAATCATCCCAACCCCATGTCTCTTTTAAATTACCTCCTGCAAAATAAAGCCCAGTTGCTCAGTATGGCATGTACAGCTCTGCAGCACCTGACCCTTGCCTGCTTCTGCAGTGCTATTAGCTTTGACTCCGTATCTGCTCCTTATCTTCTATCCCAAAGGATACACCTGGCCATTTCTAACCTGGTGCTTTTGCTCATATTCTACGTAAGAGTTACTTCAACAACCCTTTTTTGTGGGGGAATATGTTGTTCAGTTACTGCCTCCAAGAAGACTTCCCTTTCTTGTTCTTCCTTTTATTTATTACAGAGATTCATCAACACAAGTTGCAATAAAACACGAAAAAGATTGATGTAATGTTTCTGTGATAGGCAGCCTGTAAGATGATCTACCGATCCCCACTTCTTGATATTCATCATCTCACCGTAGGCTGGACCACCTAGCATTTCTAAGCAGGATACTGAAAAAAAGTATTGAATGAGCTGCTACTTCTGAGATTATGTTATGAGCTACTGTGTCTTCCAGTTAGCTCACCCCTCTCTTGCTTACTCAATCTGAGGTAAACCAGCTGTCATTGCTGCCATCTACCCCATACGGAGGCACAAAAAAGAAGGAATGGAGGGAGGCACCCAGCCAAGAGCCAGTGAGGACCGGAGACCTGCCAGCAGCCACACGAGTGAGACTGGAAGCACATCTGCCTCCAATTTAGCCTTGAAATAACTGCAGCCTCAGCAGACACCTAAATTGCAGCCTTGTGAAAGACTCTCAGCCAGGGGCTCCCAGCTAAGCTGTGTATGGGTTTTTGAACTATAGAGACTGTGAGAGAATACATTTTTGCTGTTTGTCTCTAGGTTTTGGGGTAATTAGTTAAGCAGAAATGAATAGAGTTGCTAACAGAAATAATACAGTTGCTTTACTTTGGAAGAAATATATTTTAATCTAAGATCAAGTCCTTCCTCTGATTTGGATATTAAAATGGCTTATATTTTTTGATATTATAGTGACAATATATTCTCTCTTTCTTTAAGCCTATAGTTAGTAAAATAAGTCTATTTGAGTCCCACAGAATTTTTAAAAATAGTTTTCCAATTAATAAAATCAAAAGTTTGACAATAAGTTTTAAATGATTTCCATATCATTTACATTCTTCTATGATCACTATTTTGTGTAAAATGCTATAAATATTTATTTACATTTGTTTTCTCTAAATAAACTGTGAGTTTCTAAAGTGTAAGAATTATGTGTTATTCATATTCACCAGCACACCATGCCGTATCTGGCACAGAGGGTACATTCTACAACTGTTTATTAAACAAGTAAGTAAATGAAAGTATGAATTAATAAAAACATTAATTACAATAAATGTGTTGGCTATTCTCCTGCAGTATCCTGGCATCATAACATATATTGCTATAGTGTAAAAAACACAGACATCATAGAAAACATTTACTATATCCTCTGGATAATGCCTAATGTTTGATTTCTTTTAACTAGAAAGTTCAATTAATTAGAATGACCATCCTCTTTTTTTAAATAGCACAGCTATTATCTTTTTCTACACATGGCACAGTTGAATATTGATTCAAATTTAGAGTCTTTCATTTTTGTCATCATAAAAGCACAGTACATGTAAATTACTTATCTATATACTGGGGAACTGAAGATTACAACTATGAGAGTATTTAGAAACAAAAATTGCCAAAATATGAAATTTTCAGATTTATGAAAACCAAGGCAGATACTGACTTTGGAAACACACACACAGTCAATTTTCTGCAGTCAGACACATAAGAATTAGATTTAAGTAACAGAACTGTGATATTAAGAAGATATCCTAAAAAAGACAATAGAGAAGAGAAGACTGACTGTAATACTGAAGGAAAATATACGGACACACTTCTGTAAAAAGATGGTTCAACTGCTTAGCAAATATGGGAGTCCTAGCATCACAGACATCTTAAAAGAATCAAGTAAATTGTATTCCCATTTTCACTGATAGAGGACAACGACCAAACAGCTGATTATCAGTGAGAACGCAGTACAATATTGCACCATAGCAGACAAAAATCTTGTCTACATGTCTAAAGCACACTGTCATGATCACTTGAGTATGCAGCACTAAGAGCTTTAAGAGAACACACTGCTATGAAACTAAATATGACAATGAGAAGATTTCAATAACAAATGTATGGTAATTTTTCTTGATAAATACACAGATGCTACTATAGAAAACAGAGTTGTGAGGACATTATAAAGTGAAGGCTATGCTCTGTTTTGCCTTACTATTTTCATGTTTGGTGATTAAGCTACCACATGATATCAATATGTGAACAAAAAATTGGCATCCTACTGTGCAAAGAAGGTTCTGATACGATTGCTGATATTCATGACCTTGTAGTATTCATGACCCTTCTCCCTGAGTGCTGGCTGGGCCACATGACTTGCTTCTAACCAACAGAATGAATATGAAAAATGTAATAGGCTGTCACTCCTAAGATTACATCATAAAAGACTATGACTTCCATCTTATACATACATACTCTTTCTCTCTAACTTTCTTGCTTGCCTGCTCTGATGAAGCCAGCTACCATACAGAGAGACCACCAACACATCAAGAAACTGAGGGCTGGTTGGGCATGGTGGCTCATGCCTGTAATCCCAAGACTTCAGGAGGCTGAGGTCTCTACTAAAAATACAAAAATTAGCTGGGCGTAGTAATACATGCCTGTAATCCCAGCTACTCAGGAGGCTGAGACAGGAGAATCACTTGAACCCAGAAGGCGGAGGTTGCAGTGAGCTGAGATCGCGCAACCGCACTCCAGCCTGGGTAACAAAGTGAGACTCTGTCTCAAAAAAAAAAAAAAAAAAAAAAAAGGAAACTGAGGGCAGCCTCTAGCCAACCTCCAGCAAAGGCCTTGGCCCTTAATCAGCTATTCCTTGAGAAAATGAATCCTGCCAACAACCGCATAAGTGAGTTTGAAAGCAGATCCTTCCCCATTTGAGCCTTGAGATGAGACCACAGACATTGCTGACAACTTGATGACAGTCTCTGATGGACTCTGAAACAGAGAACCCAACTAAGTTCTGCCCACATTTGACACCTACAGAAACTATAATATGATAAATATTGTTGTTTCAAGCCACTAAATGTTAGGGTGATTTATTATGCAGCAATAGATAATTAATGTACCTCCCAATGCCATACAGGGCTGAGTAGTTAGTGCCAAGGAGACTTTTGCTACAGTTACCTTAAAAATAAAAAGACCCATTTTCTGTGATTAAATTTCCCTAACAAATACTAAATATCTCTAGAATTTAAGGAACAGCTATGAATGGGCAGAGAACATGTGGAATTTAATTTCAATAGTTTGAGATTTGGAAAGAATTTAGTTAAAGGAAGCAAGGACTAAGGTAGAATCAGGTCAATTACATCAAGTAATTATGAGACAGAAGAAAGTCATAAGCCCATGTTCAAGAGGAAGCATGAGTGAGACTGATACTGAGTGTGCGAAGGTGTCATGTATAAATAGTGTGTTTCAAGTGGCTGGCTCATACAATGGGCCTTGGATGGAACCACGGGAGCACCTGGGTTGATACTAGATTTTACCGGCATAACTGGGAAAAGCACAGAACTCTTGGGGACTTAAAGTGCACGCATAGAGGGGACCATAGAGCCATTGGGATGTTGCATTTTCTTGGTTCTGTAATGCTTTTCTTTTTTTCATTGTCTTGAGTCATGGTATATATTGGTTTTAGTTATTTAGTTACGGGTAACAAAAAACAGAACAGACTTATTCAGGCCAAAAGTATTGGAAATA
Source organism: Symphalangus syndactylus (assembly GCF_028878055.3). Classification (NCBI taxonomy): domain Eukaryota; kingdom Metazoa; phylum Chordata; class Mammalia; order Primates; family Hylobatidae; genus Symphalangus; species Symphalangus syndactylus. The sequence goes on from NC_072429.2 coordinate 20,706,339, forward strand.
GGTGGAGTAGCTTGTATATTTTGAAATAACACTTGAATATCTAGGCCTTGGGAAACACAGAAAGTAGGACAGCCTGGAGGATCTACAGAGCAAGAACTCATGACCAAGTAGCAATTGTTTTTGTCATTGCCGTTCTACCTGATACTTAAATTATCTGAGAGGAAGTACGACTGGAATAACTTCATTTGAAAGTTTGTCTCTGATTCTATTTCTGTGGCCAGTGGAGGCCAGACTCTATTTGGTCAAGTGTGTACCATACGTCCACCCTTAAGACAGTGGTTCAACCCTACTGAACTGAACTACATGGGCTAACATGGAAAGGGGTGGTTTTGTGAAGAAAAATAGGAGTGTTGTTAAAAAAATAAACGAGGGCATTAGAGTTGCTGCATAAGTTAAAACCATACGCACTCACTATAGAAGCCACCTTGTAGTCAGTGAAGCTATCTTAGAATCAAAGTAATGTCATCCTTTAACTGGCATCACTTTTAACAGGCTTGATGCATATACTGACTGGTGCCTCAAAGGCACCATCTGACATATAAATTATATTTCGATGCTAGGGATTGAAAAAATTGCCTCTCCAGTGAAGGTGTGCTCTACAGCTGCGGTTTCACATCTTCTTTCTATGCAGAATAAAGTTCAACTGGCCCTTCAGATCAGGCCACCCCAGGGCAAGAACTGTAGCAATTCATCTCACCTGGCAATTCCTGATACCTAAGACAAGAATTCTATGATACCATCCATTTATATAGAAGTTGAAGCAGTTGCCCGGCTTCTTCTTAGATGTTGTTTCATTTTATAATTACAAAACTGTTTATTACCCCATTTATATATAAATAAAAGAAGGCACAATCCAATTAAATGGCTTATGCAAATTCCTATAATAGTTCACAGTTGAAATCAGAGTCAAGATCTCTAATATCCTGTCAAATGCTCATTGCATTCTAACTGATACCTTGTTTTCAATGCCTCATCACTACCTGATGGCATGTAATCATATTTTCAGTTGACACGAAGCTGAAGGGATAACTTTTTTGAATTAGTGAATAAGAATCCAGAAATGTCACGGTAGATTGGAATGATGAGGCAAGTCATGAATTTAGCCAGGATAAATATCAAATCCTGCATAAAGGAATACTGGGTAAGTGTAGGTAGGTTGAGGTATAATTTAACGATAGCAAATGTTAGAAAGATATGAGTTTTAGTGAAGTATAATAAATATGGGGGCAAAAATGTGACTTATTGTCAATAATACAAATCTACTCTTGGAATGTATTAAGAGATTTATGTGTTGAGGTTCCTTTCTTTACCAAGCTCATTGAGCTTGGTTTATAAAAGTGATATGCAATTTATGTCTGGATATATGGCCTCCCCTGAATCCCTTCTAAAGTGATCCAGGCAAGAAAAGAAAGTCAAACAACCTCTCTCATCTTTTTGATATCTTAAAATAAGTTTTAAACAACCAAGTTCTTATTTTTGTGTCTTCGAGCTCCCACATATTTACCTCCTACAGAAAACATTTTCCTTGATTTTCTCAGACCCCAGGGAACTCAAAGTCGCCCCTCTCTGTTGTAGACATTTTGAGGATTGCCTGTCCTGGTCTCTGTTGTAGGCATTTTGAGGATTGTCTGTCCTGGTCTAGAGCCATCTACTTTCTCCTGGAATTGTCTGACTCTGATCTATACATGTAAGCCTCCCAGCCGTGATGTTGAACAACATTATGCTATTTCTTCAGCCCCTTAACTCCAGTTGATTAGATGAAAGAACATGACTGCCTTGACATGAGTTGGGGGAAGTGGCTTCTATAGATTGGTGCAAAAGTAATTGCAGTTTTTGCCATTAAAAGTGAGCAAAAGAGTCAATATCTTCTAAAAATTTGGAATTGTAACAGAGGGCTGTTTGTTGACCTGAATAAATCTTAAAGAGTAATATGTAAATTGATAATCAGTAATGTCACATAAGCCAGTCTGTAGAGAAAGAAAAGGATAAAACACAAGCAGAAGATATGCAGAAGAAAGAAGAAATGAGATTGACACTCAGAAAGAATGAAACTAAAAAAGGAGAGAGATAAATGAATAAACAGATGTGATTGTTTCTCATTGTTCTAGAGATCCTTGTTTCAGCTCTTTGAACCTTGGCTGCATTCCTAACCTTCATTTTCATGAGACACTTTTTTATAATTATTTATAAAATTATTTATTATTTTACAATTTTTTAAATAATTTCTATAATATAAATCCTTTGTTTTGCTTAAACAAAACACCTACCAACAGCCAAAATCTTACAGGAACTTTACAGATCCTCTAGGCCCAAAGTATCGGCCAAAACCCACAACTCACAGATAACTCTCATTTGATTTTATAGCTTCTTCACACCTTCAACTAACTTGGATTCACAAATGGTTACAGTCAATATTAGTAAAGACTTAGTAGCATTGACAATATCTACACGTTTAGACAAGGCCTTAAATGATGACTCAAAACAGTGTCACATGCAGAACTGCAGGAGACACTCAGGATTGTCGCTGTGGAAAAGAGATGACTAGAAAAGGAAAACAATCTGTCTGCAAATAATGTAATAAAATGTTTAACTTAATGTAATGTAGGATGATTGTTTTTCTTAATGTTGAACCATTAAATGAAATGAGTTCTTTTGAAAGGTAGTGAGTTCCCTGACATTGGAGATATGTGAACAAATTTTAGATGCCCTCTTAACAAAGTATTTGTAGGAAACACTATTCAAGCATCAAATCATGTGGGTGGTTTGTTAGCTACCTCTAAATTTTCTTCCAACTATAAGATTCTATGATTCACAAATTTATCCTGAAGGCCCATAGGATACACTGTAAAGTATACTGTTAGCCTCTGCATGACTAAGAACATCTTGATTAAATCACAATAGGTAGTACCAGCCAAAACTTTCTGATGGACAGGCATTATGAAAATATGTAAGGCAATAATATTTACCAGTTGTATGACCTGATCCTTAAACAAAGGAGAACACCCTCTACAATGACATTTAAAGGTAGGCTTTTGTTTAAGATAAACTGTGTGAAACAGCAGCAGTCAGTATAAGGTGCCTCCAACACATGTTCAGTCTTGATGACATCATATCTGAATGGTGCCTTCAGTTGAATCACCACGCCTGGAATACTGTGATCTCACCCTTCTACAAAGCTTTACAACCACATGTTTTGTTATTGTTGCCAGGGTCACAAATTAAGCTCATTAGATGCTTGAAGTTTTTAAAGTGTCTTGTTCCTCCTTTTCAAAACTGTTTATTGTATAATCCAGGCATCCTCAGATGGCTTCATTTTTTCATAAATTTATAATGCAGTTACTGCTATTAGGGCACATTATAACAAAATGATTAAGTCAGTTAAAATACAGAAACAATTACTAAATCTCTTTCAGCTGAATGCTCTTACGGGCTAAGTACCCTTCTATTCCAGACAAGCTGAGAGTCACAGCCAGGAGAAGGACCATGCTGTTTCCCATAACTCCTTTCCTTCAAATACCCAGAGCATATTAGATACCAAGAAGCCTGTCTCCTCTTTCCCCTTTATATAATTTAAGATTAACCATATGTAGTGGGCTCGGTGATGATTCCCAAAAACATATGTCCATATCCTAATTCCCAGAAAATTTGACTATTACCTTATATAGCAAAAGAGTAAATATCTTGTGCAGCAAAGATAAAATTCAATTAAGGATCTTGAGAGGAGGTGATTATCCTGAATTATTCAGGTGGGCCTTAAATGCCTTTGCGAGTGTTCTTATGAGAAATAGGCAAGGGAGAGCAGAGAGACAGAAAAGGAGAAGGTAATATAAAGATGGAAGCAGAGATTGGAATGGTGGGGCCTTCATCCAAGGAACATCTGTATCTGCCAGAAGCTAGAAAGGATAAGGAACAGAATCTAGCTCAGAGCTTGTGAGGGAACACAGCCCTGTTGACACCCTGATTTCTGACCTCTGGCTCAGTCACAATATACCTATTGTCTATCACTGTCCCTGAATGGGGATGAAAGCACTCCAAAATCAACAGTTCCATATTTGTTAAAGAAATGCCCTGTACTGAAAATTCACAAAGAGAGATAAAAAAAAGTCCTTTAAACATTTGAAGTGGTATTCATCTTCATTCACAAGAAAAGTGTAATTAAAACTACTGTAAGAAAGTGTTCCTGGACCATGAGACCGGCAAAAATTCAAACGCTTGACAATCCACTCCATTGGGAAGGCTATGGAGAAACAGGCTCTCTCCAACATTGTGGGTGGGAATGGAAAATGGTACAATTCTTATGGAGGGGATTTGGAAAATATTTAATTAACTACATATGTATTTACCCTTCAATCCAGTAGTCCTACTTCTAGAAACTTACATTGAAGGTATACCTCTAAAAATATGAAAATCCATTTTTACAAGTCTATTTATTGCAGCGTTATTTGTAATTTCAAAATATTAGAAACCACCTAAATCTTCAAGCATAGGAGAGTGGGTAAATTCAATGGAGTACTATGCTGTCATTAAAAAAATGAGGAAAGACTCTATGGACACGCATAGCATTGAGTGAAAAAGCAAAATGTAAAAGAATATATATGCTATGCTATATATTATATAAGAAAGAATAATAAGTAAATACACTAGACTTGCTAATCATGACCAAAAAAAAGCAATATAGGTAGCAAAATCCAGAAAAAAATAAAGTTGTTAACTATACGGGGCGAGGTGGAAGGGATAGGGTGGAAGGACAGAGGAGAGTGACTCTTCTCTGAGTATACCTTGATGTACAGTTTTGACTTTTGAAGTGCATTAACATCCCACATATTCACAAAGTTACATTAAGTAAATAAGAATGACAAGAAGAAAATACTGCCCACAAACAGAAACAAATGAGCTTAGTCATATTTTAGATGAACACCATAGTCACATGAAAAGGGTATAAAAGAAAAATCCAGTCTAAGTGTAGATGAACAGAATGTTTCACTCTGTACTCTTGGTCTTGGGCAGTGATGTCTGGGATTTGATGGCAGAAGCTCAAACCAATCCTACACTCTTTTTAGTACAATTGTTTATGATAATGGTGTGGGTGAGAAAATTATGAAAATATTTTAGATGTATTATAGGATTGAGCAAATGCATAAATGTGTTGATCATGTTGGGAGCTAAGATTTTCACTGAGAAGAAAGAACAGATGAAGTGATGATTTCTAAAACAGGTACGTGTGTATGTATGTGCATGTTGATGTGCTCATGAATGCAAACATATAAGTATACATATACAAGTGTGCTTGTGTAATACATGTATGCAAATAGATCTGTATATAAACATATTTTTACCTACACTGTCTGCTGCAAGGACCCAGAAGCAAGAACTCCCTACTGGCAACATGCATAGCTTATACCTAGATCTTGGTCTTTACTTCCCACTAAAAGGAACACGATTTCTTGAATAAATTGTTGATTTCAGGGATTGAACAGCATGGCTACAAGGTAAGCTATAAAGAAAGAAAGTGCCAAATAAGTAAAAACAAGTTGTGGGCCTATCACAAGGAGAAAGGAACCAACTAAGAGGCTTTCACTGGCCAAATATGGACATTATGAGCACCAAAATACTCAAAAACTGCAATGAATTATGACCTCTTGAAGAAAACAGAAATTGGTGAATTCATACTGACAATAAATAAATATATACTACTATATGGATATGGAAAGGATATATAAAAGCAGAATGCTGAGGGTTGACTGGTAACATTAAGGGATAGTTGAAATTAGAATATTATCATGTTAAAATTGGAGCAGGAATGAACCCTCACTAGATGATAAGACCAGTAGGAAGTTTCAATAGGAAGCAGGATATTTGCATAGTCTTCAAGTGACTCCCACAGGTTGTTTGATAGTTGCAGGGAAGAGAGAAAAACAACAGCTCAGTGATTATACAATGGAGAAAAAAGAAATGCGGCAACATCATGACCAGGTGATAATTAATTTTATCATTAACCATTAAAATTAACACCATTAATGAGGGACCAATGGACATCATGTGGCTGCAGATGTGTAACACAGATGTATAACAAAATATCTCCTATGCAGCATTCCAGTGAGAATGCATAACCACCATCTAGTCAATAAAGAAAGATCAAACCAACGCTCAATGAGAAACAGTCAATGTTTTTAAAGACAGAATGATATATTTGTCAAAAATATCAACTTCATTAAACACAAAGAAAAGCTATGGAAATTCTCCAGGTTAAAAGAGGCTCAAGAGACTTGATCACTAAATACAATACCTGCTCCTAAACTCATGCTAAAGAATTTACGGGAAAAGGGCCATGATGTATAAAATCTACCTTCAAATAGTTCAGAAGAAAATAATTTATGTATACATACACATAGAGAGAGTGAAAGTATGACAGAGAGAGAAAAGAACATAAATGTTAAAGTAAATTAAGTAAATTATGAAGAATAGGAAAAACTGGACGGAAGTTTATGGATATTATTTGCACTATTTAAGCAACATTTTACAAGTGAGAAATTACACCAAATATAAAGTAAAAACAAGAAGATACTCCAAAGCAGAAATTCTTTGAATCTCAGAACTGTTTGACGCCGAAATCTGAGTTGTTTGTATTTATTTAACACCTCTGGATAATCAAGATATATCTACCCAGTATGCCCCACCTGCCATGCACACACACAAAAAATCCCATAATATCTGAAGCCTCAAAGCGCTTACACCCTAACTGAGGTAATGAAAAATGTCACTTAATAATAAAATTAACAACTTTGAATCTCAAGTAAATGCTAAGGGAAAGGAACATGTGATAGCAACTACAGTCTAATTATCTAGTTAAAATTATACTTTTCATAATTTCTGCTCTTTTATATCCAAGTTAGTTGATTTAAAAAAATTATTATTGCTCTGCTAAATAACACACATTTACTTGAAAATCACTACTGAAATATGCTGCCTTTCTCTCTTCCTCAGCTTGAGGAACTCCAGTTTCTGAAACTTGTCTGTCATGCTCCTATTAATCTCCTCCTCCAGGAGTACAATGTGCTGATCAGCTGTCATGTGTGCAGGCCTAGAAACTAACAAGAGATGCCTTACCACCATCCTTCAGTTTCTAAGTGTTAGCATTCCTATTACAGGCTTCAAATTATGAATTTGGGCTTCATTTGACTAGGTTTTTTTCAACAAATTGCAGGGTCTTTTCACTCACGTTAAAAATAAGCTACATTTTCCAGTACTGCAGGCAACTTGGTAATATGAGCTGATAAAATTTTATTTAGCTACTAATTGTGCTCCTATACAAATTATATAGAATTTTATTATACTTATCAATATAGGGTTTTCAAGATTCTCCTTCCACAGGCACATTAAAGACGCATCAGTTAAATTAAAATTTGACCCAAAAGTATTTTAGCATAAAACGTCATTGCATGGCTTTCCTCTGTTCATAAAATGGAATAATTTAAAGAGTAGTTTCTGTTTTGGTTTAAAGATGTGATTTATTTTTCCTTAATTAGAATCGAAAAATAACAGTACCTTTGATGATAGCTTACTCAAGAAATATACATGATGATAGGAAAGAAACCAATTATCTATCTTAATTAATGCATCAGTACTAATGAGTAATCTAGAGGAAGTTTAAATTCTTTTCATTATAGCCATGTTAAGGTTGTAAACTTTTAAGGCTCAACCATCTCTACAATAATTTGATAATAGTTCAAATATTTGTCACCAAAATATGTGGAATATTCTAAAGTACTAGATTTCATATGAGTTTACAAGAACCCTCTTTATTTTTATATTTTTATTTGTAGAAATTTTATACAAATTTTATTTGTAGAAATTATAAATATTCATTCCTTCTGAATCCTTCCTTCCTTCCTTCCTTCCTTCCTTCCTTCCTTCCTTCCTTCTGTCTTGATGAGGGTAGTGAGTGAGTAATAATTCCTTATTGACTCTCCATTATGCCTAAAATAAGTGTAGAAAATCTGAGATTCCAATTCAATCTGCAGAAAGATGCAGAAATCTGTTTATTTGCTGTTCCCCACTCATCGCTCTTGTTAACTATATTCTTTCCTTTCTCTGACTGTCCCCTTTCTTCTTTATTATAGTGGTAAACATGGGCATCAAAGAGTGATCTTTTACTCATTCTTCTATTAATTTATTCATTAATGCATGCAATTTATTTATTAATTCATTTATTCATTACATCATGTTCCAGGCACAATCAAAGGTTAAACATAAAATCCTAAATAGAAGTGTGCTTATTTGTGTTTTAAGTACCCTACCTGAGTCTTCCAATTAGAGGTAGCATCTGCTTTTTGCTTTCAGGTTTGTTTGTAGCCAGCCCGGATAATCTGTTTAAAATGTACAAAGGGATGAACTAGAAAGAACAATTAAATATGTTCATTGCTAATGAATTATTTTCATTCTGGGTGAGCTCATAAAAAAGGAATGAGAGTTATACAATGGAGCGATCTTAGGCACTATCCAATTCCCCACTTCAGGTTTACCCACTGGCTGAAAATGAATCCAAATGGATTCATCAGTATGAAGTCTACCAGCTAGCATTTGCCACATAGGAGAGATTTTTACTTTCAGGTATAATGAGTTATTACTAATGGTAGGTATTTCCTGGCAACAGCTGGTAGCATTTATCTAGAATAAGAAAGGTATAAATGAGTTCTATGGCAATCTGTACTGGCAGCAGAAAAAGATAAAGGAGAAGGCAGAAGGGATAGACCACCTGAAGGTGTGGGGAGATGCAATGCACTGGTTTGAAGGTTCAAGAAGGCACATTTTATTTCATACATTTGCTTTGAGTCACCTGGTACAGAAAGAGTTTTCTGTACAGGTAAAGATGGAGAAGTGTGTTTCTTGGTTAAAAAAAAAAATTGATAAACCTTTCCAGGAACTTTCCAGAATATCTAGTTAAAGACATTTTCTCACTGCCGATCTCACAGCTCCATTTCACAATTGAGCCTTTGATTTATATCCTTTTAAATTTTATACTGAAAATACAGAGATCTGCAACTTTTAAAAGCTTGAAGATGACCAATACACTACAGCAAATTGTGTCTTCTGTGGCCTCTTACGCTGACTTCTTCAATAGAGCGCAATCTCCTTAAGACTGTTCTTTATTCATATTTGCTTCTCAAGGATCCAAGTATCCTATCAGTTTGATTATCAATTGTGAGTGGATTATTCAATTGTCAATCACTTTTCCACTCCTTATAGTAATTTAGTAACCAGTTACTATATTAATATAGTAATCATGTAATCACCTAACAGGTTCACCTTGCCCACTGCCTACACAGAGCTGATTTATCAAGACAGGAGAATTGCAATAGAGAAAGAGCAAATCATGCAGAGCCAGCTGTGTGGGAGACTGGAGTTTTATTGTTACCCAAATCAGTCTCCCTGAGAATCCCGGAAGCAATGATTTTAAGGATAACTTTGTGGGTGGGAGGAAGCCAGTGAGCCGGAAGTGCTGATTGCTCAGAGATGAAATCATAGGGAGTTGAAGCTGTCTTACTGTGCTGAGTCAGTTCCCGGGTGGGGGCCACAAGATCAGATGAGCCAGCTTATCCATCGGGTGCCAACTGATCCATCAAGTGCAGGGTCTGGAAAATATCTCAGGCACTGATCTTAGGAGAAGTTTAGGGAGGGTCGGAATCTTGTAGCCTCCAGCTGCATGACCCCTAAACAATAATTTCTAATCTTGTGGCTAATGTAGTCCTACAAAGGCAATCCAGTCCCCAGGCAAGAAGGAGGTTTGCTTTGGGAAGGGGCTATATTATTGTCTTTGTTTTAAAGTATAAACCATAAACAAAGTTTCTCCCAAAGTTAGTTCAGCCTACACCCAGGAATGAACAAGGACAGCTTGGAGGTTAGAAGCAAGATGGAGTCAGTTAAGTCAGATCTCTTTCACTGTCTCAGTCATAATTTTGCAACGGTGGTTCCAATCTTATGGGCTAAGTTTAGTCTTTCAAAGAATTACTTAGGAGTCCCATTTATTGGTTGTGTGTAGAGTTCTCATGTCATGATTTCCCAAAGTAGCTTTATGTTTCTGACATTAAAGAAATCCTAGAGAATATTGTAAGACCTAGTCACTGTCATGGCTTATGGAATACGAATGGTAAACTTTCTTTACACAAGGCTTTACTACCTACCTCCTGCTTATGTCTTTGTGTAGCATCTTTGGTATGGGGCTGTGGAGGCATGATGTAATAATAATCAGGAAAATATGGTGTGATGGTTAAATTGATGTGTCAAATTGACTGGGCCATGGAGTGTCCACACAGTAGTTAAACATTATTCTGGGTGTGTCTGTGAGAGTGTTGCTGGCTGAGATTAACATTTGAATGGGTAGGCTGAGTTCAAGCACAATATAGGTGGACCTCTCTCCCTAATGTGGGTGGGCCCCTCTCCAATTAATTGAAGGCCTGATGAGAACAAAAAAGCTGACCTGCCTATGATAAGGGGGAACCACCCCTATCAGACTGTCTTCTAGCTGGCACGTCAGTTCTTTTCCTGCCTTTGAACTCAAGCTGGATTATCAATCCTTCCTGGGTCTCAAACCTATCAGTCTTCAGACTCAAACTACATCATTGATGCTCCTAGTTCTCCAGCTTGCCCATTGCAGATGTGGAGACTTGCCAGCCTCCATAATCACATGAGCCAATTCCTTCTTTTACATACTGTATATGTATATAATATAGAGGATTTCATTGTATATATTAGATAATGTATGTTAGACAGGGTCATATATACATTTACACATATGCAGGCATACCTTGTGTTATTGCATTTTGCTTTATTGTGCTTCACAGATACTGCATTTCTTACAAATTAAAGATTAGTGGCAATCCTTCACTGAGCAAATGTGTCCTTCCAACAGTATGTGCTCACTGTGTCCCTGTGTCACATTTTGATAATTCTTACAATACTTCAACTTTTCCAGTATTGTTATATCTGTTATGATGATCAGTTATCTTTGATGTTATTATTGTAATTGTTTCAGTACACTACAATTAACGCATACATAACACAGTGAACTCAATTGATAAAAGTTGTGTTTATTTTGACTGCGCTACCAATCAGCCATTCCCTCATCTCTCGCAATTTCCTTGAGCCTCCCTCTTCCCTGAGACACAAAAATATTATAATTAGGCCAGTTAGTAATCCTACAATGGTTTCTAAGTGTTCAAGTAAAAGGATGCATAGCACATCTCACGATTTAACCCAAAAGCTAGAAATGGTTAATCTTAGAGAGGATGCCATGTTGAAATCTGAGACAGGCTGGAAGCTAAATCCCTTGTACCAGTTAACTAAGTTGTAAAAGCAAAGGAAAAGTTCTCGAAGGAAATTTAAATTCCTATTCCAGTGAACACACAAATGATAAGAAAGCAAAATGGCCTTATTGCTGAAATGGAGAAAGTTTGAGAGGTCTGGATAGAAGATCAAACCAACCACAACATTCCCTAAGTCAAAACCTAATCCAAAGATAGGCCTTAACTCTCTTTCACTCTATGAAGGCTGAGAGAAGTGAGGAAATGGCAGAAAAAAGTTTAAAGCAAGCAAAGGATGGTTCATGCAGTTTAATGAAAGAAGCCATCTCCATAAACTAAAATTACAAAGTGAAGCAGCAAGGTCTGATGGAGAAGCTTCAGCAAGTTATCTGGAAGAACTAGCTAAGGTAATTGATGAAGGTGGCTACAGGAATCCAGGAATCAACAGGCTTTCAGTGTAGACAAAACAGCCTTCTATTGGAAGAAGATGCCATGTAGGACTTTCACAGGTAGAAGGGAGAAGTCAATGCCTGGCTTCAAAGCTTCAAAGGAGAGAAGGAGACCTGACTTTCTTGTTAGGGGCTTATACAACTTTGACTTTAAATTGAAGACAGTGCTCATTTACCATTCGGAAAGTCTTAGAGCCTTTAAAATGATGATAAATCTACTCTGTCTATGCTCTATAAATGCAAAAACAGCCGGGATGAGAGCACACGTCTTTACAGAATGGTTTACTGAACATTATAAGCATAATGTTGAGAACTACTGCTCAAAAAAAAGATGTATTTCAAAACATTATTGCTCACTGACAATATACCTAGTCACCCAAGAGCTCTGATTGAGGTGCACAAACAGATTAATGTTGTTTCCATGCCTATGAACACAACATGCGTTCTGTATCCTATGGATCAAGAAAGAATTTTGACCTTCAAGTCTTATTATTTAAGAAATACATTTTATAAGGTTATAGCTGTCATAGAAAATGCTTTTTCTCATGGATCTGGGCAAAGAAAATTGAGATCCTTCTGAAAAGGATTTAGCATTCTAGATGTTATTAAGAACACTGTGATTCATGAGAAGAGAACAAAATATCAACATTAACAGGAATGAGAAATAAGTTGATTCCCACACTCATGGATGACTTTGAGGAATTCAAGCCTTCATCAGACAAAGTTACTGCAGATTTGGTGGAAATAGCAAAAGAACTATAATTAGAAGTGGAGTCTGAAGATGGGACTGAATTCCTGTAATGTCATGATGAAACTGTAATGAATAAGGCAATGTTTCTTATGGCTTTTTAAAGAAAGTGGTTTCCTGAGATGGAATCTACTCCTAGTAAAGATGCCGTAAACATTGTTGAAATGACAAAAAAGGGTTTAAACCATTCTATAAACTTAGATGAAAAAGGAGTGTCAGGGTTCAAGAGGATTGACTCCAATTTTGAAAAAAGGTCTACTGTGGGTAAAATGCTATCAAACAGCATGGCATGCTTCAGAGAAACCTTTTGTGAAAAGGAGAGATAATTGATGTGGCAAACCTCATTGCTCTTTTAAAGAATTGCCGCAGTCATCCCAACTTTTAGCAATCCCCATCCTGATCAGTAAGTAGCCATCAACATTGAGTCAAGATACCCTCCATCAGAAAAAAGATTACAACTTGCTGAAGGCTCACATGATATTGCACGTTAGTAATAAAGTTTATTAAAAATTGAAATTATATGCATTTTTTTAAATGTAGTGTTATTGCAAATTTAGTAGAGCATAATGTAACATCACTTTTTCTTTTCTTTTTTTTTTTTTTGAGATGCAGTCTTGCTCTGTCGCCCAGGCTGAAGTGCAGTGGTGCAATCTCGGCTCACTGCAAGCTCCGCCTCCTGGGTTCACCCCATTTTCCTGCCTCAGCCTCCCGAGTAGCTGGGACTACAGGCGTCTGCCACCATGCCCGGCTAATTTTTTGTATTTTTAGTAAAGATGGGGTTTCGTCATGTTAGCCAGGATGGTCTCCATCTTCTGATCTCGTGAACTGCCTGCCTTGGCCTCCCAAAGTGCAGAGATTACAGGTGTAAGCCACCGCACCATGCCTGGCCTTAACATCACTTTTATATGTGCCGGGAAACCAAAAAATGTGCGTAACTCTGTTTATTGCTCCCTTTATTGCAATATTTGCTTTATTGGGATGATATGAAACCAAAAGTGCAATATCTTTGACGTATGGCTGATGTATATAATATGTACATACATATTTTACATAAATATATATAAAATCTCCTATTGATTGCTGTTTCTCTAGAGAACTCTAATACACATGATAACTTCTAGGAATAAATGAATTTGATAAAAAAATTTCCATTGAATTTTCTAAATACCTGTACACACATACATTAACTAATTTTTTAATAAATCACAAAGTCTGGCACATAGAGCCTAATAAATGTTGGTTAAATGAATGAATAACCCAGTAATTATGTTAATAATGTGTATTGTCGTAAATATGTTGTATTAATTATGTTAATTATGCATACAAGGAAATATATATAATGTTAACTAGACATATAAGAAAACCATGTGTTCAAATTGTTGGAAAAGTGATCTTCCTGAAATTGAACAAATAAATGATTTCTGTCTTGAAACTTCATTTGTTTTTCTCCCTAACACATATTTTTTGAAAAGTCTTTCATTAACTCGCAATGTGTTTTTTGTGGTTTTAGCCAATCATGTATGCAGTGTCTCAGTCTCCTTATTCATAAAATTAACAAGTTGAAGATTTTTCAATGTCTTCCAAAGATTTCAGTTAGAATCGCTGTCATATAATATTCAATGAATATAATATTGAAGGGGGGAGAACAAGGAAAGATAAAATAAGTTTATTCATGATTATTACTTCTAATTTTTACTTTTTAGATGTCTTGTCTGTTGGAAGTCTTAGCTCATTCTGAGAGTTGATTTGTAATGGATACATTGAACATCCTACATGTCTTTTGAAAATTGAAAGGCGAAAAATAACATATCTAGTGATTTCATTCAGTATCACTATTTTTCAATTGTATATTACTAGTGTCAATTTCACATTTCACTTGTACATTTTAACTGTGTATATTTTCCTTTCTTTTTTTTTTTTTTTTTTTTTTGAGATGGAGTCTCACTCACTCTGTCACCCAGGCTGGATGGAGTGCAGTGGCATGATCTCAGCTCACTGCAACCTCTGTCTTCCAGGTTCAAGTGATCCTCCTGCCTCAGCCTCCCAAGTAGCTGGGATTACTGGTGCCTGCCACCATGCCTGGCTAATTTTTGTATTTTTAGTACAGATGGGGTTTCACCATGTTGGCCAGGTTGGTCTCGAACTCCTGGCCTCAAGCGATCTGCCTCCCTTGGTCTCCCAAAGTGCTGGGATTACAGTCACGAGCCACCGTGCCTGGCCGTAACTGTGTATATTTTCTTTTTTTAATTTTTTAATACCTGTAGATCAATTTCTCTTCTTAGTTTTATGTTGTAGTTAATGTTATAACAGCTCTTAATAAAACAAGCTACCAAGTTTAGAAAGACTATTATATACTTCTTTTCTAATTTCATGCTAGTATTTTGATTAGCAAATTAAGAGGTCCAATTTTTAATATTAAAACTAATTTTTCCTCTTTTCCATTTTCTTTGCATAAGAACCTTAAATGAGAGGCATAAAATTGTCTTCCAAACTTCCACTGAATGCAATTCAGTTTTATAGCATATATGTCTTTTATAACATGAGTTCACTAAAAAGTAATATGTAAAATTAACATATCTTTCTCTCTCAGTTCCCTTTCTTTTTTGCTTTCTCATGAAACTTTAATAAGGAGGGAAGAAAGAAAGAGAAATGGAGAGCATATAGCGAAAAAAGTGAAAGGAGATTCAAAGATTTTTCCATGTCTATAAAGCTATCTCTTTCTCTGTATGCACATGACATACAAACACATATGTATACATTATAGCTAACGAAAACAGAACAGATTCTGAAAAATATTAAAGAACAGATCGTTATAACACTAATATTACTAGAAAGTTTGGCTTGTTCTAATTTAGTAAATTAACTGTAAGACAATCACAAAAATAAAGAAATATATTCAGAAAATATTTAAAGACAATAGTATGATACCTTATGGGAAAACAGTAAATATTAGGTTGGTGCAAAGGCAATTACTTTTAATGGCAAAGACCACAATTACCTTTGCACCAACCTAATACTTCAACAGTAAAGTGGGTACAAGAAAAATAAATGACACATAAAATATAAAAATGAATATAGTAGAAGAAATAGATCTGAATACAAACATTGAGAGGATCATAAACTGGTGAGGCTGTGAGGGTTGGATCAACATTGTGGTGTATAATATGCCCATGTTTATCAAACTAAAGATGTAAATGACCTAGATGTTACAATTTTTATCTACAGGAAATTAGTGTAAAGGGTTAAAAATAAAGTGGAGTTATGCATGAAGATATAATTTGGTTATACAAATGTCAGAACATTATTGATGATAGCAAAATAGATGTAACTTTAAAATACCCAAATATTATTTAAAAAAACACCAAATATTGCACAGCCAACTAAAAACCTTATTGTATAAAAAAAATTTAACAACATAGGGGCTTGAATAACCTATGTATTTAAATATAAATATAGACTTCAAATATAAAATTTATAATCATAATCTTCAAAAAGGCAATCTAATATTTATATATACACACATTTATGTGGGTAAATAAAAAAGCTAGAGATATTTCATGTCAGATAATATTGACATTGATAAGATTATGAATATTTTTTCTTCCATCAGGTATTCAGTTTTTTTTTCATTAAAATCTATGATTATTTATTAAGACAGTGCTTTATTTAAGAAAAAAGGTATCATTATAGACATTTTTAAATGTTCTCTCTCAGTTTAATATCCTTCATTTTTCACTACGTGTAGTGGAACAGGTTAGTCTTTTATGTTCTAGAAAATTTCATATTCTTCATTATACAGTGATTTGGGCATCTGAGAGTCTTCAGGATTTTATTAACAACACAGCCTAATTGTTTACCAATTATCCCATTGGAACCAGATTGCATGGTAACTGGTTACTAACAATACTGTCTGACTTTTCCATAAGGAACTAACTTTGTAAAGGTGCTTATGAGAGAAAATGCAATCTATGCCATCAAAAAAATCACTTAGCCAATTTAATTTTAGATAATGATTACCTATAAGATAAACAGTGTAAAAGAGGAGTTATGAAAGATACTGTGTTTTAACATTTTCGTCCCATGAGAGCTTAATACACTAAAAAAGAAAAAGAAAATCACAAAGAAGCTTTCGGATTGCAATTTTATTTAAAGTCACTTAGATGGCATCTTTAGATGGTTCCATTTTACAAAATAATGATCCTATCCAAATGGTAGTGAAACAAGATTGTCTAACTTTTACTAGGATGTTGTCAAACAGGAATAAAAGTCTGGAGACAAAAAAGAAAGCTGGAAAAGATCCTGGTATTAAAATAATCTGGTGAATAGGTAGAGAAAAAATTTTTAGTTCATGCTTTCCTCTAATTAGTACACTTTCTCTAGCAGTTAGAGAATGAAGAAAATGTATTTGCTATATTGGTGCTTCTCAAACTAATACTTACTGAAGAAAATTGTCTAATAGTCATTTATAGGAGAAAAAGTAAAATTTTGAGGGGTGGAGGGAATTTGGTTACTTCTAGGCTGCCTTTTGCAAGGATAAACATGAGGGGTAAAACTAAAACATGTCTGTGTCATACCTCTCAAGCAAAACATAGGTAGCTTTGTAGCTATTTTTGTTTTCAGCTCAAATAATTTAGGAGTTAACTGGGCATCATGGCAAGATGGCTGAATACGACCAGCTCCAGTCTACAGCTCCCAGCGTGACATGTGATTTCTGCATTTCCAACTGAGGTACTGGGTTTATCTCACTGGGGCTTGTCTGACAGTGGGTGCAGCCCACGTAGTGTGAGCCAAAGCAAGGCGGGGCATTGCCTCACTTGGGAAGCAAAAGGGGTCGGGGAATTCCCTTTTCTAGCCAAGAGAAGCTGTGACAGATGGTACCTGGAAAATCGGGACATTCCCACCCTAGTACTGCACTTTTCCAGTGGTCTTAGCAAATGGAACACCAGGAGATTATATCCCCTGCCTGGCTCAGAGGGACCCACACCCACGGAGCCTCACTCACTGCTAGCATAGCAGTCTGAGATCGAACCGCAAGGCGGCAGCAAGGCTGGGAGAGGGGTGTCCGCCATTAGTGAGGCTTGAGTAGGTAAACAAAGAGGCTGGGAAGCTCGAAGTGAGTGGAGCCCACTGCAGCTCAAGGAGGCCTGCCTGCCTCTGTAGAGGTGGAGTCCACCTCTGGGGGCAGGGCATAGCTGAGCAAAAGGCAGCAGAAACTTCTGCAGACTTAAATGTCCTTGTCTGACAGCTTTGAAGAGAGTAGTGCTTCTCCCAGCATGGAGTTTGACATCTGAGTCTGTCTAGACTGCCTCCTCAAGTGGGTCTCTGACCCCCGAGTAGCCTAACTGGGAGACACCTCCCAGTAGGGGTCGACTGACATCTCATACAGCTGGGTGCCCCTCTGAGATGAAGCTTCCAGAGGAAGGATCAGGAAGCAATATTTGCTGTTCTGCAGCCTCCGCTGGTGATACCCAGGCAAACAAGGTCTGGAGTGAACCTCCAGCAAACTCCAATAGACCTGCAGCTGAGGGTCCCGACTGTTAGAAGGAAAACTAACAAACAGAAAGGACATCCACACCAAAACCCCATCAGTACATCACCATCATCAAAGACCAAAGTTAGATAAAACCATAAAGATGGGGAGAAACCAGAGCAGAAAAGCTGAAAATTCTAAAAATCAGAGCACCTCTTTTCCTCCAAAGGAATGCAGCTCCTCACTAGCAATGGAACAAAGCTGGACGGAGAAGGACTTTGACAAGTTGAGAGAAGAAGGCTTCAGACGATCGGTAATAACGAACTTCTCCAAGCTAAAAGAGGATATTTGAACCCATCGTAAAGAAGATAAAAGCCTTGAAAAAAGGCTACATGAATGGCTAACTAGAATAAACAGCATAGAGAAGGCCTTAAATGAGCTGATGGAGTTGAAAACCATGACACAAGAACTATGTGACGCATGCACAAGCTTCAGTAGCCAATTCGATCAAGTGGAAGAAAGGGTATCAGTGATTGAAGATCAAATGAATGAAATGAAGTGAGAAGAGAAGTTGAGAGCAAAAAGAATAAAAGAAATGAACAAAGCCTGCAAGAAATATGAGACTATGTGAAAAGACCAAATCTACGTCTGATTGGTGTACCTGAAAGTGATGGAGAGAATGGAACCAAGTTGGAAAACACTCTACAGGATATTATCCAGAGAACTTCCCCAAACTAGCAAGGCAGGCCAACATTCAAATTCAGGAAATACAGAGAATGTCACAAAGATACTTCTCGAGAAGAGCAAATCCAAGACACCCTAATTGTCAGATTCACCGAAGTTGAAATGAAGGAAAAAACATTAAGGGCAGCCAGAGAGAAAGGTCAGGTTACCCACAAAGGGAAGCCCATCAGACTAACAGTGGATCTCTCAGCAGAAACTCTACAAGCCAGAAGAGAGTGGGGGCAACATTCAACATCCTTAAAGAAAAGAATTTCCAAACCAGAATTTCATATCCAGCCAAACTAAGCTTCATAAGTGAAGGATACATAAAATCCTTTACAGATAAGCAAATGCTGAGAGATTTTGTCACCACCAGGCCTGCCTTACAAGAGCTCCTGAAGGAAGTACTAAACATGGAAAGGAACAACCAGTACCAGCCACTGCAAAAACATGCCAAATTGTAAAGACCATCAAGGCTAGGAAGAAACTGCATCAACTAGCAAGCAAAATAAACAGCTAACATCATAATGACAGGATCAAATTCACACATAACAATATTAACCTTAAATGTAAATGGGCTAAATGTTCCAATTAAAAGAAACAGACAGGCAAATTGGATAAAGAGTCAAGACCCATCAATGTGCTGTATTCAGGAGACCCATCTCACATGCAGAGACACACATAGGCTCAAAATTAAGGGATGGAGGAAGATCTACCAAGCAAATGGAAAACAAAAAAAAAGCAGGGGTTGCAATCCTAGTCTCTGATAAAATAGACTTTAAACCAACAAAGATCAAAAGAGGCAAAGAAGGCCATTACATAATGGTAAAGGGATCAATTCAAGAACAAAAGCTAACTATCCTAAATATATATGCACCCAATGCAGGAGCACCCAGATTCATAAAGCAAGTCCTGAGTGACCTACTTAGACTCCCACACAATAATAATGGAAGTCCTTAGACTCCCACACAATAATAATGGGAGACTTACAACACCCCACTGTCAACATTAGACAGATCAACGAGACAGAAAGTTTACAAGGATATTCAGGAATTGAACTCAGCTCTGCACCAAGTGGACCTAATAGACATCTACAGAACTCTCCACCCCAAATCAACAGAATATACATTCTTCTCAGTACCATATCGCACTTATTCCAAAATTGACCACATAATTAGAAGTAAAGCACTCCTCAGCAAATGTAAAAGAACAGAAATTATAACAAACTGTCTCTCAGACCACAGTGCAATCAAACTAGAACTCAGGATTAAGAAACTCACTCAAAACCGCTCAACTACATGGAAACTGAACAACCTGCTCCTGAATGACTACTGGGTACATAATGAAATGAAGGCAGAAATAAAGATGTTCTTTGAAACCAATGAGAACAAAGATACAACATACCAGAATCTCTGGGACACATTTAAAGCAGTGTGTAGAGGGAAATTTATAGCACTAAATGCCCACAAAAGAAAGCAGGAAAGATCAAAATTAACACCCTAACATCATAATTAAAAGAACTAGAGAAGCAAGAGCAAACACATTCAAAAGCTAGCAGAAGTCAAGAAATAACTAAGATCAGAGCAGAACTGAAGGAGACAGAGACACAAAAAAACCCTTCAAAAAATTAATGAATCCAGGAGCTGGTTTTTTGAAAAGATCAACAAAATTGATAGACTGCTAGCAAGACTAATAAAGAAGAAAAGAGAGAAGAATCAAATAGACGCAATAAAAAATGATAAAGGGGATATCACCACCGATCCCACAGAAATACAATCTACCATCAGAGAATACTACAAACACCTCTATGCAAATAAACTAGAAAATCTAGAAGAAATGGATAAATTCCTGGACACATACACCCTCCCAAGACTAAACCAGGAAGAAGAAGATTCCCTGAATAGACCAATAACAGGCTCTGAAATTGAGGCAATAATCAATAGCCTACCAACCAAAAAGAGTCCAGGACCAGACAGATTCACAGCCGAATTCTACCAGAGGTACAAAGAGGAGCTGGTACCATTCCTTCTGAAACTCTTCCAATCAATAGAAAAAGAGGGAATCCTCCCTAACTCATTTTATGAGGCCAGCATCATCCTGATACCAAAGCCTGGCAGAGACACAACAACAAAAAAGAGAATTTTAGACCAATATGCCTGATGAACATCAATGCAAAAATCCTCGATAAGTTGGAAACCATCATTCTGAGCAAACTGTCGCAAGGATAGAAAACCAGAAACTGCATGTTCTCACTCATAGGTGGGAATTGAACAATGAGAACATTTGGACGCAGGGTTGGGAACATCACACACAGTGGCCGGTCATGGGGTGGGGGGAGTGGGGAGGGATAGCATTAGGAGAGTTAATGGGTGCAGCACACCAACATGGCACATGTATACATATGTAACAAACCTGCACGTTGTGCACATGTACCCTAGAACTTAAAGTATAATAAAAAACTTAAAATCAAAATTTAAAAATTTAAAAAATAAAACTCCAGTATAATCATTTAAACAAAAAAAAAAAAGGCCGGGAGCGGTGGCTCACGCCTGTAATCCCAGCACTTTGGGAGGCCGAGGCGGGCGGATCGCGAGGTCAGGAGATCGAGACCATCCTAGCTAACCCAGTGAAACCTCATCTCTACTAAAAATATAAAAAATTAGCCAGGCGGGCGCCTGCAGTCCCAGCTGCTTGGGAGTCTGAGGCAGGAGAATGGCGTGAACCCGAAAGTCAGAGGTTGCAGTGAGCCGAGATCGGGCCACTGCACTCCAGCCTGGGGGAGAGAGCGAGACTCTGTCTCAAAAAATAAAAAAAATAAAAATAAAAATAAAAATTGAGCATCGTGAAGTGATAGTCACAGAGCAACACACACACATGCACACACACACACACACACACACATATGCACACATACACACCACACAAAATCAGCATAAAAAAGGCAGAGTTTGGAAACATAGAGATATATTTCCCTGTCATAGAATCCAGATCTGCTCTTTAAATAAAAGATCAAGAGACAAGAAAGCTAGCAAACATAGCTCCAATAAGAAAACTTATAGAGAAATCCAAGTCTTCCAGAAAATCTTATGTCACACATTTTCATTATTCCTATAGAAGTACAAAATGGTTTTATTTAGTTTGAAGTAACATTGACACTCTTGCAATTTTGAAGAATACATTTGAAGGGCTGAAAAAAATGTTAATTTCCCCCCTGAAATATAACTAATTTAAAGCTCCTTCCTCATCAACTCAAGTAAGATTATCTCCTCTGAATTGAGTATGTACGTGGACTCAGTTAACATTCCAGGGTGTGTAAGAGAAATATAAGATATCCCCTCTCTGTTTCTTAGATATTTTGCTTAAGAGATGGAACTGACACCAAATGATAAGATAATGGTACAGGCAAAATAAAATCAATGGCCAAATTATGCGGTACAGAGGAAAAGCAGTTTGCTTCTACAAATTGCTTTGAAAACATCATAAAGATAGGAGAGGGGAAAAGGCGGCAGGGATAAGAGTGGAGGTGTGCAAGGAACTTTGCTTACATGCAGACATGGAGATTGCTTTCTATAAGGATCCCATAAAAACTATCATTTCCTTCACTCTAACAACTTTGTTTCCTTTGGGACAGAGATGTTTTTGAGCATTTAAGGATAGAGAGGAGAAGAAATGAAGGACATTTAAAAAATTATTTGAGTAAGAATTTATTTTAAAGATGATTCTCAGGAAATTCCTGGCTCATCCAGGTGCCTTGGGGTCTGTTCCAGAGCCACTTTTTGCTTTTCAAATGCTATTTAGGAGCAAGTCCCCGCATGCCACCAGGCACTCCTCCTGTTGACAATTTTGACCTTTATTAATTCAGGTCTGCTCAATCTCCACTACTGATCTGTCAATGCTGACACCTTGTCACACTCTGATTTTGCAGAGAGAATGCTGAAAGAGTTCACAGGCCATCACACTGGTTGATTTGATATCAGAGAGAAAATAATAATAATAAAAAATCCAGGACAAACTTCATGCCCTTTCTATATTTAAACACAGACTAAATTGAAGTTGCACTGAGGATTACTCATGTGTCCCCAAGAGTTCTCAAGATGAATACCAGACTTACTACGGGAATAGTTATACTATTCATATGCTTATATAAATTGGTTTTCATGAGTAAATTTCCTGGTTTGCCCTTTTCGACTGAAATATGTCCCTTGATGCGGGAAAATGCAATAAAGCAATGCAGTGTGTTTTTTAATCTTTGGAAAGTTGAAAAGGTTACATGCTGTGTGTGAGTTTTCTATTCTCAGAATATACATACACATTCCATGAAACAAAACAGCAACAACAAAAAAATCAGTATAATTTAACAGATCCCTGTGTCTTTTTTTATCCCTACACTGTTGCTTTCTGGCAAAGAACGTGTAAAAGTAACTTTGCAGAGAAGCAGCAGTTGGTTTTTGTAAATTTCAATTGGCAATCATGACCTTAAGCCTTTTCTATACAGAAAAACTAAAAATAAGAGGTGCGCACCTTTGAGATTAAGTTATTACATTACAGCATTTGGGATCAGTGCTGTTTAACCAATAAAGTAAACTGCAACTTGCTGACATTTACTTAGGTATTTTGCTTCACCATTTCTCTACCCCATTAGCCACAATACGATTATCATAAAATAAACATCTCTTACTAATTATACTATCATTAGGGTAAGTATTCTTACTTATTTTATAGTAATGTTAATGTTTAATTTGAATCATCTACTGATTTCACTTTCCTTAAAAGTAGCCAACATAGGGGAATAGGCCATAGAATATATAGATTTCCTCTGCACAGGGCAAACTGATTTCAGAGGGGTTACATCACTAAATTTGCCAATTAGAAACAGCCTTGAAAAAATTCCCTCATTCAACAGATGTAAATATCAGAGACATTATCTAAGTCACGCAGGTTGCACAGCAGGCAAGAGGCGGAACCAAATTCCAGAGGCGGGACCAAATTCCAGAGGTCTGGAGACTTCGTCTTTACTTTCAAAGCAACTGCTTGCAATATTAATCCTGAGTTAATTACAGATGCAAAAATAAATAAATAAAAAAGAAAAGAAGAAAAGAAACCAAAACCTCATCCACTTTGAGTTCACTAATAAAATGTTTAAAAATATTTCCAACAGTCATTGAATTAATCTTGCTTTACAATGAAATTTAGAAATAACTTATTTTTATTTTAAGGACTTATTTATAACTTATTTGTTAGAAATAAGTATAGTCGGCCAGGCGTGGTGGCTGTAATCCCAGCACTTTGGGAGGCCAAGGCAGGCGGATCATGAGGTCAGGAGTTCAAGACCAGCCGGACCAACATGGTGAAACCCCGTCTCTACTAAAAATACAAAAATTAGCTGGGCATGGTGGTGTGTGCCTGTAAACCCAGCTACTCAGGAGGCTGAGGCAGGAGAATCACTTGAACCCGGGAAGCGGAGGTTGCAGTGAGCCATGATTGCACCATTGCACTCCAGCCTAGGCGACAGAGAGAGACTCCGTCTCATAAAAACAAAACACAAACAAACAAAAAACAACAAAATAGAAATAAGTTTAGTTATTTACAACTTATTTAAATTTGAAATAAGTTTACTTATTTAAAAAACTAAATAAAGGGGCCAGGTACGGTGGCTCACGCCTATAATCTCAACACTTTGGGAGGCTGAGGTGCTAAGGTGGGCAGATCACATAAGCTCAGCAGTTTGAGACCAGCCTGGCCAACATGGTGGAACCCTGTCTCTACTAAAAATACAAAAGAATTAGCCAGGTGTGGTGGCACATGTCCATAATTGCAGCTACCAGCTACTCGGGTGGCTGAGGCAGAATCGCTTGAACCCAGGAGGTATAGGTTGTAGTGAGCCGAGACTGCACCATTGTATTCCAGCCTGGGTGACAAGAGTGAAAGTCCGTCACCAAACAAAAAAAAAAAAAAAAAAAAAAAGAAAGAAAAGAAGAAGAAGAAGAAGAAGAAGAAACTAAATACATATTTTTGAAATGAAAATAAAAAGCTTCACATTTTAAAGCTGAGGGATGGAGATAGGAAATGGTCACTACTACATTTTTTACAACCTTTTTCCTCCTTCACCTCTACATACAGGAAAAAGAAAACTGGGCAAAAGGTAAGGTCAGTGGATGATCACAGACATATGCCGATGAAGGGTATACCATGTGCCAGGCCTACGCTAGGAAGAACTTTACATCTTATCTTTCACTCATTCTTGGTCCCTTGACCGAGGCTGAAATTACTTACATAACATGTATGAGCAAAAGAGGCCTAATATGTAAATTCTACTTCACAGACAAAAACATTTTTGTAAATGCAATCTGCCCTAAAAAATAAATAATTATATATGTATTAGGAGTGCCCTTAAAAACTAGGGATTCCAGTTTTTTTTTTTTTTTTTCCTCATTGTATTTCATACACAGGGCTCTGAAAACAAAAGTACTGATGTGCGTTTTGGTAATAAATTATATAAGAAAATAGGTGATCTGAGAATGCACATGCTAGGTTGCATAAAAGCATATTGTGTATTTCCAAATGTCTTTGATGTAAATAAAAATTACATGTATGGCATATGTATTCTTTCACTTGAAGAATCCCACAACCTTCCTATGGGATTCTTTCAGTGGAACACATTGCCCCAAATTTTTCAATATTAATATACATGTATATTTCGAGGGCAGGGTTATTACAAGAAAACAGGGAAAAATTGCCAAGAAAGGTATCCATTTTCAAGTATTCTCAACCTATTAGTGGTCCAATATTTACAAGCATATATTTGAGCTGTTAATCTCAAAACATTATCATGTTTTCACTAAAGCAATCTTCTAAATATGTAAGTTTGGCAGATGATTTCTTATGTAAATATTAAAGACAATTATTTATTTGAGATTATTTAATTTAACATAATTATTTATTCACATACAGATGGATATACTTTGGAGATTTGTTCCCACCCAAATCTCATGCTGAATTGTAATTCCCAGTGTTGGAGGTGGGGCCTGATGGGAGGTGTTTGGATCATGAGGGTGAATCCCTCGTGAACAGCTTGGGCCATCCCCTTGGTGATAAGTGAGCTCCCACTCTAAGTTCACACAAGATCTGGCTGTTTAAAAGTGTTTGGTGCCTCCCCTGACTCTTTCTTGCCCCTGCTTTGGTCATGTGATGTTCCTGTTCCCTCTTCACCTTCTGTGAGGATTGTCAGCTTCCTGAGGCCTCCCTAGAAGCCAAGCAGATGCCAACACCATGCTTCCTGTACAGCCTGCAGAACCATGAGCCAATTAAACCTCTTTATAAATTACGCAGCCTTAGGTATCTCTTTATGCAATGCAAGAACGGCCTAATACAGAAAATTGGCACTAAGAAGTAGGGTATTGCTATAAAGGTACCTGAAAATGTGGAAGCAGCTTTGGAAGTGGGTAACAGACAGAGGCTGAAATAATTTAGAGGGCTTAGAACACAGGAAGATGAGCAAAAGTTCGGAACTTCTTGGAGACTGGTTAAATAGTTGTGACCAAAATGCTTTTACAAACAATGAAGTCCAGGCTGATGAGGTCTCAGATGGAAATGAGGATCTTATTGGAAACTGGGGCTAAGGTCACATGTGTTGTGCCTTAGCAAAGAGTTTGGCTGCATTCTGTTCATACCCTGGGGATCTGGATCTGTGGATGTTTAAACTTCAGATTGATGATTTAGGTTATCTAAAAGAAATTTCTAAGCAGGAAAGGGTTCAAGAAGTGACTTGGCTGCTTCCACAACCTACACTCATATGTGCGAGCAAATAAATGACCGAAAATTGGAAAACATATTTAAAAGGGAAGTAGAGCACAAAAGTTTGGAAAATTTGCAGCCTGGACATGTGGCAGAGAAATAAACCAAGACAATGAGAAAAAGACCTTGAAGGTATCTTAGAGAACTTCCTGGCAGCTCCTCCCATCATAGACCTAGAGGTCTAGAGAAACACATGATTTCACAGCCAGGACCAGGGCCCTGTTGAGCGGCGCAGCCTCAAGATACTTCTTCCCACATCCTGGCTGCTCAAGTTCCAGCTGGGGCTCAAAGGGGCCCAGGGACAGCTCAAGCTGCCACTTTAAAGAAGTCAAGTCATAAGCCTTGACAGCTTCCACATAGCGTTATAGCGTTAAACCTGTGGGCACACAGAGTGTAAGAATGGAGGCCTGCCAGCCTCTGCATAGATTTCGGAGGATGTATGAGAGAGCCTGGGTGCTCAGGCGGATGGAAGCATGACGCAGGGGCAGACTCCTTACAGAAAACCTCTACTAGGACAGAGTCGGGGGGAAACATGGGATTGAAGCCCAACACAGAGTCCCCACTCTTGCACTGCCTGTAGGAGCTACTGGAAGAGGGCCACCATCCTCCAGACCCCAGAATGGCAGATCCACCAGCAGCTTGTACCCTCAGTATGAAAAAGCGGCAGATACTCAACATCAACCCATGAGAGCAGCCGCTGAAACCTGCGAAGCCACAGAAGCAGAGCTGCCCAAGGCTTGGGAGGCTAACCCTTGCGGGAGTGTGCCCTGAATGCAGGATATGGAGTCAAAGGAGATTTTTGACTGGAATCTTGCTCTGTCACCCAGGCTGGAGCTCAGTGGCACGATCTCGGCTCACCGCAACCTCCGCCTCCCAGGTTCAAGCTATTCTCCTGCCTCAGCCTCCCTAGTAGCTGGGATTACAGGCATGTCCTACCACACCTGGCTAATTTTTGTATTTTTAGTAGAGACGGGGTTTCACCATGTTGGTCAGGCTGGTCTCAAACTCCTGACCTTGTGATCCACCTGCCTTGGCCTCCCAAAGTGCTGGGATTACAGGTGTGAGCCATTTCACGCAGCCCTCAAAGGAGATTATTTTGTAGCTTTAAGATTTAATGACTTCTCTGCTGGGTTTTGAACTTTCGTGTGGCCAGTAGCCCCCTTCTTTTGGCCAATTTCTCCCTTTTAGAATGACGGTGTTTACCAAATGCCTATACCCTCATTATAACATTGTATTTTGGAAGTAAATAACATTATAACATTGTATTTTGGAAGTATTTTGTTTTTAATTATACAGGCTCATAGGTGGAAGGGATGTACCTTGTCTCAGATGAGACTTTGGACTTTTGAGTTAATGCTGAAATAAGTTAGGACTTTGAGGGACTGTTGGAAGGCACGATTGTATTTTGCAATGTAAGAATGGCATGAGATTGGGGAAAAGCCAGGACGGAATAACATAGTTTGGATATTTATTCCTGCCCAAATCTCATTTTAATTCCCAATGCTGAAGGTGGGACCTAATGGGGTATGTTTGGGTCATGGGGCCACATGTCTCATGGCTTAGTGCTGTGTTTGTGATAGTGAGTGAGTTCTCGTGAAATCTGATTGTTTGAAAGTGTCTGGGTTCAGGTACGGTGGCTCACGCCTGTAATCTCAGCACTTTGGGGGGCCAGGGTGGGTGGATCACTTGAGTCGGAAGTTCGAGACCAACCGTAGCCAACATCGTGAAGCCCTGTCTCTAGTAAAAATATAAAAAGAGCTGGGCGTGGTGGTGGGTGTCTGTAATCCCAGCTACTTGGGAGGCTGAGGCAGGAGAATCTCTTGAACCTGGGAGGTGGAGATGCAGTGAGCCGAGATCATGCCACTGAACTCCAGCCTGGGCAACAGAGTGAGACTTTGTCTCAAATAATTAATTAAAAAAAAAAAGTGTCTGGCACCTCCCCGACCCTCTATTGCTCCTGCTTTCACCATTTGAAGTGACTGCTCCCACTTTGCCTTCCACCATAAGTAAATATTCCCCGAGGCCTGCTCAGAAGCTGAGCAGATGCTGGTACCATGCTTGCACAGCCTGCAGAACCATGAGCCAACTAAACCTCTTTCCTTTATAAATTACCGAATCTGAGGCATTTCTTTATAGCAACACAGGAAAAGACAATGCACAGAAAAATGTACTTCCTGATTTTACTGGATTAGTCAAATCCAGTAAAATCCTTATGCACAGGAGTTTGCAAAATAAGATGCAGTAAATTGTATTGACCAATCCCTTCTAGTACCTTAACCATTCAGAAAGCTGAGATAAGTGTTGTATTTGAAGGGATGTTTACTATTTTAAGGTATATTAAAACTCTGTGTTGTATCTGTTGTTTTCACCAAAGGTTTTATAGTTTTAGTTGATCACTAATGCAGTTATGATGTACAATAACATGATACGCTGACATCACCACACATGGGAACTTCACTTCAGTGCATCTATTCTCTGAAAAGTCTACTCAAGTTAAGGACTGTGGCATATGTCTGCTATATGAATCACTTAATGCAGGGCATCCAACATGTGTTCCAAAATAGTCCCACTCAATGTTCCATGACAAAGAGCACAATATGATTTACCTAAATGTGTGAAATATTCCTGTGGGAGACTCATAATGCATAGTCACATATTTAAGACTCTTAGATGTTCTAGAATAAGAAATGTTTACCTACGTCTAAATATTTTTCTTAAACTTATTGGAACCTAAAATCTTCTCCTTTTTCTAAGAACTAGAAGATCATGGAACATAATTTGGGAAACTCTACCTTGGCACAATATAGCATTAGCTAGATAACAAACCCTCATAGACTTTGTGGCCAAACATCCATACCATTTGAGATTATCACACTTAAAAATACTTTCTCCCTCTTTATGCCTGTAAGGTGCTGAATTTTAGAGTTAAGAAACATATGAAAACCAAAAATAAAATAAGATTCCTAAAAAATTTAGTGAGGAGGTCTTCAAACAGGTATTAAATACATTCATAACTCTTTGCATTGTGTGATTCTTAAACCTGTGCAGTGTTTCAGAGACTTCGGACCACTGTTGACAAATAACAAAAAAGAAGGAAGCTAAGAACAAACCTGATCCATAGGCCTATTATAGGTTCTCATAGTTATTTATTATCTTTTAACTATTGTGTGCAATAGGGTAAAAAGGGAGAATTTTCTTTAAGTAATACATGAAACTGTCCATATATCATCAAAGTCATCATTCCTGCCCTCAGTTCCGCATTGTGCCCTTTAGCATGCAGCTGAACATGACATTAATAATAATGTCTAATTAACGGATACCTATCCATTTCACGAAAGAAAGGTGTGTGGCACATTTCCAGAATCATAGAAGTACCCTTTTAGAACACTGAAAACTACTCTCAGTTTTTCAATGCCAAAGTCAAAGATGTTGGCAGCTGTACCATGCTGTGCTCAGCTGAAATTTCACATATGAAGTTTCTCACCAAATCAGAAACAAGGAAGAATCATTTGGAGAATCCATGCAAACAAATTAAAGAAACTCCCCTAATCTCTGAATTCTTGGAAGTCATTAAAAATATTTTATTTTACATTAAATAAAAGTTACTGTCAAAATTTCACCCAGTTTTCTTCACAGATCTTCACGGTAGGATAATCAGGTATTAATATGGTTCATTGGGGAAGATAAGAAAAATAACAAAGTCACATGAAGGCAACTGACATGGCTGAGGAAACGAAATTTACAAAACGAGGTATGCAGCCATTTTGTCACAAAACTTTGTGAAACAACCTATGCTTCAGATTAAAATAGGGGCTTTCTCTTCTTTTTATTTAAAGGAACTAGTTCTGTTCCTCTTACAACAGCAACAAAAGAACAAAAAAAATTATATTTTTATTAATTCTAAATAAAACTTGAATTTCAACAATAAAAAAATTTAACATTCAATTTTCCCTTCTTTTTTTTTTTTTTTTTGAGACAGAGTCTTGCTCTGTCACCTAGGCTGGAGTGCAGTGGCGCGATCTCAGCTCACTGAAACCTCTTCACCTCCCAATTTCAAGTGATTCTCCTGCCTCAGCCTCCTGAGTAGCTGGGATTACAGGCACACACCACCACACCTGGTTAATTTTTGTATTTTTAATAGAGATGCGGTTTCACCATATTGGCCAGCCTGGTCTTGAACTCCTGACCTCAGGTGATCCACCCGCTTCAGCCTCCCAAAGTGATGGGATTGCAGGTGTGAGCCACCGCATCTGGCCTAATTGTGTATTTTAAAGTGCTTCTGTTTCATGCTTTAATGGTGATGCATTTTAAGCACAGTTTCTCATGACATTGACAGACTGTTTTGTTTCAATAGTTAGGAATAGCAAATCCCATAGAATATCTAAAAAACATGGTACAATCCCTTTATTTTAATAGGTGGCAAAAGTACGTCCAGAGATATAATGTGACAGACACAAACTGATGTAACTTTTTTTAAAAAATGCAGTATTGGGACAAATAACTTGTTTTGAACTGAAAAAGCATGGACATGTATTTCTGAGATAAAGTACATATATAAATGTCATAGACTTTTTTTATAGACAGAAGCACTAGCAATCATGATTACTTAAATTGCATATAAGTAACCTGGGACCCAGTGAAATTTTTGACTGGCTCCAAGTCACCCAGATGGTTAATTCCAGGGATTTGCATGGACCACCAAGTTTTCTAACTTCCCATATATAACTGTTCTATTATATGTAAATTTTTATTGATTCTGGACAACAGCCACTATGTAAACTATGAATTATAATTTTTTTGAAACTTAAATTATACACAACACTTCTTATACATAAAGAAGAAAGCATAGTGTAATGTAAATAACACAGATTTCATAGGGAGAATTAGCAGAGGTGGTAGTAGTAGTAGTAGTAATAGTAGCAGCTATGTATTCAGCCTCAGTTTGCTCTTCTATGAATTAAGATGATAAAGAACACTGTAGCAGAGAGGTCCCTAAGGATTTAATAAGAAAACAGACATAACATATTTTTGGTACAATCTAAATACAAAGGCTACAGAGAGGTCAGTAATCTCTATTTGACTATTCAGTGGGAATTGTAAGGTGATACAGTATTTGAGTCAACAATGTTCAGGTCCAAAGATGTTTACTAAACACCTTATAAAACATACTATTCTGCTGTTTTAAAACAAATAAACCTCTGACACTGCTCCTTTTTGTTAGTTTCCTATTTGTACAATTTTCAAATATGGAGAAAAAAAGCTCCCAATTAAACTTGAGTTTTGTGATTTACTGGACTTTATGCAACCAGCAGTGAGAAACTACTAAGCTGGTATGGCCAGTGCTTCAAGTGTCCTGGTAGCTACTGTCCCTAGGATTTTTGAAAATACTTATGGATATAAACTCGAGTGGGAGTGGGGATGGGGATGGGTGGGGGTTGGTGGTGGGGAGAGAGAAAGTGACAGTTGAAAGCAGCTAAGTGGTTTCTAACTCTCAAGTGTCAGATATTTAAATCCTGCATTTCTTTAGACAAAATGCTCCTTTGTTCTTGGAAAGTCACCTAACTGAGCCTTTTAGTTACACAAATGTAAAGCAAATTCTCTTTGGAAATGGAGATGTGGTTCTAAAGAGTGAAAACCATTTCATGAGAATGGATGGAAAAGTTGTCTACTCGGGTTGCTGTAGGAGAAAATGCCTTCTAATCTAATCTAATCTAATCTAATCTAATCTAATCTAATCTAATCTAATCTAATCTAATCTAATCTAATCGGGTTGCCTGGCCTCCTTGAGTGAGTCCCAGTGACTGTGATTAAAAGAGTGGACACTAAAAGTGGATGAAAACTGTTTTCACAAGACAGTGTGTAATATTCTGGCCTCACATGAGCATGGCTTTAGGGCCCAGGAAATGAAGTGTGGCCCAGAGTCACTGTCTCTTTCCAAAACACAGCCTCATTCTTGTACAACTTGTACAACAATAATAATCATTATTTTGTTGTATTTTGAATTATTTTTGTAATTTCAAGAATCATATTTCAAGTTTCTAAGTTATTTATTTATTTATTTATTTTCAAATCTTTCTGCTCTTTCTTTTTAGCCTGTTTTTGGTTTCTCATTTTTGTGATCCCATCTTTTATTTATTTAAACAGTCATAGGTGAGCATTTTATATTTTGTGCCTTATCACTGTGAGATCTGAAGTACTTGGGGAACTAAATCTTTCATTTAGTGTTTCTGCTGACTGTCACTCCTGGGTATATTTGGGGATATTGAATGGAAGTTCATATTTGTTCTTATCTGTGCAAAATCTGAATGCTTAAATTGATCGATTTTTTTTTTCAGATGTTCTCTTTCATTGAGTTGTTTTGTTTATGAGACAAGGCTCATGACTGACTTGGTCTACTCTAGTCCCATTCTGCCTTCATCCTGAAAATCTATGTCTGGCAGCCCAAGGCTTAGTATGCACCCAGTGGGGGACAATATGGGTACTCACTGCTCACAGTCTTTGTTTTAGCTTGCTTTGGGGGGTTTCTGTTTGTTTGTTTTGTTTTGAAAATTTCTGTTCTTCTGTCCTTTGTCTGTCAGAGATTTCCCTCATGTTCTCGATTCCAGCAACACAATAATGCTATTATTTTATGATGCCCTTCTAGGTCATTTTTTTTTTTTTTTTTTTTTTTTTGGAGGACCTCTCAGCATACCTGCCTTGCTGTATTACTAGAAGAGGGAATCTACATTATTTTCATTGATAAAATGATTATCTAGACTCACTTCCAGTGAGATGTGAACATATTTACAAAAAGCCAATGATAAATGAGTATAATTGATATGTGCACCTTCTGGGTCACTTCCTTGAAGACAAGTTGCTTGCCTTGAACTTCTCACCCACCTGGCTCCCAGCCCCTTTCCTGCTGCCTGAAAAAGAGTAACAAATGAAGCCCCAGCTGTCCATATATGGTAAAGGAAACCATATGTCAAGGAGGACAGAACCTACTGTTCTGCCTGGATTCCTAAATGACCTCGTGGAACAGAAACCCTTTCTTAGCCTTAATGTCACGTGAAACAAACAAATAAAAACAAACTCCTCTGTTGTCTGAATCTCCCCATTCTGTGACCTTCTAGACAAAACAATATATATCCTAACATGTGCATTTCATTTTCAGGGGTAACATGACTAGATACCCTAAAAACAATAGGCAAGAAAAATGTCAACTTTTACAAACAAATTATCTAATCTTGTAACTGAAGATTGCAGTTGAAATTAAAATAAAGAAACTAGTACCTAGGGGAAGAAAAAACAACACAGAGAGAAAGGGGGTATAAAGAGTTTAAATGTGACAGAAAACTGAAAAAAGTCTATCTTATCTTATGCCAGAGGGGGAAAAAGTTGTAATTACCCAGTAAGATAAAAGCTGTTGAATTTGTAGCAATGGAAATATTAAGACAAATTAAATACCAAGCTTATCTCTGCTCTGTGCTATCAATATTTTATACTAAACATCTGTTCCTTGTATCTCATCTCAGAAATGCTTCTACACTTTATCAGCGCAAGCACAGCTTTTCCAAGCAAATTAAGCTAAACCATTTTCACTTAATCACCAATTGATCACAACACGAAGAATGCCACATATTGATCTCTAAGAGCCCCATTTTTCCCAATTCAGAAAAGCATATTGGAGGAAACACTTGATTTGCAATCAGAGTAAACTGGTTAGGCTTACACTTCTGACATATTTTAAGTAGGAAGTATTTCAGCGATTAAAAGGATAAAACAACATGTATTTTCAATGAGAGGCAAAAAATAGGCAATTCCCTGCCTTTAGTGTAGAGTCTTAGAGCTACAGGAGACCTTAGAGATCCTCTAAGCTTTATGACGTTTCATTGAGGAATGCCAACGAGAAGATGGCATTTTTATTTTGGGGGCCACTAGGATGTTAATATCTGGGTTCATTTGAGAATTAGCAGCACAGAAGCAATCTTTCTTCCAAAAATTTGATCAAGGGCCATTACTCCAAGGTAGGTGAGCCTCATGTGAATGTATTGCCAATCTCTGATCTAGTTCAGGAGCTTCCTATTCAAATGCCTGCAGGACCTAGGCAGTTAATGCAAGTGAGTAGGGGGCATACTGTTTCCATGTTCTATGGGTCGGTGCAGTACAACT
Organism: Symphalangus syndactylus; assembly: GCF_028878055.3. NCBI lineage: Eukaryota > Metazoa > Chordata > Mammalia > Primates > Hylobatidae > Symphalangus > Symphalangus syndactylus. Next base: position 20,740,974 of record NC_072429.2, read on the forward strand.
CCAGATGATTGTTGTTGTCTGATACACATGTGGACCCTTTGTTCCCACACCTTACTTTTCAAGATGTAGAGGCCAATGGAAAACTACCCTTTGCCCTCTGAAGGTTTGCTGAAAGTAGCTGACAAAAGGCAGATTAATAGGAGAAAAGACACACAAATTTATTTGATCATAGTTTTACCTAACACAGAAGCCTTCAGAATGAAGACTCAAAGATACAGAGGGAGCTGCCATTTTAATGCTTAGATTCAACAAAGGATGGACACCCATGTGGATACCCATGTAGAAATATAATTGGACGAAAAGGGCATGATCCAATGCTAATGAACTGGGTAGGGAAACACAGCAAGGCCTGTCTGGTTAGATTCTTCTGTCTGCTTAGATTCTTCTCTCTAGTTAGATTCTTTTAGGCCTCTCTGTGCAGCATTCCTTCCTTCTGGGTGTGAGGCAAGACCCTCTCTGGAATGGGGTGTCTCATGACCTGCAGTCAAACAATGTAGGTCTGATAATTTCCTTATAGCCAGTTTTACACAGAAAGGCACATGGAAAGGCCCACATCCCCGGAAACCCCTCAGATCTGGGCAAACTGGGACAATGAATCACCCTATTCTAGATCCACAGATGAGGATTTGTTGCTGTTGTTTTGTTTTTATTTTTCACCACATGTGGACCACACCTTTCTTTTTTCCTATCATAAGAACACATAATGGGTTTATGGCCCTCAAGTTTATGTGGGGTTGGGGAGGCCAAGGTCCCTGTGGTAGCTTCTGACCACATCACCTGTGGCACTGCTCGCCAAGCCAGAGATAGGACTAAATGGGGACCAACAACCAGTTGGATTGAATGATTGTCTCTGGCATGAAAATCTAGCTTGTGTGACCTCTTATCCAATATCATCCTTAAGAGTCACACATGATGGGATTGCATATGGTCATTCTGGTTTTATATTTCCTGGATTGTTTAACCTATCTAAAAAAGATAACCTAAAACAAAATCAAACTTCATTGTAATTTTTGTTTTGCACACAAGTTGTCTGTTCACTAAAATTCCTACATTTAGCAAGTTAGTGTGACAGATCTCATTTCAGAAGTTATACAAATTTTAGCCATTTCCAGAGCATGGAGGAGGACCTCAAGGGAAGAGAGAGAGAGAGAGAGAGAGAGAGAGCAAGGGCACGAGCAAGCCTTTGGAACTGTGAGGTTACAGATCTACTACTCATTTTACTCCAAGACCCAGGGAATCTACCTGTGCTCAGAGTTCCAACCAACTTCAAAGGGAGACTGGTGATCACAGAAGCTCTATGAAATAATGGAAGAAGAATAAAATTGGCCCTGTGTGAATTAGATTGCAAAGGCAGGAACCTAGCTTCATTTACCTAAGAAGTTAATGTTTAAATTAAAACCTTTATATGCCCTCTGTAGTTTTCTAGGCATGTAGATTTCCTACCAATGTCTAGCCCAGAGAAACTAACAAAGAAATTATGGTGGGATAAAACAAAAGGGACTAGTTTTTTCTTTACACTTTTCAAATGAAAAATGACTTCCCTTACATATGTACTTATCTTTTTTTTTTTTTTTTTTCCAGAGCCAGCATAGAAGTGACAATTAGAGGATGATCCTTTTTTTTCTTTGGCCCTGAAGGGATCTAGCAAGAGACTTTAGTATTTTTCTCTTTGTAAAATAAAGCCTGGCTTTGAAGCCAGAATCTCTGAAATGAGGCATTGCAAATGTCCTTTGATGAATCAGTCTGTGTGAAGGAGAAAGGAAAAAGGGAGAGCAGATTGATTGCAGATAATGTACCTCTCCTGCCATGCCCTTTTAATCTTCCTCGAATGGCCGCGGATAATCAAGAGGTCAATCATGAATCCATCATGGGTCCTTGTCTCAGGGCAGTTTCCAAATTATTGAAGCCCTCACTCAAATAAGCCATTTAAAGCAGTTAGCCAGAGTGGGGCGAGAGTGGGGCATGGGGGGACTGGACCCCATCAACTTCAGGGGTCCAACTGAAGGGAGAGAACATTTCCCCTGAGAAACGCTTCTGCAGGATGTGCAGGAACAACTTTACCATGAACTTCCTTCATTCATAACTGAATAAATGAAAACCTTACATTTTGAAAAAGGGGGCAGGCATGCAAAATATTCGGGGTAAAGTGAAAAAAAAAAAATGCACAGAAGAAGACAAGAAGAGAATAAAAAACTCAACTGCAGTTAAAAAACCAGGGAGTTACAAGGTGTAACCTCTGCCGGCTGACACTCCAGTGGCAGTTCTGCGAGTTCTGCTAAATATCCCCTTAGGGATTTCATGCCTCTGGGCGCCCTCTGTCTAAAAGAGAGAGAAACAAATGAGTTTAGGGGCTGAGAAAGAATTGCTTACGTTAGGAAGCCATAATATCTGTGAAGTTTGCTCAGTGAATGGCTGCCCGCTTGCTGCCCTTAGTAGAAGCACTTGGCAGCTTCGATCTTGCTAGTCCAGAAAGAAATAGCCCTTTCCCTTCCTCCAAGAACATCCTCGACATCAGATGGCAGCCCCTTTTAAATTTTGGATGAGATGTCAAATGAAATTTGACAGCTAACTGATAGGTTCAAATTCTCACAGGGCAGTCTATCCCTGAGGACACAGAAAAACTAATTCACTGCCAGGCCAGCAAATTTTCAGCGATCCCTATCATTCCACATGCAGTTTGATGTGCAACCAACTGCCTTTTTTTGGTGGAAAACTACTTCTTATTAGATAGGCCCCTCTGTGATAAAGGGCAATGATTTTAGAATCATTGCCACCCCTCACCCCAACCAAAGTTCTCAGAGGTTCCAAAATTTATTTATTTACTGGCAAAATGGAGAATTGCCTCTATTGGTGAAATAATTGACCCCAAAGGTGTTTGTGAAAAAAAAATTGTTAATATTAACGTCACTTGTGTCATCCTATAGTCTGTCAAATAATCTTAACAATTCAAAACCATTTAGAAGAAATTTGTTAATCATTTTCTTTTTTTAATTAGCATCCTCTCTTATTTCTAACCCTGATTACTCTAGCTTTCTCTCATAGATGTGTTCATATTCTCCCAGCTATAAGATTGACCCTGTCCCAATTCTGAAATCAACTGAAACTTAAAGCTAGAAATATTTAAGCAGCCTTAATCTCAACCCCTTCTTAAATGTGGTGGAAGGGCACTGTTACATGAGGGTTTTTGTTCAATTTAGGCTAGCTCACCCTTATTAGATCTGTAGAAATTGACAAATCACTGAATCATTTGATGTCCTTTTTCTCATCTGTGAAATGAGGATCATAGTAGTACCTAATACAAAAGTATTGAAAGGATTGAATAAAGTAGTATCTGACACATAGGACTCAATAATTGATAGTTTAAGGGAAATAACCATCCGGCTAACAGTAGCCTAGGAAACTGTGCTGCATGATGGCATAATACAACAGGCATTCTCTAACTAAAGCTCTTCAAATATGACCTGGGAAGCAATTAGGTGTTATCAAATAGGTCACTATGTTTCACCACTGTCCTCCAATACTAACTCAGTTCCTTGCCCTTTCTCTGAAATGCTATCAGGAAATGTAGTCCTGAGTTCATTGTCTGAGCTGCTCCTATGTTCAAAAGACTGAATTTGTGCTCTGGTCCCTATTTCCAAGTCTCATTTCCTCCAGTCTGTCTGTAAAAGATTGCAGCACTGTTTAAGCAGTGTCAGTCTCATGGAAGAGGGAAGATGGAATGAGCCATGTATTTGCCATCTCAGTTTGTAATGAAAGGAGAACAAAACCAGGAGAATTGGAGCTCAGTTTTATTATTAAATAAAATACTGTTCAGTTGTCTGTGCCATAAGTGTCTCGGCTATGAATAAAGTAGAGTATATTTTCTCAAAGGCCCCTTCTATCTGCATCATCTATAAAATGGGTCAAATTAGCCATGAACCCTAGTAAAATTTCAAAACAAAGTAAGTTAGGTGAAAGGTAAGAGTCTTGCGGGATGTGGAAGCTCATACCTGTAATCCCAGCACTTTGGGAGGAGAAAGCAAGTGGATCACCTGAGGTCAGGAGTTCGAGACCAGCTTGACCAACATGGTGAAACCTCGTCTTTACAAAAAAATACAAAATTAGCTGGGCATGGTGGCTCATGCCTGTAATCCCAGCTACTCGGGAGGCTGAGGCAGGAGAATTGTTTGAACCTGGGAGGCAGAGGTTGCAGTGAATTGAGATCACGCCATTGCACTCCCGCTTGGGCAAAAAGAGCAAAACTCCATCTCAAAAAAAAAAAAAAAAAAAAAGAGAGAGAGAGAAAACAAGGGGAAATTAAGGGTCATAACCACAGAAAACATAAACTAGTATATAAATTAAAACATAGCCATACTGAGAAAAATAAATGCTAGCCAATTTACTGAATGGACAATATAAATACCTTTGTGTTTGTAATACAAAAAAAATGAAGCAAAAGATACATGTCACAGTGCAGAGTCCCAGCACTAAGAGAGGGTTTATTTAAAGATTACACAAATATTTATTGTTCTCTTGCTATTTGTCAGTTGATTTCTTAGACCCTTTAGGATACATCAGTGAACAAACCAAATGAAGAGATCTGACACTGAGGAATTTATATTCTAGGAAATAAAATAGCAGATAAATAATAAAAAGGTAAAGTATTTGGTACTTTAAATGTAACAAATATTATTTTAAAAATAGGTAATAAACTATAGAAATAAATGGAGGCAAGTTGGTCAGATGAAGCAAACAGGGTGGTGAAGATAGGTGGTCATGAGGAAGGTCACATTTGCAGAAATACCTGAAATACGTGAGGGAATTTACCATGTAGCTATTGGAGTCAGGCTCCTCCAGGGAGTGGGGAACATTCATGGGGCAAACTCTGAGGAAGGAGAATCCCCAGTGTTGGTGGGCTGGGGTGCGTGAAAGGTGAGGTCAGAAAGTGAAGGCGCCGGCTGGGCATGGTGGCTCACGCCTGTGATCCCAGCACTTTGGGAGGCCGAGGCGGGCGGATCACAAGGTCAGGAGATCGGCACCATCCCGGCTAACATGGTGAAATCCCGTCTCTACTAAAAATACAAAAAATTTGCCGGGCATGGTGGCAAGTGCCTGTAGTCCCAGCTACTCGGGAGGCTGAGGCAGGAGAATGGCATGAACCCGGGGGGCAGAGCTTGCAGTGAGCCGAGATCGCGCCACTGCACTCCAGCCTGGGCGACAGAGCGAGACTCTGTCTCAGAAAAAGAAAAAAAAAAAGGAAAGAAAGTGAAGGAGCCATTAAGGCTATTCTAGGAATGGAGGCATTTAAACAAAGTGGGAAACCATGGCAGGGTGTTAAGCAGAGAAATGACACATAATCAGACTGAAATTTCAATGCATTTTCTCTGAAAATAGTTTGGGTGAGGGCAGCAGACAAAGACAGATGCAAGGGGACCAGCTAGGAGGCTTTTGCAATAATTTAGATGAAAGACGGTGGTGGTAGTGGCTAGGATTGGAGTAATATCCCTGGAGGTGATTAAAAATGATTGAATTCTAGATATATTTTGGAGGCAGAGGCAGGAAGGTTTCCTGAAGAACTGGATATGAGTATTTGAGTAAAAGGGGAGTCAGAGAATAGGGAAAGCAGGAGAGGAGGAGTTCAGGCAGATCTGAAGTTCAGTTTGGGGAGTGTGGACACTGCATTGTACCTGCCACACTCAAACACGGATGTCCAGCGGGCAGCTGGTTATATGAGTCTGAGGTTCAAGAACAATGTTTGTGTTGGAGAAATACATTTGGAAATTGTCTTCTACTGATGGTATTTAAAGCCTTTAAACTGGATGGGATCATGAAGGATGAATGCTAAATATAGAAAAGAAGATGGTCATGACTCACTTCAATTTCAAGAGAATGAAGAGATAATGAGAGACTAGCAAAGGAGCCAGAGAATGATTCGTAAGGTAGAAAAACCCAAAGGAGTGTGGTTTTAGTCATCACACCGGATGAGATCACAAAGAATGGGGAGAAATTCAGAAAGGAAGACTTATCTTAACCTTGACAACTGCAATGTTGGTGGAGTGGTGTGGAGAAAGTCTTACTGGAGTGAGTTTAAGAAAGAATGTGAAGAGAGGACTGGAGAATGTGGGTAGGAGCAACATTACAAAGAGTTTTGTTGCAAATGAGAAGCAAAGAACCAGAGGTATAACAAAACTGTGATATCATGAAAATATTCCGTTGTTTTAATGTATGAGAAATAATACCATTTGTGTGTTGACGAGAATGATCTAGTAGTAGGAACATCAAGAGAATTGTGCAAGGATGTCCTTAAGAATCCAAAAAGGAATAGGATATAACATGCAAGACAGGGCTGGCTTTAGACAATGCTATAGGAATAGACAACAAGCCAGAATAACAGGGCGCAAATGCTAGTAGGTGAGTATATGAGGTGCAGGGAGTATGTAGAGATTTCCTTCCAGTGGCTTGAATTTTCTCAGTGAGGTAAGAAGTAGTATCATTAGCTGGGGACAAGTCTAAAGAAGGAATGTTGGAGGATCCAAGAGAGGAGAAGCTATGAAATCATTAACTAGGAAAATGGAAAAATATTTAGACTAGAAAATTAAAGTATGACTGCTTGGTACCATTAGAGCCTCAGTTGAGGTTTTTGTTCATGAAACCACAACGAGACAAGGCAGAGTGGTTGTGTGTTCTTCTCTATTGCATTCAAGCTTCACAGGTACCAGTGTAGAATAGGCAGACAGCTTTTGTAAGGTTGTGGTTTTACCAATCGAGGATAATAAAGAAAAGTGAAAGTCAAAATATTAGTAAGGAGGTATTTATAATAATTGACCACAGAATTAATATATGTAGAGAAAACAGTAAGGATAATAAATGAAGAGCTACAGTAAAAACTTGATAAGATCCATTGACTGGGGACGTGAATGTCATTAAAGGAGGCTGAGTCCTAGAGGAAGTTAGAAATATTGAAGGCAGAAATGGTGCACATAATTGATATTGAAGGGTTGCAGTTATTGGTATTGATTATGTGTGATTAGAACATTCTCTCAAGGTCTGACCTTGGGAGTGAGTTCCTGAGGTGAGGTGGAGATAAAAAAAATCTTCAGAGAAGATGAATTTAAAAAATGAGGATCTAAGGTGTTAGAAGAAACATTTGTCACCAAGAATTAAAACTGGAGTAGTGTTGGAGAGAATGACAGTAAATCCTGTGGTAAAATCATCTTGAAATGAGAAGAAATGACCTGGGGTCCAGTGGTTGACAGTAACGATAAGGGATACTGATGATGTAATCTGGTAGCTTGAATTTCAAAGCTGGAATTTTTAGGGAAATGTAAAGAAGGATAGTCTGAAGGCGGCATTGAGAAGCAAGAAGGGCACCTGTCTCATGTGTGGTACAGGAAAATGCAGGCAGGGAGAATGCAACCCACTAGGATAAGTAGCGTCCTCAGGGGAGGGCTGGGTAATAAAAAGAGGTAATGGGACCATCAAAAACAAAACAAAAAACCTTGTTGGTAGAATTTGAATATTCTAACTCAGATTTAGAATGTATTAAAGCAATTTTTCCTTCTGTGTTATTTTCCTTTACATGAATTCACAGTTCATTGATGGATTGATTTCACTCAATTAATTTAAATAATAGAGCAATATTGTCAGATACTAGAGTTACTGTAATCCTTAACTCTCAATGACACATCAAGAGAAAAATTAATAAGCCTCAGGTAAAACAGTTGTGCCATTTAAAATGGGTCTTCTGTTTTGGTTCTCTCTTCTTTGAGCAGATGAGAAAATGCAATGAATGGTGTTCTTGTTGCGTGGAAGAAGTAACTGTATACTGTTATTTTCAACTTTGATCAATCATTTCCAACTCATTTCCTATTTTTCCTTTTAAAAAACCTACCCCACCAAGAATTTCAATAGCAGCATGTAAAATAATTTGGGCAGCTGACAGGCAATTCAATTCCCTGGCAGATTTTTAGACAATCAGACACCCAGGAAAAACTTGTAAATTTGTTTTATTCATGGTCAATTTGCTATGGCACATTTTTCCCTACCAGCTCAACTCCACTTCTTACTCAAAAGAGAAATGGAGCATCATTAGGTAGTAGCACAACTGGGTTAGGTGGTTAACCAGGCACAGATCATCATTTCTGCAAACAAGCCCTCTCTCTTTGCTTCCTGCATTCTTAAAAAAGTCACATTCGGGTCTCTATTCATCCATTACCAAGCTCCTGCCAGGCTCTTCTGGCAGGAGACACAAACGTAATTCCTCTCTTGGTGACTCTTACAGCGAGTGAACTCTGAGGCAACTACCAGAAGAGTAAGAAAACAGTTGATCCATAGGCCAGGAGCTAGAGAGGTGAGGTGGAACCAAGTAGAAGTCCTTTGATCAAGTAACTATGTATGGGCTATGATAAATACAGCGTAAGGAATGAGTAGATTTACCGTAAGAGATACCTAAATTCTATCAAACGAGAGGAAGCTAAACATGACCTTTTCTATTGTTTAGGAGTGTCTTATAAGAGCCCCAAAGCCAGCAACAATAGGTACCAGAAGAAGGGGCTACGGTTAAAGTCGACTGTCTTTCTACCAATGGTAGAAGAAAGGACAGATGTGGACTCTGAGTAAGGGAGCCAATTTTAGTGTCTTAAAAGAGATGCTGCCCAAGGAAAACACTGGGAGGGCAAAGTGACCTCAACACAGGTCACTAAAAGTCAGCGGCATAGGACAAGTTGTAAGAGGCCAAATAGAGGATAGTGCCTGAGCCGACAGCACACGATTACAGATGTCCCGTGGGGTGTTTCCAGGTACAGTGGTACCACATCTCCCCAGGGAAAAGAATAAAAGAGAATTTTCCTTTGAACATCTGCCTCGCTCAGAGGCATCAATGCCAGATTATAACTCTGTCACCTGCCAAATGGATCTGGGTAAGTGAACGTCCTGCCCTGCCTACGTTGGGAGGAATGTTATTTAGCTGGTTGTTACTATATAGAAATAAAAGTCTGTTGTCATATTTTCCAATAAAAAAAACTGAAAACGATCTAAGTCTTTATTTTATAAATGTTTATTACTCATTAAAAGTATAATAATTTTTCATTAGCTGCATAGTAAATTAAACATCCCAACAGGCCAGAGAGAGCCCATGGCACAATATTTTGAACCCTCTGATGTTGGCTGTAGTACAACCAGTAAGGTCTATTATATCTATATCTCAGCTATGATCTTTATTAAGAAATTTGCTGTGATTTAAGCTTTTTTTCCCCTTCTTTCCTAAACCTTTTTCTCTTTGTAATGGTAGAAATGTTGTTTAGTAATCTCTAAAAATCTCTAGAAATAGGCTATTTAGTAATCTCTAGATACTGTTTTTTTCTTTAAATTATTATTTTGAAATAAAATTTTAAAAAATTAAAATTTTGTTTTTGAGAAATAATAATTGTATATATGTATGGGGTATGATGTCATGGTTTGATACATGTTTATATTGTGGAATGATTAATTAATTTATAAATCCATCACCTCACATACTTATCTTGTCATTTTTAAATATATATCTTTTTAGGTTTTTATTTAGTCATTTGCTCAGTCAGGTCTTCCCAGACTATTTAACGTCCAGGTATTCTATGATCTGGATGTCAGCAAGTGACTGATTATCAATTCTATCTATTAATCTATCTCTAGTCTATGCATCTATATATCAAGGACATTATGATTTTTTAAACACCTTCTTTCTATCCTTGCATTCTGTCTTTTTTTTTTTTTTGAGATGAAGTCTGGCTCTGTTGCCCAGGTGGGAGTGCGGCGGCATGATCTCCCCTCACTGCAACCTCCGCCTCCCAGGTTCACGTGATTCTCCTGCCTCATCCTCCTGAGGAGCTAGGATTACAGGCATGCAACACCGTGCCCAGCTAATTTTTCTATTTTCATAGAGATGGGGTTTCACCACATTGGCCAGGCTGGTCTCGAACTCCTGACCTTAAGCGATTCGCCCACCTCGGCCTCCCAAAACACTGGGATTACAGGCATGAGCCACCACGCCCGGCCTTGCTTTCTGTCTTGATTTCACTTCTGTTTCTTTTCAAAGATGAAAATAGTAAGTATACAATTAAAAAATACAGAGGTGAGTAGAAATAAATATTTAAAAAATCTCATTAACACTGTGGTTATGATCTCACTGGTAATTTGTTTGAAGAGTTTCTCTGTCTCTCTCTGCCTGTCTCTTTCTCCCATCCTTCCTTCTTCCCTCCTCCCCCCTTTCAGAGTATGAATAAATAAATAAATAAGCCCTCCATGGAGGAGGAAAATAAAATTTTTATTGCCTTTTCTCAGCCTCTTTCTCCTTTTACACCCTTAGATAAAAACACAAATACTCTGATGTTGATTCCATCATAAGAATTTGACCATGTACAATAAATATAAATTTGAAACTTTCCCTCGTCTTTTAAATGTGGAAACCAGGATGGAAGACTCTTTTGTGTAGAAAAGCATCTTATTTGAATATGCAAGGGTAAATCCTAAGATTTAGCTGGAGTAGGAGAGGTTGAAACAAAGAAAGGGCAATTTGCTTTGCATAATAATGTAATGTGAATTTTCCACTTTCCCCAGGAAGCTTGAGAAGGAGGATGTTGGGAGATGGGAGTGGCTTGCGATTCAAAGAAGCTAGAGAGTAAAGGCAATCTTTACTAGGTGGGTGATGAGTCATCCTAATAGTGTGAGATGTTCCCTATGAAGGAACATGAGTGTGTAACTTCAAAAGCACTGACTTCCAACTTACAAATGTAAGTTGTTCTCTACTGTATGCTGTAATTCCCTGCCTCTATCTGCAAGTCTCCCACGAGGCTTACTAGCCCAGCATTGTGTGTGATTGCTGCTCTGGAGAACAGTAAACAGGAGGCTTCCTTCCCGTTCTGAGAGAAGAAAACAAAAATGAGCAACAACAGCCTGCAGGGAGAGTAGAACAACTGGGGAAGTTCAGGAGCAGCAGATGGAAGCTACAGTGATAAGATATCACCAAGAGAATGTGGCTGGGTGTGGTGGCTCACACCTGTAATTCCAGCACACTGGGAGGCTAAGGTGGGAGGATTGCTTGAACCTGGGACAGTTTGGGGAACATAGCAAGACCCTCGACTCTATAAAAGAAAGAAAAAGAAAAGAAAGAAGAGAAGAAGAGAGGGGAGGGGAGGGGAGGGGAGGGAAAGGGAAAGAAAAGAAAAGAAAAAAAAGGAAAGAGAAAAGAAAAGAAAAGGAAAGAAAAAAAAAGAAAAGAAAAGAAAAGAAAAGAAAAGAAAAGAAAAGAAAAGAAAAAAGAACATATGACCCAAGAGGTCTTAACGTTTCTTTCAGCTTAACTAAATTTTAGATGGGTTTCTTTCTGACTCCAGGGCTCTGACCTCCCTTTTCTTAGAGAATTTACTTCAGAAAACAACTTTCAGTTGAAAATTCTTTCTCTACCCTTTTGAGATGTAAATCTTCTTTCAGCCTCTTACCAGGTTTACAACCCAGGATTGTCTTTCTGAAGACCTGGGATCTCTCCCTTTGAAATGTCAACATCAAGAAAGGCAACACCTCCCCTAGTCTCTGTGGGAGGGTAGAGCCTAACTTCAATCCATTTCAATTAGCAAACACAGAAGGCCTGATCACATCGACTAGCCTCCTGCCTAATCTCCTCCAATACTTTTCCATTAGCTCACCCCAGCATTTAAAAACTCTTCCACTTTTTGTTTCAAATGGCGTTGAGTTCAATCTCCCCTATTGCAATAGTCTTGAATAATCTTCCCTGCTGTTTTAAACAAATGCCTGGTGCAATTTCTCTTGGCTATTCCCCATCTCGGGAATCATTGGAAAACTGGGGAGGAGAGCTCTGGACTGGGCACAGCCACGCAGTATGGTAGATCTCGGTTGGGAGTACCTGCCCAGAATCTTTTTTTTTTTTTTTTCCTCATATTATCACCAAGATTTCACTTTTTTTTTTTTTTTTTTTTTTTTTAAGGAACTACCCCTCCCTACTCTCTATAGCTTTGTGGGAACTGCCAATCAATGTGCCTCCCCTCTCTATTCCCCCGCCAAGTGGTGGACAAACAATCGGGGCTGAGCTGGACCTGTGAAACTCTCAAGGGTAAGTGCACCTTTAATGGAATGGCTCAGGACACAAAATGTTGAAGTGAATTCATCCCAATGTCAGCAGCTTAAAGATACTATTCATTAGCGTCTGCATGCCAGAGTCCAGGAGCTCTTTTCACTCCAACTCTGTGATGAACCATAGTTCTTGAGTTGTTTCATCGGTTTTGCTGAGCTGCTACGCTACCCTACGGCCTTCCCTTATCACCTCTATTTTTTTTTTTTTTTTTTACATGATCCATTACTCGCTTTTTCCTACTTGCAATAAAAGAATGATAACTGGTATGTGTAAAATGGGAACTAAGCTCATTTTCATACGTATATATAATAAAGGACAGAGAAACCCTGGCGTACATCGGTCCCATCCCACCTATACTGTCCTATCTAATCCTCTTTCTCCTTCCTCCCCTCTTTCCCGTTTTTCTCTTTTCTTTCAATCCATTGTCTATACGTGTGTCTGTGTTGGTTGATGCATACAGATTTTAATTATATACATTATATATAGATACATAATTAAACACATGCACACATATACATGTGTGTGTGTATAGTTTTTTTTTTTTTTTTTCTTTTGAGACAGAGTCTTGCTCTGTCACCCAGGCTGGAGTGCAGTGGTGCGACCTTGACTCACTGCAACCTCCGCCTCCCAGGTTCAAGCAATTCTTCTGCCTCAGCCTCCCAAGTAGCTTGGATTACCGGCATGCGCCACCACGCCCAGCTAATTTTGCATTTTTATTTGAGACGGGGTTTCGCCATGTTGGCCAGGCTTGTCTTGAACTTCTGACCTCAGGTAATCCACCTGCCTCGGCTTCCCAAAGTGCTGGAAATTACAGGTGTGAGCCACCACGCATCGCCCAGATTCTAATTATATTTTTAATGTAGCTTTCTTAGTTTGGTTCTTACTTTGTTACCCTTTCTTTTTCTTCTTTTTATTGATTTCTCTGTTTCTTGAGACCAATTCTGGCCACATCTTTGGCTCATCAGTTTGGTTCTTACTTTGTTATCCTTTCTTTTTCTTCTTTTATTGATTTCTCTGTTTCTTGAGACCAATTCTGGCCACATCTTTGGCCCATCAGTGACTTGTAAACACGTCTGCAACCAGCTGTATGAGTTTTGCTTCCCACAGCTCGAGGGAATGCAGGCTGCTACGTGGAGCTCTGAGGTGCTGCCTATGAAACTCACTTGCTGATCCTCTGGTTAAGTCCTTGCTGAGAGCTGTTCAGGGGCTCTGAAGACATTGATCTCTTCCAGTTCTATCACTGAGGCTATGATGAGCATTCTCATTCTTTTTTTCTCCTCTGTGCTATTTTCCAACCCTTATACAAATCTCGGGTTTGCATTCAAGGAAGGCTTCACAATTTCATAGTCTTGGATCAATATACAAATACAAGAGTCAAAACATTTACATATAGATGGTAACAGGGAGGAAAGTAAGGCCTGGATGTGTTTTCGAATCTGTCTACTCTGCATTAGAAAATGCACGAAATAAACAAAAAAGAAAGCACATGACTTAAAGTTAATCAGACCTCTGTTAGGATATTGGCTCTGATGTTCAAAAGCACGTCAACATTTGTTTCTATTGTTGTTTCTCTTGTTTTAATACCATTGAATTTTCCCACTTTCCAAATCTATACTATGAAGCTTATAATTTCTGTTTCGGGGTTTGTGTGAAATTATGTAAACGAACCTCTTTAGCGCCTAATAAATAATGCACACTAAATAAATAGCAGTGATGATAATGCCATTGATTAATTACTGTTATTTTTATTATTGTGATGAAAGTGATCCCTAACCATCATACATTACATTGGTGGGAGAAAATCCATTATCAGTAAATATCATTGCACTAGGTATGAGCATTAGTAAAAAAAGTAAAAGCTTTTGCAAAGGAAAGGGGCAAATTTCTTTTAATAAAGCCAGGTCCACAATGGACAGCAAAAGAGTTATCACAGGAATCCTGCTGGGAAAACACAAAAACTCAGAGGGCACAGAAACCTTTTGTTTCTCTAAATATAGAGAGATTTCCTGCTAGATGGGGCTTAGTAAGTGCTTACAACTCCAATATAAATAGACAGAAAGACTTAAAATTGGTAAACAGAATCTAGATATAAATACTACAACCTCATCTTTTATGTCACTTAAATAATTAAAACGCTTCTTATTGAATAATGAAGTTATTTAAGGAGAAACATCAGAAAAGCATCCAGCCGGCAGATCTAACTGCTTTTGCCTCGAGTGACATGTTCCCAGCAGTGGGTTATATTATGCCTTCATAAAACATGTTCTGTCATTTTTTTCAGTGCTGTTATTTTTGGCGGATAGTAAGAAAAAAGTATCTGTCTATGGTGTATGAAAGCTCTGGATATAAATAAGGAAGTGAGTGATTCCTGACGCAGGTGAAGCCCTCCAACAACTTGAAGCAAAACCTGTCCAAACTAGAGGAGTGAAAGCAGCACTCACATGCAGAAGCCTACAAGTGCAGGGATTTTAACCCTGGAACATGGGTTTCACCTTATCACATACATTTTTAACAGAAATTGCAACTAGATTAAGGGCATGATCATAGAGTGAGATTTTTGCCCTAGGTTAGCATTTTTACGCAATATTTTAATAGGTGCCTTCTAAAGGAGCTTCCGTGATGAACTAGTTTCAAAAATACTAGGTTAAGAAATTTAAGTAGATTTCACCTCATTTTCCATCCAGCCTCCCCACTGCCCAATGGTAGAGCTATTGCTGACTACTATCTGTCTGTTTTCCCTTTCTGTCTTAATAGTTGGGCATAGACTCAAGTTATACTACATCTCTCAGGCTCCATTGGGGTGGCTGTAGGACTGATTTCTTCCCAGCGGAATGTAAGTCAGTGTGAAATATGTTAATTAATATTAACATTAATTAACGCATGCCCCGCTCTGTCTTCCTGCATCACAATTCTTTAGTCAATCATTGTTTATGGTTGAAGTTTTTGCCTTGTTCTTTCAGAATAAACTACCAACTACTCTCACCTCCTCCGACCTGCCAAATAATACCGGTGTGCTTGCAAAACAGTTGGTCTGTCACAAGTGTTTTCTTGGCCCCTGAAACTTCTACGGAGGATGCCTTCATAAGCTCTCAGACTTCCTGCTGACTGCATGAAAATACCTTAGGTTTATCCAGGAAGCCATCTTTTGAAAATGGCAGAACTGCTGTCATTTTCGGTCCTAGAATTATTCCATAGAGAAACAGAACTTTATTTATTAACTTAAACCAGCCATCCAGAATCACTTTGCCAGAGTCTCAACCCTCTCTCCTCCACTCTGCACATGATTTTTCAAAATCTGAAAAATTCAATGGTGAATAATGAGGTTTTTGATTCTAAAAGTGGATCTTCAAAGTCTCCATTAGGGAAAACACATGTGTGACAAAACAACTATTTTAATTTGCAAGCTTGTGGAAATCATTTGGCAGGTCGGGGGAGGTGAGGGTAGATGGGGGTTCATTCTGAAAGAACAAGGGAAAAACTTAAACTGTAAACAATGACTGACTACAGAGTTGTGATACAGAGCCTGGCACATGGCTCACGCCTGTAGTCCTAGCAATTTGGGAGGCCAAGACGGGTAGAGTGCTTGAGCTCAGGAGACCAGCCTGGGCAACATGGTGAAACTGTCTCTACAAAAAATACAAAAATTAGCCAGGCATGGTGGCTCACACCTGTACTTCCAGCTACTTGTAGCGCTGAGGTAGGAGGATCCCTTGAGCCCAGGAGTTGGAGGTTGCAGTGAGCCGAGATCACGCCACTGCATCCAGCCTGGGTGACAGAGTGAGACCCTGTCTAAAAAAAAAAAAAAAAAAAAAGAGCTGTGATGCAGGAAGACAGAGCAGGGCATGAGGGGAGAGAGGCCATTACAGCCACCCAGCCTGGGAAAGACCACAGTGAGTTGGCTTTGAGAGATGGGCTGGTCTCTGTTTGAGTGGGACTCCCTCCACAGTCACCAATAAGGAACTATAGAGAAACCTATCAATGATCAGAGTGAGTCCTTTGCCATTCAAAACACCACTCCCATTTTGCCTGTGCTCAGGGGCACGCCTGTTGCCCTTCCCTTTGCCCATCCGCTGGGAGCATTCCCCTCCACAGCCATCTCCACTGTTCCCTAGGATCTTCTTGGGGAGTAATTTTGCCAATTCTTTCTTAGCCTTTTTGTCTGCATTATGATTGTAAAATATTCAGAAATCTTGCAAGCCACTTGTTAAACATCAGTAGCCTGTAATCAGTCATGGTGGAATATTTACACCATGAACACTGGCAAAGCTGCCAATACCCGTGCCTGTGAGCTCCATCATATAGGTAGTAGAGACATGGCATGGGGAGACCATGAAAAAGAGGGAAAACCCCTCATCACTGCATTTAGATAGTATAAAACTGAACATAAACAGTTGATATCTCCCATACTATTAATGTCACCTACTCATCACCAATGATTATTCATTGAGTACTATAATAAGTTCTGGGATTATGAATATATTCTAGGAAAAATTAATGTTACCTATAGATGCTTTTCACCACTTAAATCCCTTGGGAGGAAATATTTTGAGACTTATAACTTCAAATAAAATGAAAACACAATAATAAACTGAAATAATCTATTTCTAATAATTATGATACTTGCTTAAAAATATGAAGAATATACTTACATAGATGGGAGACAAAAAATAATCTGATCTCCATAGTGCATAACTGCCCTACCATGAAATCAGGATTTTCTTTCCCTCTGTCTTTGAAACTATTCAAGCCAAAGACCATTAATTGCCTGATGATCCTGCAAAACATGTTTATCTCAGGAAAACTGTTGGGCAATATGGAAACCACAGGAGTGGATTAGGCTGCCCACGCCAATGCTCTACGTCGTCTTCAATTTAAGGTTTGATGAATCAGAGCTGAAAAATGTGATCCCCCTACCTGTTTCTATGAAAAAGTCAAGTAGCAAAAAGTCTCTGAACATTATTTCTCTAGTTCCTTATTAATAACATGACACTACTGTAAATTTTAGAAGTTGTGCTCCCCACAACCTCCCAAAGGTCATTTGTAACTACATCTCCTATGAGCTATGAACCCTTGCCTTTCACAGAATAAAGTTGATCTGCTGACAGTAATGAGACAAATATGTATTAGCTTCATGCCTCGGAAACTGTAGTGCCCCTAGTGAATCCTTGACATTTACTGTGTGCAATTTCCCTTGGTGTAAAATGCAGTTTAAAAAACAACTAGAACGCATGAACATGCTGGCAATAGCTATGTCAGCCAAGAACTGACTCATTTAAATGAAGTTATAACCTATTCCTTGAGTACTGAGTAGGGTGTGTGAATAAAATAGCAGTAGATACTTGGATTAGATGTTTAATGCAAAATCATGCTTTAACAGCAGTTTCTTTTTATTTAAATCAGGACCTCATCATTTAAAAAAAATTCTAGCTTTTAGGAATGTGATTTTCTTACACATCAGGATTTAATAAGCTAAATCTGATACTATCACTCTTCAACACTTAGAAGAAAATCTAAAATCCAAACCCTTTCAGCATTCTGTGATTTAACTGTTGTGTACCTCATCCAAGTTAAAATATACTTGGATGAACATGACCACTGTTCGTTGTCACGTCATACTCTGGCCTTCTGGCTCTCTGGCTCTGAGATGCCAAGCCCAGCCAGCCTCCAGAGTTTGGCCTTTGATGGTCCTTGTCTTGCAATGTTCCTTCTCACCATTAATAGGTTGCATACCTGGACCCTTTTCCTCCTTGCTGGCATAGCTCAAATTTCTTCTTCTCAGAAAGACTTTCCTTGACCACTCAACAAATTTGGTCATGGTCACTCACTCTTTATCACATTACTCTGTTTTTATATTCCTCATATCATGGTATATTTTTTGCCTCCCTTTATTACAATAGAAAATGTGCTCCAGATAGTAGTAGCCCTTGTCTGTCGCTGGGTGATTAAAAAGTTGTCCGAATCTTTATATTTTGAGAATGTTCTGTTTTCTACTGAGCATGGGCATTTGGAAATGCCTTGAAAAGTACTTTCAAAATCTTTGCAATGGATCATAGAATCTATAAAAAAATTGAATCCAGAAAGATTATCTACTCCAACTGCCTTGTTTTAGAGTTGAAAATGTGGAATTGAAATAGTAAACTTAGACCCTTATTTCTGGCTCCCATTTCAAACCTGTCTCTGACATATTGGAATCTATTATGAAGACTTAGCTTTAAATAGGCCTTAAAAAATTTCAGAAGTCTTGTCTGAAATTATCAAAATGTTTGAAAATTAGACATAACTTAATTTTTGAAATTCTGATGAAAATCTGAATCTTTCTTGTAGAGCAAAAACCTTTGGCTTAGGTACAAAAATTTCCCACAGTTTTAGCGGTCTCATGTATGATTCTCTAAATTGTTTTCATTCTCATTTTCAAAGGTCTACATGAAAAACTTATTCATTCATTTATTCAGTCATACCTTAATGCTTGTGAACCACTTTAATAGGCAAAACAGGGAATAAGAACTCAAGAACACAAAAAATTTTCCAACAAACAGAACTAAAAAGAATGACATGTAAGTAATTGTTAAACAACAAACGTCACAGAGATGTCACAAAAACCATCATCTTCATAAAGTATGAAGATACCTTTTTCCAAATGGCTTACTGTGTCATAAAGTTTGATAGGTGGATTTCTAATTCTCACATTTTCCCTGAAAACTAGGAATGGTTATTTTTATTTTATAGTCAAATACCCACGAGGATTAGTGATGTTAAAAACAAACAAACAAACAAAAAAACTTTGTCCAAAGTTACACAGTTCATTATAGAAAAGCTGGGAATCTGACTCCAAAGATCATAATTTTCATCTTTATTCCATGTGCACAGAAGCCTATGGAACATTCAGGAATGGATGAGTTTAGTGTATGGAGCCCCACACAGTCCACAATTTTCGGCCAGATTCTCTGAATGCCTTTCTGGCTTATGAGCTATAATGTGTGCAGGCTAACTTAGGTGCATGTCATTGCTCTACGCAGAAACTATGTGAACTGGGTGTTCATATAGCTCAAATTGGCATGTGTCTTTCATTATTTAAAACAAAAACTGAATTATTAAAAATAAGTTTTACAGAACAAATGCAAGTATGTATTCAAAATGGTAAAAATCAAAATGCAGAGGGATAGGGATGATAATAAGTCATGTTCGGTGATAAAAGGTTTTGGACACAAATCAGTAGGAGTTCCACCATGGTTTAGATGAATGGAGAGAGATGAATTCAGACAAATGCAATCCTGAGGGCTTTACTAGGATCAAGGCTGGTCAGCCACTGCATACAATGATGTGTACTGGAAGAGTTCCATTTTGAAGCTTCAGGGAATTCTTCTGAAAGGGAGCTGGTCATGCCTACTAGTTGTTAATTATTTTAAAAACTGCCCTGACTACACCTTAAAGGGGGAATTCACAAGGAATAAGACATGTTTTAAGCACAGATGTTTTAGGTATTACGTTAGCTACTTCCTACATTGAATCTCTTACCATCTACCTACAAGGTAGCGATCCTTATTTAGATTTTATAGATTTGGAGAAGAGGCTGAGAATTGAAATTCTCTGCCTAAGACTAAGCAACAAATATTTGTATAGGTCACTTCTTGTTGTTATGTAGCTACCCAGCATTCATTCTTCTTTCTTCTGGTATATATTCCTTTACCAAGGAAATATAATATATAACACTATTGACTTTGAGATTCATATTCTTCAGACTTTCCTCCATGGTGTATATAACACTATATTTCCTTGGTAAACCATCTCTTTCAAAAATGTGAGTCCATACTCTAAGCTTGAGGGATGTCCAAACAAGTCTATTTTTTTTCTCTGGACATAGTAAAACCTTTGTAAAGGATCATGACCCCAGTCAAGAAAATTCAGAATCCAAAGGGAACTTTTATCTGAAAGATTGGGAAGAGACACGCTCATTTTTGCTGAGAAGAGAGCTTTGAGGATATAAGTCTGATACTACTGGAAGCCAACCTAGGAGGAGTGTCTGTTTCGAAATATACTAGGAAACAGAACACATGGATAGAGAACAAATATTTTAGATCTTACCATATGTACCTGAAGTCATAAACCTTTCTCTGTATGTTTCAATTCCACTGACCAGTACAATCACTTAATTGCTTAAGCCACATAGATTGAGAATTTCTATTACACACAGAAGCATCCTTGGAAAACTGTGGAGGCATTTTTGGTTGTCACTACAATATGAGGGCTTTACTAGAATGTCACAGGAAAGGATCAGGGATTCTTAATGTTCTGTAAAGTTGTAGAAAAATTCTACAGAGAGAAAAATTGTTCTGCCGCAAATGCCAATATTGCCCCTTAGAGAAACACTAGTTGCTGAGAAGTGTGTTACTTGGAGGAAATCTTGCACATAGCCTGCATATAAATGAAAACATATGTATAAAGTTTAGGAGATAATAAAGATACCAATAAGATCTCAGGGGGGCTTATATATGGCAGTAGGAAAGTACAGCTAGAAAAGCTCTGCTATTGACAGTATGTAAAAGGTATGCATTTGCAGTTTGTCTCAAGGTAATAGGGAACCATGGAAGGTTTTAGAGCAGGAGGATAATGTGATAAAAAGCAGTGTTATAAGGTGACTAATTTAGGAAAAGTATATTGGGCAAATTACAAAGTAGAAAGAAAGGAGGCAGAAAAACTGAGTTGGCTTAAGACCTACTCAATAGGTCTTTATGGAAGAAAGAATGTACTGACTCTGTTTTTGTTGTTGCTTCCTCAGCATATTAAGATTAGCTATAAAATAAGAGTACAATAAGAAATCAGCCTTTGTGGCAATGTGTGCGTGTATGTGTGTGTGTACGTGTGATGGCTAAAGTCCAAATAAAGGCTATGACCAAAAACAGAAAAATAAATACTACCATCATGATATGAAGTGTGTTTCTGGTTCTTCTGTAAACGAGAGCCATTTTCTTCTCCTAGGCAAGATCATTTTTATTTGATTAGAACCACACAGCTGTGAAATGACCGAATATGAATTGGATAACCTCACACATCAGACATATTAATCCAAGTTTGAACTTTAAGAAGAATATACTTTATACGAATTACGTAGAATGAGGCAAACTACAATATGTTTAGTAAGCAAGCATTTGTAAAAATATGTATTTTCATTTCTGCCAGTACAGAAAATAAATTGCTTAGTTTTTCCTAATTGTTAAAGTGATACGACACATATCTGTGATATTTATTGACTTTGAGATTCATATTCTTCAGAATTTCCTCCATGGTATATGCTTTGTTTTTGATAATCAGTATTTTATCTACCAGAAAATGTGTTAATTGTCAGCAACACGCCTACATGTAATTGAAACAGAAAACTGGAAGATGACATTTTGTCTTGTTTCTGGGAAGTTCACTTATTGAAACTGTAATATTACGCCAGATAGCTAACTAATCATATTGATACTTCTAATCCACTATTTTTGTCTTCACCTTCCTTCCCCCAAAACTGGTACATTGAAACCTGAAACCCAACTGTGGCTGTATTTGGAGATGCCGCCTCTAAGGGAATAATTAAGATTAAAAAGAGGTCAGAAGAATGGGGCCCTGATCCCATAGGAATACTGTCTGTATAAAAAGAGACATGATAGAACTTACACGTGTTCTCTCACTCCCTCTCTGTGTGCACACAATCAGGGTGGCCAAGTCAGGATACAATGAGAAGGCAGCCAGGGAGAGGGCCCTCACCAGGAACCAAATGGGCTGGCAATTTGAGCTGGAACTTCTTCCCTTCATAACCATGAGAAAATAGATATCTGTTGTTTAAGCCACCCAGCCTATCCTGTTTTGGCATTTGATTATGGCATCCTGAACAGACTAATGCAATCATCTTACAAAAAATGAGGCGAATTAAAGAAAAAAGATCAGGAAAGAGCAAAGAAACAAAATGACATCTGTGGTCAGTGCTTAAAATAAATTGCATAAGGAGATAAATTATTCATTCTGTGATCAAGAAAATATGGAACAAATAAAGAATTATTACCAATATTGAACACAAGGTGAGAAAACTGTTCTTTCTAGAGGAGGATTAAATTCCTATGAACTTTCTGCCTCTAATAAGAATGTATAACAGTTGTTATATATATATATAATATCTTGTAACAAGATATATTTTTATATTATTTTATTATTATTTTTTATTTTTTTTATTTTTTTTTTCCTTCTACTGGTTTCCAAACTCTTTGGGGCCAATAACTCTATGTGTGTCTGTATTTATATCCACAGCCACATCTATGTCTAATAAAGGCTTGATGACAGTCCCTGGTTTATATTTCATGAATATATATTGATTGATTCATAGATTTAAAAGATAGCCTATCACATCGTATTTTTATTATCCATTTTCTTGCCCATATCCCTACCAGACTACAAATTCATTGAGAGCAGAAACTGTGTTTTTTCATCATGTAGTAGGTATTCAATAAATAGCTACTGAGTGTAAATAAATGACATAATAAATCAAACTGAAAACAGGAAGCTGTGAGTTGAGCGTAAGAGACTTCTTTCTTGAATGGAAATTAATTGTGAAAATGTCTCTGCAGAGGGAAGCCACTGTCATCGGGGACTTTCACAGGAAGCTTGGAGAATGCTAAAAACTAACAAATGTGCTGGAGGAGCCTAAAAGCTGAGATTCTGTGTGGAGGAGGCTTTGAAACAGATAACTTCCTTCATATAGAGTCATATACATTTAGAATAAAACAAATTAACACTGAAACGCAAAGAAAGTATACATACACACATACATACACACACACACACACAAACACGCAGCTTATTACTTCTCTGTCAGTGTGTACATAGACTGGAAGCAATACAAAGAAGGAAGCTCATTGACCTTATTTTGAAGCATTTACAAAACATAATGATTTCTGTTTAATCTATTGAAAATACCTCAGAATGCTAAAGGAAAAGTTGTTTTACAGCTCAGGAGTCTATAGAGGTTCTGACAAATACTTTTTCCTTTTCAATTGTCCAACATACCCAATGCCTGACCTTTGTCCACCTGGAAGCATCTGTTCCTTGACTGTTTTGATCAGAGTGTACCAACAAAGATAAACACAGCTAATTGCCTTCTCTACTGCAGTACAAGCTAGTTAAAGAAAATAGTAACAGCAAAACCATGAGACACCTCAGACCCCACATCACCCAGTGCTTTAGAAAATTTTCAAGGGCAAATGTACTTGGCATTGAATTTAGGTTTGAATGGAAGCAACATCTATCTCCTGAGTGGTAGCTTTAAAGAATAATTAGAAAGCACCATAATAAAAATTTTATTTTCTAAAATCCTAGATTTGGTCACGCAACATGATGTCAGTGTAAGTGGAAAACAGTTTATTTTAAAGGAAAAAAGAAAAAAAGAGTATAAAGAACTGAAATGAGAGATTTGAGTGAATGAAGGAGGGGAAAAGGAGGAAAGAAAGAAAACAGCAAAAATCAAGATTCTGTTAGAGTATGCCAAAGGTCAAATTATGTTTAATAACCTTTCTAATTTTATGAGGTATAAATATGATGATAGTTATGTCATGACATCATTTAGCCCTAGAATTGAAGGAGTGCTTGGTCATTTAGATAATGGAGCCCAGGATGGTAATAGGATGAAACGGATAGTGCAGGGTGACAGGTTAGTTCTTTTAGGATCATAGGCTTCTTCCTAGTGCTGCATAAAAGGGATTATTATATTGGCTTTCAGAAGTATCTTGACATTTCCATTAAAATCATGATTTTGACAGGTTTATGTATTCAGCCCTTTTCATTTGCATGGGATTGAAACTTGACATTAAAAATCCTCAGACCAAATGCATTTTAAACATCATGCATACTTGCATATTTATGTATGCACACAGTAAATGCAACATGTAAGCCTACACAATATATATCAAGTTTTAATAGGTCTTATACTTTATAGTTTTTACTGAATTCCTCATTGCCTTGGGAAGTGTTAAATAATCTACCTAAAAGGTGAAAAATACTTGAAGAGTTTGAATGAATGTGGTCTGGATGAAAAGCTGTATTTTTGGTAGTAGCCAGGGTACTTGCTGCTTAATAAGTTAAGTATACAAGGCTTTTAGTACAACTCGTTTTATTTGGTGAAGGCTTTTATATCATTTTAATGTGTTATCACTATTTTTTTAATACCTTTTGGCTTTTATTTTTCAAGGGCTGTGCGATTTCATTTAAAAGCATCACATTTTATTCATTGAAAGTCACCAGCATAGACTTATTATTATCCCTTATTAAGTCAAATTGGGCTTTCTGTACTGTGTTCTATGCCCTTACTACTCAAAGAGTTTTCAAAGGACCAGCAACACTGGTACCACCTGGGAGCTTGTTGGAAATGCAGAGTCTCAGGCCCCACACCTGCCCTACCCAAATCAGAGTTTTCCTTTTAGCAGGATGCCTAGGTAACTCCCAGGCACATTAAAGTTTGAGATGCTCTGGTCTAAACAATACTCAAAAGAAAAACAAGGAAAAACTCTGTAAAATATTCTTAGATTTTCTCTTTTTAAATTACCAATATATTTAGAAATAATCAATGACCAAAACTCTCACTGGAAGCTTGATGTCATGTGCAGATGTCTCAAAACCGTGAGAGTTTAGCATGGCATTTCTCCTGCTGTTAAAGCTCTCTGTAGCAGGAATGACAAACTGGCCCCTGAGCCAAATCAGGATCATAGCCTGTTTTTATATAGCCTGTGAGCTAAGAAAAACTTAAATACTCTTAAATGATTGAGAAAAGTCAAAGGAAGAGTATTTCATAACACATAAATATTATATAACGTTCAAATTTCAAAGTCTATAAATGAAGTTTTAGACAATTTATTATCTACGGCTATAATGTCACAGGTGACTAGTTATAACAGAGAACATACGTCCTGCAAAGACAAAAATATTTATCATTTGGCCCTTTAAGGAAAATAAAAGTGGAACCCCACTCTAAAATATAGATCTGTTTGTGACATGTGACAATACCATTAAGTATGAACCCACTTTGTTCAATAAAATTATTCAGTGTTCTTTAGAAATTTGGACACTGGAACTAGGTGAATAGAGAAATAAATACACAAATCTGAAATTGTTTTTATTCTGCTTTGAGACCAGTAAATGAAAAATTTCATATCATAAATATCCATAACATATTATATTGTTAAGCTTTTAGATTAGTGCATGCCTTAGTCTGTTTTGGGCTATTATAACAACATATCTGAGAATAGGCCACTTATAATAAACAGAACTGTATTGGCTCACAGTTCTAAAGGCTGGAAAGTTTAACTTCAAGATGCCAGCATCCAGCAGGGGCTTTCTTGCTGCATCATCACATGGAGGAAGGCAAGAGGGTGAGAGAGTAAGAAGGGGTTGAACTCACCCTTTTACAACAGCACCAATCCCACCCATGATGGTGGAGCCCTCGCGGCCTAATCAACAATTAATGGTCTCACCTCTTAGTATAATATTGTTACAATAGCAATTAAATTTTAACATCCATTTTGGAGGAGACCAACATTCAAACTGCAGCATTATATAATTACTTTAGAATGGTGTTTAACTGCTATGGCCACAATTTAGGAGTGTAATAAGCTAGGAAGCCTTGTGGATGCAAAATTTACTTTATATCAACTTGAGTTTTTAAAATTAGGACAAAGCTCCTGGGAATCATTCTTCAGAACCTCTGATGTTTCTTGTTTAGTGTGGCTCTTTGATTTTATTTTATTTTATTTTTCAGAGTGGACATCTCCAAATTAATCACATCTATAAAGATTTGACAAATCCCTTTCAGGGCATGGTCACAAAAATAAAATAGATAGAAACTGTTGGTGAGTAGCAAATGTCTGTCACAGAGGCCCTGAGTTTTACTCTAAAGGAAGAAGGAACAGCAGTGGTTCAGGCAGTTGTATGTAAAATACTGTAGCAGATTAGAAGACAGCAATGATGGGACTTGAGAAACATAGAACTAGTACTGCAATCTATGACTTAGGGAAAGGACACAGGATCTCAGAAGTCTGTGAAGGCATTACTATAATATGGTAGAATATAATGATGGCCTTCATAATGATGTTATGGAGGAAAGTTATGGAGGAAAGAGATACTTAGAATACTTAGTACTCTCTGTTTAACATAATAATAATCATAAAACAATGTCATGGTTGACATTGTCCCTGTGAATCTTTATAAGAATTGAAATCCACACTAGAAAAAGCAACGTGCGAAGCAACAAGACTTATTAAAAAAGGTTAATAAGGCCGAGTGCGCGGCTCATGTCTGTAATCCTAGCACTTTGAGAAGCCAAGGTGGGAGGATGCTTGAGCTCAGGAGTTCAAGACCAACCTGGGGAAACATAAGGAGAGCCTGTCTCTAAAAAAATTTTTTTAAATTAGCTGGGCATGATGGCATGGACCTGTGGTCCCAGCTACTTGGGAGACTGAGGTGGGAGGGTGACTTGAGCCTGAGAGGCTGAGGTGGGAGGGTCACGTGAGCCTGCGAGATTGAGGCTGCAGTGAGCTATGATCATACCACTGCACTCTTGTACTGGGTGAGAGAGTAAGACCCTGTCTCAATAAAACAAAAAAAAACAAAAAAAAAATGTAATCCCAGCACTTTGGGAGGCCGAGGCGGGCAGATCACGAGGTCAGGAGATCGAGACTATGGTGAAACCCCATCTCTACTAAAAATACAAAAAAATTAGCTGGGTGTGGTGGCGGGCGCCTGTAGTTCCAGCTACTCGGAGAGGCTGAGGCAGGAGAATGGCGTGAACCCGGGAGGCGGAGCTTGCAGTGAGCCGAAATTGCACCACTGCACTCCAGCCTGGGCAATAGAGTGAAACTCCGTCTCAAAAAAAAAAAAAAAAAAAAGAGGTTAATCAGGTTTTAAAAGCAAGAAATGCACCCAGAAGGAGATTCCCAGTCACCTATGGGGTCTTTACATAGTTCTTCAATAATGCATAGTATATGTCTCACATTTAGTTAAATAAATTATCTTGAAAATGTGTAAACATGTATATTCCATTGCTTGCCTCCGAGAATAAAATATGTTGCATTGCATTCTAGCAACGAGCACCATTTTAGCATTCAGTTAGTGCTTCCTTCATGGGCTGTAACTTGGCTCATTCATCAGCCTCAAATGGGCTAATTTAAAATAGTCTGAGAAAGAAAAGAGGAAAAAAGCTAATTGTCTGCAAAGAGGTGTTAAGAATGAAATAAAAATATAGAAAATTAGGAGCTGAAGAGGTATCTTTTTCAGCTGTCGCAGCCTACTGTCTGAAGATGTGTACCAGTAATTTGTGAAGATGTGTGGGTATTGAATTGCTCTGCGCACAAAGCCAGTCTAGTGAGTGATAACTTCAATACCAGCTTTGACTTGAGTGGATTAGGTGCTAAGTGGGTTTAACAAAATTACCCAGAGCATTACATCATATTTCTCCCACTTCTTGTGACAGAAGCTATTATTCCTGTGGGGCTCTGCTGAAAATGAAGTGGTCAGGAGTATGAAAGGGGTGAAAGGCTATCGGGATGAGAAGGATGGAGGAAAAAGGGATCCTTATGCTGGGCCGTTGCATTTTGGAAAATGGGGTAGAATTTTGCTGAAATCTGAAGTGTGTGGCTTAAAATGATATCTTCCTTATATTTTTACTCTGGTGAAGATTTAGCAAGATTATCCCCCCAAAATTTGCTACTGGCATACTTAATTTTTTTGATAAATTGAGTACTACGAATATTTGGGATAAATAAGAACCAATCAGAGTGATCCCTTTTTTTTTTCCCTCCTTCTTCCCTTAGTTCCTTATTCCCTCCTTCCCTCTCTTCCTTCTTCCTTTCCATCTTCATTCTTTTCTTGCCTCTCTTTCTCCCTCCCTTCTTCACTCCCTTTTCCTCCCTCATAGTATTTGCTCTCAAGCACCATACCTGAGTAATTATAATAGGGAGAAAGAAGGAAAGGCAGCAATGACCATTCTCTAAGACATGATAAAGAAGAAGCTGCCTTATGCAAATATTTATATCAATCACTGATCCAATATATAAATATGATACTGCAAGAGACTAAAGTGCTAAGTAATGACTGAATAAATATAAAACCAGCCACGTGGGAATGTTTCTCTTTGAACCAGACAATAAGGATAATTTCCATAGAGAAGTAAAGATTATCAAATATAAATAATATTTTAAAAGCTTAAAATATCTGTTATCTATAATGTGATGTAATATTATTAAAAAGTCACATCATCACCTCCTGCCTTAACCTTCCAAACAAGTAGCACTTAAATTTGAAGTTCTGTGGTACTTTGCTGATAAATTATTTTCCATTGTGCAACTTGGTCTAAGTAAGAGAAGAGAACTCAGGGACCAAACTTTTATCACATGAGGTAATTTGATTCTAGATTTGGTTTCTACCACCTTAAACAAGCATCATAGAACATAGTTACTGTGTTGCATTTTCTTCATCTAAGAACAGGGAGAGGACAAACGAATTCTAAAGTAGGAAAGGGAGTGCTTCTAAAAGAAATTCTTCTTGCAGGGTATTATATGACAATTTCACTAGCAGTCAGAAAATAATATTTTTCACCAATTAAAATGTCTACCCTTATGGCAGGTGATATGTTTTGTTACTGGCCACCTAATAAATATTTAGCTGTGCAGCTGATATATCCTTCTTGGGTTTTCATTTGTCACCTGTCTAACTTTATTACCTACTATTGTGACTTTCATGATTTTTATAACTGATAAGCTCATCACAACTAGTTAAAAGTCTTATTAAGGCCACATAAACAATGACTTTTCCCAAGCTAACATGGCATGTAAGTCCATTTATAATATGATCACATTTTCTTTTTTTCTTTTTTTTTGGAGACAGAATCTCGCTTTGTTGCCCAGGCTGGAGTGTGGAGTGTAATGGCATCATGTAGGCTCACTGCAACCTCTGCCTCCCAGGTTCAAGCAATTCTTCTGCCTCAGCTTCCCAAGTAGCTGGGACTACAGGTGCACGCTGCCACGCCCGGCTACTTTTTTTGTGTTTTTAGTAGAGACAGGGTTTCACAGTGTTGCCCAGACTGGTTTCGAACTCCTGAGCTCAGGTGAACTGCCGGCCTCGTCCTCCCAAAGTGCTAGGATTATAGGCGTGAGCCACCACGCCGGGCCCACATTTTCTTAAGTCTGCAATACATTTGAAATTCTTTTTCTCTTTGATTCATTCAGCTGGTGCTAGTCTCTCCAAAACATACTGGTTTCTTTTTCACAGTGCAACTAAAAGAATGGTGTTTTAAACACTGTGTTTGGATTTCAAAGAGGAGTAATAAAATCTTATTCTGTAATCTACCAATTTTTTTCTCTTTGTAGTTCTTAAAAAGTCTGAATACAGAAAGAATATCTTTTTTTTTTTTTTTTTTTTTTTGAGACAGAGTCTGGCTCTGTCGCCCAGGCTGGAGTGCAGTGGCACCATCTCGGCTCACTGCAAGCTCCGCCTCCTGGGTTCACGCCATTCTCCTGCCTCAGCCTCCCGAGTAGCTGGGACTACAGGCGCCCGCCACCACGCCCTGCTAATTTTTTTGTATTTTTAGTAGAGACAGGGTTTCACTATGTTGGCCAGGATGGTCTCGAACTCCTGATCTCATGATCCGCCCACCTCAGCCTCCCAAAGTGCTAGGATTACAGGCTTGAGCCACCGTGCCCGGCCTAAGAATATCTCTTAATCTAATGCTCAGTAACAACTCAGACAGAGCCATAAGATCAGCCTGATGGATGTTTGAAGACATAAAAATTGTCCTTTTTTCATATTTAATTCAGGTGTCATGCCTTATATAGTCTTGGGCTGAAGAAATGCACACAAGTAAGTACATATTTTTACTATGATCAGGAGAAAATCATAAAGCTTTGATTTCCTCTGTAGTCACTGACTTAACCGTCGTGATTTTCTTCCAACACATTGAACCTAACCCATAGTTTACAAATTATTTGAATGGCTAAAATTCTTCTTTTTAAAACGAAAAAGGGAAAGATAACTAGTAAATAACCTCACTTGTAATACAAGTTTGGAAATGTCTATGAGATAGCAGAAAAAGGTTAAAATGTCTTCTATTATATTGACTCAGAACCTGGGAGGTGAAGTAAGGGCAGATGCCAGAACTCAAGCTTTCAGAGAAGAATTAAATATTTAGAGGGAGTTTAGTTTATTTACTTTGTTTTGTTATGCTAAGGCAGATTTTCAGGTTCAATTAAGGGAAAACTTAGACTTTTATTTTCAATCTAAGAAATAAATCCCTGTCTTCTGTAATGACTGTCTTTCCGTTGTATATTGTGTATGTGTATGCGTTTGTGCGTGTTAGAGAGAGTTCAGGTAACACTGAGAGAAAATGTCATAACTAATGGAAGAATAAATGATTATTAGTGAGAATTTTGCAGCACTGTGTCAGGAACATGCCCCAAAATAGCTTGAGGTTGATGGGGAATACTTAAGCTGCCAGTGGTTTAACTGTTACTGACAAAAATCCCCTAGGGGGAGGCAAGTGATGAACAGCGTTAAGAAGTCAGCAGAACATGGTTCTGGACAAATGCACAAGCCCTCGTCAAAAGTGGAAACTGCCCAGATGCATCCATGTATGTCTCCAAGCCAGCACCCAGAGCCCCACCAAATCCCGTCATCTTGTAGCACAGACAGCAACGTCTCTGACAAAAGAAGCATCCTTGATGAATCCTGACTTGGGATCATCACCAAACAGAAAACTCTTAGAGATTAGCTGCCTTATTTTCTAACATGCCTACTTAAGTCATGACTCCTAGGTTGAGTCTATTGTTTGTAAAATGAAACTAGTGTAACACTTCCCTTGATGTTGTGAAAAGCACTGCATCTCTCTCTCTCTCTCTCTCTCTCTCTCTATCATCTATCTATCTAATCTATCTATCCATCCATCCATTTTTTTTTTGAGACAGGGTCTCACTCTATCTCTCTGTTGCCCAGGCTGGAGTGTAGTGTCATGATCATAGCTCACTGCAACCACAAACTTCTGGGCTCAAACAACTCTCCTGCCTCAGCCTTCAGAGCAGCTAGCACTACAGGCGCAAGCCACCATGTTCAGCCAGCACTAAATAAATTTTCACAATTATTATTATTGTGGGTATTTTTTTTGACAGTTTCTGGCAAAGCATAGACAGTAGAGTCCACAATTTAATTACATTTAACAATTCCTCTGTTTCCTTGGGCTGATAATAATGCGTTTTGAACCCCTTAATTCTTCACTTCTTCATGATAACATCCCAGTCATGAAGAGAATGTATAGAATGTATTGTTGATAAATATTCCTAAACCTTTTAAGACTTATTTTATAGAAAAGTTTTCAGTGATAGCAAAAACACTGAAAACAAAGAGTCATATAGTTGATTTGCCTGGAATTAAGAATGGAGTAAAAGACTGAGCATCAAGTTAGGAAAATTCCAAACACTGAAAGTGAGAGTTGGAAATCTGTCATTAAGACAATTTTAATATGGCAGTTCAATAAGATAGTAGTTAAGCCTGGGCACAGTGGCTCATGCCTGTAATCCCAGCACTTTGGGAGGCCGAGGTGGGTGGATCACCTGAGGTCAGGAATTCAAGACCAACACAGATAACATGTCTCTTTAGTAGAGATCAGCCTGTCTCTACTAAAAATACAAAATTAGTGGGGCATGGTGGCACACACCCATAATCGCAGCTACTCGGGAGGCTGATGCATGAGAATCACTTGAACCTGGGAGGTAGAGGTTGCAGTGAGCCAAGATTGTGCCATTGCACTTCAGCCTGGGTGACAGAGTGACACTCCATGTGGGAAAAAAAAAAAAAAAAAAGGCCGGGTGCGGTGGCTCACGCCTCTAATCCCAGCATTTTGGGAGGCCGAGGCGGGCAGATCACAAGGTCAGGAGATCAAAACCATCCTGGCTAACACGGTGAAACCCCATCTCTACTAAAAATACAAAAAGCCGGACGTGGTGGCAGGCGTCTGTAGTCCCAGCTACTCGGGAGGCTGAGGCAGGAGAACGGCGTGAACCCGGGAGGTAGAGCTTGCAGTGAGCCAAGATAGCGCCACTGCACTCCAGGCTGGGCGACAGAGCAAGACTCCGTCTCAAAAAAAAAAAAAAAAAAAAAAAGAATAAGATAGTAGTTAAGAAGGAAATTCTTTTACCTAATTGAAAAAATGTTCCAGGGTATTCTTTATGTGATGAAAATACATGGCAAAGCAATGAGCAAAGCATGTTTGGAATTCTTTTCTTTCCAAAGGCATACATAGGAAACAGAAAGCTTTAAAATTCCTTTTTCTAAAAAAGAAACGTATTTATACTTATTTCTTTTTTTCCCCCAAGGAGCACAAGTTGGGGCAAAAGGACGGGGTGATAGCATAAAAAAATACCTATTAAGAGAACTGGAGTCAAATTTCCGGTGTTCACATTTTGGCGGGACTGCTTGTTATTTCTGTGACCTTGGCAAACCACATCATCTCCCGAACTCTCAGTTTTCTCATGTATTGCATGTTGGAACACAATAGTGTATACCTTATTGATGGCTGGGGTTATTGTGAGGGGTAAATAACATGTCACCTGCCAATCAAGTTGAATACATGTCTGGCACATTACATTCATCAGTTATTCTGTTACTGTGTTGGCATAGAACAGTGTTTTCACTCTAGCTCCCACATTTATTAATGTCCTCACTGAAAGCTGTGGTGAAATAAGCCCAGGAAACACTAAATTAGAAAATATAGGACCAATATATAGACTGTTAAGTCTTCTGAGATTTTTTTTTTTTAATTTTGAAGAATGTATCATAAACTTTGGGGAGAGAAAAATATGTAAAAATTTCCAATGTTATGGGAAATCTCTAAATGTATGCTTGTATGCCAACAGAACTAACACTAAAAATGTCACGCTTTTTATCTGGACCCATCCTGTTGGAGGCCCCAAGTTGAGTCACCCCTTTAGTAGCTATTTCAAGATGCTTTCATCAGGGTTACCTCCAAAATTATAGGACTTGATTTTATTTCCCATTAATTCAAAAATCTCTGGCTGTCCTCTTTGACTGCAGAATAAATTTGGAACTCTTTAACATGGCACTCGATGACTTTGATAGTCTGACTTTAACCTTTCCATCTCACCTCTTTTCTGATCATACTAATGTCTCAAAAACACCAGGTGTCCATGGTTTCTCATACTACTTTCTAAGTCTATAATGGATCCAAACAATTTCTCCACTGACAACATCTACTCTCAAGAAACAGCTCATGTATCCACACCTTGGGAAGCTTTTCTTGGGACAAATCCCATAGAGTTGTACATCTCTATTTATGCCTTATTTGATTTTTCTTCACATAACTTAGGACTGTCTGATCTAATTTAATTTAATAAGTAGAAATACATTTCCCAGGACCATTTTCTTCTAAGATAGAACCTCTGAACTTCTACAACTTTGTTTTACTTAGATTCACAGTTTCACTATAGCCATTTGTTAAAAAGAATTAGTATCGTAACTTGTATCTGAATCCATTTTTTCCTACTTCTTGTGAGTTCAGAGAAGGAATGGAATATGTCACATTCATCTATTTATTTTCACTGACTAAAAGGATGTCTGTCCCCTAATAGGTACTCAGAAAATTGATTTTGAAACACTAGGAATACTGGGGAAAAAAATCAAAGCCTAGCCCTGCTACTGTGGTTTAGAAGCTATATTTCCATACATGAGAGAGAGAAAGCTACTATTACTGCTCTATTAAAACACAGATCTGTCTCAAGGCAGGTGTTTACAGGTGTGCTTGCCTGCAGGTAGTGACTGCAAATTGTATCAGTTCCTCCTAAACTCAAAATGTATTTCTTAGTTTCTAGTCAGCAGAATTGGGACATTTACTGGCTACTTGAATAATGGGGACATTCTTAGCTTATATCTATCAGGAAAATGTGAAAACAACCTATCTGTGGGCATTCATAAACAATTTTTTTATTTAACAAATGTTACTGATTAAAATATTCTCAAGTTGCAGGAAAAGTGTGCTATTCAACTTGAAGCAATAAGTTATTTTTCTTATTATAGTAAACCTAAGTTTTACCTAACAAACCTTGCAGCACAGAAGAAAATTGATTTTTTTTTTCTGAAAAAGCAACTAGATTTAAACTGTTTTCAAACTGACAGCACCTTCCAGAGCTTCCACCATAATCAGGAAGAATATGAATATTGTTTGACTTAAGTGGAAAGGAAAAAATGAATTCTATCTAAAAGTCAGATGTAAAAATATTGAATAGAAAGTTGACATGAATGCTAGAATTTGACTTCTTCTTAGTTCAAAGTCTTCCTCTAAACAGAAATAGAAAGAGATTGCTAGCGATCATATATGTCCAGAAATTTTAGTAAGTGAAAATAATCCAGTGAAGGGAGAAAAAGGAAGAAGCTGATGTTAGATGCCTTGTATATTTATAAAGAATTGTAAGTTCATTTATTGCTTCAAGAATTCTTCATTCTAAAAGACAAGCCAATCTGACCTGTTGATGCAATGAAGGCTTCATACAGATGAAATTAAGTGTTCTGAGGGCCATCTTAGAGCAGTGCTTCCCAACCTTTTTCATGTCAGAAAAAAATAGAGAAAATGATAATTTTGTAGGGCACCTGGAGATGAACTGATGGGTGTGCTCTTGGTTGGAGGGAATGACCCTTTCAGTGATTTTCCATTATTGTCCCTGCTATTTGGCCACAATGACTCTCTTTCCCATTCCAGGTTCTGTGCCTTTGTACTTGTGATCCCTTCTGCTTAGAAAGATGTTTCTCCAAACTTCACCCAGGCTTCTCCCCAACCTCATTCATACCTCTGCTAAAACTCCATCTCTTCAGAAACATTTTCTCTGAATCCCTTCTTTCTTTCTTTTTTTTTTTTTTTTTTTTTTTTTTTAAGACAGAGTCTTGCTGTGTCACCCAGGCTGGAGTGCAGTGGTGCGATCTCGGCTCACTGCAACCTCTGCCTCCTGGGTTCAAGCGATTCTCCTGTCTCAGCCTCCTAAGTAGCTGGGATTACAGGCACGTGCCACAATGGCTGGCTAATTTTGTATTTTTAGTAGAGTCAGGGTTTCACCATGTTGGTCAGGCTGGTCTTGAATTCCTAACCTCGTGATCCACCTACCTCGGCCTCCCAAAGTGCTGGGATTACAGGCGTGAGCCACCGTGCTGCGCCTGAATCCCCTTTCTAAAAAATAGATCTGTCCATCTCTGTTTATACCTTATTTGATTTTTCTTCACATAACTTGTGACTGTCTGATCTAATTTAATTTTGCTTATCTCCTCCAAGTGTGTCATAGGAATAAAGATTTCTGCCTTACTTGTTTATCACTTTTCCCCAGCACTTAGCAGAGTGAGTACAAATATTTTACTTGTTGGAAATATGAAGGAATAACTGTTTCTTAGATCATAAGATTTGCTAGTTCCCTTCCTTGGAACAAATCTGCACATTTTTGTTATCTTATGCACACAGTGTCAGCTGTGTGACCAATTGTAGTCATACATAAAAGTATTTGAACTTAGACACAACCTAGGGAGATGGAGGATTCCCTTTGAATTTTTGCAACAACACTGATTTAACACATTTCACTTTCAACCATCTGAGTGTAAATTTGCCGCTAGAGTACAGGCGGTTTCAGTTCTATTAATGGGAGTGTAGATTTTTTTGGACACATTGTCTTACAGATAAGAACTTTAAACTTACTGAGTCATCAAAACCAGGCTGAAACTAAGGATTGACTCTTCAATGAAGTAAACAGTTGAGATCCATCTGTGTGGATTTATATATCCCAAGGGCAATCCTCACTGCCTGAGGTACAAGCCTGCTAAAACTCAAACAGGAAACTCTACTGCTTAGTGGCTTGGGTGTCAGAGGAAGGAACTCAGCGCTCCCAGACAGGCTAGAAATGGAAGGAGATGGAATCCAGGGACAACCTCTCAGCAGAAGAAGCTCTCACTTTGAGTTTGAACCCCTATCAAATACTTGACTGACCTCTAAGCTGAATATGAATACGAAATATTCCAGAAAATCCCTAAAAGGCAGAAAGCTAGAAGGCTAAGAAATCTAGGCAGGTACTTCAACTGCTAGGGGCAGAGACTGGAATCCATTTGGTTAGAAGGGCAGAAGACGCATGCTGGATTTTCCATTAAAACCATAGAAGAGTCAGGCACTTGGAAATGAAGGTGCAGATCGCATATTAAAGAAAGCAAGCGGGCACACTCTGCACAATCAACATGAGAAGCCTGGTGTAGCTACATTAGATAAGATATTCAAAGTCAAGATTATTATAAAAACCAATGAAAGTCATCCCATAATGATAAAAAAGGTAAATTCATCAGGGAAACAGCAATCATAAATTCTTATGCAGTAATAGCAGATTTTCAAAATAAGTGAAGCAAAACTAGATAGAATTAAAGGTAGAAAGAGACAAATCTATGACCTATTTGGAGATTCTAACACTCTTCTCTCAATCTAAATAAATGACTAAGCAAATAGAAATCAATAAAGATACAGAAACACATACAACCTTATAAAGTAGTTTGAACTAACTATCATTTACAGAATTTTACACTCAACAACTTCAGAAAGCAGAATTTTTTCAGGTGCACGTGGAAAGGTCATAAAGATGTGTCACAACACGAGTCATGTGCCAATAAATTTCAAAAGTTGAAATCTACTACCTCAACAGGGTTAATTTAAAAGTCAATAATGGTAAAGTATCTAGGCAATCAATCCAAATTTTGAAAACTTGTCAACATACTTTTATATAATTATAGCTAAAAATATCACAAAATATTACAAAAAATATTTTAAAGAGAATACAAATTTAACACATATCAAAATGTATGGGATGCAGCTAAAGTGTTGCTTAGAAGGGAATTTATAGATTTAAATTGTTATAATTTTAAAAATGTTTAAAATCTATTAATAAGATTTTCCTTTTAATAATCAAAGAAGAAAAGTTAAATCCAAATACGTGGAAAGAGAAATAACACGTCCATTCCTTTTACACGTTCTTTGCCAGTCTTTACTCCAGTTGATATTTAACATTTTAGATGGAAGAAATGCATAAAACTTTATTATGTCTCCAAAAAGAGGATGCAGAATTAGTTTTATTAAAAAAACGAGAAAATGTCAGAGCCATATTGTTCATTTACGAACCAAAGGCATTATATTTACATTTTTTTAGTAAAGTTAATAAAATTTGTTTCTTGTTTAAAATACATAACAAAGTATGATTAGGAATCAGGCTCATTCTTGTCTCAGGAGTATTGGCTATAACACTGGTATCAAATATTTCATTATGCAAAGACTTTTTTCATAAATGCATTTAATAATAATGAAACAAAATCACATGTTCGCTTTCAGTTTGAAAGAAAACAATTTAAACTTGACAATATTGATGCTCTTCTCCTTTGAGAAACTGCAAGACAGGGTTCTGTATTTTTCGGCCTGCTGGGCATTTCCAAATTCTGCCTTGTAACCATGGACCCTACCAGAAATAGCAAACAGTTCTTTGATACTAGATATATGTGTCATGGCTTCAGAGTAGGTAGAAAAAGAAAGAGATGAATGCTAAGATTATTAAACATATTCATTCTCCATTTTGAATTCAAGAAAACATGAGTTAATAAGAGGGAGAAAATATTCTCCACGATTCTATTTCATATTTTCCTGGATGTCTAAGCCATTTTTACTCTACCTTGTCATTTTATAGTAACACCATGACAAGCTGCAAAGGTGACAATAGGTATCAGAAATTCAAAAGCCTGTGTGGTCATGTAGGTAACATAAATGAGTGAAGGCATCCAGGTGTAAATAACAGGGAATGGTGATGATGGTGACCTGTAGAGCACTCATTTTCTACAGAGACAGCAGCCACCCAACTCGGCACACTGTTCCCGGAACTTCTGTTTTTTTTTTATAAGAAGCAGAATGTACACATTTCTACGCACAGTTTTTTAAACTAAAGATTCAAAAACATTTTAGATGGTATTTAAGCTAAAAAGAGCCCATCTTGTGAGCCGAAGTTATCAGTGGGACATCAGTTTACAACCTGTGAAATAGAAGTCCATTTCTCTATTATCTTACTTCCAGTACATTAAATGGGGGATTGCTTATCACTTTCTTTTTTAACTGCACCAATAACAACAACAAAAGACAAAGACACACAGATAATTAATCATACAACTAATGACTAGATCTTATACTCAAATCTTCCCAAGAGAGTTCCCTTTTCTTCTTATACTCAAATCTTCCCAAGAGAGTTCCCTTTTCTCTAGGCAGCTAATCTTCCAAAAAATGGTAGCCAACAAAAAGCAAGTTCAGGTTACAGAGTAAAGACAGAAAGCAGGCCGGGCGCGGTGGCTCACGCCTGTAATCCCAGCACTTTCGGAGGCCGAGGCGGGCGGATCACAAGGTCAAAAGATCGAGACCATCCTGGCTAACACAGTGAAACCTCGTCTCTACTAAAAAGTACAAAAAATTAGCCGGGCATGGTGGCGGGCACCTGTAGTCCCAGCTACGCGGGAGGCTGAGGCAGGAGAATGGCATGAACCCGGGAGGCGGAGCTTGCAGTGAGCCGAGATCGCGCCACTGCACTCCAGCCTGGGCGACTGAGGGAGACTCCGTTTCAAAAAAAAAAAAAAACAACAACAAAAAAAGACAGAAAGCAAAGTTTTTCCCATGTCCTGTACTTTGCCTTTGGGTTCCATCTACCACTAGTCTTTCAGTGTCACTCCTTCTACTTATTCATTCTGCCCCAAACTTCACAGTTCAGAAATAAAAATGGTATACGAAGTTGCCCTAAGAGATAAGGCCCTCATGGTTATTGGACATCATTTGCATTTCAAAATGGAATACCAGGGACAATACTTAACAAAACTGGGTTGTATAATGTTGAAATTTAAGGCATCCATCTATAGGCCAGCAGGAAAGCTGGAGTTGACCGAGAGGTTTATTGGACCTCCAAGAATTATGAGTGCTGTGTGTCTTTGATGGTTGCCATTGATTACATTCCACAGTGGGATGGAATGATACTGAGAAATTTGAGATAGAGAGATTTTAAGAAGTCTCCTAAAGGCACCATGCTCTTTCCTTTGGTGCAACATTTAAAACTAGAAGAAAACAGAGTCAATTGCAGACAATATTACATAATGACTCATTCTTGTGGCAATTCTGAAACACCGTGGTACTGTAACCTTAAGAAATAATGTAGTAGTAGCTCACCTCTTTTTAGTTCTTCTAATTAGGTGGGTTTTCAGAAAATATGGAGTATGCAATATGCCAGGAAAACTTGGTGCCTAGCACAATTCACTAATAACAGTGGCTACTATAAAGATATGTAATTCTGCATTTACTACCTAACAGAAAATTTTAGTTTATAATATCAGGGAAATTTCAGTGAAATTTAAAATAACTATAATAAAACATGTCTATTTTATTTTCTCTTCTTATTTGTAGCTATATATGGGTTACTAGATTGTGAGGGTCCTTCTTCCAGTACATATGCTGACGTGACTAACCATATGGTGTATTATAGCTGTCCAGCAAAGCACATCTGTCTCTGGGCTATGATAAATAGCCTTAAATCCCTCAAATAATCTCTCTTTTCAAAGACTTTTAACAAAAGGTATCATAAGGTTGAAATGTGTCTTGAAATAATTGGCAAAATCTCACATCATCAAGTGCAGGTATATTCTCACCAGGATTCCTCCATTTATATAGATGCAATCCAAAATGAATGTGACTGGGATTTTCCAGCATTGCTTAGAAATAATAACAGAGAGACATCAACTTCATGACTGAGAAGCATACACACTTACCTAGACCATATATATTTATATAATTGTCCTATTTTTGCTCAAGCAAATAAATGTAACCAAGTACAAGACTAGGAAGGGTATGGAGAGTGCTAGTTCACTCCTAAAAAAAAAAAAAAAAAAAAAAAAAAGATGCAACGTGTCAATATATGTTTTCAGCAATTTAATCACCTACAGAAGCCATAATTGCTGCATTAATTATTTTTTGAAGCTGATATTCTTAGCTTGATGAAGATATACAGCCACCAAGGACAAGCATTTTTTTCTTCTACCAAGGGGATTGAAAAAAAAGAGAAAAAACACACACACAAACAAAGCCTTTCTACCAGGAGAAATGTGACTCAGGCCAATAACCTCAGAAGCAATTATTTGTCTATAATAATAAAGAAAATTGTCAACACAGAGGGGGCATAATACTCTTCTGTGGCTCTCTGAAATTCTTAACCTTAGCAGGGACTAGACCTAGAGACAAAATAA
Organism: Symphalangus syndactylus; assembly: GCF_028878055.3. Classification (NCBI taxonomy): domain Eukaryota; kingdom Metazoa; phylum Chordata; class Mammalia; order Primates; family Hylobatidae; genus Symphalangus; species Symphalangus syndactylus. The sequence goes on from NC_072429.2 coordinate 20,781,421, forward strand.
GAAAGTAATATCCTCTAAAACCCAAAGAGATAACCACAAAATGTTTTATGTATGAGTGAATGATGGCTCATATTCCTTCTCTTTGATTTGTCTGCTTTTAATTCAAATGTGGAAAGGCAACTCTTTTCAATAATTGTTTCTCTAAGTTTAATGCAAGTCAGCCCAACTTACGCATCAACTAGAAAACAAATTTCAGGTACCCATACTCTGTCTGATATTTTGCTAAGTCCTGAGAAATACACAAATATAAAATATGTCTCTTAAATAGTTTGAAATCTAATTGGAAAGGCAGAAAGCAACAGACAGCACAGGAAAAAATGTAACATAAGAGTAACAGCTGAATTGAATGGTGCCAGAAATTTATTGCATGGGATGTGCCAATTATCAAAACAAAGTGTTGGACTACATTGCTATTCACTGTTCTAACATTTATTTGTTTTTGTACTCTGTGTTTTGGCACTGGATATGGCTTTACTGTGGGGGTAAAGATCTATCTGAAAGCATTTGTGTGAATAGTAGATTAACTGGATTGCCTGGGGAATGACGGCAAGTAGATTTTCTTCTTAATTTTTTTCATGGATTGTTATTTAAATAGGGAGGAAAGCTTTTTTCCTTCCACATGATGCTGTTGAAAATATTTCATGAATGATTTCACTGTTTTTCTTCATAAAAACAATTTTCAGAAATCACAAAATGTAAGAATTCCAGAAAAGTCTTGTAGTCCTGAAAATCACACATTAATATTACCAAAGGTATGGAGAAAATGGAGTTGGCCAGACCATTTAAAATATAACCAGGCCAGTAACAAAAATAATAATAAAATTTATTTAAAATACCTCAGTTAAAAAAATTAAACTTCTAAAATATTTAAAGAAATGCTGTTCTGAATAAAGCAATTTACATTCAAAATAAAGTGTGATGTAGGTAATTTGATAAAAAGGGATGTAGAAAAATGTTGAAGATGCTAGGAATACACAAATACTGAGGAAAAGCTTGTCTAAGCCAGTGTACATTGCCAAACTGTGCCAAGAGAAACTATAGGCCTGTGGACAGTATTCAATTTCTCTGTTCCTTATTTCATTCAGCTTTGCCAATATACTTTGCATTCAGCTGCTGTTACTTTGTGGTAAAAATCAATAACTTGCTGGAAAAATTGCAACTTCTACATTTAGATGACAGCATTCCCTATTTACCAATCACTTATGAGCTAATTTACATTACAGAAACACACTGTAGCAGAACAACTTCAGTTGCTTAGAAAAAACCTTTTATATCATTGATTACCTTTGGATTATTAAAGGGATATTTTCGCTTTACATAATGACATTAGGATATTAGTATTCACAAAAAAATTGTCCTAATAGGCTCTCACAAACTACTGGAGAAAAAATATACTAAAATAGATACTTACGGCACAAGGTAAATGTTAACATTGAGATACAAACAAAATAAAACTTCTAGGCTCTTGAACGTAATATTCTCTTTCTGGCTCAATGCCTTTGTCTATGATGCATTTACTCCCTTTGCCAGGCTGGTAATTTTTTAAATTGTTAATGGCAATGTTTGGAATTTATCCCCCAAAAGTTCATGTATTGGAAACTTAATTGCCATTTTAACAGTATTAAGGGGTGGGGCTTTTAAGAGATCATTAGACCATGAGAGTTCCATCCTCATGAGTGGATTAATGTTGTTATTGAGGGAGTGGGTTAATTATCATGGAGGTGAGCTTCTCGTAAGTTCAGCCTCCTTCTTCTCTGACTCACACATGCACTTCCTCACCATGTGATGCCTTCTGCTGTGGGATGGCCCATGTCAGATGATGGTGCCACGTTCTTGGACTTTCCAGCCTCCACAACTATGAGCCAAATAGACTTCTGCTCTTTATAAATTATCCAGCCTGGATATTCTGCTATAGCAGCAGAAAATAAATTAAGATATACATATTTAAGGTGTATAACTTGATGACTTGATATATGTATATATCATATAAGAACAATGAAGAATCTCCTGCTCTATGAAGCTTACCTCAATTACTCATGGGAAGACTACTTGTGTCTTTGGCCAACCACTGTACCTTGTACATATCACTTTTGATGTATGTTAAAATGAGAACGATTACAATAAATCAAATACATATTTTGCTCACAAAATTTAGGTGCATAGTTGTAAGTGTTCTATAAGAATTTATTGAATAAACAAGGTTTCATGTATCTCTGCCTAGGAGATTTTGGGGTGGGAAAAAAAGTAAATAATTGTGTTGCTCTGTAGAATGAATTCAGGGGTTTAAGTATGTGCAAGTTATTATTACAGGTAGTTGGGACCATTAAAGCAAAAGCCACAGTGACATTAATTTTGGTAATATAAGTTGTAGTAAAGTTAAGCTTTGGGGGCCAAAATGCCTGCAATACAAGTTATCAGTCTAATGGCTAAATTTCTATGGCAAAGGCAAAGGATTTTCTCATCAGATCAATTTTATGGCAGGATTCGTGGCACTGCTTTTAAAAGTTCAGTTTCAAATGAAGTCTCTTTCTTTTCTAGAAATTCTTTGAAACAGACTTATTTTAATAAACTGAGTAATCAGCCAGAGTGGACTTCTGCTGCTTGCAACTAAGAGACTTAAATAAGGGATCAGCATAGAGATTTTTATTAATAGTGTAGTTCTTTGAACAGTGGAAATTTATTTTATAGACATCAACTTACAGCATTTAAATAACTTAACCAAGACATATCATCCATTTCTAATTTGGTTTCCATAACATATAAAATTTAAGAGAACCCAAATTAACTGAATGGCTTACATGTGATGGTTGTTCCAGCATAATCTCCGTAATTAATTTTATGGAAACTATGAAAAACAAAGATCAATTCACTACTTTGAACTGTCTTCCTAGAACTATAATGAAAAAAATTGGGGTGGCAATAATTATAAAACATTAAATAACACAAATGAAACAATGCTCTTTCTACCTGAAATGCCCTTTCTGTTCTAATTTACCAGGCCCATCTCAGTCACCTTTCCAGATATCACTCAGATAATTACCAACTCTGGGGTGCCCTCTTAAGATCCATTGAAAGATAATTTAAAAAATACTCTTTTTTGGTCTTCATTATTCTGTAATACTTGTACTAAAAACAACTTGCCCTGGCAATTGCTCATTTATACACCCAAGTAAACTATTAGTTTCAAAAGAACATGATTTATTCATCTTTTTATCTTGAGTACTTCTTAGAGTTCCAGGAACACTGTAGGAGCTCAATATGTTTTGAAGAAATTGAGTGAATAAATGAATGAATGAATGAAGCCAATATTTTGAAAGCAATAAACACAAGAAAATCAAATTGACATTGGAATATAACTTATTCCAATAAGTTAAATTAAATTATTTAACTTGAATTAAATTAAATTTAATTCAATGTGGAAATAAAAATAAATATCATATGACTCTTTGTACACACTGAAATGCTCTGACGATAAAACTAGGGTAGCTCAGAAGATAAAAAGTGGTGCAACAGGTAAAAACAGAGTCAACAGTTTCAAATAGAAAGCATGGGGGAAAACTGCCAAAGATTTTAAGATGTAGGAGAAGATGAAACTTTTCATAAGACTTCAAACCAGCCTGTCCTAAGTTTGTCAAGTAATGGACTTGGTGAGAAACTTTTACACTTAAGAGAGTTGTAGGCCGGGTGCGTTGGTTTATGCCTGTAATCCCAACACTTCGCGAGGCCGAGTCGGGCGGATCACGAGGTCAGGAGATCAAGATCATCCTGGCTAACACGGTGAAACCTTGTCTCTACTAAAAATTCCAAAAATTAGCCAGGCATGGTGGCGAGCGCCTGTAGTTCCAGCTACTCGGGATGCTGAGGCAGGAGAATGGCGTGAACCCGGGAGGTAGAGTTTACAGTGACCTGAGATTGCACCACTGCACTCCAGCCTGGGCGACAGAACCAGACTTCGTCTCAAAAAAAAAAAAAAAAAAAAAAGAGAATTGGAAGCAAAACAATGTTACTCTTTCCAATTACTCCATCTGCAAGATGAGGAGTCGGAGTTCAGGGAATTTAACTAACATTTATTATTGAGGAGTAGGGAAACCAAGCAGAGGATCGCAGTTAGAATTGGGGTAACCAGAGCTGGGTTCTCCATCACAAAATACTAAACAGTCTTTTGAGGCTATTCTCTGCAACTTGGCTTTTGTTGTTGTTGGGGTTTTGTTTTTGGTCTCCGCTACTCTGCAACCCTAAGGGGCAACGATTGCTGTGGAGAGCTGGCACAGTTAGCAACAGAACCCAGATTTATCATTCATGTTCCCAGTCCAGTATTCCAACTTAGTATAGCGGTTAAAGTACTAGCTTTAAAGTGGCATCAGCTTGTGTTACATTTCTCCTGTCACAACTTACAGTTGTGTGGGCATGGACAAATTCCTCAATACATGTGAATCTTCTAATTGGTAAAATGGGGGTAATAAAAGTGCTCTATTCCTACTGCTGTCATAAGGAGTAAATGGGAGTTTTCTGCCGTGGTAACGATTGTTCTCTCTCTCTCTCTCTTTTTTTCCAGCTACCTTCTTGCCATTGCTGTTAGACGGATGGTTTCAAGGAACACTATTACATGAGTATTCTTCATAAGTCTTTCTTAGAATCTTCTTCACACATTCCTTCCCCTATCAGGTTTGTGATCACTCCTACCTCAAACTTAATCTCTTTCAAAACCTCAGCCAATTTTCAAGAAACATATTAGAGAAAGGTATCTCGTGAGGTCCCATTGTTCCCTTCCCAGGCAGGGCTTGTCAGAAGAAAACTTCTTTGTGCAAATACATAAACAGCTTTCCCCAGGCCAACAGAGCCCCAGATGTGGAAGTAGAATGGGCTGGACCGCAGTTCCCACTGGCTACAATCAAACATGGCAGGCCAGATCTATCCAGTATTAGTCCTGGATCCAAAACCTATACCTCTAGATGTATTTCAGAATTGAGAATGATTTAGATTTTAGAAAGGTAATTTGGCATGTATGTGTGTATATTTAATAATACACTGGTGGAGTCAGGGATAGTATGCCATAATCAAATGTTATTATCTTCATAGCAAATATATGAATAGTAACATAAAAGAAGAATAAAAACTATAAATAGCCTCATGTCAGATCCAGGTTTGCCTCTAAGTGTGAGTTCCGGTTAGGTTAAGTTCTCCCTGAACATAAAGATATATATATGTATATATCCCCTAATTAATCTATAAGTTCTGTGAAAATATGACTTGTGATTTATTCACCTTTGTATTCCCTCTAGCACCTATCACTGAACCTTCAAATAGTAGGTGCATAATACATCTGTTGAATTGAATACACAAACATACACACATAAACACATGTATCAAGAAGAATAATGTATTAAAAAAGAGAAGACAGACATCTAAATATTAGTTATCACAAACTAGCAAATAAGTCAAAACATTTGTATTTATTTTCTCCCTTTGCCAGCCATATCCCTAGGAAGCATGTAAGTAGTTTAGTAAATGAAATCTGCATTTGTTACTTAGCAGAAATGCACATGCTAGGAGCAGAAGCCAGTGCGTATTATTTCATTGCTTCATTATTCTAATGAAAAATACAAGACTTTCAGGCATTTCTCACTGAATCACAGACACTGAAGTGTTATACTCAATTTTTTTTTCTCTTTTAATGTTTGTATCTGTGCATATAACTAAGAACAAAGAACGATTATTTCAGGCAAACTGAACTAAACCTAGTTAGCCCAAACTTAATTTACCTATGTTGATATTTAATCTTTAATACACAGAATGTGCTTTATATAAGAAATAGATAACGTTAAACTAGAACTCTTATGTGTGGGAGAGAGTATCCTGTTTTTCAATATCTATGAATTATATAAATCTATATGCCTTCCTTTCTGCAGGGAGAGCAAAATACCCTTTCTTGTTAGTCCTTGAAGATGAACCATTACTATATAAAAAATAAAAGGCAGCTATTTTCAGAAGTAGATAGAAACTTTCACATAGTGGTAAAATCAAAAGCCCCCTGTATTTAGTTAACAGTAAAACTGTATATGCCTATTGATTTTCATTTGCATGATATACAAATAGAGATATATAGCCTTAAAACTCAACTGCTATCCTGAATTCACAATAGAAAGTTGTCTTATTCCAAATAAGTTTCGAATTTAGGGGAAGTTAGTGGTAAAATAAAGTGATACATATGAATAATAATATGTGCTTATACCCCATGGTAAAATTATACTGAAGAGCACATTGGAATGATACCAACTACTAATTAAACGTTATTTAAGACAATTTCTTGAAACTCCTTTACATATCAATTGTTCTAGCTTTTTTACTGCAAAGTATATAAGATTATAGATCACTAAATAACATCTTATATACCTGGTGCTATAATCTGAATATTTGTCCACTCCAAATCCCATGTTGAAATTTGATCACCAGTGTTGGACGTGGGACCAGGTAGGAGGTGTTTGGGTAATTGTCGTGGATTCTTCATGTACTTATTGGTGCCTTCATTACAGTAATGAGTGTTTTTCACTCTGTTAGTCCCTGCAAGGTCTGATTATTAAAAAGAGCCTGGCACTTACCTCCACTCTCTCTTCTTACCTCTCTTGCCACGTGATGCTTTCTCCCCTTTACCTTCTGCCATGAGTGGAAGCTTCCTCAGGCCCTCACTAGAAGTAGATGCTGATGCCATTCTTTTTGTACAGCCTGAAGAACTGTGAGCCAAATAAACTTCTTTTCTTTATAATTACCCAGCCTTAGGTACTTCTTTATAGCAACACCAACAGACTAAGACAAAAACATTGATACTGAGGAATGGATTGTTCCTATAAAGCTGTTTGAAAATGTGGAAGTGGCTTTGGTAGTGGGTAATAGGCAGAGAGTGGAAGAGTTTGGAGGGCTCAGAAGAAGACAAGAAGAGAAGGGAAAGTTGAACTTCTTCGAGACTGATTAAGTGGTTGTGACCAAAATGCTAATTGAAATATGGACAGTAAAGACCATGCTGAGGAGGTCTCAGAATGGAAGTGAGGAAATGGTTTGGAACTGGAGCAAAGTTCATCCATTTTTAGCCCTTGCAAAGAACTTGGCTGCACTGTGTCCATACCCTAGGGCTTTGTGGAAGGTAGAACTTAAGAGTGGTGGCCTAGGGTATTTGGCAGAAGAGATTTCTGAGCAGCAAAGCATTCAAGAAACGGCATGGTGACTTCTGTAAGCCTACAATCACATATGGGAGCAAAGAAATGACCTAAAGTTGGAACTTCAAATTAAAAGGGAAGCAGAGCATAAAACTTTTGGAAAACTCACAGCCTGGCCATATGGTAGAGGAGAAAATGTGTATTTTCAGGTGAAGAATCCAGGTAGACTTCTAGTAACTACTTGCTAGAAAGGTTAATGAGGATAGAAGAGAGCCAGGGGCTAATGGTCAAAACAATAGGGAAAAGGCACCAAAGGCATTTCAGGGACCTTCAAGGCAGCCCCTCCCATCACAGGCTCAGAGGCTTGAGAGGACAGAACGGTTTCTGGGGCCAGAACTAGGGTGCCTGCAGCTTCCTTGCACCATCTCTGGAACTGCTTCTTGAATCCTGGCTTCTCAGGCTCCATCCTTGCTGCAAAGGCCTCCGGGTCTGGCTGAGGCCACCTCTCTGGAGAGCACAAGCCATAAGCCTTCCTGGCTTTCATATGGTGTTAAGTCTGCAGGCATGCAGAATGCAAGAGTGAAGGAGGCTTGGCAGTTTTGCCTACATTTTGGAGGATATATTGGAAAGCCTGGGTGCCTAGGCAAAAGCCTGACATGGGGCGAAGCTGCTGCAGAGAAACTTGACTAAGGCTGTGCTGAGAGGGAATGTAGACATGGAGTCCCCAGAGAGAGTACCCATTGGGGCACTGCCTAGTGGAGCTGTGGAAGGAGGGCCACCACCATCCAGACCCCAGAATGGCAGAGCCACTGGCAGTGTGTACCCTTAGCCTGGAAAAATCACAGAAATTTGATTCCAAGCGGTGAGAGAAGCCATATGGGGCTTCAGCCAGCAAAGCCATTGGGATAGGGCTGCCTGAGGCTTTGGTGGTCTACCTCTTTTACCAGTGCCCCCAGGATGTGGGATATAGAGTCAAACAAAATTATTTGGGGCTTTAAGATTTAATGCCTGCCCTGATGCATTTCAGACTTACCCGGGGACTGTTACTCCCCTCTTTTTGCCAGTTTTTCCCTTTTGGAATGAGATGTTTATGCCAAGCCTATACACTGCTGCATTCTGGAGGTAAATAACTCATTTTTGATTTTACAGACTCAAGCTGCAGATCTTTCTTTGTTAAGTGAGACTTTGGAGTTTTGGGTTGGTGCTGGAAGTTAAGACTTTTGGGGATTATAAAGAAGGAATGATTGTATATTATAATGTGAGAAAGACATGAGATTTGGGGATCCACGGGTAGAATAATATAGTTTGGAATATTTGTCACCTCCAATCTCCTACTGAAATTTTAACCCGAGTGTTAGAGATGGAGCCTGATGGGAGATGTTTTGTTCATGGGGGCAGGTCCCTCATGAAAGGCTTGGTGCCTTCCTTGCAGTAATGAGAGTTCTTGCTCTGTTATTTCCTGCTATATCTGACTGTTAAAAAGAACCTGGCATCTCCGTCTCCTCTCTCCTTTACTTTCTCACCATGTGATACCTGCTCCCTTTCACCTTCTGCTATAACTGGAAGCTTCCTGAGATCCTCACCAGAAGCAGACATTAATACCATGCTTCTTGTATGGCCTGCAGAACCATGAGCCAAATAAATCTTTTTAAAATAATCTGCTTCAGTATTTCTTTAAGCAACACAAATGGACTAAGACACCTGAGCATAGAATCAATCATGAATTTTTTAGTAGAAAAGATAACTGAAAGCAGATTTACCTTAGCTTGTGTGCCCCTGAAAGTGTCTGAGACAACATTTTGGGTTCTCCTAGTTTATCTGAGAGGTAGTCCCAGCAATCAGAGGGAGGGAGGGGTAAGGGAAAACCCTACAGTTGTTGTTACTGAGCTAGACACCCTTGTGGAAAAATGGAGCTCAATCCCGATGAAAACTCTCAGAAATACATGTAGATTACATGAACTTTCCACCAAAGGATGGAAAGCTGGATCATTTCTTCACTAATTTATTTATTCTGTTCATTGAAGAGTCCTTATAGGGCATTCACTTCCTTGTGTTTGTGCTGCATCTGCATTTGAGTTGATCAAGAGACAAGAAAAGACTGCTGTGTATGTTAAGATTATCGGTTGTTTAAAAGAATGGGCTTCATAATCTATTGATGGTGTTTCTGGAGCATGGAATCTAAGGTTTGGGCCTCTTCGCTTACGAATATATGGTTGATTTCCTTCTATTGTTATAACTTATATAAATTATTTTTCAGGAATGGAATGGCTACCATGCTTTGGATACACACACAGGTGTATATAGCAGTCCCTTTTATCCTTGGTTTCTCTTTCACTAGTTTCAGTTACCTGTGGTCAATAGTGGTCTGAAAATAGGTAAGCACAATACAATAAGATATTTTGAGAGAAACAGACCTTATTGACATAACTTTTATTGCAGTACGGTTGGCCCTCCAGATCCATGGATTCTGCACCCGTGGATTCAATCAGACTCAGATCAAAATACTCAGAAAAAAAGGATGATTGCATCTGCACCGAACATGTACAGACATTTTGTGTTATTATTCCCTAAACAATACAGTATAACTGTTTACATAGCCTTAACATTGTGTTAGGTATTATAAGTAATCTAGAGCTAATTTAAAGTACATGGTAAGATGTACATAGGTTATATGTAAATACCACATCATTTTATAAAAGTGACTTGAGTATACAGAGGTTTTGATATCTGTGGAGGGTCCTGGAACCAAGTTCCCAGAGGTACTAAGAGACAATTGTATATTGTTAGAGTTGTGCTATTTTATGATTACTGTTGTTAGTCTCTCACTATGCCTAATTCATATATTAAACTTTATCATAGGTGTGGACAGGAGAAAACAGTTTATAGAGAGATCAGTTTTATCTGTAGTTTCAGGCATCCCCTGGGAGTCTTGGAACATATTCCCCAAGGATAAGCAGTGGGTGACTAATGTATAAACAGTGTTGCATTGTTTAATGGAGATACATTGTGAGAAATATGTCATTCGATGATTTTGTTGTTGTACGAATATCATAGAGTGTACTCACCCAAACCTAGACGGTATAGCCTATTGCTCCTAGGCTACAAACCTGTATAGCATGTTACTGTACTACTATAGACAACTATAACACAATGGTAAGTATTTGTGTATCTGAACATACCTAAACATAGAAAGACTACAGTAAAAATACAGTATTATAATCTTACGGGACTGCCGTCACACATGAAGTACATGCGGACTGTTGTTGACTGAAACGCTGTTATGTAGCACATGACTGTATACACACACACACTATCTATGTACATACATACACACATGCATATTCTTACAAATATATGCATATACTTTTTGACATCACTTTTGAAGCACAGATGAAGCTCCCCTCTCACCACTTCAAATGAAAGTAGAAAGGTCTAAGCTGATGACATAACTGAGGGCACATGCACCCACTCACAGCAGCAAGGATGTGTTTGTGCTCAAATAGCCTGACAACTAAAAAACCTCTGCTAACACACCCCACCCACGACCCAAATTGAACTGCGGAAAAAAAAAAAAAAGATATCTCACTAGCAAAAGCCTAAGAGTCCAATAAGGGCAATAGAGAACAAATATTAAATATTAAGCAGAAAATGAAAGATGGGTTTGCTTGATAATCAGCTTGACTGATGTCTAGCAAGGAAAAGACAGAGAGCCCGAATCTTTAGAAAATAATTACTTACGAGGGGAAGCCACTAAATAGTTTAAAGGACACAAGCGTCATGATTAGCTTTGAATTTCAGAAAGATCATTTAAGTTAGTTTAAGTAGAATGCTCTAGAAACATGTGAGGCTTAGGCAGGAAGATGAAAGGAGAGGCTGGTGCAGAAATGGAGGCGAGAAGGCTAAAGACCAGGTGCAGGCAGTGGGAGTATTATGGAGGCGGGGGGAGGTTTTAGGACTATTAAAGGAATATAATCGGAAAACTTGGTGACTGACTGAATGTTATGAATAAGGGAAACATAGGCCTGTCCGGAGCTTCCTGGTTTTGGCTACATTCAAATCCAAGATTTCCAACCTGGTATACCTTTTTCTTTTTTCTTTTTTGAGATAGAGTCTCACTCTGTTGCTCAGGCTGGAGTGCAGCGGCACGATCTTGGCTCACTGCAACCTCCACCTCCCAGGTTCAAGCACTTCTCCTCCTCAGCCTCCTGAGTAGCTGAGATTACACACACTCACCACCACCATGCCCAGCTAATTTTTTATTTTTAGTAGACATGGGGTTTCACCATGCTGGGCAGGCTGGTCTCGAATGCCTGACCTCAAGTGATCCACCCTCCTCAGCCTCCCAGAGTTCTGGGATTATAGGCTTGAGCCACGGTGCCCATCTGGAACCTGGTATACTTTCCATTAAAGCAAGCCTTACTGTCCAATTTTCAAAACAAAAGAAATGAATGCAATTTCTTCTTTCAAAATTGCTTATTTGCTTTATGTTTTCTGCTTATTTAAAAGAAAATCTAAAGGAGACTCACAGGTAGCCTTGTTCTGATTACCCTAATTCACTTGATATTTGGATGGAGTAATATGCTTGAATTTATTTCCTTGTAATGGATTGACTTGTCTAGCCAGCCAATAAATGCAGCACTGGGACTCTGTATATTTCTCCCAGTATTATATTATAGCAACTGACAATAATAACAGTAATAATTATCCAATTTAGAGATGGAGAAGTACCTTTGACCTCCATTTGATCCCCTTGGTCTATCTAAGTCTGATTCAGCATTGATTTCTTTCCCAAGGAAGTTGCTATAATCATGTTATGGCTGATTTATCACAATATGCTTGCTGGCTAGTGATTTCTCATCTTGAACTTGCTTCTTTCATTTCTCCCTCTACTAAAAGACATATTGAAATATTTTCTTCAAAGCAAGGAGAGTTCCCCATGTGTTCTTCCATATTTTTCTTGGTGGGTGGTGTAAAGTGACCTATTGTCTCCGACAACCATCCTAATTGCATTTTCTGTGTTTGGAGGGCAAAAATTAAAAGTAAATAAAATAAATAAAGCATGCTACAGGAAATTCAATTTAGATTGCAAATATGGTAATAGGAAAATAACATATGCTCAGAAATCATAGGCTTAAGTTTCAGATTTTTCTACTAATTATTTTTGTGATAGAAGCAACTCAATCTTTTTGAGTTTTGGTATTTTTCCTTATAAATTATATCTAGTTGAACTCTGTCTTGCACTAAAAAATGTTACAGTTAATAATTTTAAGCACATCTAAAAGTTGTGGGTAGGGTGTGGTAGCCCACGCCTGTAATCACAGCACATTGGGAGGTTGAAGCATGTGGATCACCTGAGGTCGGGAGTTCGAGACCAGCCTAGCCAACATGGAGAAACCCCGTCTCTACTAAAAATACAAAAATTAGCCAGACCTGGTAGCGGACGCCTATAGTCCAAGCTACTAGGGAGGCTGAGGTGGGAGAATCACTTGAACCAGTGAGGCGGAGGTTTCAGTGAGCTGACATCATGCCACTGCACTCCAGCCTGGGCAACATGAGAGAGACTCGGTCTGAAAAAAAAAAAAAAAAAAAGTTGTGATAACAAATATAATGGGAAAATCACTGTAACAGTATAGGGTTCAATGATAGTATATCAGTAAGGACTGATTTACCATTCAGAAGGAGTGCAAGCGTCACTGCTGGTGGACTTTAAACTGGTATTCTGGGAGGAATTCGTAAATTAAGAAACCTCCCAAATTATCTAGTACCACACTTTTGACTTTACAGATGACAAAACTGAGACTCAAAGAGAAGTAATGTGACCCAAGCTGTGTAGTTCATTAGTCCCCCTTTCAGGGGACTTCAAGTCAAGTCTTGTAATTCCTAGTCCAAACCCTTATAATATTTCATCTAAATAATTAGCGATTGTTGAAACACAGTCACTAGCAAGGAGATTAATCATGAGAGGTCAATTACGCTATGCAAACAACCATCAAATATTGCTGGTTGAAAATAACATTTTCTTTCGTTCACACTTTGCATCTTGTGGGTTGCTGGGAGCTCTATTCTGGACCGTTGTCACTTTAGGCCCCAGGCTGACGAAACAGCCCGAATCTAGATTTTTGCCAATCACCATGGGAGTTTGTTTATTTATTTATTTATTTATTGTTAAGCAAAGTATAGTGTGGGTTCTTAAAACTTCCTCCTCCAAGGGACAATTCACCTTGAGTCATATTTCAATGGCCAAATAAGTCACATGGCCACACCTGACTCCAAAGGGGATGGGCAAGTTAAATCCTACCAGGTGTCCAGAGAGTGTGACATAGACAAGTGAATACAAGTAATGAATACCACAGCATGTTTAGCAGGTAGAACAGAGAAGGAACATGGAATATTTAAGTCTGTTCCCTAAAATATGTAGAGAATTTAGGGAATGTTCTGAGTAAAATTTATAGTGCCCGATTCCCTTACAATTTGTCTCAGAATGTCTACATGAATCAAACCTCCAGGGACAATAAGGTGTGTAGCTTCAAAAATTTAGCAGACTCAATGTCTAAAGCAGACTTCACATACCAGGGACCTGCTGGGCAGATTCAGTCAGTCAATGGGTTATGTAGCCCACACTATTTGTAAAAGGATTAAATTAGCTGCTGATATTTTTTAAGTGGAGTTTTCACATACAGTAATTGGCTTTTGGTTTTCTTGAACTCATCATATCTGGTTGGACCTGACAATCATTCCTCCATGGCAAAAGTTGCTTAAAGTGACTAACATTATCCTTTGTAGTTACATCAAGAGCTTTCTCGTTTGCCACTGTCCTTACAACTCACTCTTTTCTTAGATCTGGAGTGTGTTACTTATTGAATAAAGTGACCTATCAGAAGCTGCTACCTGTGTGCCAAAATGTACTGTCCCTTCTTTGGGCTGAAAGCTAGCTATATTTCTCAGCTTTCTTTGCCTTTGGGCCATATGACTCAATCCTCTCCAGTGGAATGTGAATGTGAGGGGAAGTGATGTGAACTGCTTTTAGACCTGGGTTATGCACATCTTCAAATTCTCTGCCTGAGATGTCACTGAACACCTACTCTGGACAGTTATATGCACAAAAATGTAAAAGCATCAATCGTGTTATGCTGTTGAGGTCTATTTTGTACAATGGCATTTAGTTAGCCTACTTAGGCTAACAGCTGAGTCAGGCAGGCCTTTGGGCCTGTGCTCATAATAAACCATTCAGGTGATTTTTGGATATATATGTTTTTGAACATTTTCAGGGACCGAATCATTACAACCTCCTTTAGCTGGGGAAGAGGGGCAGGAGTGAGAAGTTCCAGGCATAGAGGGAAGTAAAAGAAGCAAAATAGAGATATGGGGCCACAAACCTGGAGGGTTTGAGAAAGACTAATTGATTCAGTTTGGCTGCATTTTCAGAAGAGGAGTAGAAGTAAATGCACAATTTTAAAGGAATGAGAATCCCAAGCTAAGAGAATTTAGAGTAAACTATGGAGAAAGAATCAGTGAATCTGGGGGGAATGAGGGGGATAAGAGTGACAGGATACTTCATTTGTTTTAGGGGCCACTAATTTAACATCAGTGTAGACTGTTAAGTAGATGAGTCTGGAGAAAGCAGCACACTCAAGAAGTACTACAGGCCTGCAATTAAGAGAAAGTAGCAGCTACCATTTATTGAGTGCTTTATAAGACTTGGGCCCTAGGCAGATTACCTTCTATGCATTATTTCAATTAATGAAAGTAGTACTATAAAATATCTATTTTATGTACAAGAAAGTTTTAAAATGCTAATTAACTTAGCCCAAATCCTGTGGGTGTACATATATATCCTAGATCCACCGTTCTATCTGTCTGTCTATCTATCTGTCTATCTATCTATTGATTGCAGTATTTCAATGAAGTTTAAATTAATGGTAAATCCAAATCATGTGTGTGTATATATATTCTCGATCCACCATTCCATCTAGACAGACAGATAGATAAATGGATGGAATGGTAGATCTAGGATTTGAACTCAGATAAATCTTGCCTCAAAGTTCTTCCTAATTAACTACTACATTACGTTTTATAACACAGTCTAAGGTAGTAGTGACAAAGGAGCAGACATAAGGGAGAGAAAGAGATGCAGTTGGATTTACCATTAATTTAAACTTCATTGAGATACTGCTAAGCATAAAAAACTGTGCTCAAAATGTAAAACATGGTTCTTGATTACCAAAAAAAGGTAGAGTCCAGTGGCAGGAGCTTTGAGCCAGAGTCAACCTAGACAGTGGTCAGGCCATCACAACATTACTGTGCTCCCTTCCATAAAAAAGGGCATCATGGTAACTGGTATTCAAAGGTGACCCCTAAAGAACTATGCCTCCTGGTATTTATGTTTTCATGAAATTCCCACACACATTGAATTTGAGCTGGCCTGGGTCTAGGTTTATCCAACATCATATGGCAGAATGGAAGCCTTGCTGATTTGTACCTGCCTAGTCTTTAGGAAGACTGGCAATGTCCGTTTCCTTCCTCCAGGAAAGCTGACTTTTGGGAGTGCTGCCACATAAGAAGTTTGGCTACACCACTGGAGATGCTACACGGAGGGACCACACAGAAAGACCGCATGGAAAAGAGAAGCGTTCGGATGGCAAGATGATGAAGAGAGGCTCAGCCTTCCCAGAGTCTAAGTTGAGTCTCCTTATGAATTTGGTGACTTTGTGAAAATTCACAAGTAAGATCAGTAGAACTGATTCCTGACAATTCAGAATGAGGAGAGGTAACAAATGTGGTTCATGGTAGTTGTTTGAAGCTTGTAAGATTTGGGGACTTTTGTTACACAGCAGTTGGTAACTGAAAGAGGGATGTTACAAATTTGTGAGATATTGGAAAAGAGTAAATGGAATTTACTTGAACTACAGGAATTATATGGCTAAAATAACAACAATGCCGATTATAATATTATCAGGCATGTTTTATTCAAATCCTTGATTGCAGCTGAACATTCTTATTGCATCGTGTGTTACTCTGAATTCAGATATACAAAAAACATGCCATGTAGCACTAGAAACAAGAATATCACATCCTTCCTATTATAGCAACATGCATTGGCTCCTAATCCAATGCACTGAGCCCATACGGAGGGTTAAAAACTGTTCCCCCAAACCAATGCTATAAAAAAACTTCCCTGATTTATGCATTTCATCTACTCTAATTATCATCATAGTTAGAAATGCCATTCCTTCACGTATAATGAAATAGTCTGTTCAGACAGCTGTCCAGTTACTTCTTCAAATTCCAGTCATCCATCATCTAAATCTGTACAGAGTGGCATGTGTTATTAACTCATTGCTTAAAGGCTACCTGGTTTTGTTACTTCAAACTATAATTGCTGGTCAGAGGACATTCATTACTACACTGAGTTCTCCTTTCTCTGCCTAAAATAAATGAACTGTATGTGGAAAAAAGGCATCAATTCAGTCCTTTTCCCACCA
This sequence comes from Symphalangus syndactylus, assembly GCF_028878055.3. Taxonomy (NCBI): domain Eukaryota; kingdom Metazoa; phylum Chordata; class Mammalia; order Primates; family Hylobatidae; genus Symphalangus; species Symphalangus syndactylus. The sequence goes on from NC_072429.2 coordinate 20,798,054, forward strand.
CTTATAAGATGCAGATGAGTTGTGCTGCAGGTAAGGCAATTTCTTCTATGGAGTTGACATGTAATAAATATCTGTGGAGTGAACACGTGATCTCCATGATCCATTGCATATTGATTTTGAGATAAAATGAAGGGTTGATTATGAGTCCTAGCTAAATGAAGCGAAACTGACTTGGGCAAGGCAAAATGCATTGTTCTGAGGGAAAAGGAATTTGTCTAATTCGACGGCATTAGAAAGAACAGGGCATGTCTCTTTTTCAGCTGGAACCATGGAGGTTATAGAAGAGAAGAAGGTTCTGGCTGTGCCAGAAACCCTTAAGAAAAAGCGATGGGTGGCCGGGCGCGGTGGCTCACCCTTGTAATCCCAGCACTTTGGGAGGCCAAGGCGGGCGGATCACGAGATCAGGAGATCGAGACCATGGTGAAACCCCGTCTCTACTAAAAATACAAAAAATTAGCCAGGCGTGGTGGCGGGCGCCTGTAGTCCCAGCTACTCGGGAGGCTGAGGCAGGAGAATGGCGTGAACCCAGGAGGCGGAGCTTGCAGTGAGCCGAGATTGCGCCACTGCACTCCAGCCTGGGAGACAGAGCGAGACTCTGTCTCAACAAAAAAAAAGAAAAAAAGAAAAAGCGAAGGAATTTTGCAGAGCTGAAGATCAAGTGCGTGAGAAAGAAGTTTGCCCAAAAGATGTTTCGAAAGGCAAGGAGGAAGCTTATCTAAGAAAAAGCGGAGCAGTATCACAAGGAATAGAGGCAGATGTACAGAACTGAAATTCGAATGACAAGGATGGCAAGAAAAGCTGGCAACTTCTATGTACCTGCAGAACCCAAACTGGAGCTTGTCATCAAGATAGAGGTATCGGTGTAAGCGCAAAGGTCTGAAAGGTGTTGCGGCTCCTTCGCCTTCATCAAATCTTCAACGGAAGCTTTGTGAAGCTCGACAAGGCTTCAATTAACATGCTGAGGGTTGTAGAGCCATACATTGCATGGGGGTACCCAAATCTGAATTCAGTAAATGAACTAGTCTACCAGCGTGGTTATGGCAAAATCAATAAGAAGCGAATTGCTTTGACAGATAATGCTTATGATTGCTCGATCTCTTGGTAAATATGGCATCATCTGCATGCAGGATCAGATTCATACTTATACTGTTGAAAAACGCTTCAAAGAAGCAAATAACTCTCTGTGGCTCTTCAAATTACCTTTTCCACCAGGCAGAGTGAAGAAAAAGACCACTGATTTTGTAGAAGGTGGAAATGCTGGCAACAGGGAGGACCGGATCAACAGGCTTATTAGAAGAATGAACTAAGGTGTCTACCATGATTACTTTTCTAAGCTGGTCAGTTAATAAACAGTGCCTGCTCTCAGATTGAAATAAAAAAAAAAGAACAGCGCATCATAGTCACAAACTTTCTTTTTTTAAAGACAACGTTAAAATATATTTTCATAAAATAATCTTAAACTTTCTACAAATAAATTGTCAGTTTTGGAAATGCAAACAAAATATTTGAGAAGTATGGGAGGTTCTTCCTCATATACACACAAGCCCTGTTAATATGATAGGATTCTGGGCCTAGAAAGGACTATGCTTATATATATGTATAATTTACAGGTGAAAATTGGCATTATTACTGGTGTGAAACTTGGAAAGTCACCGTTGAATAAAAAGGCTGTGAAAGTTTACTTTTTCTCATTGTTTTGTGTAAAAGTAAAGACCTACATAGACACACAAACACACAGAGAAACAAAATCTATAAAAGAAAAGTGAAATGTTTCTTTTATTTTCTCCCACTCACACTTCTACTCCCCAGAGATAAATGGTGTTAACAGGTATATAACGTTTCAAACACATTGATGAATCCACGCAAACAGACAGCAACATAGACACGTACGTAAAAGTGTGGGGTTATGAGAGACATGTTTTTCTGCAACCTGCTTTTTATAGTGACCAGTAACATATAATGGATCTTCATCACTGTCAGTGCATACAAAGCTACTTCACTTCTTAGATGGGTTTGTTGTTATTCCAAAGGCTGGGTGAAACAATTTATTTAATGCTTTGTGTAGTGATGGACATTTATGTGATGTCAAATCGTGTGAATACTTCTGTGGCAAGATAATAACAATAATAATAATATTTATCATTGCAATAGCTGACATTGTCACATACTATGCACTAAGCACTGTGCTAAATGCTTTATGTGCTTAGTCTTCTTAGCAACCTTTTGAGGCAAGCATTATTAATTATTCTTTTTAGATGGAGATTTGGAGGCTGGGGAAAGGTGGCGCATTGTCTATGTGACACAATTAGTCCTCAACAGAACTACGATTTGAACCCAGATTTGTCTGTGCCTAGATTTTTAGCCACCACACAAAACTGTCCTAAAAAAATTTCAATAGAATTACTGAGTAAAAGGACATGTCCATTTAAACTTCTGCAGCATACTATTCCATTTTAGTCTACTCAAATATTTAGTGTATTAAGTACATTCATGTAACTAAAAGATCATACACTCATTTAGAAATAATGATGTATCTACTCTAGCATTTCATGAAACAGTTTTGAGAGAGCTCATTTCATGTGTCACTGTCATTAGTGTGTTCATAATCACCAGAGTTACTTTTGAGTCTTCCTGCCTAGCTTTTCAGCACACATCATTTTGACTTTCATTTAAGTCGAAGGGGACATAAGACTTTTTGAAACTAGTGTGAATCTGTCCATGACAATTTTATCCTTAGGTCTAAGTAGCCACTCACATTATATTAGAGCATTTTTTTCTATTTTTTATTCTTCCTATAAGTGCTATATCTGCTTTCCAACATAAAACCAGTTACTGAATTGTCCTTAAAAAGTGATATAAAATCTTTAATAAATACACAAACATATAGACTAGCAGAATGAAAACCTGCGTTCATTAAGTGCCTTTATTTTTATTTTGCTCAGGAAAATGTAGGGAGGTTCCTGGATCTAGCAATAAACTTACTAGATCCAGAGAAGGGTCAAATGATATGGAGACACACACACACACACACACACACACACACAGAGAGAGAGAGAGAGAGAGAGAGAGAGAGAGAGAGAAAAGAAAGAAAGAAAGAAACAAAGAAAGAAAGAAAGCGAGAAAGAAAGAAAGAAAGAAAGAAAGAAAGAAAGAAAGAAAGAAAGAAAGAAAGAAAGAAAAAAAGAGAGAAAAAGAAAGAGAACCAAATCAAATCACAACAAAACAGAAACCAAAGCTGGGCAATTTTGTCATATCCAAATTTAATAGAAAAGGAAAAGGAAGGAGCAAAGTCACATACAACAGTTAGTTCACCAGATTAAGAACTGTTGGTTTAGGCCAGGAGTGGTGGCTCATGCCTATAATCCCAGCACTTTGGGAGGCCGGGGTGGGCAGATCACAAGGTCAGGAGTTCAACACCAGCCTGACCAACATGGTGAAAGCCCATCTTTACTAAAAATACAAAAATTAGCTGGGTGTGGTGGCATGCACCTGTAATACCAGCTACTCAGGAGGCTGAGACAGGAGAATTGCTTGAACCCAGGAGGTGGAGGTTGCAGCGACCCACGATCACGCCACTGCACTCCAGCCTGGGTGACACAGCAAGACTCTGTCCCCCAAAAAAAAAAAAAAGGACTGTTGGCTTAAACTGATTAAAGCATCATCAGTGTATCAAATATTTAGAGATTTGGATTGTAAGCAATGGAGACCCACTCTGATAATTTGAGCAGGAAAATAGTTTATTTACAAGACAGCAAGTAACTCACATAATCTTTAGGAGGGCTGAAGATCCAGGCTTGTTGATTACATTGCTAGGAAATTATAGTAAAATCCACAACTCACACCATAGACCTGGTCCTATGATAACTGCATTGTCACTACCAAAGAGCACAGACCGCACGCTTCTTTCCAGCTGTGTTTGTTCCTAGCTCTATGGCTAAAAATACTGCCACTGCTGCCTCTAAAAACTGGATGAGGCCACCAGAGACATATTTGCAAGACTGGGTTTCTATGTAGTATCTGTTTTTTTTTTTTTTTTTTTTTTTTTTTTTTTTTTTCATGACATTGGCTTTTTGTTCAAAATCCAGGCACCTGGTCTGATTGGTAGTCTATATCATTTGTCAGTGCTGCTGTTAGGGAGACTGAGAGGTCCATTATCTGCCATTCTCTTGGTTTTTTGACTCACAAGTTCACGTATGGAAAGGTGGGTCAGTTGCTGGGGCTAGTGAAATAATACAGCATACTCTGCCATCACCGAGTAGAAGGATCTTTTTACATCATTATTCTCTCTATGCTATAATTTTATCAGTTTGGAAATAATGACTCTTATTTGTTGACCAAAAAAATGAGTTTTTCTTATTAAGGATATTTGCATTCCTTACAATTCTTTAAATAAGTAATTATAGACCATATTGCATGTAATTTCTGAGATGGTTACAGTAGAGAAGAGGTTGACTTTAAGCTTCTTGAAGGATAAGTTGTATAAACATTGGCTCATCAGTCTCATAAAGGAGTTCTATTTCCTGCACTAGAACTGGCAACAATTTCATGAGAGCAAAGTGTTCCTATACATACTGTATCAAGCTTTCTCATAATCATAATATTTGGAACGTCTGTGGCGCTCTCCTCTTTCAAAGTACTTTAACAAACATTAGCTATAATTGTAAAGAGCTTTAGGATCCTCAGGGATGAAAAGTATTGTATAAATGTGCCATGTAACCATGCCTATTACTTCTGTACATTGCTGCATAAATTATCAGAAAATGACTAAATGGATTTCAGTCTCATGCACTTGAATGTTAATTGGGAAGAAAAATCTTCTTTCACCAGTTTGGAGATGACAATTATATCACAGTCTATTTGCCTTTGTAGGTATTCACTCTGTTAATCTTGACAGATTATAACCTCAGGTGCACTCTGTGTCTGGAAGTCTTTGTGTGTATCTTGACACAAGGTTTAGTGTCAATTCTGATGTTCAGTCTGCTGTGAAGACATGCTACAGTATCTGCGGCCTTGCTATATATCACTCTTGTACATGTATCTAGACTCTGCTGAAGCAGAGAATCTAATCCAAGCAGTTATTACTTCACTGAGCAGCCATAATGCTTCTGCGAGTTTTGTTATTGTTTGGTGATGGATTTCAATAAAGAAATTTAAAATGCTATGTTAACAATTTTTTAAATATCAAATTCTACACTTTTATTGAGAGATAAGTTTATTAACAGTTCTTTCTTGATAGCATGCCAAATACAGTTTGTTGATTCCTGAAGTTTACTTCTCATTCCACAAAGTTTAATTTTTAAACAATGGCAGTCTGTATTTTAGCTTCTTTTAGTTTTGCAGGCATGAGGAAAAAAAAAATCAAATAAGCATAAGGCTTGGCTATTTTAAAAAGAGTTTTCAGATTTTCTGAAATACTACTAATTTTCTTGCCCTTGAATTCTAATATCCAAACTACCACCATAATTAATCCTTTTTAACATCTCCATTTCATACTTTATTTTCTTATTGAACAAGGCTAGTCTTGACATCTCATGGACCTTCTAAACTATACTCCCACCATGGGTCAAGAAATTCAGTTCTATATTATTTAAATAGGGGTAAGAACCCTCTCACTATTAAGGGCTCACGTCTGAAACATTTCTCTTGAGCCAAAATGGGCTGTTGCAACCTGACCTACTTTAGGTTCAGCCTGGCTTTTGGTCCTTTCCCGTGGATGAGTGAAGCAGGCCTGGTGTAACACAACAGGCATCAGTAGAAATTTCAGGGATATGGAGATCATGGCAGCTAAGGAAGATTATTAGCATATGTGAACATGAATTTTGAGCTGATACAGCTTCTAATTTGAAAGGGAGCCCAGAAATGCAGAATTTTCAAATAGCGACAGTATAGTTGGAAAATAATAGCACTGCACAAATGCTTCTGTGGACATTTCGTCTGGAGATGGAAAACTTTACAACCATGGTTTTCCTTCTTTCCTTGACTTCTAGTTTGACTTCTAGCACCCTCATCTCTGTTACAGCTTTGATACTCCCCTTTTTCTTTGCTTGACAGTTCTCTTTCTTTTTTTTAAATTGTACTTTAAGTTCCGGGATACGTGGGCAGAACGTGCAGATGTGTTACATAGGTATGCATGTGCCACGATGGTTTGCTGCATCTATTAACCCGTTCTCTCAGTTCCCTCCCCTCTCTCCCTGCCCCCCCCAACAAGCCCTGGTGTATGCTGTTCCTCTCCCTGTCTGCTTGACAGTTTTCTTCTGACTTCCCTGGCTGGCTCTGCCTCAGCTCACAGATTCCAAACCTTGGCAGTTCTCCTAGGCTGCACTCCTGCAGGTGTACCCCAACTTGGTGATGGGGTCTCCCACAGCCACCACTTAAGTTTAGGCAAGTGACAGTTTGTGCTTGAGCTATCATGATAGTCCTCAAACCATTTGCTTTGTCTCCAGTTTCTCTCTACTTTAATATAAACTTCCCACAAGTGACAGATTAATCTTCCCCATAGCGGCTTTCATTGTATCACTATCTTGCTCAAAATCCTTTAATTGCTTCGCATTTCATAGAGGAAGAGATTTAAAATCTCACATTAATAAATTGTAGTCCATCATAAGGGCTTACCATGGCCCCCATCACTGTACTAAGTGCTTTACATGCATTATCTCATTTAATTATCGCATTGAGGTAGATATTATTATCCTCATTCTATGGGTGCAGAAACTGAGGCTAATCTCCCATTGACCTCATTTTATATAATAAAAATATATATAATCCTGCAATGGCCTGGAATCATATATTTAAAAATGAAAAAAAATCTCAATTTCTCTCCCAGCTCTACAAATTACCAGCTGGGCATCTTTTTCAGAGAGTCACGAAAACTCTCTAAGCCTCATCTTCATCATCTAGAGAATAGGAAAAACAATGCCTATCCCTCAAGGTTATTTGGGATAAAAGAAAATGATTTAAAATAGTACTCCAATTACCTAAGTTGATATTATTAATGTAAAGCAAAATATGAGTTTGCATATCTTACTAAATTAAATGTCTAGGAAGAATACACAATGAAATACATGTTGGTGGAACTGCAGATTGCCTACATAATGTGATTTCACAGCTGATCACATGACTACTGTAGCTCCTCCTCCGCCTACCAACTCCACACACACATTTATTGAGTGCACTTTATATGCTAGATACCGCATTTACAGGAAAGGCAGATATTCAGGATGGCTTCCAGTTTTCTGTGATAAGAATTAGAGGAGGAAGAGTGTGTTTATGGGGGAGAAGAGATTGAGCTCAGTTTTGAACATGTTAATATCTGTAATTTTTGAGTGGACTTCTTAGAAGAGTATCCAAGAGGACCAACAAAAAGTTCCATGGCTCAGAAAACAAAGCAGGGCTGGAGATGAAAATATGAGAATTTTACACACATGAATTTTTATTTAGTGTCATGGGACAGAATAAGAACACCTGGAGAGAGAATCAGAAGAATCTGAAACCAAGAATCCTGAGTACAACATTTAAAGGTCAGATAAGGAGGAGGAGCCAGGAACAGTGACAAGAAAAAAAGAAGCCAAAGGTGGTGCCACAGAAGAGGCTGTTTTCAACTATACTGGAAGATTCAGAAGGGTTTCTTGTGATCTTAGAAAAACAGGTATTAATGAAATGGGGAGAAGAACCTGGACGCGATGATTCAACTCTCTTCTTATGATATGGGAAACTCTTATTCCAAATGCTGTATCCTTTTAAACTGCTGTTACACACTTGTGGTTGGTTTTTGGGGGGAAATCATGAAAATATTGATTATCTGAAGGGCCATGAGAACATTAGGGACTGTGAAGTGTGTGTTTTTGAATATTTGGCTACAGGCTCGGGGAGTGAGGTCTAATAAGATGGGTGGGACTAACTACAAAATCTTGCTGTATTTTTGCCAAGAGACTGACCTGGTTTTAGTTTTCTGGAGTTTTCATAACTGCTAAAATATGCCTCATTTCATGCTAGTGTTGAAATGGCCTTTATCTTAGAAATCAAACAAGGAGACAAAGCTCCCTTAAAAGTTTGATTTCTCAGGGAAAATGGCTAATCAGCAAAATAGCATCTTCTTTTCTCCTGAGTGCATAGTATGCTGATTTGATTTCTAAATGCTATGGGTACCATCAAAATGCTGATGAAATCAACTCTGTACACCCTGCCTTAGGGGCAGTACTTGTACCCAAAAGTAAGAAGCAGTGAAAAACAGGCTTGTCCACACATCTGTCCTACCCTTTTCTCCCTTTTCGAAAAAATTTCACTGTTATTGTTGTTGCTCTCCATTTATTTTTTAAGAGCGTCTGTTAGCACGATGCACTGTTCAAGTCCTAGGGACATATCAGTAAACCAGAGACAAAAATACCCTGCTCTCATGTTGTTTATAGTCTAGTGGGAAGTAGGTTAAAAGATTACTTCTAGAAAAGAAAATCACGCACACCCCCAAATGTGTTACTCTGTGAGTGCACTTCCCAATTATAATTCATTAATATTTATTAGCTCATTGGTACTAATTTGTTGTTAGATTATCTAGCTGAAACATCAGAGAGTAGGAGTTGATGGAAATGGAAATAGGGAAAGGTAAATTTTGAAAGCAGGGGTAGACAAAATTTTGAAAAGATTAGAAAAATGGCAGAAGAACATCTGTGTTCTTGATGTAGAAAAACATGAGTTGGAAAAAAAAAAAAGAAGACCAAGGAGATCAGATCATTTTCTACTATTTCCTGTCAGTTAAAAGCACTGAGAATTTGGTATTGCTAGTTTAAGCTGGTGGAGATTTGAGGTAAACACAACCCCGCTAACGTCACAAGTTTGCTAAAAGTTTATGCAGCTGGAATGCATTCAAAACACCACACCCTTTTCACTTAACACCAATAAAGACTCCCGCTATCCAAGACTTAGTGGACTGGAAGGACAAATAAGAAATAACATCTAAACAATCTGTACTAGTAAAGAAAATAAGGTGTCAATAACTCCAAATATTCCACATTGAACTGATCAGATATTTCTGAAATCAGTGGAGACTGTCCAACAAAATTCTGTCTCTGAACATTACTAAGCTCTTAGCATATCTTCAATTCTCATTCCTTTGAGATTTGCATGTTGAGAAAATGATTTATGAAATGACTTATGTTATAAAGACTTTAACCCAGTCTGGCAAACAAGAAAGCTAATTAGTGGCAATGATTTACTTCTGATTGGAAATTCATAATTTGCTGGGTCATGACCTGTAATTAATATATTTTCTGCATTTCTTTCTTTAAGATAATTGATGGGGCATATTGAGTGTTGCTTTAGGAAAACTTGTGTCTTAAATACAATTAAAATTAAAGCATAATCTTGTGTAGGTAAATTATGTTAGATAATTCAAATCAAACAATCTTCAGGGTCTCATAACAGAAGAATTACATGTCTTATTTAAAATCATACTGAATAAACATAACCTCATAGAAAACACACTTCTTTGTTTCCTGAAATGGCATTAAAATAAATAGTCATAACAACTCATTGCTAGAGAGAAAATATTCTCCCAAGTTACCAATTAGTAGAGTACAATGTGTCAACCAAAAATAAATTTGGAAGGCCTCCCCAAACTATCTGAATGGACTTCCTCCTCAGCCAGGGCTCTTTTATCCTTTAACCTGAGAGACTGTTTCAGGCCATACCAGGAAGTGGAGTCAGACATGCCTCATTATACCTCTGTGGCCTTAACATCAACACAGACTTTAAGTCTGATCAGAAACATTTTACAACCTATTCTCTCTAAAGCCTATTACCTAAAAGCTTCCTCTGCAAATAATAACTTGGGTCTCCATAATTACCTTAACCCAGGCATTTCTTTCTATTAATCCCAGGTCTTTAAGATAAACCCAACCAATTGTCAACCTGAAAAATTTTAAATTTACCTATAAGCTGGAAGCCCCACTTCAAGGTGTCCCACCTTTCTGGACCACACCAGTGTATTTCTTAAATGTGTCTGATTGAAGACTCATTTCTCCGTAAAATGTATAAAACCAAGTTGCACCCTGAACATCTTGGGTACATGTTCTCAGGAAGTCCTGAGGGCTGTGTCACAGGCTGTGTGGTTACACATATTTGGCCCAGAATAAATCTCTTCAAATATTTTACAGAGTTTGACTCTTTTCGTCAACAATTGAAACTAGTAAGAATATTTATTGAGTTTTTTTGTATTGAGAAAATTTTACAATAAGGGATTGAAAAAATAATGTAATAAAAATACTTCTACCTAACCAGAACTATTGCTAACATCTTTTATATTTGCTTCACCTTTGTTATTAATAAAGTATTATTGAGACAAAGTCATATGTGTCCTCCTCACAGAGGCAATCATCATAAATTATGCTGAATCCATTTTTATGATCTACTTTTTTGTACATAATTGATATATTTTACGAGGATATTTTCTAAAATTTTACATAAATAGCATTCTAGTGTATACATTATTCTATAGTTTGCTTTATAAATCAATATCATGGTTTTTAAATCTATCAACGTGTGTTTTTTCTTGTATATTCTATTTCTACTAACTGCCATATGTTCCCATTTCCAAACACACAAACATACATTTTTAACTTATCCATTAGGTAAATGATAGACATTGAGTTCTTTTTCTTTTTTTGTTCTTTCAAACCGTGTTGCCATAAATATCCCTGTACATCTTCCCCTTGTGAGCTTGTATAAATGTTACTTTACAGTATAAACATAAAGGTGGAATTGCTGGTTATGTACATTTTCAATTTTACTGATAATGCAAAATTCCTCTCCAAAACTGTTATTTCAATTCACCTTCCCACAAGCAGAATTGGAGAGTTAGCAGTCATTGCCAATCCTTCATATTGTTAGACTTTAAAATGTCTGCCTGATTTTATTTTACCTCTTATTTATTTTATTCATTTTGTGGATGTTTTGCATGTCCCTCATTATTCGTAAAGCTCAGAATTGCTTCCTAAATTAACATGCTGTTTGTCTTTCTCTTTTGTGGATTGTCTGGTCATAATCCTTTGTTGATGCTTCTTTTTTTAAAATGCATCTTATAGAATTATTTGCCTCTCTAAAACATCTTAAAAAGAAAAATACCTCTGTAAAATCAGAATTGATACGAAATATAGGAAGTAAAGGTACGGCCTTTCACTTAAACTCATTTGCCTCCCATTCTGCCCAGATCCTATTTAAAAGTGCTTGGGAATTATAAAAGTTTTATAAAAACAGGGCTTCATTCTGCAAGTAGTCTGGTATTTGCTAAAGTCTTCAAAATAATTTCATTTAGAACCTAGAGGCTTTGCGCAGGAATTGTCCTGTCACTTACAAATATGCCCACACCAGCACTGACACTGCTTCTAGCAGTCCTTTTTAGGAGTCTGCAACCAAGTGAAATCTGGCATATGTCAAAGTGATGGGTATGAAGAGATTCAGTGCTCTTAAATAACATCATTGTTTTGTAAGGACTGAACCTTATACAAGAGTTTCCTGCAATCTGATTCTTAGCAACAAATAGCTCAAAAATCTCCACAGGTTCTTCTCATGATTGTTGCAGAGATGCAATTAAAAGGGAAGTCAGAAGGCATGCAAGGGGAATTTCCAGAGGATGCTGGATGAGAGAAAGAACTTGAAATTGTGAAGTCACATATATAGAACAGTAAAATGCAGCAGATGAGAATTAAAATCAATAAGTGGATGGTGAAACATTCTAAACATACATGCGTGCAGGTATATATCCATACATATGCATGTATATGTAGACATGCACTTTTGTATGGTTCTGAAATGTATCAATATGTGTCAAATGTGTTTTTTAATCAAAATCATGGTTTCAAAATCTATCAATATATATGTTCCATATATAGTGTATTCCTGTCAACATATATATTTTCATTCACGTGTGCTCAGGCACACACATGTAGAAGGGTATATTCTACACAGACACACATACATGATTTGGAGGACTCATTCAGCAGAACATGAATATCTAGCAAACAGTTTGATGAGTCTGTAATATTTACATCCAAATTTATTTCATTTGCCCAAATGAATCACTCTTTACATAACCTATCTGGAAAGGATTCTTTTAGGTAAGACTTGTCAATATGATTAGAATTTAATATTTATATAACCCCAACAATGCACTAGGTACTGTAATGTTGATGAAATTGGAGCAAAGTTGTAACTTTCACATTTATCCACCTAAAGATAATATTTTTCAGCCTCTGACTACTGTATTTTCAGGCACTGAGAAAAATCTTTTTTGAGGCTGCTTTCTAAACATGCAAAGATTAAGTTTGCTCACTTATATTTAGACAGTAACTACATAGGTTATAAGACTTGAAGAATAATAAAAATGAGGTGAGAGGAAAACTGGATGTGGAGGTAGTAACAATGCCTTACATTTTTAGGAGAGAATAGAAAATATAAAATCAGATCCAGCACTGGAGAATTAAAACAGAGTTTTAAGTAAGTTGCTGTCATAAAAATCAATTCAGCAAATACTCATTAAATAGGTGCTGTCTGTATTCTAAGTTCACCCCTAATTAATTGGTTTAATAAATCAATTGCTTTAGTGAAATAATAATAGTAAAATATAGTAATATATATATAATAATATAATAATCATATAATTATAGCCCATGGGGCAATTTGATCATGTGTTTTATAATTCAAACAAAATTAGCTGAACTGTGAGTTACTAAGTAGGAGGGGATTGAAGTTAATGAGCATTATGAAAAGGCAACATGGCATTTGAAGACATCTGTGGATTATACCATTGTTATTTAATAGACCAAAAACATCATGGGATTTACAGTCCAAGTTTTTTTTTTTTTTTTTTTTTTTTGAGATGGAGTCTCGCCCTGTCACCCAGGCTGGAGTGCAGTGGCGTATTCTTGGCTCACTGCTACCTCCACCTCCGCGGTTCAAACGATTCTCCTGCCTCAGCCGCCCGAATAGGTGGGATTACAGGCGCCCGTCACCACGCCCAGCTAATTTTTGTATTTTTAGTAGAGTCGGGGTATCATCATGCTGGCCAGGCTAGTCTCAAACTCCTGACCTCATGATCTGCCCACCTCGGCCTCCCAGTGTTAGGATTACAGGCGTGAGCCACCGGGCCCGGCCCTATAGTACAAGTTCTTTAGGCTGTATCTTCTCCCTGCTAGAAGCAAATTTTTAAAGTTTGAATAAGTAACTGTGCATCAGTTTCCTCATCTGCAAAACTACTATTCATTCTCAGTGTCATGAAAATCAAATACACTGCATATGCCAAAGTACATTAAAGTTATTAGTAAACTCACATGCAAACATTACCTGTTATAATACCAAAACTTACATTCATCAGGAAATGCAACTCAGCCTTTCCTATTAATATCCTTACCAAGTGGCTAGAAAGTTGTCTCCTATAACTTGGGATCAGAATATCAAAATCTGATGTCAAAGGCTGCACGATGTCCTTCCTTTTGAAAGAAATCTTTCAGTCTGTCAGCCAGTCATTTAAGAGTAGGTAATTTTATTGAGTGCTCTCTCTGCCAGGATATTGAATTCCTTCACCCATCTGAAAAGCTTTGTGTTATCTTTGAGTCCTAGCTCTCCTTTGTGTTCCATGCCTATCTGTTATGAAACAGCATGGGCAGCCTCCATTGCACCTGACTTTGCCGTTCTGGACCCATGAGCTCAGCTGTATTTCACTTCCTGTTTTTGATGTCCATGAGATTGCTAATTCTATCATCATATTAAAAAAGCATTACTCCAACCAGTTTCAAGGTGTTGCTGATCCTTACAACCAACATAGCCATAACCAGAATACTTTCTGGCTTCACACCTTCACATATGATCTATTTTATATGGAAACTATATTATTTGCTTTGACCCCCTAAAACTCTATGTCTTTGCTTGTGTATTAACCTTTTTATTCTTACCTGTTGGAATTTCAGTTCTTCCTAAAAAGTTCAGTCTAAATGCTATTGCTTTAAAAAATCTTGTTTCATTCTAGTCACCAGCTGTGAGATTTTACATCACCCTCTTTTGTTTAACATCTCTTGTAATAATTCCTTTCCTGTATGTTATTACATTTACTATGCTATATGCTACGTTTAATCCTTTGCTATATGTTACTATACTTCGGTCACTCTTTACTCATTTTCCATCCCTCAACCTCAGGCACCAGATACATATTTCTTACTCATTTCTAAGATCTACACATGCAGGATGGTGTCTTAGTCACGATAAGGATAGATGTTTGTAAAAGAAATAAATGGATAAAAATATGAAAGAATGAGAACAACACTATATTACAGGACCCTTTGTAGGAAAAACTTAGAATGCTGAAAATGTATTCAGGAAAACGTTAGAAGGAAATAAAAAAATGAACATGTGCTGCTTTTTCTGGAAGTCCTGCTTTTGGAAAATATTTTAGTGTCTTTTTTTGTCCTGTTCTTTTCAGTGTTCTGGTGGGCATGGGGCCATCTGGGAAGCACTCGGGGTCACCAGCAGATGGAAGGACCCTAACTATGGACTCAACACTAATTGAATTTTTAAAATACATTAGTATGATCTGCATTCTGTTTTCCGGCAACATTTCAATAGGAAGGCTTAAAAACCTCCAGCAATCCACTGATGAGACAAATGTCAATGAAAAATTGATAAGTAGCTGTGATATAGCTAGCTGGAGTAACAATAAGTAGAAAGCAATTTAAAAGGAAATGAAGAAGTGAATGCGGATCATATATTGGCCATTAAAATAGCCAATATTACCATCATTCATCCTTCTTAGTTGAGTTTTCTCAGTAGGTGATACCATTTAGTTGAAGAAACCAATTTATCTAGTCACTTCAACTCAATTATTGATGAATTTTGTCTCACTAAGGAGACATGAGGGCCAATAAATGATGAAATCTAAAAGTTGAGCTCGTACTCAATCTTGCCCTATTGAGTTGGAAGAGACCTTAGAAAGCTTTTTTCTTTTTTTGTTTTTCTCAGTTTGCTTCCCACAGAAAGTCTCTTCTGCAAAATCCTTGGCAGGCCATTGCTAACCCCTAACTAGTCAAATGAATGGTTCATTTTGTCATTCAGATTTCTTCTCACACATCAACTAAGGACCTCCCTGATCATGCCATCTAAATCACAGCTATTCTTGAATCATTTAATATAATATTGTTCTCTTTTATTTTCTTCAAGCACTTATTACTTTTTTTTTTTTTTTTGAGATGGAGTCTCGCTCTGTTGCCCAGGCTGGAGTGCAGGCTCCACCTCCTGGGTTCAAGCGATTCTCCTGCCTCAGCCTCCCAAGTCGCTGGGACTACAGGCGCGTTCCCCACCACACCTGGCTAATTTTTGTATTTTTAGTAGAGATGGAGTTTCACTATGTTGGCCAGGCTGGTCTCGAACTCCTGACCTCAGGTGATCTGCCCACCTTGACCTCCCAAAGTTCTGGGATTACAGGCATGAGCCACCATGCCCAGCCTCATGTGCTTATTACTGTACAATGTAGTTAAGTTTATTTATTAGTTTTTTGGTTTATTATTGAGCTTGGTCCAACAGAACGTAAGGTCTACAAGAGCAAGGACCTTGTTTAGATTCCTCAGCAATATGTCCGAATTATAAGGAACACTTCGAGGCGCATGGCAAAAATCCAATTCATATGTGCTGCATGTTGTTGAATAAAACTAACATATATTTGAAACCCACAGTCGTTATCTTGTGAGGCAGCCTGAAGCCTCTATTCCTAGAGGTCTTCTAGTTTTGGAGCTGGAATCTGTCATGCTATAACTTGTCTAATTAGATCCAGTTTGGGCTTCTATAACAATGATGCTGTATCTTAAACTGGATTAATCTAACATCTTAAATTTGATTCATCTCATAGTTGAAGACTCAGCCTCGAGTCAATAAACAAGTTACTGAGTTTTAATCCTTTGCCACTCCCTCTGCTAGGCACTAAGACTACAAAGATGAACAAGATTCAACCACTCTCCTCAAGGAGCCCCATCTCTACAGATGGGTAATGGTTTTCCCCACGTCTTCTTTTTTCTTGGCTTCACAATGAGTTATGTTGCCCATATGGCAATTTAGCATTTAAATGGAGAACACCTTTCTCAATGAAGCTAAAATGATACCTTTTATCTTAAATTGTACAACTTTCAAATGTGAATTATCAATGACAAATCAAATCCCCTAGCTTACACCTCTAAATAACATTGCAAAATATCTTTTCCACAATTAGGAAACATAATTCTGCTAACCATTGTTAGGAATATTTTTGTTCACACAAGTTGAATTCAGTGATATGAATTATATCAGAATTACATTTATGTCCTCTCTATACTCTGCTCTTCTGAATTGTCTTCTTTTAATAAACTCCACTGCAAGAAGATGAATTTGTTTTCAGTTTACAGTGTTTCCAAAGGCATGATATGGAGACCTTGATAGCTTACCAAGTGATAAAATTTTCTATAGGCAACACACATAAATAAAATGATTTGTTTTAACTTGGAGTCATTACAGGCACTGCCAGTTGTATTTCTCTCCATAGCAGAATTAAATAGATGTTTTTATTCTGGCAGAAATCTCACTCCCCCACTTTTGCTTTTGTCTCTCTCCTGAGAGGTATGAGACCTCCTCTGTCAACTCAGACGCTCTTACTGTCACTAGGCAGAAAGAAAGCAACTCTCCATGTATGAGGACTATCGTCTGCCAATAGATTTGGCTGTCAACCACCCAAAAGCACTGTCACTCAGTGTCAAAGCACTAACAACAAAGCAATTATCCGCACAAAAAAGAAAGAGAATCAGAAGACCCAAGTTATGCAGATAAAACAGAACCATTGAAAAATGTAACCAGTGCCTCTGAAAACTAAAGTGTTTTCCTCCTGCTTTTCTTCCCCTCCCCAAATTCTGCCACATCAACCGTAAGGCAGCCTTCACAATTTTCTAATTTGAAGTTTTATATGCATGTCTGATTATTTTTGGAAATAGCAATAAAGTAAATAGTTTTCCATAGAACATACATTCTTTTGTATTAATGGTTCTACCTTATTTCTAGGACAATAATATATTCAGGAGCAATTAAAATTCAGACAAATTTGACTCAATTTATGACAGCCAAGCAGTAGCAGCCTCACAAAAAAAGGTTGTCACACAGGGGATATATTTTTTTCAAATATATTATTTTAATATTTCAGGGATTGGTTTTATAGGGCCATTAAAGCAAACATATTCTCATTGTTTAGGTGCTATTTAAATTCCTTTAAAAATTACAATAATACACAGAATTATCCCAATTTTTTTGGGTGAAAATATATATGAATAGAAAGCAAAAGACAGAAAATATATATATGAGCATGTCAATTAAAATAATTGCCACATGTTGGAGTTATGAGTATACTTTTTAAATTTTTTTTTACTAATATCTATAAAATATATATATCATTTTATAAACAGGAAAATAAGTTATTTCATTTATTTATTTTTTGAGACAGAGTCTCACTCTGTCGCCAGGCTGGAGTGCAGTGGTGCAGTCTCAGCTCACTGCAACCTCTGCCTCCTGGGTTCAAGTGTTTCTCCTGCCTCAGCCTCCCAAGTAGCTGGGACTATAGGCGCCCACCACCACTCCGGGCTAATTTTTGTATTTTTAGTAGAAACAGGGTTTCACCATGTTAACCAGGATGGTCTCGATCTCTTGACCTCACGATTCACCCACCTTGGCCTCCCAAAGTGCTGGGATTACAGGCGTGAGCCACCGCGCCCAGCCCAAGTTATTTTATTTTTGAATAGCTTATCAACAGCCATTACCAGCTATCATTAACCTAAATGTTAATATTTAGGTATGTATCACTCTAGAATTTTTCTTTACATGCTAATATCTATATATATATATTTCATTCATTTACTCAAAGAATGTTGATTGTTTATTACTACGTTCCGGGCTTTGTTCTGCTCCCTACATATAGCAGTAAAAAAATGGGGTGGGACAGAAATCTCTATCCTCCTGGAGCACAGCTGGAAGAGAAAAGCATAAATAAGTAAAATATGAAATATGTACAGAATTTTTTATATTGATGGATGGCATGGAGAAAATAAAAAGAGAGAGAGAAAAAAACAGAGAATCTACAAAACAAGGAGAAAACAAATAACAAAATGGCAGTAGCAGTTCCTCACCTATCCATAATTCTTTGAAGGTAAGTGGATTCAATTCTCCAATCAAAAGACATAGAGTGGATGAAAGGATTAAAAAAAAAATAAAAAAGGACCCAACTATTGGCTGCCTAGAAGAGACTCATTTCATCTTTAAGAACACACATAGACTGAAAATGAAGGTATGAAAAAAGCTATTCCATGCAACTAGAAAACAAAATAGAGCAGGGGTAGCTATACTTAGATACAGGGGATTCTTTTAAATGGACAGAATAGAATTGGAAGCAGAAAAAGAATAAATGAATATTTGGGTTTGATGAAGCTAGGGAAAGTATATTAAACATTGTAACTCTAAATAAAATTTAATGTTTTGGCTACTAATAAGCCCTGTATGTATGAATCAGGAATTCAAATTAATGTTTGCATCCAAATATGGTGAAACAATAGTGATTGCTTAACAAATTAAATTTTCTTCCAAGTTATGTAGTTTTTTTAAAATTTTCATTCCTGTATTTATTCAAAACACTTTTATTAAGTACCCACAGTGTGCCTAAAAGTATGCTAAGCTCCAGGGATACAGTAGTGAAAAGTAAGACCCAATCTTGGCTGTCCTTGGAAATGAGAGTCTACTAGTAAGAACAGATGAAAGCAAGCAGATGAAAAGATAACTCTTGACTAGGATATCAATGTAGTTCAGATTTATTTCTGACTCTATTTTATTCACCCCTTGCCTTTGGCCATGCCATTCCCTTTATCTGGAGCAAATCTCCATACTCTATAAAATGAATGAGATGGGCTAATATCTCAATCTTTAATTTTCATGTGACTCTAAAAATTTTTCTCATGCTTTCATTTGATAGTTTCTAAGGTCTCTTCCTATTAGCCACATTCATATTTCTCACAGAAAGATAACATGGCTTACTAAAAATGCTTTTACACAACATTGAAAATAGATGCTGACATTTTTTCCCACTAAAATCTGTACATTTTACTTAAATCAGTGTCATCATCATCTTTTCATCAGTATTATTATATTTTCCAGATACTGAAATATGTATAACATAATGGGAACATATAATAGAAAAAACACAATTGATAAAATTATTCAACATAATCAGATGTTTAATAATGTGAAACGTTGGAGAGATGCTAAATAATCATTTGTTAAATTGTTAACTAAAATTGTTAATTTAAACATTCACAGAATTTTTAGTGTCCCACATCACTACGTGATATAGATGAAGGAATTATGTGTATATCAGGCCAAAATATGCTGCTTCGGCATATTGACTATTTTGATTTAAAGGCACTTGAAAAACAGCAAGTGCAGGAAGATCACTCTGACCTTTATGTTGTTTCTTTCTTTCTTTTATTTTTTTTTCTTCAAGACCGAGTCTTGCTCTGTTGTCCAGACTGGAGTGCAGTGGCACAATCTCAGCTCACTGCAAGCTCTCCCTCCCTGCTTCAGCCTCCCGAGTAGCTGGGATTACAGGTGCCCACCACCACGCCCGGCTAATTTTTGTATTTTTAGTGGAGGCAGGATTTCACCATGTTGGTCAGGCTGGTCTTCAACTCCTGACCTCAGGTGATCCACCCACCTTGGCCTCCCAAAGTTCTGGGATTACAGGCGTGAGCCACCGTGCCCGGCCTGTGCTGTTTCTTAAAAGCAGGAGATTAAATTTCTATATTAAAGATACCCTCTCTATACTAGAAGAAAAAATGACATTATTATCAAGGATGAGAAGTTGAGGCTGAGAGAATTTTTACAGGCCTTATGAAAATAATTCTTATCTTCTAGCTTCCCCATATATTTTTGTTACTTTTCCACAACATACTACTCTTTGTTCACTTCAGTATATACGTGTGTAACATTAACTGCATCTTTGGGCCTTCATTTCCTTATGAAAGCCCCTGTTTGCTATGTAAAACTTAGGTAAATTTGTATGCTATTCTCCTGCTGATCTGCCTTGTCAATTTATTTCTCAGGCCCAGATGAAAACTCCTATGAGAATGTCTCAGTAAATACAACAGACTGGTTAATGTGTAAAGAATAGAAATTTATTTCTCACATTTCTGTAAGTTCAAGATCAAGGTGCTGGCATTTGGTGTCTGGTTGGGGCCTTCTTGCTATGTCCTCACATGATATAAGGCAGACAGGTAAAAAGGGAATGGGCTTCCCCCACCAATCCCCTTTATAAGGGCACCTAATCCTATTCATAAGTGTGAAACTCTCATGACCAAATCACCTCTTGCAGGCCTCATGTCTTAATACCATCACATTAGCAACACCTAAATTTTAGGGACACATTTAAACTATTGTAAAGAATAGAAGTCCCATTTGCTTCTCCTACAAACATCTGCCATTAATCTAGCTATATTTCTTTGTCCTCTGGGATTTAATTTTTCCAGGTGAATCTTACCGAAATATGAAAATATCTTAAAACAAAAAAGTTATACAATGCCACGAATATTAATTTTGGTCCCCTTAGATAAGTGATATATAATTTTATGAATTATTGATTATCATGAGAATATGAGTCTGTATAAAGAACAGGATTAGGAGAAATACTTTGTACTTGGAATATTAGCAATACTTAATTTTTTAATAGAATGCAAAAATTTCTATTAATACTATGCAGCCATAAAAAAGAATGTGATTATATCCTTTGCAGGGACATGGATGAAGCTATAAGCCACTATCCTTAGCAAACTAATGCAGGCACAGAAAACAAAATATTGCATGTTCTCACTTATAAGTGGGAGCTAAATAGCGAGAACACATGGACACACACAGTGGAATAACACACACTGTGGCCTATCAGAGAGTGGAGGGTGGAGGGTGGGAGGAGGGACAGGATCAGCAAAAAATAACTAATGGGTACTAGGCTTAAAACTTGGGTTATCAAATAATCTGTACAACGAACCTCCATGATTCAAGTTTACCTATGTAACAAACCTGCACATGCATCCCTGAACTTAAAATAAATGTTAAAAAATTAATGAATTTATCTATTATAAGCCCTTTGCTAAAAATTTTAAAATGTAGAATACATTATATAATTCACGTCAAAAGTCTGAATTGTAATACTCGATACTGAAAAGTTCCATGCACATGGCTAGCCATATGCAGAAGCATTAAACTGGACCCCTACCTTTAACCATATACAAATATTAACTCAAGATAGATTAAACGCTTGGATTTCTAAGTTTTCTTATAAGATTCTTACAGCTGGACATTGGCCTTGGGAAAGAATTTGACTAAGTTCTTAAAAGGAATTGCAACAAAAATAACAATTGAAAAGTGGGACCTAATCAAACTAAAGAGCTTCTGTACAACAAAAGAAACTATCAACAAACAGACCACCGACAGAATGGGAGAAAATATTCAGAAACTATGCATCTGACAAAAGTCTAATATCCAGAATCTATAAGGAACTTAAACAACTGAAAAAGCAAAAACCAAATATCCCTATTTTTAATGAAACACACGAACAGGCATTTCTCAAAAGACTTTTAAGCATCAAATAAACATATGAAAAAATGCTCAATGTCACTAATCATCAGATAAATGCAAATCAAAACTGCAATGAGATACCATCTCAAACCAGTCAGAACAGCTATTACTAAAAAGCGAAGAAACAACAGATGCCGGTGAGGTTTCAGAGACAAGGGAATGTTTATACACTGTTGGTGGGAATGTAAACTAGTTCAGCCACTGTGGAAAGCAGTTTGGAGATTTCTCAAAGAATGTAAAACAGAACTTCCATTTGACCAGTAATCCCGTTACTAGGTATATATCCCAAAGAAAATAATTTGTTCTACCAGAAAGGAACATGCGCTTGAATGTTCATCACAGCACTTATCACAATAGCAAAGACATAGAATCAACCTAGGTGCCCATTAACGGTGGATTAAAGAAAAAATGATATATAAACACCATATATATCATCATAAATACTGCACAGTCATAAAAAAGAACAACATTCTGTCATTTGCAGCAACATGGACGCAGCTAGAGGTTATTATCCTAAGTGAATTAATGCAGGAACAGAAAACCAAATACTGAATATTCTCACTTATAAGTGGGAGCTATACATTGGTACTCATGGACATAAAGATGGCAATGGTAGATACTAGGGACTGCCAGAGGGCAGAGGGAAGTAGGAGTAAGGGTTGAAAAGCTAACAATTGTGTTTTATGCTCAGTATTTGGGTGACACGATCAATAGTGGCCCAAACCTTAGCATCACTAAGTATACTCACGTAATAAACCTGCACATGTACCCCCAACCTAAAATAAAAGTGAAACAAATAGCATGTAAAATATATTCCTAAGTAAAACTGTAGGAAGAAATAGAAAATCCTTTAAGCAGAGATGATAATATTTTGGAAACTTTTTTACTATTTTTGGTTTCATTTTCCCTAGTGTTTACTAATAGATTTGGTTTGGTAACTCTCCTTTGAAGATAAACATGTATTCTGTCTTTCAATATGAGAAACAGTAAAATGAGTCAGTGATATATGATTGAATAATGTGAAAAAGCAAAGCCAAAAATTATCAGAGAAATTCCATACTCACTTTGTTGGACTTCTACATAGTAGCCAGGAGTCCATATGTGTGTGTGTGTTTGTGTGTGTGTGTGTGTGTGTTTCCCACAAGGTAACATTAAATATTAAAGAACTTTGAATCTAATTTTGAGATAGAATTCTAACTCCAGGCTGAGGGTGGTGGCTCACGTCTGTAATCCCAGCACTTTGGGAGGCTGAGGTGGGTTGATCACAAGGTCAAAGCATCAAGACCATCCTGGCCAACATGGTGAAACCCCATCTCTACTAAAATTCCAAAAATAAGCTCAGTGTGGTGGCACGTGCCTGTATTCCTAGCTATTTGGGAGGCTGAGGTAAGAGAATCGCTTGAACCCAGGAGGCAGAGGTTGTATTGAACCAAGATTGTGCCACTATACTCCAGCCTGGAGACAGAGCAAGACTCCATCTAAGAAAAAAAAAAAAGAATTCTCACTTCAAGCCAATTCTCCAAATAAGAGAGAGAAATTAGGAAAGCAAAAGTGATTTTCAAAAAGAAATAGATAGGCATGATGTGGTATTGAATAACCTCAGGACCCCTAGACTACATGTCTCTTCTCCCATCATGGGCAGGTGTATTTTATTCATATTTGATGCCCCATCACACAGCACAATGCTGGCACATGGTGTAATATCTGCTAATATTTATCACATTGAAATTAATAAAATGGACTTTGTAAATTAGGGCATCCTGGTTTTACTACAATTTCCATAATCAAACTAGCTATTTGCATTGATGACCTCTATCATAGTTTTCAACTCAAAAATTATATTGTTCTAGTTATTTGGCAGGAAGAACAAACTAAATATTAAAAAATCTTAAACAGTAAATATATCTTCCTTATTTTAGGTAATTCAAATTTTAAAAACCACACACATGCACTTACATATATATACCATACTCACTACATTCTAAATGATTACTTATATTTCAACCCTGGCATTTATGAACAGCTTTGGACTGATATAGAAAAACTCCAGAATGAAGGGTTGTCTTTCATTTCTTCATTTTCCAAGGCATTAAAAATTTATTTTCAAATTATGAGAGAAGCAACTGCTATATTTTATAAACTGAAAACCTGGTGGAAGCTTAGGCTGTAAATTATTTTGTATATATTTTATGTAGTGTTGGAAATATAAAATACATCTATTCTATTTCAGGTTGAGGAAAGCATTATCTTGGGTTTATTTCAAACTTCATGAAAGTTGCTTGCTAGACGTCTCCACTGAAATGATGATGATAATGATATTGATGGCAAATGCTCATCTAGCCTGACCAGACCCTGTTCAAAATGCTTTACATGTCTTAATTCATTTAATTCTAATAGCAATCCTATGAGGCTACTGGTATCCCCATTGTAAAGATGAGTATACTACATTTAAGAAACTTGCCTTGATCAAATAGCTTGTAAATAGCAGAGGTGGAATTTCTTCTGATGCATTCAACTCCACGTTTTTAACTATTATATTAATGATGTCAGTGTTAATAAGACATGTGTATGTGTATATATATATATACATATATATATTCCATGAAAAATACTAAAATATATTAACCAGTGACCAGTACAAAACAAAACAAAAAACAGTTGACTTCATCTTAAAGATTACCTTCCAATTCAGTTATTATAGAACAGGTACTTGGAATTCAATAAGGGTTTTGGGGGTAGCATGAGATCAAATCATTTCCTGGTGTCTAGACATAAAATAATGTAATTCCTTAAAAATTCTAAGAGAAGAATAGTTAATTTTAGATAAAATGACCCTGCCAACTTAATTTTGAAGCAATGAGAATTAAGGATAAATATTTCTCTTTGCACATATTCATTTTGAATGATCGGTTGACAGAGTGCCAATTTCAGTTCACTTGATAATTATTAACAATTTTACTGACTGAATTTTGTACAATTTAATTCTATTTTAAAATGAAATTCTACTCTTATAGAATATTTTCAACATTGTCATCATCTAAAGGACTTATCAAATGTGTTAAATAAATGCAGGTCTAAGTCAAAGACTCTTAGAACCAATGAGATAAAATAAGTCAATATTTACAAAGTAAGCTAAGCATTTCTGCTTTCCAGTATACATTTACTAAAAGCAAAATTGAAAGTATAGAAAACGTATGTGGCTTTCTTCCATATACAAAGATAACATTAATTATGTAAACTAGGAGAAAAAGTCACCAAACAGTTCATTGCTAGCAAGTCGAGCTTGAAATAGTAATAGATGGTAACAGAGACCAAAAATTAACACTTGGACGGATTTCAAATTTTGAGAAGAAAAAGACAAATTTTACCTATGTTCTCTGATATTGTGCAAGTGAAGACAACACGCTGGCATTTCTGGAGACTCCTTGGTTGAAAAGGGTTCATTCTTCAGGTAGATCCCCAAATGGTTTTATAATAGTTTGAAGGGGTCTAGAATATGCCACTGTGGCATAAAAATTATTTTATGCTGAAGGCATTTCAGTCCCTGAAATACCTTCTCTGCTTAAAAGCAGAGTCTCCCAGAAGAACAAAAAAACCTCAATTGTCATAAAAGCTCTTCCTAGGAGTAACTCTGATCATCTCAGAGAAGTCAGCACCATACCCAAACAGACACTGTGACAAAGTATTATATCTCCCATTTATTCTCCTGAGGGCGCATTTATCTTTCCCCAAAGTCACTAGTTTTCCGATAAGTGCCCCTTACCCTCAACCTCGCTTCTCATCCCTTTCACCAATTAAGATGGTATCTAAGCCTCAAATTCTAACCACCACTTTAAGTCACATGTTTCTGTGAAGTTGCCACATGTATGCATATGATTAAAATCTGTTGTTGTTGTTTTTTTTTCTCTTACTCGTCTGTGAATGTGAGTTTGATTGACAGGCCCCCAATATCGGAACACAGAAGGAGGGAAGAAAAGGTTTTTTTCCTAGACAGTTTCTTTTTGTCTTTGGGTCAAATGGGCCAGACTCAGAGATGAGTTCACTAAGAAAAAAAAGAAGTCCTGATTTCTCCCTTGCTCTGCATTTTACTGTAGCGATCCAGCTGTCCTATTAGAACTTTTATAGATCTGCTTTTATTTCATTTTAAAGGTGTGGGTCTCTACCTGGTCATTTTTTGTTTGTTCCATTTTTGTTTGCATTTTTTTTGTCTTATCTCTTGCACTTGCAAATCTAATAGCTGGAAATATAAAAGTAGTCCAGAAACTGTGTCATGTTTAGTGCATATGAATGGGTTTCTTAGAGTCTTTGCCAATTTGGGTATCTCCCAACTTGGAAAATCTCCCAGATGGGTGCACTTTAAAAAGTTATGTCATTCTTCAAGTTGTTGTTGACAAATGTTTCTGTGGATGCTAATAAATATAAATGCTATTTCTTTTTAAGACTAAGGATAGAAGTGGAGCATTTACAACAGCACATTTGAGATTTTTATCAGCCGAGAGTAAAAAAGGGCCTGGGAGAGAGACAGAAACATTACAATTGTATTACAGAGATTAATTCGTGTGTGGGCTGTACTGTGGTATGGGTTTCTGAAGGATTCTAGCCAGAGCGTGGAAGTAGGGCCGTGTCTGTGTGCATGTGGGAGAGGTTAACTCACATATCTAAAATTTTAAAATAAAAAAAGTACTCCTGGCCAGGCGCGGTGGCTCACGCCTGTAATCCCAGCACTTTGAGAGGCCGAGGCGGGTGGATCACGAGGTCAGGAGATCGAGACCATCCTGGCTACCACGGTGAAACCCCGTCTCTACTAAAAAATACCAAAAATTAGCTGGGTGAGGTGGTGGGCGCCTGTAGTCCCAGCTACGGGGGAGGCTGAGGCAGGAGAATGGCGTGAACCCTGGGGGGCGGAGCCTGCAGTGAGCCGAGATCGCGCCACTGCACTCCAGCCTGGGTGAAAGAGCGAGACTCCGTCTCAAAAAAAAAAAAAAAAAAAAAAAAAAGTACTCCTAATTTGAATTGTGTTCCTATTATTAGCATTCATCCCAAAAAAATGGAATCTTTGGGTTTGCTAATCTGATTTTTCCCAAACTGCACTCAAAATATTCAAAATCTTCACTGGGTGGCAGATGGGAAAGAATGAGAAATGAGGACAGGTTCTCATCACCTGAATAAAGCACAGGATTTTCTACAGACACACACAGTGGAGAGAAAATAGTCCCAGCTCATCACATTATCCTGAATCTGAGTAGAGAAATAATCCCATTTCTTACAACTGGGTTTTTTCCAATTTCTCTTGCTTCATTTAAACAAACACTGGGAAAAGAGAAAGAAAAATAGAAAAACTAAGTGACTCAAAACAGAGATCCAAATAACACAATTTCTAAAACACGATAATTCCTTTGGAAGTTCAAGGTTAGGAGAATATCAAATTGATTCAAAATAAAATATGCATTAATATTTAATATGATTTTCTCCTGTCCCTGTGCCAGTCAGACATTTGGTCCCTAGCATGACATTAATGAGCCTGTGAGTTCCTTGAGACAGACACCATGTCTGCTTTATTTCTTCATACCCCATGGGAACTATCCCAGTGAGTAGTATTTAGAAGGTACTCAATATATATTTGAAGAGAGAAATCATAAATAATTGGCCCCATATTTGTTTCAAACATGGCTTTGCTTCCATTCAAAATTAGTCACTTGCCACAGCTCTGGAAATCTCTAGATTGTCAATGAATAAATATAAACAAATACAAATCATTATTTTATTAACAAGATTAAGGACTAAACAGGGTAGTTGCTAAGGCCATTTCTAGTAATAAGATTTTCTTGTCTTTGGAGGCATCTGTCCATATTCCCTTTCTTGTGATTAGAGAGAAAAAAAAATGCACTATAATAGTTTTGGTCATGTTTTTCTATTTTCAGGGTGGTTTTTTTGTTTTTGTTTTTGTTTTGTTTTCTTTGAAGTGGAGGGGAGTCCGTGTAGAAGTGCTGGCAATTGCAAATAAAAACTATTGCGTTGCTTCAGGTTAAATCACTTACCCTGCTGTGAAGCAATTAGAATCATTTTGCTATTGAGCACAGCTAGGTGCTTAATAAAAGGGTCACAGGTAAAGACACACACACACACACACACACACAACAGCCACTCAGTTCTGTAAACAGAAGGAGCCCTTAGCCAGCTGTGGAAAATGGTCACTACCCTGACTCTGGACAAGTAGGGCCACCTCCCCAGTCCCCACTCCCCATCTTAGAAAGACTACAGAGTCTTGGAATTTACAGGCTATAAAAGTGAAATAAGCGATAGCATGCATTTTTTAAAAATGCTATTTTATTAAATTTTATTTTACATGATAGAGAATGTTGCTACAGTTTTTACATACATGATAAATCTCTCGCTTTTCTTATTTATTGGCAACTGATGAAAGTCGAAAACAATTTATCACCTGCTGAGGCCACTCGTATATAAAACTAAGCCTGCTGTTATCCACTGTGCCTTAAATCAAAACTACATATCTAACACACTCTCCCTTGCACACCCACACTCTGAGAAAGAAAAGACAAACATAATAAATGTATTCCCAGAAACAGAGGCAGTCCCTCATTCAGCCAAAGCACAGCGTTCTCTCCCACATTTACCTGTATTGTCTTTCTTAAAGTATAATGGAGAAGCAGTCCAGACTTCTGATGGTGTCATCCAAGTCTGGAGACTGTTTCATTTACCATTTAATTAGTTAGCAACCTTTGCTTAAGAGTACTCAAAACACATAAACATGAATCATTGTCTAAAACACAACATAGTTTTTTTTCTGTTAAAAAAAAAGATGTTATATTTATGCAAGAATAGGAAAGGACTGCAAAAGTTATTTTTCCTTTAGTTATTTATTTGTTTATTGAGACAGTTTCTCTCTTGTTGCCCAGGCTGCAGTGTAATGGCACAATCCCATCTCCCTGCAACCTCCACCTCCTGGGTTCAAGAGATTCTCTTGCCTCAGCCTCCTGAGGCTATAATTTCACAATGAAATTACAGGCATGTGCCACCACCCCCAGCTATTTTTTGTATTTTTAGTAGAGACAAGGTTTCACCATGTTGACCGGGCTGGTCTTGAACTCCTGATCTCAGGTGATCTGCCCACCTTGGCCCCCCAAAATGCTGGGATTACAGGCATGAGCCACCGTGCCCAGCCTATTTTTGCTTTTACAATCTCAATCTGTTAAATATGAAGATTCCATAAATGGTTAAATTCGCATATATGTAATTTTTAAAAACTATGAATGTGCTAAATAGAAAATATGTTAATAGGCCTGTACATTGTTAAGAAACTTCTATTTTAATTCTACCCACCTGGAATACAAATTTCTAAAGCTGAGCTTTGTCATAATCCTAAAATCATGCTGGAATTACTGCTTATGTCTGAAGTGTTCTATAGTATCTTAATTTTATAAAGGGAAAGCAAATCCCATTTCCTATGCATACTTTGACTATGACAATGGTTGGCTGAGTGTTATTTTGAGTCCCTGTGGCTACTGCCCATTAGTTCCAGTGGAGAAAGATAATGACTCCCTGGCATAGCAATTTATCATACTACTGCTAGGTCTGAATTCCATATTCAGCCACCACATATGAAACCATTCCACAAAGAAGTCAAAGAAAGCCAGCTGAACTTGAAAACCAATCAAATATCTTGCATCAGTTACTGTTGAGCACGGCAAGAAGAACATTTTATTCCTTTAATTGTTTTGTCTGAGAGAGTCCATCTCACCATGTAAATCAATGTGTAATTCCTCTGCCCCATACATGCCCCCAAGGATTTTTTTTTTTCCTTTTTCATGCGCTAGGACATGGAATAAAGCAAAAAACCTGCAATAAAAGTACTTCAAGAATGGCCAAGGAAGGCCAAGTGAATTTGGCCTTCCATTATTAGCTTCATTGAAAGAGTTAAAAATATTTGTCTAATATTAACAAGGAATTAATACAAGAGGCATTCATTTATTTCTTTTTCCAACAAATAGATGGGATCTGTCCTGCTAACTGGGGTCTGGTACACTCAGGGGACATAACTTAATCTATTCTTTGCAATCATAATGGTGACTTTGGCTTCATCAGCACTCTAAACCAACGGAAACAATCATTTCAATGAGTTAGACTGCTTACATCTCTAAGAATATGGTTGCGATGGCAACAACTCCACCAAATCCAATCTCTTTGCAAAGCCAGGAGTCAAGAGATTTATCATTGCCAATGCTGGCCATTAGAAAGTGTAATTCGTCAATGCCATTTAGTGGTCAGTGAAAGAATGGATCAGACCTATCTAGAAGCTGGCTTTTAATGTTAAAAGGGGAATTCACCTAGACAGATAATCTATTTCTCAAAAGAAATTGACTTTAAAAAGTCTGTTTGATTGTACCCAGATTCATTTATTATTTGTATTTGGAAATGCCCTATCTAGCTGGTTTTCCAAGTCCCTAATTCCTCTCTACTGGCTCTCTGACCTCTGAGAACATTTACTTATTGGAAGCATTCTCACGGCTATTCAGAAAGCCAGATAAATATAAAATGGATGGGAGAGAAAACCTCACTTTTAGGCTGCTTCCCCTGCAGTAGGCCACCCTGAAGAATTTTCAAATGAAAAGATACCTTGTGGCTAACAAACAGAATATGATTGATACGGTTGAATCATGCAATCCAGACTGACCTGACATACTTATTCTGCCATATCTATAGTCAAGTGACTTAAAGAGGTCAGAGCTGGCCAAAGAAGAATAACTTGTTCAGCCTTGTTATAATTCTACTAATACATTTTGGTTTTCTACTGAAGTTAAAATGGTCTCGTCTGACACTTTTAAAGCACATAAAATAATTTATTGGAGCCCACATGGAAATACATGTATTAGGAGCATACCTGGAAAATATATTTCATCATGTCCTTCGCTGCAGCATGGATGCAGCTGGAGGCTATTATGCTAAGTGAATTAATGCAGGAACAGAACACTAAATGCTGCATGTTTTCACTTATAAGTCAGAGCTAAGCATTGGATATTCATGAACATAAAGAAGGCAACAATAGACACTGGAGACTACTAGAGGGAGGACGAAGGGGTGGGGAAGGCTTGAGAAACTATTGGGTACTATGCTCACTACCTGGGTGGTGGGATCAATCCTACCCCAAACCTCAGCATCACACAATATACCAGGTACCAAACTTGTACATTTATCCCTGAACCTAAAATAAATGTTGAAATTATTTTTTTT
Organism: Symphalangus syndactylus; assembly: GCF_028878055.3. Lineage (NCBI taxonomy): Eukaryota > Metazoa > Chordata > Mammalia > Primates > Hylobatidae > Symphalangus > Symphalangus syndactylus. The sequence goes on from NC_072429.2 coordinate 20,828,966, forward strand.
AAAAAAGAAAATATATTTCAGATTGAGTTCCCTTAGCCATTCTTTAGAGACATATTTTAAGCCACAAGATTACTAACTGTATGACTTCCAAAAACTATTTTATGTTAAATCAATTTCTCCATTATTTAAGTGAATATACTCATGTGCATTTTATAAGTATATTATCTTCCCTGCCCTCCTCCCCACACCTTTTTTCTCTGTCCCAACCTCTCTAATTTACCATCTCTTTCAATTAAGAATTTGTTTCCATAGGAAGTATAACTGTTTCACAAAGTAAATTACCATCATGCACTCTCTCGCATTGCGGAAATATTTTCCTTCAGGAAATCCACCTCATGATTCAATTATTCTTTTAAAATTGGATTATTTTTTAATATATATTCAAGCCAGTACTACCTAAAGAGTTATCCTTGGGCAGATGTCAGTCTTCAAATTGTTACTGATCTACAACGTAATGAGATTGTGCCAGGATGTAAATCAATTACATTACTAGGCACACCTGTGTTCAACTACATTTTCACCATAGCATGACTCTCTCAATGAAGTACCATATGGATTTACCTTTTGGTGCACATTCCATGTCTTGTCATCTGCCATTAATAAGCAGGTAAGGGCAACCACTTTGAATGACAAAAGCTATTTAGGACTAATTGGCTTTATGCCTAATCTGGTTCTAAAATCTGTGGATTTAATACATCTATCACTCTAGGAAATTGGAATATAGGCCATTCTGTGTCTTCTCAGTCCTCCTCTTCCTTTTCCAACCACTGGGCCATTTCGATGCCATATGTACCATGTCATTCATTCATCTACTTTTTCAGACATTCATCCTACATTTAAAGAGTGCTACCACACACAAAATAATTGTTCTCATAGAGTATACATTCTACTGAAAGACAACTACCAGATAACCAACTCAAATACATATTCTCAGAAACTCTAAATGCCACGAGAAAAACAAAACTTCGGGGCATGGCGTGGCATACGTGTGCTGCTTTAGAATGATTATTTGAACTGGAAGCTGGATGATGAGCAGGAATCATCCAGCAGAGATACACAATTTCTGTTTGGGGCAGAAAAAAAAACAACTAGTACAAAGGTGCTAAGGTGAGACGAGCTCAGCATATAAGAAGAAAAGGAAAGGGCTTGGCAGGACTGGATTACAGTGAGCAAGGAGGGGATGGTCTAGGCCTGTACTAGAGAAAACCACCAATCACACCTCCTTCTTGTACTCACTAGTCATCAAACTGGCATCATCACTGAAGCATGTGTGTTTCCTTCTAAATTGTTTAACCCTTCCAACATTAACTGACATAATTATTGAGATCAACAAGCTAGTAGCATGTCTAGAATAAGAACACTGGGAGTTAATAATTCAATGTGTCTGACTTGTCTGGGAGCATAAGTTATTTTAAAATAATTCCTTAGGACTCAGAAATCCTAATGAAGTGAACACAGCTCTGGGGCTTGAAAAATCACCACCTTGTGGAAATGACACACGAATGAGCAGTTAGACCAGGGCCTGCAAACTTCACTGTTTTAGAGGCCAGAAACAGCATAAATAGGTCAATGGTCAGAGTGACAGGGCAGGTCTGATGACAAACAGCCACCAACGCATGTGAAATGATAGGAGTGACGGGATTGTGGTGAAGTGGAAAAAAATGTGCCCTTTCTATAAATGTCAGCCACCGGGATGTTCCAGCCAATAATATTCATGTGTGCACGTGGGCCCAGTGTGGTCAGATCTTCTGATCTGGTCATGAAAAGCTAGAATCTGGGATTTGGAGATGAACACACATGATCATTTTAGAAGTTGGCAGTCAGGCGTGGTGGCTCACGCCTGTAATCCCAGCACTTTGGGAGGCCGAGGCAGGCGGATCACGAGGTCAGGAGATCAAGACCATCCTGGCTAACACGGTGAAACCCCATCTCTGCTAAAAATACAAAAAATTAGCCGGGCCTGGAGGCAGGCGCCTGTAGTCCCAGCTACTCGGGAGGCTGAGGCAGGAGAACAGCGTGAACCCAGGAGGCAGAGCTTGCAGTGAGCCGAGATTGCACCACTGCACTCCAGCCTGGGCAACAGTGCAAGACTCTGTCTCAAAAAAAAAAAAAAAGAAGTTAGCAAGTGACAAAAAAACACAAATCAAAACACAACTTCAGGCTTTCATTAGCTCATTGACTGCTGGTTTTCAAACACTGATTTAATTTCAGCTGATGTAAGACATAAATAGCCATGACCATCTTACTCTATGTTAACTTTTATGAATGTCTGGGGAGGCTGTGTTACTCTTTTTTTGTATTATGACAGTTTAAGCTTGGTCCTAATATTTTACAAAAGTTACACATCCAGCAATGGGTTCCGTCACCGCATTTATCAAAGCTCTGGGAATTTCAAGTTCTTTTTAATATGTTAGTAAATTTATATCAAATCCAGCAAGTTAGTCAGCTAAATGAGACTTAGTTCTAAGACAAAGAGATTGATGCCACAAGGATATATTTTAATGCTTAATACTCTTATTTGTAATATCTATGATTACTTGAATGAATAACCATCTACTACCTGTTGATAGTCATCCATGTAACAAAAACACTGCAGGTGACAGCAGCAGATTGCTTCCTATGCTATTTAATTCAAGAAAATCATCTCAGTTTAAACAGAAAAAAAAAGAGACGAAAAGGAGGCGATTGAATCACTCTGATTTCCATTTTCAATCACAAACTAGCCACCGTATCTGTTACATTAGCCCTCCGGAGTGAGACTGGCCACAGGTGATGGGAGGAGGGTTGCTAGGAGGCAGGGTTGCCTACCGGGGATTGGGTTTCTCCAGATTCCCTGGGTGGCAGTACGCTAGTTCTGGCTGAATTCCACGAGCTACATGGGGCAGCTGAACTCTCAGAAGTGGAATGCTCGGAAATATTACAGCACAAGACAGCCGTCAGCAGTTCTTGGGGAAATATCTGTTACAGGAGTGTCAGTAATCTTAGGTACCCTATTATTATCACTCACTAGTCAAGAGACCCTGGATGCTTTTTGTCACACATTTCCTGTCTGGTCACCATGAAATTACGACCACTGGGTTACCTACAGTATGAGATGTGTGTATGTGTGTCTCTAGGCATGGGGGTCTGTTTTTCCCTTCCTAGTGGTTATTTTAATAGAAAAATTTCATGTCTGACCTATACCTGGCTGCTGTCCAAGAATTAAATACAGCGATTTGTTACAGTGATATTCCTCCAGAGTCCTTCAGCAAGAACACAAACTATTTATTTTAAGTTATGCTTAAAGGTGTATTTCATTTTTAAGTCTCATCTCTGGCACATGAAGTATTCTGAGGAGCTTTCACTCTCTTCAGTAGCACAAGCAATTTACCTCAATAGCTTTTTCCCCAGCCTGGCACCTCTTTCTCACTGGTGTTTACCATTTGAATAATCACATGTGAGTTTGGTTTGCTATTATTTTATCTGGGGAAAACACCACAACAACAACGATTGCACATAGGGAAAGAATATTTCTCCTCCTCCCCTGCAACCCCATCAAGACGGTCTACTACATCTTTGTGTCGAGGAAAAAAAAAGTCACAATACAATTTCAAAATAAATAATTTTATTTGTTCTTTAAATGCACATCAACTTTACTAAATTATTCTGAATTTCTAGCCAGATGCTTTAAATACAAATTTTTAGGCAGTGTATGCAATTTCTATTCTTTTCTTGTTTCGGATGCTGTCATGATTTTAGGAGTCAGGTGTAATGTACACATTGAGAATATCTGAGGGGTAGCATTTTTTTTAGTACTTTCAGCTATCTTTAGTTTCCTAAGGCTGCTGTAACAAATTATCACAAACTGGGTGGCTTAAAACAACAGAAATCTATTCTCTCATGGGTCTGTAGGCTAGAAGTCAGAATTCAAGGTGTTGGCAGGACCACTCTCTTGCTGAAGTCTCTAGAGGAAAATTATTCCTTGTCTCATTCAGCTTCTGTTGATTCCTGGCATTTCTTGGCCTGTGGCAGCATTAAGTGCAGCCTCCGTCTCTGTCTTCACACCGGCTTCTCCCCTCTGTGTCTCTGGGTCAAAGCTCTCTCTGCCTTTCTCTTATAAGGATACCAGCCCCTGGATTTAGGGTCCACCTTAATTCCAGGATGGGCTTCTATTGAGATTTAATTACATCTACAAAGGCCTAATCTAAATAAGGTCACATTCTTAGATTCCAAGTGGTCATATCTTTTGGGAGGCACAAGCAAACCACTGCAGGTCGATTTAGGTTAATTTTTTCAGAGTAACAGATCTATCATCTGTTTCTCTTGAATAATTTTTTTCTTCCTCCTATTAACATTTTTTTTTGTTTTATAGGATTTATAAATAAGCTTCAGAAAGTAAAGATGTCAATGATTTTCTGAACAACTTCTAGTGGCATTTAGTGGAAGAAAAGTAGTTTTATATTAAGAGAAAAATGACAGGAATATATAATTTTTAAATTATATTTTATTATGCCCTGTACATTAATGACACAATATCATACATAATACACTATTAAATTATGTATTATTCAAGTATGTTGTTTTATACAGTATATGTTTTATATATTATTATATGTACAGTTATATGTTTGATTGCTGTACCACTATTAAATATCACATTTTTGAAGAATATTTGATGATACTGGAAAGTGTGAAAAACTTTGGAGAAATAAATTAATCCATATATTATATTTGTCTATGTATTTCAGCAGTTATTACCTCTGGTTGATGGTACTTTGTAATTTGTAGTCTTTTTTTGTTTTCAGATTTTTCAGGTTTACATTAATAATCGAAAAAAAGTGATTTTTTAAAACCTTACATATATAGACAATCACTTCCAAAACTCTTACTTTTTAGGCTGGGAATGATTTTTCCCTTTTTACTATTGTCTGTTTATACTAATTTAAAAATGAGATAAAGTAACAATTAGCGTGAATTTGTGTAGCATTTCCTGTGATCCTGATCATTCACTTACTTACTCACTCACTGAATGCTTACAATGTTCCTGCCCTCTACTCCATATAGGGAAACAGATATGAGTAAGTCATGGTTCTTACCCTCAAGGAACTTGCTCTAGATTATAGAAGATAGTCAAGGTAAAGCAATAACTGAAGTGCAGTGCGATAGGAGGTCAGGCAGAGGTCTGCGCAAAGTCCCAAGGGAACACAGGAAGAGGACACAAAATACAGACCCGGGGGAACCTGGGTGTTTCCAAAAGGGGGTGTCAGCAGAGTTGAATGCTGAAGTAACGCACAAGGAGGGAAGGAAAGGAACGTTCCAAACAGTGGGAGCAACAAGTTGAGAGGCCTGAAAGCCCTAAAGTTTTGAAGGTAGTCAAGGAGGTTTGGGGAGTAGTGAGAGATAAGGAAGAGGATAAAACATGTGCATAAACTTTGCTTGGAAGTCTCTGGAGAACCAATGAAGGCTTGAAAATGGGAGTCATGTGGACATACTGAATTTTTTAACAGGATTACTCTGGCAAGAAGAAGGTGTATTGATGGGCATGCTGGCAGCAGCAACATCAACTTAGAGGTAGGTAAGAGATGCAGTTCTGGAAAGAGGTAGCTGCAGTGTTATCTGAAGTAGTACGTGGACTGGAGGTGCATTTAGAAGCAGGCATTGGTTCTGTATTGGTTAAAAAGTATGTGGAATACGAAAGAGTAGCATATGAATCCTTATCTCTGGCTTGGGCGACACTTCTCATGATAGTGCCTTTCCCTGAGATGGGGAACAGAGTTGAGCAGTTTTGGTGAACAGGATGAAAAACAACAGATGTGGAATGCTTAATTGAATTGGACATTTGTAGGTCATATTTAAGTCCATGTATTAAGTGCCTAAAAGGTAGTTGAATTTTTTGGACCCAAAGCCCAGAAGAACGTTGTGATCTGGAGGTTAGCATTATGGAAATACTAGAATATAGATGAAACAATATACACAAATAAGGAGAATATATAGCACAAGGATTTTTGTGGAAGGATTGTTGTACTTGCTTGCTTCTACATTAGGGAAGGAGATGACTCTACTTTTTTTTTTTTTTTTTTTGGTCAATTTTTAAGTTCTTATTGCTCTGCAAATAGTTCTTATACTAAGCCTTGCTGTAAGATGGATGTTGAAGGAGGAAACTCAGGTTTATCACACAATTAAAATGTGTGTCCAGGGGCAGGGATAAGGGGAGAAGAACATATGAATGAGACCAAAAAATAGTGGCCAGGAGGAAGGAGGGAAAATAATTAGAAAAGAGAGACAGGCAGAGAGCTTTAAGGAAAAAATAGTTGCAGTCAAATGCACTGAAGAGATTTTTTAAAAAAGAACCAAAAGTAAGTTTGGAGTATGAAAATCAAAGCTCACTGATATATACATACATTTTCTGATGTTTAAAGACACGTATTGGAGTGTTTAGGGGTGATGTTTCATTATAACATGGGATTTACTTGAGATTATGTTAGAACAAAAAGTGTTGAAGTAAATATGGAAAAATTTCCATAGCAGTTACATTCAGATGATATGTTATGGAGTTGATTATGTATTCTCTCTAATTTTATTCATGTTTGAACATTTTCATAATGAAAAAATAAAAGGAAAAATTGAGAAATTAATTTTTTTACACTTTGCCAGAATAGGTTCCCTGTGGAGCATTAGCAACAGTGGAATCTAGGTTTCAAAGCAAGTTTTCCAGTTCTATTTCTATGACTTATTTTAAATTGCCATCTCGCTCTCCCGACCTCCCCATCTCTTTCCAGCACACATTTGGAAACTAATTATTAGTACTACTCTGTACATTGTAATTCATATGCAAAAATCAATTTGGGAAAAGAAAGCTCCGTAACTTCCCCTGATGGGCACAAAAAGGATCCGACCCTAACAGACTATATTTTGCTTAAATGTTTGAAAAGATTAGTAACTTTTGCGAAAGCAAACATTCCCTCCTTACTTGAAATTTGACCAATAAAAAAAAGACATGAACCCCAGAGGTACAAGTTTATGTGATGGGATAGGCATCAACTGTTCACATGTCAAATAACATTTTCTGTCAAGCCTGGAAGGGGTATAATTTTCAAGAGAAACCAGGTTCATTTTAGGAAATACTTCAAGAAACACGGTGTTTTGAAGTATTTTTCCCCTCCATGTTGATCAGCTTTTTTTTTTTTTTTTTTTTTTAATACAGGTTGAAACCTCAAAACAGCCTGTGAGTGTTTCAGCTTGGCATAAGCATATGTAAATGATTATCTGCTTTTGAGCATAAAGATATACATAGACACACCGAGAGACAAGATTTTTCTTTTTGCAAATAGCAATGCTTTATGGCAGATTGCCAGAACTCACAGAGGCATGTTATCACACTGTCAAGAGGCATTGTACCACTGAGGAAAGATATCGGTTTTAGGTATTGTATAGAGTAATTGTGGTATAGGTATTTCAATTGATAAAAGAGGGGAAATTTTGGCAGTACATCAATAGCAGTATAATTAAGGTAATAGGTAGCATGCCATCTAATCAAGTTACTTACTGTAATACCAATGTGGGTTAACTTGCTTTAACATCCTCTGAATACTAATTACTATTACTTTCAGAATTTTATAATATGCAATATATTGAACAGAATTTAACATAGCTGAACAATAATTATTATACCAATAAATAAAATAGTTATTACTCAAGAAACATACTGTAGCTTGTTTTAATAGATGACTTCGAAGGTACTCCAGTTACAAGCCATCACAACATTAGAGAATGTAGCCTATGTCTCATTTTAAAAGATGCCTTGATGTAAACATCATATCCTCTATCTCTAGTATAGTTTGTGTAAGGCTGCTTTTTATCAGAAATTGAAATTCAACTTAAAAATCAAGGTTTTACATTTGAAAAGGCATTAAAAAAATCTCCATTGAGTAAGTTGTCATCTCTATTTGTGTAAGGGAGTTGGTGACCGATGTATTTCCTTGCAATGATTATTTCTCCAATTTCAATTATAGTTGGTCAATTTCCACCTTTAATACAGGCTCCTGATCAGAGCCTTCCATCCTAAAAAAAATGGGACTTAGATAATTAGCACTTAAAATCCAAGTTTCTTGCCTTACTCTTTTCATTTATCCCGCTTTCTTGTACTTTCAACAACTTACACAATTCAGCCAGGTTCTTTGCCACTTTGTAACAAGGATGGCCTTTTCTCCAATTTCCCATAATATGTCCCTAATTTTCATCTGAAAACTTATCAGAATGTCCTTTACCATCCATGTATCTACCAACATTCTTCTCATGATTATTTACATATTCTCTAAGAAGATAGAGGCTTTTTCTCTAGCTCTCTACTTTTTTCTCTGAGCTCTCCCAGAATCACTTTTTAAAATCCCTTTATGGTGACTATTAGTAAAAAGTCAAAAAATAACAGATGCTGGAGAAGTTGCAGAGGAAAGAGAATGCTTATACACTGCTGGTGGGAATGTAAATTAGTTCAGCCACTGTGGAAAGTAGTTTGGTGATTTCTCAAAGAACTTAAAACAGAACTATCATTTGACCCAGAATCCTGTTATTGGGTATCTACCCAAAGGAATATACATGATTCTACCACAAAGAGACATGCATGCATATGTCCATCACAGCATTATTCACAATAGCAAACACATGGAATCAACCTAAATTCCCATCAGCAGTAGATTGGATAAAGAAAATGTGGTACACAGACACCATGGAATATTATGCAGTCATAAAAAGAACAAGATCACGTCCTTTGCAGCAACATAGATGGACTGGAGGCCATTATCCTAAGCAAACTAATGCAGGAACAGAAAATCAAACACCACCATGTTCTCACTTATAAGTCGGAGTTGAAAGTTGAGCACATACGGGCACAAAAAAGGGAACGATATGTATCAGGGCCTTCCTGAGGGTAGGGGGTGGGAGGAGAGTGAGGATCCAAGAACTACCTATTCAGTATTATGCTTGTTACCCGGGTGATGAAATAATATGTACACCAAACTCCTGTAACACACAATTTATCTGTAGAACCAACCTGCACATGCACCCTGAAACTAAGAGTTAAAAAAAATCCCTTCATGACCATATCAGCATTTTCTAGCATGCTCCTTGAAACACTTCCAGCCTCTCCTCATTACAAAGTTTTAAAGCTGTTTCCACATTTTAAAGTATTTGTTCCTTTGGTATATGACTCCATGGTATCAATTTCTGTCTTAGTCTGTTCAGGCTACCATAACAGAAAATACCACGGACTAGGAGTTTTAAACAGAAATTAACTTTCTCACAGTTCTGGAGGCTGGGAAGTCCAAGACCAAGGGAGCAAGCCAATTTGGTTCCTATTGAAGTCTCCCTCTTCAGGTTGCAGGTGCCAACTTCTCTCTCTGTGGCATCTCATGGCCCTTCCTCAGTGTGCACGTAGACCAAGGGGGAGGGGGGAGGGGGACAGAGAGAGAGAGAGAGAGAGAGAGAGAGAGATCTCGTGTCTCTTCTTATAAAGATAATAACCCTTTTATGAGGGATTTACTTTCATGACCAAATTAACTCCAAAGGGCCCATCTCCAAATACCTCCACAACCAGGGTTGAGGTTTCAACATATACATCTTTTGGGAGGGGTCACAATTTATTCCATTGTACTTCCCAATCAAAAGTTACAGATAGAATGAATTGATAGGTAGTATCTAACTACATGCTCTCTACAACAGATTCACTTTAATTGTAAAGACATGCATAGATTGAAAGTGAAAAGGATGGAAAATGATATTTCATGCAAATAGTAACCAAATTGAGAGCAGGGGTGGCTATATTAATATCAGGCAAAAATAGCCTTAAGTCAAAATTCTTAAAGATACAAAGGATATTATGTAAGGGTCAATTTGCCAAGAGGATATAAGAATTATAAAATATGTACACTTAACATGTAACCTCCTAAATATATGAAACAAACATTGATAGAATTGAGGGAAGAAGAGAAAGTTCTACAATAATAGAGGGTTTCGGTATCCCACTTTCAATAATAGTACAGTCAGCTAGAAGATTACTGAGGGAATAAGATGAAACACTATAGGTTAATTGGACAAAAACACATATACAGAACAGTCTAACAACAGAAGAATATAGGAATACCTGAGAGATACTGGGTTTGGCTCCAGACCTCCCCAATAAAGTGAGTCACACAATTTTTTCTTGTTTTTTAGTAAAAATAAATGTTGTTTATGCTGTACCACTGTTTATTAAGTATGCAATAGCATTTTGTCTAAAAATGTAAATACTTAAAAATACTTTATTGCTAAAAAATATTAACGATCATAAGTGCCTTCAGTGAGTTCTAATCTTTTTCTTGGTGGAGGCTCTTGCGTTGATGTTGGTGGCTGCTGACTGATCAGGGTGTTGGTTGCTGAAGGTTGTTATGTCTGTGGCAATTTCTGAAAATAAGGGCTTTCCCCATTGATGGACTTTCTTTCCAAAATATTTATCTGTAGCATGCCAGGCTATTTGATAGCATTTTACCCACAGTAGAACTTTCAAAATCAGAGTGAATCCTCTCAAACTCTGCCATTTTATCAACTAAGTTTACGTATTATTCAAATACTTTGTCGCCAATGTTCACAATATCTTCACCAGGAGTAGATTCCATCCAAAAATCCAATTTTCTTTGATCTTCCATGAGAAGCAACTCCTCATTTGTTCAAGTTTTAAGATGGTAGCAATTCAGTCACATTTTCAGGTGCCACTTCTAATGCCAGTTCTCTTGCAATTTCTACCTGACTTCTGCAGTTACTTCCTCCACTGAAATCTTGAACCCTTTAAAGTCATCCATGAGGATTGGAATCAATTTATTTCAAACTCCCATTAATGCTGATATTTTGACCTCTTCCCATGAATCACAAATGTTCTTAATGGCATCTAGGATAGTGAACTCTTTCCAGAAGGTTTTCAATTTACTTTGCTCATACCCATCAGAGGAATCACTATCTATGGCAACTATAGCCTTACACATTACAGTTCTTAAATAATAAAACTTGAAACTCAAAATTACTCCTTGATCCATGGGCTACAGAATAGATACTGTGTTAGCAGGCATAAAATCAATATTAATCTCCTTGTTCATCTTTTTTTTTTTTTTTTTTTTGAGACGAAGTCTCACTCTGTTGTCCAGGCTGGAGTGCAGTGGCACAATCTTGGCTCACTGCAACCTCCGATTCTCCTGGTTCAAGCGATTCTCCTGCCTCAGCCTCCCAAGTAGCTGGGACTACAGGCATGCACCACCACACCTGGCTAGTTTTTTTTTTTTTTTTTTTTTTTTTTAGTAGAGACGGGGTTTCACCATATTGGCGAGGCTGTTCTTGAACTCCTGACCTCGTGATCTGCCTGCCTCAGCCTCCCAAAGTGCTGGGATTATAGGCATGAGCCGCTATGCCCAGCCCTCCTTATTCATCTTTATCAGAGCTCTTGGGTGACTAAGTGCATTGCCAATGAGCAGTAATATTTTGAAAGAAACTTTCTTTTTTTCTTTTTCTGAGTAGGTTTCAGCAGTGGACTTAAAATATTCAGTAAACCATGCTGTAAATAGATGTACTGTCACCCAGGCTTTGTTGTTTCATTCACAGAGCACAGGCAGAATACATTTAGCATGATTCTTAAGGGGCCTAGGATTTTCAGAATGCAAAATGAGCCTTGGCGTCAGCTTTAAAGTCACTGGCTGCGTTAGCCCCTAATAAAAGAGTCATCTTGTTTTTGGAAGCTTCGAACCCGGGTACTGACTTCTCCTCTCTAGCTATTAAAGTCCTATATTTTATCTTCTTCCAATAGAAGGCTGTTTTCATCTTCACTGAAAATCTGTTATTCAGTGAAGCCAACTTCATCAATGATCTTAACTTGATCTTCTGGATTACTTGCTGCAGCTTCTACATCAGCACTTGCTGCTTCACCTTGCACTTTTATGTTACGGGGACAACTTCTTTTCTTAAACCTCATGAACCAACGTCTGCTAGCTTTAATTTTTTTTTTTTTTTTTTTTTTTTTTTTTGCCACTTCCTCCCCTCCGTCAGTCTTTACAGAATTAAAGAGAGTTAGGGCCTTTCTCTGGATTAGGCTTTGGTTTAAGGGAATGTTGTGGCTGGTTTGATCTTCTATCCAGATCACTAAAACTCTCCATATCAGCAATAAGGCTGTTTTGCTCTCTTATCATTTGTGCGCTCACTAGAGCAGCACTTATAATTTTCTTCAAGAACTTTTTCTTTGCATTCACAATTTGGCAGTTTGGGACAAGAGGCCTAGCTTTTAGCCTATCTCAGCTTTCAGCATGCCTTCCTCACTAAGCTCAATTATTTCTAGCTTTTTATTTAAAGTGAGAGTCCCATGACTCTTTCCTTACTTGAATGCTTAGAGACTGTTATAACGTTATTAATTGTCTTAATATTATTGTATCTCAGGGTAATATTATTGTATCTCAGGGAATAGAGAGGTTGAAGGAGAGGGAGAGAGACATGAGGACAGCTAGTCACTAGAGCAGTCAGAATACACATAACATTTATCAATTAAGTTTGCCATCTTATATGGGCATGCTTTGTGGCACCCCAAAATGATTTCAATAGTGATAATAAAGATCACTATCACAGATCAGTATAACACATATAATGATAATGAAAAAATATGAAATACTGTGAGAATTACCAAAATTTGGCATAGAGACATGAAGCAAGCACATGCTGTTAGAAAAATGGTATCAATAGTTTTGCTCCACATAGGATTGCCATAAACTTTCCATTTGCAAAAAACACTGTATTTGCAAAGCCCAACAAAGTGAAATCTATGAAAATGAGGTATGCCTGTGTATATTTTTCTTAAGTGCACATGGCATGTTCTCTGGGGTAGACCATATGTTAAGCTACACCACCAGTCTTAACACATGTGAAAAGACTGAAATTATACTAAGTATCTTTTACAATCACAATACAATAGAACTAGAAATTGACAATGGAAGTATAGCTAGAAAGTCCACAAGTAGGTGGAAATTAAACAGACTTAAACAACCAATGGGCCAAAGAAGAAATCAGAAAAGAAATTAGAAAAAGCCTTGAGACAATAAAAATGAACACATGGCATAAAAAACTTATGGATGTAGAAAAAGCAGTGCTGAGAGGGACAATTTATAGTTGTAAACACTTAAATTAAAATAAATATTTCAGGTCAACCCGCTCGGGTCCCTTTGCACACTGTGGAAGTTTTGTTCTTTCGCTCTTTGCAATAAATCTTGCTGCTGCTCAGAAAAAAAATAAAATAAAATAAAATGAGTATTTCAAATTAACAACCTACCTTTGTATCTTAAAGAGCTAGAAAAAGCAGAGCAAATTAAACCCAAAGCTAGCAGAAGAAAGGAAATAATAAAGATGACAGCAGAGATAAATAAAATAGAATATCAATGAAGAAAACTAGGAAAATCAAGTGTTGGTTCTTTGAAAGAGCAATAAAATTGACAAGACCTAAGCTACATGAACTAAGAAAAAAGAAAGAAAGAAAATCAGAAATGAAAGGGGGGGCATTACTACTAATTCTATCGAAATTAAAAAAAAAAGATTTTAAATACTTTGAAAAATTGCATGCCAACAAATTGGATAACCTAAATAGAATGGACAATTTCCCAGAAATACAACCTATAAAGACTGATTCATGAAGCTATAAAAAATATGAACAGACTGAAAACTAGTATAGACATTGAATCAGTAATAAAATGCTTCCTGACAAAGAAAAGCTCAGGACCAGATAGATTCACTGATGAATTCTACAATATAAAGAAGAATTAACAATTCTTCTCAAATTCTTCTAAAAAACTAAAGAGAAGGGAACATTTCCCAACTTAGATAGTGAGGCCAGCATTACCATCATATCAAGTCCAGACAATCTAGTTATCAGAAGCAAACGAAAACCTCCAAAACAATATTACTAATGATAGTGAGGCGAACATCCTCAGGTAAACACTAGTCAACCGAGTTTAACTGCATATTAAAAGGATTATAAGTTATGGCCAAATTAGATTTATTCCTGGAATATAAGGATGAATCACCATACAAAAATCAACAAATGTACTACACCAGATTAACAGAATGAAGGGAAAAAATCCACATAATCATCTCGAATGATGCAGAAAAATACATTCAACAAGATTCAACACGCTTTGATGATAAAAAACATTCAACAAGCTAGGAATACAAGGAAACTACTTCAATATAATAAATGCCATCTATGCAAGGTCCACAGGGAACAACATACTCTGCCAAAAGGGTGAAAGTATTTCCTCAAATATCTGGAACAACAAAAGGATTCCCACTTTTAACACTTTTATTCAACATACTACTGGAAATCTTAGAGCAATTAGGAAAGAAAAACAAATACAAGACACCCAAATTGTAAAGGAAAAGGAAAATTATCTCTGTTCATAAACAACATAATCTTATAAGTAGAAAATACTACAGATTTTGCAAAACATCTTTTGGAACTAATAAAAAATTTAGCCAAGTTGCACAAATACAACTTCAACATACAAAATACAAAAGATAAAATTCATAAACAAAAATCAGTGCATTTCTATATACTAACAGTGAATTTCTCAACAGGAAAGAATACTCTGAGAAGGCAATTAAGATAACAATTTCATTTACAATAGCATTAAAAATTAGAATATTTAGAAATAAACCTAACCAAGGGGTCAAAAGACTCATACACTGAAAACTACAAGATGTTGCTGATATATATTGAAGAAACAAATAAAAATCTTTGTTTATAATTGGAAAATAATATTTTTAAGATGCCAATGCTGGTCAACACTATCTGGAGATTCAATGCAATTTCTACTAAAACCCTAATAACATTTTTTTGCATTAAGAATTGATGTTATAATATATATAGAATCTCAAGGGAACTTCCATAGCCAAAACGGTCTTGAAAAAAGGTTTCCCACTTCCTGATTTCAAAACTCACTGCAAAACTACAGTAAGCAAAACAGAACGGTATTGACATAAAAACAGACATGTTGACCAATAAAATAAATTAGAGAGCTTAGAAATAAATCCTTAATATATGGTCAAATAATTTTTGACAAGGGTATAAGACCATTCAATGGGGGAAAGGTGAATCTTTTTAACAAATAGGTCTAGGAAGAGTGGATATTCACTTGTAAAATAATAAAATGGGACCCTCACCTTACCCCATTTACAAAAGTTAACTCAAAATGAATCACAGACTTAAATGTAGGAGGTAAAACTATCATACTCTTAGGAATCATATAGAAAAGCTTCATGACATTGGACTTGGCAGCAATTTCTTGGATATGACACCAAAAACACAGGTGACAAAAGAAAAATAAATAAATTGGAATACATCAAATTTTAAAACTTTTGTGCAACAAAGAAAACTATGAAGAAAGTGAAAAAGTAACCATGGAATGTGAAAATATTTGCAAATTATATATCTGATAAGGGGTTACTATCCAGAATATATGAAGAACTCCTACAACTCAACAACAACAAAACAAACTGATTAAAACATGGGCACAAGAATTGGATAGACACTTTTCCAAAGAAGATATACAAATGGCCAATAAATACAGGAAAAGATGCTCAGTATCTCTAATCATTAGCAAAATGTGAATTGTAAAACTACCTCAAGATATTATTTCACATGCACTAACAATGTTAAAAAAAATACATAAAGTATTATGTAGACAAGGATGTAGAGAAATTGTAACATTTATTCATTGTTGTTAGAGAAGGTAAAATGGTATAGGCACTATGGAAAACAGCATGGTATTTCCTCATAAAAATGGAAATAAATTACCAAGTGATCCAGTAATTCTATGTCTGGATATATACCCAAAAGAACTGAAAACAGTGACTTGAATAGATTTTTGTACATCTATATTTATAGCAACATTATTCACAATGGCCAAAAGATGGAAGCAACCTACATGTCCATCAATAGATGACTGGATAAACAAAATGTGGTGTACACACATACACACAATGGAAAATTCTAAGAGTTGCTGAAACATAGATGAACCTTGAAGACATTATGCTAATCGAAATAAGCCTGTCATAAATAGAAAAATATGACATGATTCCACTTATATATTTACCTAAAGTAGTCAAAAATCATACAGAGAGTAGAATAGTGGCTGCCAGGGACTTGGTGGGAATGGGGAATTGGGATTTTATTGTTTAATGGGTACAGCGCTTCAGTCTGGTAAAATAAAAAAAGTTCAGGAAATGAATAGTGGTAATGTTTCTATGACAATATGGTTAATGCCACTGAACTGTACACTTAAAAATATTTAAATGGTAAATTTTAAGTGATGTACATTTTACCACAATAAAGACATTTAAAAATTAAGAATGATTTTTTTAAAATTGTAAATTTCAATAGCTTTAGGAGTATACGTGGTTTTTGGTTACATGGATGAATCGTTTAGTGGTGAAATCTGGGATTTTAGTGTACTCATCACCTGAGTAGTGTACATTGTATCCAATAGATAGTTTTTCATCCCTAGTTCCCTACCCTCCCCCATTCAGAGTCTCCGATGTCCATTATACCACTCTGTATGCCTTTAAACACTCATAGCTTAGCAGGATTTTGTTTTTCATTCCTGAGTTACTTCACGATGCATAGTTTGCAAGTATTTTCTCTCATTCTGTAGGCTGTCTATTTGCTTTGATGCTTGTTTCTTTTGCTGTGCAGGAGCCTTAAAAATTTAAGAATAGGCCAGGCGCAGTGGCTCAGACCTCCCAGCAATTTGGGAGGATAAGGCAGGTGAATCACCTGAGGTCAGGAGTTCGAGACCAGCCTGGCCAACATGGGAAAACCCCAACTCTACAAAATTACAAAAATTTGCTGGGCATGGTGGTGCATGCCTGTAATCCGAGCTACTTGGGAGGCTGAGAAAGGAGGATCATCAGAGCCCAAGAGGCAGAGGTTGCAGTGAGCCAAGATGGTGCAACTGCACTCCAGCCTGGGTGACAGAGCAAGACCTTGTCTCAAAAAAAAAAAAAAAAAAAAAAAAAAAAACCACAATTAACAGTGCTGTAATCTTTCTGAAAACAGCAGGATTAATGACCGTGTGCATAGTGAATGATAATATCCATAGCTTTTTTCCCCCTATAAATCTAGAATTGTAATAACTGATCCTTCATCTGAAAAGCAGAAGATTTTTAGAGATTTGCCTGGGGATTCTGATTAGCACAAAACAAGTGACTTAAAGAAACTACTGATATGAGGAACCCAAATTTACTGATGAGAATAACCTTAATATGATCATATAATATTATCAGTGCAGGTAATTGTTGGTATGCTCCTCAGTGAGGCTCTTGCTCATAAACTTTTAAATTCTGACCTCAAACAATTTTTTTTTAAGAACTTTCAGAGAGAGAAAGGGAGAGAGGGAAAATTAAAAACATGTCAAATGTTTAAAATAAAAATTCAATTTTCTTCATACTCTTCAATAACACCTGAAAGCTAGCAGACAATGGAGCAATGCCTTCAACATTCTAAAGAAAAATGATTTCAACCCACAATTTTATACTTAGCCAAACTTTTAATCACTTCCTAGGTTGAATAAAATATTTTCAGACTTGTGTGGTCTAAAAAATTCTTAGTTATCATCTACTCCCTTTTTAAAGAAAGTTATTGGAGGTTATGTTCCCCTGAAGGACCAAATCAAGAAAGAAATCCTGGTCTGTAGGAAATACGCCATTGAACCCAGGAGAGAAGTGAAGGTAATCTCCAGGATGGTCTCAGGAGGGATTCCAGCGTGGCAGCTGTGTACCGATTACATAGAGCTGCGTACTCTCTGAGAGGCTTTTGGAGGAAGATGAAATGGACAGAATAGCTCATGTGCCTGAGTGTCTGGAGGGGAGACTTGCATAATTCATGATAAGTCTCCTAGGATTTCCTAAGGATTACATAAAAAACTAAGTGTTATGGGCTGAATCAAATGTGGAAGTCCTGCTGCCCAGTACCTCAGAATGACTGTGTTTGGTGATAGGGTCTTTAAAGAGGTAATTAAGTTAAAATGAACTCATTAGGGTTGGTCCCAATTCAGTGTTACTGGTGTCCTTATAAGATGAGGAAATTTGAACACAGCCATGAACCAAGGGAAGACCATGTAAAGACACAAGGAGAAGATGGCCATCTACAAGCCAAAAGGACAGGCTTGAAAAGAAACTAAGCCTTCTGACACCTTGATTTTGAACTTCTAGTTCCCAGATATGAGAAAATAAAATTCTGTTTTTTAAACCACGAGTCTATGGTACTTTGTTATGGCAGCCCTAGCAAACGAATACACAAAGCCAAAAACAACAACAACAACAACAAATCAACATAATTATTAAACAAAATGTTGTACAGGAAAGGAAGAGAATTTGAGCTAACCATAATTATGATGGGAATACATGGGGAGAATGGGAGAGGATGATAAGGGTAAATGCGTTGTGGGAGAAGTCGCAGAAGAAATAAAGCAAAATATTCATCCTACCTAGAGGAATGATAATAGACAATGCTTTAAATTGAAAATTCATTGTCAGAATAACTTAATTTGAGGAATGGAAATAAACACGAAAATAACTGAAAAGAGCTGAAACTGGTTGTTTCTAGGAAGGTGGAACGGAGGTCATCTATCAATCCATCAATATTCTGGTGGAACACTTTAACAACGTTAATATATAACTTTGATGCATATAAACATACAATATATGACATATAATATCTACTGGATTATTTGTTAAATGTTACCGAAGAAAAATTCACACTACAAATGAGCTAAGTCATTCCTCTTGGTTCATAAATCTTGTTAAAGGCAGAACCAGAAGTTGAAATCAAAATTTAGGAGTCTCAACTTAGTATTCATTTTCCAAATGACACCACATGACCCGGACTTTCTAGAATCTTAAAACTGGAAAGCTATTTCTAATCCTAACATCTATGTAAGTGTTGAGAAGATTATGCCGTAAGTATTAGGCACTACTGAGATGGCTGCTTCTTCAACTACACGGGTTTTAAGAGAGAGCCATTAATTTTCAATTAAGAACCTTGAAGATTATACAAGTCTTAAGTGGGGTTTAAATAAAACTTTCATTCCATTCCAGGGTAATTAATTAATTTAGTACAAAAGCTAAAAGTAGTGAGAATGCATAGCTTTATATTTCAAAAATAAATAACTGAACTTTTAAGACAGGCAAACTTATCCTGCTAGATTGAAATAAGAATACTTGAATCTTCCACCATACCTCTGTAAGAAGAGGTGATATTTTCAATCTATTGCCTCGAATCTGCATTAAATCAGAATATTAGCTTTACTTTATTCTCTGTTAATTGCAAGAAAAAAAATTGAAAATTAACAAAATGATATTTGCATTTTTGTATATGATTACTTACATGTGATCAATGGAAAGAAACATACCAAAATATAGCTAAGAGTTGTGTTAAAACACTCCTGAATTTATATTTTTGTCTTTATTTTCAAGCCTTTATAGCTCAGCCTAAAAGGGCAATAAATATCTGTTGTTGCCAGCAGACCCTAGATTTCAGGGGAATTTGGATCAAGGCCAGATTTACATTTCAGATCCCATCCACACACCATTCTGTTAGCACAATCATAAGAGTAGCATAATGAATCTGTAGCCTGACCGTTCTGTAGGATTCTCACCTTACTTTACTCATTCTACTAGGAATCTCTTTTGCCTCCTATATTCATGACAGCCAAATATTCAATCTGTTAACATCCCATGTACTGAATCATAGTTATTTCCTGGTCATCAAAGTAATTTAACTAATATGAATGGAGAACTTACTATTGATCCATCACTATGTCAGGTTATGAGGAATCAATGACAATGAATATAAATTCCATGTGCAAATCAAAGAGTTATGATGAATCAATGTATGGCCCAACAGTACAATGTCACATAAACTGCTGAGAGGAGAGTAGGTTACAAGCAGGATGAGAAATAATGGGACAACAGTTCAAAACAGAAGCCCGCAGCATCGCCTACAGGAATCTGTATGCTATGATTTGGACATCACCCTCCAACTCTGAAGTTTTCAACCATGAAACACTTTGGAGTCTCATGACACACTAATATGTGACTGGTGCTATAATTAATGGTTTTCATTTGTTTCTGCTTTTTAGTAAATTAGAGAAGATTCATCATCTTCATTCTTATGTCATTCATATTCAATTACCTTTTGTGCAATAAAGAGCTATTTCAGTTTCTCTATTGAGGATTATAAATAAAAATATCTAACGTGTACAATATCACTCACTGTATGCTAAAATCAGATTTGCTGGATTTCCCCCTACCCATCCCATTTCTAGCCTTTTTTGATAGAAGGAAATGCCTTCATTTGAGAGACCTGCCTTTTCCTACCTCTTATTGTCCGAAGAGTTTCTGATCACAGTACCCTACCTTGCTAGCTACATGTGTATTTGTACTATCCCTGGCCAATCAGGCTGAACCATTCCTCCAGTCACAGTGATCAGCACAGGAATGACTATAACTAAAATTGGAGCCAACCTGATATACCCTGATGACAAGGATGCTTTATCATAGGGAGAGAATGAGGATAATAGAAAGAATCTGAGAGACAGAATGGTGGCAATGGGGTTGGGAGGGAGGATAGAAGGGAAGAGAAGAGGGAGAGACAGTTACAGAATATGAAGGCAATAATATAATTGGAAAACCACAAGGCCCATTCTATATTTGAGCAACCCAGTTATGATTGCCAGCATATTTTTATCTTTATGATGTGTGTATATGTGCATGTGCGTGTGTATTCCAGGCAATATTTATATATTTATGGGAAGGAAAAAGTTGAGCATCAAAAATAGAATTGGTCAGAAAATATTCAAAGTATTTAAGCAAGCAAATTATTTGGACTTTTAGAAAAATCATTTTGACAGTAACAAGAAATAGAATCAGGAAAGCCTAAAAGACAAAAAATATAAAACACAAACAGTTAAGGAAATCGTAACTATAGTTCAGATGACATTGTTTACTATTAGTGTTATTAGTTGTGAGTGTAGTAACTATTATTTACTGTTTGCAATATGCAAACTTAATGCTATCTTTCTTTATGCATTATCCCAATTAAACTTTATAATATCTTGGTAAGTGAAGCATCATTTTCACCTATCAGTCAAGGTTCCGGTTTAGGGAGATGAGGTAATTTATCCAAGCTCATGCAGATAGCAGTTAGTAAATTCAAGATTCACATGTAAGTCCATCTGACTCCAGGACCCATGACCCAAATCACTACTTACCATGCTTTCCAGATTATGAGGACCTGAACTAAAGCAAGACAAAAACATTTTGGTACAAGGCATATCACCTCCATACATAATGTATGAGTACTACTAGCCTTTTCTTGTAACCTGGTAAAAAGAATTCTGGCTTTATTATTTCCAGGTTTTGCTCTTTTCCCTTTCACTGCTACCATTAAGTAGGGAACTGGGTTTGCCAGAGGGTTCTTTTGCTCTCTTATTATGAGGAACGTAAAGGAAAAGGCAAAATGTAGAAGTAATTATCAGAAGTATGAAAAGAAAGGTGTATGTGAAGGACAGTTTTATAATACTGCTTTGCAGTAGGTATACCCTTGATAATAATACATGAAAGCAATTAAAGGATGTGATAACTTACTTGTTGCCAGCTTTCGATCAAGATATTATTAGTGATTAGGCTATGAATCATGATTTCAACAGAGTTAAAATAAATACTCTGGTACCCTCCATAGCAAATAAACCTATCTAAGTAGTGAATAAATGTAATTGTCATGTAGTGAAGAACTATACTTTTGTGGTTGCTGTATAGTTTTGTTTTTGTTTTTGTTCTTGTTTTTGTTTGAGACAGAGTCTTGCTCTATTGCCCAGGCAGGAGTGTAGTGGTGCGATCTTGGCTCACTGCAACCTCCGCCTCCTGGGTTCAAGCGATTCTCCTGCCTCAGCCTCTCTAGTAGCTGGGACTAAAGGTAGGCACCACCATGCCAGACTAATTTATTTTTGTATTTTTGGTAGAGACAGGGTTTCACTATGTTGGCCAGGCTGGTCTCGAACTCCTGACCTCAGGTGATCCACCTGCCTCAGCCTCCCAAAGTGCTGGAGTTACAAAACTATATAGTAGGGGTTATAGTCTCGTATTCCAAGGTTTGAATTAGCATCATAATCCCTGAGACAAACCTGAGTAACGGCACCAACCTACGGACAAGTCATGTATATTTGCATAGGTTTTGGAAATCAGTTTCCAAAACTAGTCTTCACTTAAAACTGAGGCGCTTATAATTCTGTTCCCAGCCAAGTGTTCATTCTTTCTCCTTTTCCTTAATGCCCACCTCCCTCATACCACATCTTCCCTAAATATTATCTCCTGGAGCATAAACTGTACTGTTAATTTCTTTGAAATAAATACATTTCATAACAACAGAAACAACCACCTCAAATTTGTTTCTGTAAAATAGCCTTGAAAGGGTGATCTTTTACATATTTTCAAAGTGGAGCACTCTCAAGCTAAAGTCTGTGTCTCTGAACTACTTCACTTATGTCTGAAGTTACCACAAGACAATAGATATTAATAGTTTATTGACTTACAAAGCATGTCTAACGTAATTCACTGAAGTGACCCCTACAAGAACAAAGGAGAAGCATTGCCCTAAGAAAACATGTCAAATTTACCCTTAGAGATCTGGGAAGCACATGTTTCAAAGCTTTAGGATAGCTATTTGATGATCTCTATGAATAGCCATCAAAGATTCAAAATTACTGAGGTCCATGCTTCTAGGAACTTATGAGATAATTACTGAAAATGAAAAGACATTTAAAAACCCATATGAAAATATTTCATCAGATAGAATCTAAAATATTCAGCTGTTAATTTAGCATTGGAAACACAGCAATTCATAGGTATTAGAACACACACACACACACACACACACACACAAAAGCAAGTAACAATGAATGCACAGCGAGGTATTTTAGGCTAGTGATTCGTAAGCAGCAATCTCTATTGTCATGTTCTAGTAAGTTTAATTTTTTTTTTTAAATTGATCAAGCCTTTTACACAAACCAATTGAATCTGATGCTCTAAAGGTGTGGGTTGAGGGCTTGCATTTTGGAAAATTTCCCTTGTGATTCTGACATGCCCCATTAAAATCACCAGGCTCCTAAACTAGAAAGTGGTATTCTCCTTGAGCGAGCAAGAGATAGCAGACCAGTAAAGTTCCCTTGATGAGCCAGTCCTACACTCTCACTTGGTCACAATTATTATTGTTTAAAAAATGGTTGCTGGCCGGGTGCGGTGGCTCACGCTTGTAATCCCAGCACTTTGGGAGGCTGAGGCAGGCGGATCATGAGGTCAGGAGATCAAGACCACGGTGAAACCCCGTCTTACTAAAAATACAAAAAATTAGCCAGGCGTGGTGGCAGGCGCCTGTAGTCCCGGCTACTCGGGAGGCTGAGGCAGGAGAATGGCGTGAACCCGGGAGGCGGAGCTTGCAGTGAGCCGAGATTGCGCCACTGCACTCCAGCCTGGGTGACAGAGCGAGACTCCATCTCAAAAAAAATAATAAAATAAAATAAAAATAACATAACATAAAATAAAATAAAATAAAAATAAAAATAAAAAATGGTTACCATGCAAAACAATTTAATGTTTCTTAGCTATTCCTGTTGCTGGCAGTGGACAGAAAAAGACAGGAAACTGGTAGGAACATGATTTTCTCTCTCTGGACAACTTGCTGATGACAGTGATCTCGGGCCCTACTCTGAGAGATAGAACACTTAGAGTTCAAAAGACTTGTGAATGGGATCCATGCAGCAATCCACATGCAAAACACAACTGTGCAGAAAAATAGCATTTTTCACACTTCCAAATGAATTTGTTTCTGAAAGTCATGGGAACCCAAACCAAATTTTCTGCTATCCTATCCCACATGGCTGCAAATTTGGCTGCTGTGAAAATTTGCTTGGTGAGTATATTATATCTTCTGTCTTCTTTTTCATAATCCTTATTCATACTTTTTGCTACTATAATTATTTAGTAAAGAGTATTGAGGTTCACATTCTTACAGTAATTTTAAATCCCCCACTATATATTAATAAGTTGCTACCAATAGTAGCGGCCATTAAATTTCTTGTTGATATTTCTAATCTACTTAAATTCCTTTCAATTTGTTGATCTTATGACAACACTTTGTGGCCTTTTGGAAATTACTTCAAATATCTTCACAGTTTTGTGAATTGTAATATTTTTCAAGAGGTAGTTCACATACATATTTCATATACCATATGGACAAATTCAAAATATTCTATCAAATGAGAGAAACAAGAAATACAATTCTTTTTTTATAAATCAGGCAGACTCCCAAGCCAGAATAGGCTCAGAGACTCCTAATGCAATTCAATGGCAACATCTTTCAAGCTACTTTTTAAGATTAAACTCATGAATTCCTTAATTTATCTTGAATTCTTGAATATTCCTCTTCTGATACATTAAGGAAGTTATAATATTTACAAATATGTCAGAATTTGGAATATACATTATATATATATATATATATATAAATTAGCGCAATTATTATACATCTATCTTTTACTTTGTGCCTTATCTCTATACATTCTTAACCCTTAGTTGTCACTGTCATGTTTTGAATTGTACTACTATACCAGAAACTGACAAAATTTTATATGAATGTTCAACAGGTTAAATTAAATGTATGAAAGTCAAATATAAAAAGTAATTATACATAAATGTAGCAGTGAACTTGGGAAGTGAACTTAGATTTAACTTCTCCTTTTTTCCTACTAGAGAGCTTTTCAAAGCAGGATGGCTTCCAATCATCAGGCATCTATAAAATATTGTTGTTATGATCTTTTCTTACTAGCCATTTAAGTTTGGATATCTTAATTACATATTGTGCTTGCAGATCTTGAACTGGAGTTTAATCTCCACAAATAAGGTTAAGTGTGAGAAAGTTAATGTCTCTTTGTCCTTATCTGTTCATAGCCTACTTGGAATAATAAAGGAGGGTCCAGTACCAATGACGTAAGATGGGGATTCTAAATACCATTGAAACCTTTCTCTGAATTCCATTTTGATTGGGGTGGCTGCCATATTACATTAGGAATGAGATGGCACTGCTGGGCCAAGATTTTAAAAATTATTGTAATTTGGAGATTATGGAAATTTTGTGACAGTTTCTCATTAGGTTGGTGCACAAGTAATTGGGTTTTTGCCATTATTTTCAATGGCAAACTGCAATTACTTGTCCACCAACCTAACAGTATTTTGTAACTTTAATTTAAATTTTTGGTGCTTTTTTGTAGATTTAATTGAGTTAAAGATCTGAAAATGAGATCACTCTGGATTTAGAGGCCATCCTGGATTTAGGGTGGTCCCTATATCCAGTGACCGGCATCATTATATGGAAGGGATAGGAAGGTTTGACACACGGGTACACAGAGAAAAGAAAAGCATGCATGACTTTTAGGTAAAGTGATGTCAAAAGGACATCAAAATAGCCCAATATTCCACTAACCAAATTCTGTCCCTCTGTTGTATTATTAAAATATTTTTCCTGAGAGCCTGTAGGGATTCATAGAACATACTAATATATTAGTAATATAATATATTCAGATATGTTATCTGAACAGCTGAAGGGAGGAGTTGGAAGAGCAAAAAATTAATTAATTAATAACCCATGCTTATTGATTTACAAGGAGTTAGTTCTGAGTTCTACTATAAATATGACCTGATTATTCTAATTGTCGAATTTCCCTCTTACTAGCTTTTTTTTTTTTTTTTAGATCATGTGGGAAATACTCACTTAAATGAAATTTATTGTTGTTTGAAATGTATGCCACTTTTCATATGCATGTAAGTTATTTGATCCCACAAAAGCAAACTCTTTTTCTTGCTAAGTATTAAAATTTCACAGATGAGTTCTGGCAAAATGGCTGAATAGGAACAGCTCTGGTCTGCATCTCCCAGTGAGACCAATGCAGAAGGTGGGTGATTTCTGCATTTCCAAAGGAGGTACCCTGTTCATCTCAATGGGACTGGTTAGGCAGTGGATGAAGCCCATGGAGGGCAACCAGAAGCAGGGTGGAGCATCGCCTCAGCCAGGAAGTTCAAGGAGCACAAGCCTCCCTTTCCCAGACAAGGGAAGCCATGAGGGGCTGTGCCGTGAGGGACTGTGCTATCCAGCCCAGATACTGTGCTTTGCCCACGGTTTTTGCAATCTGCAGACCAGAAGATTCCTTTGTGTGCCTACACCACCGGGGTCCTGGGATTCAAGCACAAAACTGGGTGGCTGTTTGGGCAGACACTGATCTAGCTGCAGGATTTTTTTTTTTTTTCCGCCCCATACCCCAGTGGCATCTGTAACCCAGGCGAGACAAAACCATCCACAAAGCCAGGGAGTGAAGTGGTCTCACTCAGTAGGTCCCACTCCCACAGAGCAAGCTAAGAACAACTGGCTGGAAATTCTAGCTGCCAGCACAGCACTCTGAAGTCAACCTGGAACTATCAAGCTTGGTGCGGGGAGAGATGTCCACCATTACTGAGGCTTGAGTAGGTGGTTTTCTGCTCACAGTAATAAGGACTGGGTGGAACTCAACACAGCGTGGCAAAGCGGCTGTGGCCAGACTGCCTCTCTGGATTCCTCTTCACTGGGCAAGGAATCTCCAAAAGAAAGGTACAAACACCAGTCAGGGGCTTATAGATAAAACTCCCAACTCCCTGGGAAAGAGCACCTGGGGGAAGGGGCGGCTATAGGCGCAGCTTCAGCAGCCTTAAATGTTCCTGCCTGCCAATTCTGAAGACAGCAGAGGATCCTGAAAAGGAGGGTCCTCTCAATACAACGCCTGAGCTCTGCTAAGGGACGGACTGCCTCCTCAAGTTGGTCCCTGACCCTTGTGCCTCCTGACTTTGGGAGACCTTCTAGCAGGGGCCATCTCTCATACAGGAGAGCTCCGGTTGGCAACAGGCGAGTGCCCCTCTGGGATGAAGCTTCCGGAGGAAGAAGCAGGCAGCAATCTTTGCTATTCTGCAGCCTCCACTGGTGATACCCAGGCAAATAGGGTCTGGAGTGGACCTCCAACAAACTGCAACAGACCTAAAGAAGAGCGGCCTGTTAGAAGAAAAACTAATGAACAGAAAGCAATAACATTAACATCAACAAAAAGGACCCCCCGCACAGGAACCCCATCCAAAGCTCATCAGCCTCAAAGATCAAAGGTAGATAAATCCACAAAGATGAAGGAAAACCAGAGCAAAAATGCTGAAAATTCCAAAAACCAGAATACCTCTTCTCCTCCAAATGATCACAACTCCTCTCCAGCAAGGGTACAACACTGGACAAAGAATGAGTTTGACGAAATCATAGAAGCAGGCTTCAGAAGGTGGGTAATAACGAACTCCTCTGAACTAAAGGAGCATGTTCTAACCCAATGCAAAGAAGCTAAAAACCTTGACAAAAGTTAATAGGAACTGCTAACTAGAATAGTCAGTTTAGAGAAGAATATAAATGACCTGACGGAGCTGAAACACACAGCATGAGAACTTCGTGAAGCATATACAACCATCAATAGCTGAATCAGTCAAGCAGAAGAAAGGATATCAGAGATTGAAGATCAACTTACTGAAATAAGGCATGAAGATAAGATTAGAGAAAAGAGAATGAAAAGGAATGAATAAAGCCTCCAAGAAATATGGGACTATGTGAAAAGACCAAACCTATGTTTGATTATTGTACCTGAAAGTGATGGGGAGAATGAAACCAAGTTGGAAAACACCCTTAAGGATATTATCCAGGAGAACTTTCTCAACCTAGCAAGATAGGCAAACCTTTAAATTCAGGAAATACAGAAAACACCACTAAGATACTCCTTGAGAAAAGCAACACCAAGACACATAATCATCAGATTCACCAAGGTTGAAATGAAGGAAAAAATGTTAAGGGGAGCCAGAGAGAAAGGTCAAGTTACTTACAAAGGGAAGCCCATCAGACTAACAGACCTCTCTGCAGAAACCTTACAAGCCAGAAGAGAGTGGAGACCAATATTTAACAAGCTTAAAGAAAAGAATTTTCAACCCGGAATTTCATATCCAGCCAAACTAACCTTCATAAGTGAAGGAGAAATAAAATCCTCTACAGATAAGCAAATGCTGGGGGATTTTGTCACCACCAGGCCTGCCTTACAAGAGCTCCTGAAGGAATCACTAAACATGGAAAGGAAAAACCTGTACCAGCCACAGCAAAAACATACCAAAATGTAAAGACTAATGACACTATGAAGAAACTGCATCAACTAATGTGCAAAATAACCAGCTAGCATCATGATGACAGGATCAGATTCACACATAACAACATTATCCTTAAATGTAAATGGGCCAAATGCCCCAATTAAAAGACACAGACTGGTAAATTGGATAAAGAATCATTGTATTTGCAATACAGCAAATCCAACAGTGTGCTGTATTCAGGAGACCCATCTCACATGCAAAGACACACACAGGCTCAAAATAAAGGAATGGAGGGAGTCTTCACCAAGCAAATGGAAAGCAAAGAAAAGCAGAGGTTGCAATCCTAGTCTCTGATAAACAGACTTTAAACCAACAAAGATCAACAAGGACAAAGAAGGGCATTACATAATGGTAAAGGAATCAATGTAACAAGAAGAGCTAACTATCCTAAATATATATGCACTCAATACAGCAGCACCCAGATTCATCAAACAAGTTCTTAGAGACCGACACAGAGATTTAGACTCCCACACAGTAATAGCGGGAGAATTTAACACCCCACTGTTAATATTAGACAGATCAACGAGACAGAAAACTAACAAGGATATTCAGGACTTAAACTCAGCTCTGGACCAAGTGGACCTAATAGACATCTACAGGACTCCCCATCCTAAATCAACAGAATATACATTCTTCTCAGCACCACATAGTACTTATTTTAAAACTGACCACATAATTGGAAGTAAAACACTCCTCAGCAAATGCAAAAGAACAGAAATCATAATAGCCTCTCAGACCACAGTGCAAATTAGAACTCAGGATAAAGAAACTCACTCAAAACCGCACAACTACGTGGAAACTGAAGAACCTGCTCCTGAATGACTACTGGGCAAATAACAAAATTGTGGCAGAAATAATGAAGTTCTTTGAAACCAATGAGAACAAAGACACAACATACCAGAATCTCTGGGACATGCTAAAGCAATGTTTAGAGAGAAATTTATAGCACTAAATGTCCACATCAGAAAGTGGGAAAGATCTAAAACTGACACCCCAACATCACAATTAAAAGAACTAGAAAAGCAAGAGCAAACAAATTCAAAAGCTAGCAGAAGATAAGAAATAACTAAGATCAGAGCAGAACTGAAGGAGATAGAGATATGAAAAACCCTTCAAAAATCAATGAATCTAGGAGCTAGTTTTTTGAACAGATTAACAAAATAGACCACTAGCCAGAGCAATAAAGAAGAAAAGAGGGAAGATTCAAATAGAAAAAATAAAAAATGATAAAGGGGATATCACCACCAATCCCACAGAAATACAAACAATCATCAGAGAATACTATAAACACCTCTGTGCAAATAAACTAGAAAATCTAGAAGAAATAGATAAATTCCTGGACACATACACCCTTCCCACTACTAAACCAGGAAGAAGTTGAATCCCTGAATAGACCAATAATGAGTTCTGAAATTGAGGCAGTAATTAATAGCCTACCAACCACAAAAAGCCCAGGACCAGACAGATTCACAGCCGAATTCTACCAGAGGTACAAAGAGGAGCCGGTACCATTCCTTCTGAAACTATTCCAAACAATAGAAAAAGAGGGAATCCTCCCTAACTCATTTTATGAGGCCAGCATCATCCTGATACCAAAACCTGGCAGAGACATAACAGAGAAAATGTTAGGCTAATATCCCTGATGAACATCAATGTGAAAATCCTCAATAAAATACTAGCAAACCGAATCCAGTAGCACACATCAAAAAGCTCATCCACCACAATCAAGTCAGCTTCATCCCTGGGATGCAAGGCTGGTTCAACATACACAAATCAACAAATGTAATTCATCACATAAATAGAACCGATATAAACAAATTCTATTATAAAGACAAAGATCACATGATGATCTCAATAGATGCAGAAAAGGCCTTTGATAAAATTCAACACCACTTCATGCTAAAAACTTTCAATAAATTAGGTATTGATGGAACATATCTCTAAATAATAAGAGCTAGTTATGATAAACCCATAGCCAATATTATACTGAATGGGCAAAAGCTGGAAACATGCCCTTTGAAAACTGGCACAAGGATGCCCTCTCTCACAACTCCTATTCAACATAGTATTGGAAGTTCTGGCCAGAACAACCAGTCAAGAGAAAGAAATAAAGGGTATTCAAATAGAAGAGAGGAAGTCAAATTGTCTCTGTTTGCAGACGACATGTTTGTATATTTAGAAAACCCCATCGTCTCAGCCCAAAATCTCCTTAAGCTGATAGGCAACTTCGGCAAAGTCTCAAGATACAAAATCAGTATGCAAAAATCACAAGCATTCCTACACACCAACAATAGACAAGCAGAGAGCCAAATAACGAGTGAACTCCCATTCGCAATTACTACAAAGAAAATAAAATACCTAGGAATTCAATTTACAAGGGATGTGAAAAACTTCTTCAAGGAAAACTACAAACCACTGCTCAAGGAAATAAAAGAGGACACAAACAAATGGAAACGAATTCCATGCTCATGGACAGGAAGAATCAATATTGTGAAAATGGCCATATTGCCCAAAGTTACTTATAGATTATATGCTATCCCCATCAAGCTACCACTGACTTTCTTCACAGAACTAGATAAAACTACTTTAAATTTCATATGGAACCAAAAAAGAGCCTGTATAGCCAAGACAATCCTAGCAAAAAGAACAGAGCTGGAGGCATCATGCTACTTGACTTCAAAGTATACTACAAGGCTACAGTAACCAAAACAGCATGGTACTGGTACCAAAACAGATATATAGACAAGAGAACAGAACAGAGGCCTCAGAAATAACACCACACATCTACAACCATCCGATCTTCGAAAAACCTGACAAAAACAAGCAATGGGGAAAGGATTCCCTATTTAATAAATGGTGCTGGGAAAACTGGCTAGCCATATACAGAAAAGAGTAACTGGACCCCTTCCTTCCACCTTACACAAAAATTAACTCATGCTGGATTAAAGACTTAAACATAAAACCTAAACCCATAAAAACCCTAGAAGAAAACCTAGGCAGTACCATTCAGGACATAGGCATGGGCAAAGACTTCATGACTAAAACACCAAGAGCAATTGCAACGAAAGCAAAAATTGACAAATAGGATCTAATTAAACTAAAGAGCTTCTGCTCAGCAAAAGAAACTATCATCAGAGTGAACAGGCAACCTACAGAAAGAGAGAGAATTTCTGCAATCTCTCCATCTGACAAAGGTCTAATATCCAGAATCTACAAGGAACTTAAATAAATTTACAAGAAAAAGACACCCCCATCTAAAAGTGGGTGAAGGATATGAACACTTTTCAAAAGGAGACATTTATGCGGCCAACAAACACTTGAAAAAAAGCTCATCATCACTGGTCATTAGAGAAATACAAATCAAAACCACAATGAGACACTACATCATGCCAGTTAGAATGGCGATCATTAAAATATCAGGAAACAACAGATGCTGGTGAGGATGTGGAGAAATAGGAACGCTTTTACACTGTTGGTGGGAGTGTTCATTAGTTCAACCATTACGGAAGATAGTGCAGCAGTTCCTCAAGGATCTAGAACCAGCAATCCCATTACTGGGTATATACCCAAAAGATTATAAATCATTCTACTATAAACACATGCACACATATGTTTATTGCAGCACTATTTACAATAGCAAAGACTTGGAACCAACCCAAATGCCCATCAATGATAGACTGGATAAATAAAATGTGGCACATATACACCATGGAATACTAGGCAGCCATAAAAAATGAGTTCATGTCCTTTGCAGGGACATGGATGAACCTGGAAACCATCATCCTCAGCAAACTGACACAGGAACAGAAAACCAAACACCACATGTTGTCACTCATAAGTGAGAATTGAACAGTGAGAACATATGGGCACTGGAGGGGAATATCACACAGTGGAGCCTGTCGGGGGTTGGGGGTTTGGGGAGGGATAACATTAGGAGAAATACTTAATATAGATGACAGGTTGATGGGTGCAGCCAACCACCATGGCACATGTATTCCTATGTAACAAACCTGCACGTTCTGCACATGTATCCCAGAACTTAAGTATAATTTTTTAAAAAGAGGCTGGGCACGGTGGCTCACGCCTGTAATCCCACCACTTTGGGAGGCCAAGGCGGGTGGATCATGAAGTCAGGAGTTCGAGAGCAGCCTGGCCAACATGGTGAAACCTCATCTCTACTAAAAATACAAAAATTAGTTAGGTGTGGTAGTGGGTGCCTGCAGTCCCAGCTACTCAGGAGGCTGAGTCAGGAGAATTGCTTGAAACCAGAAGGCAGAGGTTGCAGTGAGCTGAGATTATGCCACTGCACTCCAGTGTGGGCAACAAGAGTGAAACTCCGTATCAAAAAAAAAAAAAAAAAAAAGAGAAAGAAAAGAAAATTAGAAACTTAGTTCATTTGGGTAAGGTCAATAAGCATCCTGGATCCTTATGCTAAAACTGAAAAAGCCCCAGAGTGCATTTCAGTTCATTTAAAAATTAGTTATCTCACCCCATAATACACACACACACACACACAAACACACACACTCTTTGCCAAGTATGTGATATGAACTATTACCCTGATAAGATGTCTTATAGTATTTGCCTATATACAATTTTTTTTAAAGTAGGTAAACTATTACAATTAATGAATTAAGATTACTGATTACAAAGTGAGGTACACACACAGAACATATCAACTATATTTCTCAACACCAGAAATATATATCAAAAAAATGAAATTTTAAAAATTTAAAATATCATCAGGGATATCAACTACATAAATAATGTCTAAGAAATGATGTGTACAGTACCGAAGATGCTATGATATTTTGAATGAGATTAAACAAAAACGGAATGAATTGAAATACCTTGTGGTATGAATTTTACAAAGATTCAGTATTGAAAATATCTCAATTATACTAGTTCGAGCTATCAATACAGTAAAATCCTAATCAGAATCCCACAGAGGGGTGTGTGTGTGTGTGTGTGTGTGTGTGAGAGAGAGAGAGAGAGAGAGAGAGAGAGATAGACAGACAGAGAATCCTTTCAAGCTAATTCTAAAATATATATGGAAACACGAAGAGCTAATAATAGCCAAGACAGCCTTGAGGGACCCAAGATGGAGGGAGGAATAGCTCTTTTGGATATCAAGACTAATTATAAAGCTACTATAACTCTAAAGTCAGTTTGGTTTTTGCTTAATTATTATATAGACAAATGGAACATTATCAGACAGTTCAGAGAGAGTTACATCTATATGAACAGTTGATTTATGGAAAAGATGGCCTTACAGAGAAGTGAGGAAAATGAAGTTATTTTAGTAAAAGGTGTTGGTTCAATTATATCTTCATATGGAACTACAAAATAAAATTTGACTCTTAAGTCACTCCATACACGATAGTAAATTCCAAGTAGATTATAAACCTAAATTTGAAAGGAATGACAATATGCTTCCAAATTTTATCATCTTAAAGAGTAGGGAAATAGTGGCTAAATGGTAAGCACTAACTACAAACAAAAATTGACAAATTACTGTACATGAAATTGAAAACTTATTTATCAAAATATACCATCAAGAAAGTAAAAAACAAGCTACAGAGTGGGAGAAGGTATCTATAATATATAAAACATTCCTGTATGTTACTACAAAAATGATACAAATCAAAAAGATAAAAGAGCAAGTGACTTGAGTCACTTTATGAAAAAGGATATTCAAATATTTAATAAACATATTCAAATGTGCTTAACCTCATTTGCAATCAGGAAACTGCAATCTAAAAATCACAATAAAATTTCACTCCACACCCACTGACAAGTCCTAGTGTTGGAGAGGATGTGAGACAACTGGAACTTATGTATTCTTGGTAGCATTGTATATTGATAGAGTCAGTTTTGAAAGTTTTGCATTATCTTCTAAAGTTTAACAAATATGTATCCTATGAGCCAGTACATGCCCAACTGAAATACATTCACATGTGCTCAATAGACATGTACAAGAATATACACAGGAAAGTGTATAAAGATGTTCAGCTATATTTGCAATAAACAAAAGCTGGAGAAAGCTCAGATGTCCCACTATACTAAAACGGATAAATGGTAAAGTAGTCTCCTTTTAACTAGCATTTTGCTTTCTACAGTACAAGGTATTTTGAAAGAAAGAGCAAGAAAACACTTTCAACTTTTTTTTACAGTGTATTGTTATACTTGCTCTATTTAAATACCAGTTATTGTTGTTAATCTCTTACTGTGCCTAATTCATAAATTAAACATTATCATATGTATTATGTATAGAAATGAACATCATATATATAGGGTTTGGTACTAGAAGAGGTTTCTGGCACCCACTGAGGGTCTTGGCATATATACCCTGTGGATAAGGAGGGACTGTATTCATACAATATTCCTTTGTATTTCAAAGCATGCTGCAAGGAAAATAACTGAAATATAACTATATGTAATAACATGGATGAATTACACAAACAACGCTAAGCAAAGATGACAGATTAAAAAGCAACATGTGCATGATTCCATTTATATCAAATTCAAGAGAAAGAAAACTAAACTGGAGTGTTAGAAGTCAAGGCAGTGTCTAACTTTAGAGAAGAGGAAGAGAGTAGTGATTAAGACGAGTATCAAGGATAGCTTCTTGAGTACAGGCAACATCCCATCTTTTGACTTGGGTGGTGGATATACGAGTATTTACTGTGTAATAATTCACTGAGATATATGTTTATTGGCACTTTTCTGCATGTGTGTTATAATAAAAACATAAAATGTTAGAAAATGTACAATATGTACAATAAATACTACCCAAGTATCGTTTTCTTAGTATCAGACAAAACATATTTTAGGGCAAATGGAATTACCAAAGAGAAAAAGGGAATACTTGCCCTTGTATAAGAGTAGAAATGCTTATTATATCTTCAAGTAGAAATGATAAGGAATCAGCTAGATATGAGTCTGGAATTCACAGCAGAGGCTAGCGCAAGGAATGCAAAGTTGGGAGTCACCAGCAATAACAAACATCCATAGCAGGCATATGGAAAGTATCCCTATAGCCATAGCCATAGATGGGATCAGACAGGTTGAGACTGTATCAGGATAAAAGTAGTTCAGTGAGAGAGCCCACGCAGACTGGTTGTTGAAGAAGAGGCCAATAAGATGAGATTACCTGACTTCCCCATTCTTCAGTAGGTTGTATATTTTCAGATCTGCATTTGGAGAGCAATTTAATATGCTAGCTTCCAGTGTCTTCTATAGGTCTAATATACTGTAACTGGGATTTCTCCTGTCATTACTCCCTGGTCCGCCAATCAGTAGAATGCCAGGAACATACACTGTTAACTAGAATCTTCCTCTTACTCTCCTTGAATGCTTTAATTGTTGGACCTAAAGCGCCACAGAAGCAACCTGCCATAATCAGTACTTACTCATCCTCCTACATGCCCCTGGGGATGCTTTCTGTCCTGGTTATTGTATTTTAATAGGGAAGCATATGACGCCTATAATCCCAGCACTTTGGGAGGCGGAAGTGGGCAGATCACCTGAGGTCAGGAGTTCAAGACCAGCCTGACCAACATGGAGAAACCCCATCTCTACTAAAAATGCAAAAGTAGTTGGCTGTGGTGGCACATGCCTGTAATCCCAGCTACTCAGGAGGCTGAGGCAGGAGGATCACCTGAACCTGGGAGGCAGAGGTTGCGGTGAGCTGAGATCATGCCAGGAAGCATAGGCCGGGCGCCATGGCTCAGGCCTGTAATCCCAGCACTCTGGGAGGCCGAGGCGGGTGGATCACGAGGTCAGGAGATTGAGATTATCCTGGCCAACATGGTGAAACCCAGTCTCTACTAAAAATACAAAAATTAGCTGGGCGTGGTGGCGTGGGCCTATAGTCCCAGCTACTTGGGAGGCTGAGGCAGGAGAATCGCTTGAACCTGGGAGGCAGAGGTTGCAGTGAGCCAAGATCGCGCCACTGTACTCTAGCCTGGCGACAGAGCGAGACTCTGTCTCAAAAGAAAAAAAAAAGGAAGCATAAATACTGGGTAGGAATGAGTACCAGTGCTTAAGCCACATCAGTGCTGTGTATAAGAGGACAGCACAGATGGGTTAGTCTGTGTTCTGATGTAGACTGCTATTAAGTCTCTGAGTTAGGTGGCAAAAGTGTAAAGTGACCTTTTATCTGCTGTAAGTCATCTTTGATTTTGTGAGGGCAAGCCTAGGTAGATATTTCTTTAGCCAGGTACCTTGACTAAGGGTATTTCATGGGATTCGTATTTCATGGGATTCCTCTTGGATACTGATTAAAAATATTTTGTAAATACTTGAGACTTTTCATCTTTAACTTTACTGTTACTCATGCTTATTTATGCTCATTTATTGCTTCTACAATTTCATTTCATATCTTCTCATGTGTAACTGTCCTGGACTTCAGTTCTGCCAAACACCATCAAATAGGGCTTAGCAGACACAGGGCTTTTCTTGGCCTCACAACTGGCTTCTCTCCCGGAAGAGCAGTAAGTACAGGTTAAATGTAACTTATAGATTATATAAGAGGAAACAATTGCTAAATTGAGGAGATGAACAGTATTGATCTTGAAAGAAATAAAATGTACACTTTGTCTCTTTGATCCATTTTTGATTTCACACATGTGCAAGAAGTAGGAAATGCTTTATAAATTGCCGAGACAAAGGAAAGGTGATCACATCCATAGGAGGCCTGACTGTGGTCTAACAGGGTTGCAAGACAAAGTGTAAGTCTAGGCTCTACTGCCAAGCTGATTAGCTTCATTGGGCTGGCAATGCAGCTTTCCTGAGGAGGAAACGTTTAGAAACAACCAACCTTCAAACACAACTCAAAAAGACCTTTGGGTTGAGAGCAGTGAATAAGATAAAAGATATAAAGTGATTTGAAAAGCCATGAATAGTGTAAAATATTGTTAACAATTAATTGTACTATTTTTGGACTGCATATAGTCATAAAGTTAACCTTTATATAGGTAATATAGTCTCATAAGAACCAGTCTAAATAATTACGGTGAACATTGATTAGTTTTTCTCTCCGGCATCTGTTCTAATTCCTTCTAATGACCCTTCAATATTCCTTCAAAGGACTGCCCCCTTTCTCCAAGTGGTTCTTCTGGAGTTGACTTTACATCAGCTTAATCATTCAGCTATATAAATTATGTGATAAATGAGCTTGTGACTAAATAATAGCCAAGGGAACATAATTTTGGATAGGATGCTGAACCAAGACTCTCCCTCTTTTCCCAATCTTTTCCCAATAAATGTCAGCCTGAAATAATGTTATTCCAGAAACAGCTGGAAATTCTCTTGCAGCCAGGAAGGAAAATGGAGCTTACCCAGAGGAAGCAGAGATGAGGATGAATCTTGGGATATAACATGAATTCTAAATAAAGTTGCCCCTGAATCTGTCACTTAAACCTGATGGAGTCCTACGGTTAAATGTGGATAGAGGTGATATCAATATTTCATTATTGCTTATGAAGAAACTGAAGCTCAGAAATGTCAAATAACTTTTCTGAATGCCACGTACATATTGGACAATCCAGCTACTGAACACAGAATGATAATTTGAATTCCAAAGCCTGTTTTGGGCTCTTTACCTAGATGTGCAAAATTTATTGCTCAATATTGTGTGTGTGTATAATGAATTTGGGAAGATCAGCTTTGTTGTGATGACAGAATTTAAATGTTTCACATTTGGGGAATATTCTCCAAGGACAAAAATTTTAGAAATAAATGACATAAGAAATTTTTTCCTGTTAATAGATGGATTATCTTTACTTAAATACAAACAATGTTCACTCACATGCTACTTAACCAAAATTAAACATAGAACTTAAAGAACATAAACTTTGAAAAATGAGGTGGGTGGATCACCTGAGGTCAGGAGTTTGAGACCAGACTGGCCAACATGGTGAAACCCTGTCTCTGCTAAAAACACAAAACATTAGCTGGGTGTGGTAGCAGTCACCTGTAATTCCAGCACTTTGGGAGGTCCAGGCCGGTGGATCACCCAAGGTCAGGAGTTTGAGACCAGCCTGGCCAACATGGTGAAACCCTGCCCCTACTAAAAATTCAAAAAATTAGCCAGCTGTGGTGCCATGCACCTGTAATCCTAGCTACTCAGGAGGCTGAGGCAGAAGAATTGCTGAAACCCGGGAGGAGGAGGTTGCAGTGAGCTAAGATTGAGCCACTGCACTCCAGCCTGGGCAACAGAGTGAAACTCCATCTAAAAATATATATATATATAAACTTTAAAAAATGATTTGATGTACTGAAAATTCATTTTCAATTTTATATTTACATATTAATATGTACACCTGGAAATGTTTTAATGGGACACTAAAAATGTATATTGAACTGGATCATATTTGTATTTATATTACTTTAGACATTATTAGCCTTTTAAAAAACTAGTT
The DNA here is from genome assembly GCF_028878055.3 of Symphalangus syndactylus. NCBI lineage: Eukaryota > Metazoa > Chordata > Mammalia > Primates > Hylobatidae > Symphalangus > Symphalangus syndactylus. The sequence goes on from NC_072429.2 coordinate 20,867,722, forward strand.
TTATTATTATTTTGAGACAAGGGTCTCATTCTGTTGCCCAGGCTGGAATGCAGTGGTGCGATCTTGGCTCACTGCAACCTTTGCCTCCCAGGTTCAAGCGATTCTCCTGCCTCAGCCTTCCAAGTAGCTGAGATTACAGGCATGTGCCACCACACCCAAATAATTTTTGTATTTTTAGTAAAGACAGGTTTTACCATGTTGGCGAGGCTGGTCTGGAACTCCTGGCCTCAAAGGATCCACCCACCTCAGCCTCTCAAAGTGCTGGGATTATAGGCGTGGGCCACCACTCCAGCCCAGCCTGCTTTTGTGTTCTAGAAAGTTTTAAATTGCTAAATGATTGAGACCAGCCCAGACCAAGGAGGCATGTTTTGAATGATCTAGTAATTTGAGTACATATAAGCAATAATTAAGGAAAAAGTGTCAGTCTTGCATCCACTGACACTTCTATTGACTCTGATTCAGAGACTGCTGATATGATACCTCTCTCTCTGTGAATCTGTTTGCTGTCTCTAGATGAATCATAACGGCTTGGGAATAACAAACACTGTTGTTAAACTCACCATATGTTTTTAGATGACATGATAATGAGTCTCTGAAACACTGTAAAGTAATGCAGAAAAACCTAATAGAGTCATCAGTTAGACAAAATATTTTGTGAATGTTTTTGATTGATTTTGCCCAGGTAACAGCAGGAAAAGTCCGTTGTGAACCACGAGACACACAACCTTCTCTGTCCACGCTAAACATCAACATCAGGTAAACTTCCCAGATGTCTAGAGGAGCACACTCTGGCGTTTAAACACATACTTTTTAAAAAGCAAGGTTGTGATTGTCAGGGCTATTGAAAGCTGTTCCTCTCAGAGTCAAAAGTCAATAATCTGAAGAGAGGCTTATATTTTAGATGTTGGGTGTCAATTGTTTCTGTCAACATTGTATTTGCCAGGAAAATCAGTCAGGTAGATATGATAATGTGACAGTTCTGAGCATTGTCTCATGTATCAAAAAAGCATGTATGGACCAAGTAATGGTATTGTATCTGTTAGAGACTGTAGAAAGGAAAAAGAAAAAAAAAAGAACAAAGAGTAAAACTTTAATGCCTGTAGAAATTAATTTTGTTTCCCACAGTAAAAGCACAGTCAATGTTATTCAGTTATTCAAAGGACAGTTAGAAATACAAAGAAAGGCTTTGTATAACACAGTAGTTCCCTCATTTTCGTAGGTAGGCAGTGGTAGCTAATGAAAATTTTACATATATACACACATACATATATATACATATATACACACATATATATACATATATACACATATATACATATATACATATATATACATATATACACATATATATACATAGATACATATATATACACATATATATACACATATATATATACATATATATACACATATATATATACATATATATACACACATATATACACACACACACATATATATATACATATATATATATATATATATATATATATATATATATATATATACATTTGCTTTTTGAGACGGAATCTCACTCTGTCACCAGCCTGGAGTGCAGTGGTGCAATCTCTGCTCCCTGCAGCCTCTGCCTCCCGGGTTCAAGCAATTCTCCTGCCTCAGCCTCCCGAGTAGCTGGGACTATAGGCGCACACCACCAGGCTAAGCTAATTTTTCTATTTTTTTAGTAGAGATGGGGTTTCACCACGTTGGCCAGGATGGTCTCGATCTCTTGACCTCATGATCCGCCTGCCTCGGCCTCCTAAAGTGCTGGGATTACAGGCGTGAGCCACCGTGCCTGGGCTGAAAATAATCTTAAATAACAGTTGTTTCCTCTCATCTCTAAATCTGTAACAGTGAGTGCTTATAACGAAAGACAATGATGCTGCTTCTGTTTGCATGTTTATAAACATAAAGGAATTAAAAGTATCTAAAAAGTCACCACTTACAATTTCAGGTAGGGATGGTTTAGGCTTCAAGTAACAGAATACCTAACTAATACTTGCTAAAGCAATATAGATGCTTATTTTGTCACACTGAAGAAGTCTGAAAAAGGCAATTATGTGATCTGTGCAGCAAGCTTGTCCTCTGCTCTCATTGGATTTTCATCTTGAGCTTGTAATAACCACACGATACATGGCACAATCTCAGCGTCACGTCTTCTTCACACTAGTGATCTGAGAAACAGGCAAACAGAATAGGACTTTCCCTTGTAGCAGAGAGAGCCGGATGGTCCTGCCAGGCTTGTCCTAATTAGGATTCAACCCATGGTGCTGGGCTTATTGCTGTCATGAACAAGACTGGACCTCTCAGAGTAAGAATAAAAGGCAAACTGTCAACCTTAGGTGCCTTTTTCTGGAACCTAAAAATTGCCATTTGCACTCCATTGGACGTAACTGTGTCACATGGGCACCCTGGAGTGGGAGAGAGGCTGAAAAGTAAATATCAATAACTGGATAGTCTTTCCTGGCTTGTCCTAATTAGAATTCAATCCCTCGTGTTGGGCACATTGCTGTAATGAACAAGACTGGGGCTCCCTGAATAAAAATAAAAGGCAAAATGGCAATTGAGTAGAAAATAGCCATGTCTGTAACAGCTACCAAGGAACTATTAGACTTCTTTCTTTTCTCCATTATATTTCACACATCTCAACTAACTTGTTCATGAAATTGGCCTAAACTCTCAACTTGATAACTAGGGCATATAAGAAAAAAGGTAAGAGTGTGTGCAAAATCTCTCCTTCATTTAACTAATTTATACTACATTTTGGGGGTAAGTTTTCCAATAAAAATATTGCGGTGGGCTGAATATTGGCACCAAAACGATACGTCCACACATGACTATCTAAAAACTCAATGTACCTTGTCTGGAAATCTTTGAAGGAATAATTAAGGATTTTGAAATAAAGAGATCATCATAAATCATCGAGATGAGCCTGAAATCTAATGCCAAATGTCTTATAAAAGAGACAGAGGAGAAATTTGACAGAAAAGAAGGAGGCAATGTGACCCCAGAGGCAGCGATTGGAGTAATGCAGCTATGAGCCAAGAAACACGTGGAGTCACCAATGCTGAAATTATCACCAATGCTGAAATTATCACCGATGCTGAAATTTTCAAGGAAATAAATTGTTCCTAGAGTCATTAGAAAAAAAACCGGATACCTTAATTTCAGTCCTGCAGATACCTTAATTTCAGGCTTCTGGTCTCAAAAGCTGTGACAGAATAAATTTCTTTTTGGAAACAGAGTTTTGCTCTTGTTGCCCAGCCTGGAGTGCAATGGCGCCAGCTCGGCTTACTGCAACTCTGACTCCTGGGTTCAAGCGATTCTCCTGCCTCAGCCTCCCAAGTAGCTAGGATTACAGGCATGTGCCACCACATCTGGCTAATTTTTGTATTTTTAGTAGAGATGGGGTTTCACCATGTTGACCAGGCTGGTCTTGAACTCCTGACCTCAGGTGATACTCCCGCTTTGGCCTCCCAAAGTTCTGGGATTACAGGTGTGAGCCACTGTGCCCAGCCAAATTTCTCTGGTTTTAAGCCAATAAGTTTATACTTTGTTACAGCAGCCTCAGAAAATAATATCATAATAAATTTTTGCTTGTTGGAATGCAGTGCAGATTTGTTTACCTGTTTTATATATTGCAATCTTCCTATTTCTCTCTTATTATTTCTAACACTTTAGCTTCTATTAGGTTTTCCATTGTTAACAATCATATCGTTTGCAGATAAAAAGGCATTGGTTTCTTCCTTCCCAACCTATTATTTTCTTTTCTTATCTTATTCTCTTGGCCAGGGCATTGCAAGAAAATGTTGCAGAGAATCAAGAATAAGGGCATTAATGGTAATGAGCATCTCTGTCTTGCTCCCAATATTAACAGCGAAACTGCTAAAATTAAACCAGTAGGAATAAGTTAGCTCTAGGTTTTGGGTAGATACACTTTACCACAAAAGGAAGTTTCCTTGTTTTCCTAGTTAAGAATTAAATGAGTGCTAAATTTATATGGTTGATTATGTTTTTTCCTTTAATCAGTTATTATGATGATTTATAACTATAGGTTTTCTAATATTGTCACCTTTTATTTTTGTGATAAACTCAGCCATTTTATATTATCCTTGAAATACATTGTCAAATCAGTTCGTTAATTTATAGAAGACATTTTTGTTGTTGTTTCATTTTTCTTCAGGTCAGACTGGCCTGTCAATGTTCTTATTTTTTCCCTTTCTCCCTCTTTTTCTTTCTTCCTCTTTTTGTTTCCTTATCTGTCTTCTGTATCAATATTAGAATTCATATTAAATAATTTATTCTTTAATATCTAAAAGAATTTGACAATTTTAAATATCTTGTCTTGATGATTTTATGTATGGAATAGTTTTGTCTTTTCATACATTGACTCCATTGCTAAAGGCTTTTTGTTCTTATTTTGCAGTTTGAGAAGATATGTGTTATGATTTATTTAAAGTGCTGAAATCTGTTCACATAACATTGTTCCTTTTATCTTGCTCCATTTGTAATTATGTCCCCTTGTTACGTATAAAACTATTTTAACTATTGATCTTAGCAATGCTTTGCATTATTTTTATTAGCCTTTTCAAAAAAAGACAATGTTTTCATCGAGTCTCTTTGTCTCTATTTCTCTTTATTTATTCTTACCTTTATTATTTCTTGCCAGCAATTTTATTAAAATGGACATGTTGTTATTTTCATAACTTTTTATATAATAAGTCATAAAAACTATTGGGTAAGAAATGAGATTGCTCATGTACAGTGCTTAAAATCAGGCTTGGGACAAAGTCAACATTATATAAACATTTGCCATGATGATTATTGATGTTGATGATGATGGTTGGGATAGCATATGATGAAAAACAAGCTTTTCTTTGAATTTATGTGGTTAAATATGAGTTTTATAAGCAGTATATAGGTGAATTTTTTGTTGTTGTTCACTTTTAACCCTCATCTTCCAACAGGTACATTTGATCCATTATGTTTATTTTGAATGTCGATGTATTTTTGCTTGTTTTTATAATCTTTCTATTTGTCTCATTTTTTTTTTTTTTTTTTTTTTTAAAAAGCATTCCCCCCTACAAACCCCTGCTTTTTGGGACTGACTGTGCTCTTAATCATTTTATTTTACTGATTTGTAACCTATATATTCTACTTCTATTCTTTGAGTAACTACTTGGAATTTCACTTGTATACTTGCCTTAAAATATTCCTCAATAATTTAAGATCACAAATTAGATATTACCTATCATTTGATAAAGCAATGCTTTTTTATTTTTTCTATTTTTTATTTTTTCTTTGACTTTTAAGTTCCAGGGTACATGTGCAGGATATGCAGGTTTGTTACATAGGCAAACATGTGCTATGGTGGTTTGCTGCACAGATCAACCTGTCACCTAGGTATTAAGCCCAGCATCCACTAGTGTGTGTGTTGCTCTCCTGCCCCCACATCATGTCCATGTGTTCCCATCGTTTAGCTCCCACTTATATGTGAGAACATAAAGCAATGCTTTTTAATATTTGATAACAAATTTATGTACCTTTTAATCAGCATTTCTTCTTGCTGAAAAGTCTGAAATGATTTTTCCCTAGGAATTTTTCATATTTCTGAAGTTCAAACTTTAGTAATTATTTATTGTATCATGGTGTTAAATTTTCTCACTTTATCTTAAAATTCCTTTATTTAATTGTTGTTCTTGAAAAAATTTTTGTACCTATATTTGTTGTTAGTCATTTTGCCTCATCACTTTAAATATATTATTCTACAGCCTCTCTGCTTTTTATACTTATTGTTAAAAGATATGTGATTTTTTTCAACAGTTGTTCCTATTCAGGTAAATTCTAGATGTTTAAAAAAAACTCTGTTTTTTATGTTTTGTAGATTTTCTCTGTCCTGCTGGGTATTTATTATTGTGCCTATCAGTGGTGTAATACCTCTTATCAGACCTGCAAAAATCTCAGACATTACCTATTCAGATATTGCCTTTGCTCTTTTCCTCTTTTCTATTCATGATTAGATGTCTTTTAGAGTTTTTATTCTGCCCTCCATTTAAAAAAAAAAAATTTTCAATTTTTTATCTTTTTTTCTCTCTGGCTAGATTCTGAAAAATCTCCTCATATCTATCTTCCAGTTCTCTAAAATGCCTCTTCAGCTCTATCTAATCTGTTGTTTACCCTGTTTACTTTTTAACAATTTTACTTTTCATTCTTAGCAGTTATATTTAATTAATTTCTCCAAATCTATAACCTCATTTTCTAACGAAAATTATTAATTTCTCATTTTGAGATTTTTATTTTTAAAATAATTTTATATAAAGATGTTTTATATCCTATGTCTTATAAATCCAATGCATAATTACTTGGGGATACAAATTTGTGGTTTAATTATGTCTGTTAGTGCCCACTTGTGGGCATGATTCCTTTGTGCATATTTGGTTGTCTTACATTGGTATCTCATATTTGTTTGATTTTATTTTATGGCAATCCTGGGGGCCTAACAACAAATGCTCTCTTCCAGCTACACTTCATCTTTATTTCTGCTGGAAGTCAATAGGTGTTGTTATCTTGATACTCCTTGAGTATACTTGAGGTTACCTGCTTAATGGAACAGTCTCTGATTCAACTGCCCTAACTCTGAATGAGACAGATAGTTCGTTCTCTGAAAACAGCACTGCTTTAGGCATCTTTCCTTGGGTTAATCCTATCATATGCTCATTAATCTGGTTTGAGATTTACACTATTTCGTTTTAGAAGTGTCATGGAAAGGGCCCATAGAGGTTATCTTGTACACGTGAAGCAGTATATTAATAATATATGTTGTCACTTCCAACCCCAGCCCCCAGCTGAGATCTAGATCATGGGTGTCAAACCTTTTGGCTTCCCTGGCCACATTAGAAGAATTGTCTTGGGCTACACATGAAATACACTAATGACAGGTGATGAACAAAAAAAAGAAAAAAAAAGTCCATGCATAATTTTCATGACATCCACCACCACAGATAAGCAAAAATTCCTTGCATTCAAAGGGTTGGATGCAGCCAAGCATGTTTTATTATGAAAGGGAATCTCTGATGAGCTGTTTGCCATATTTTTAGAAGATATCCATACTACTACTTTTTTACTATTATTTCACTTAATTGGATTAGAAAGAAATTTTATTTGATATCCACATCTCTAACCTAGCAATGGAATTTGACTAGTATGTTTCCTACAGCCACATTTTAATATGTAAAAAAGCTTATATCCCTGAAGTTCAATATTATGACACCATACACTATGTTATGACATATCTATTTTCTTAGAACGAAGTGAGAAAGGAAAGACTATGGTATTCTCAGAACTTGGGACTCAAACTCATACTATTGCAGGGACGAAACAGATATTGTTCGTGAATAAAGTGGGTCTAGCATAAATCTCTCAAGACATGTCACCTCTATAGTAGGGAAGCCAGTACTCTATTCCAATTTATTTATGCTAAGAGAATGTAATACTGGTTTTGGCTGGTCTTATATTTTTTTAAAAAAATTAAATTTCTGATTTTGTTTTAATAAGTCTCACTCTTTATATGCACTAAAAACTCATTTCATGAATTTGAAAATGCTATGTTAAACAAAAAAACTAGAAATCTTACTTAGATTGTAAAATAACATTATTTACTTATAAAGTTTAGAACTTTGAGGAGCCTTTAAAATCATCACTGTAATATACACATTTCACATACCTAAAGTTCATGACATACTTAATGTTTAGATATGTTGACAAAATCGCAAGTCATACCACCATTTAGTCAAAATATCAGAATACTGACACCTAATCTACTCTTATTATTTATTTATTTTTTTTTTTGAGACAAAGTCTCACTCTGTCACCCAGGCTGGAGTGCAGTGGCGTGATCTTGGCTCACTGCAAACTCTGCCTCCTGGGTTCAACTGATTCTCCTGTCTCAGCCTCCCAAGTAGCTGGGACTACAGGTGCCCGCCACCATGCCTGACTAATTTTTATATCTTTAGTAGAGACGGGGTTTCACCATGTTTGCCAGGCTGGTATCGAACTCCTAAGTGATCCGCGCACCTCAGCCTCCTAAAGTGCTGGGATTACAGGCGTTAACCACCGTGTCTGGCCCCACTCTCCTTTCAACGTTCCAGGATCCAGCCCAACAGAGCAAGTAATACTTAAAATAACTGCTCTATTGGGCTGGATCCTGCATAAAATCCTAACTACTACAATGTTCTTAAAACTATTTTTGTACCACATATTGCATTATTCAATTTAAATCTAGCATAACCTCCAGAGTGTGTATAGATCTGCTGCAAAAGTATTAGTTTATAACAAATATAGAAAGCTTAGAATCTAAGTTTATAAACCAATAATAATGCTAAAATATCATGTACTACTAACAAGTCTGGAGCTAATAGTCTTCATTCCCAAAGAACTTTTGGAGGGACCATACTTTGTCTACAGTAGTCAGTTAATTTTATTTCATAATTTTTATCAGATCTTAATCTCAGCAAGATTTATTCTTTTTCTTCCTCTAAATCCTTTGTTGGAATCTGAAATACACACAAAGTAACACATTTTTGTGTATACTGATTTATATGAATTGCAGTTTGTCATTAACAAGATTTAAGTGGAAGGCATTCAATATTGCTTAACTGAATACTCACTAATTTAACAAATCTTATCTTACCTACCACAGGTAAGATACAATATTAGGTACAATGGTGAGAATACAAAGAGGGTGATATCATGATATCATGGTGTCAAGGTTCAGCTTTTATATTCTTAAGACATTATGTGTCTTGACAAAGTCACATTAATGACACAGGTTTCAAGGTTCTTACCTGCAGAATAAAGATAATAATGGCATGTGTTGCTGTATGGCTTGAATCATAATAGAGTAACATGCATCACATATAGAAAGGGAACAACAAATTTTATAGTCTTTATGAATATTCTGTCATTTTATAACAACGAGACCATGGAATGGGTACTATCATATCCCCATCTTACAGGCAAGGAAACTGAACTCAGAAAGATTAAGTAATTTCCCAACTGTCCTGCTAATATGTGTAGCAGAGGTGGGCTTAAATCTTGCCTAATTCCAAACATTTTTACTTCTGTGACCTCCACTTACACAGCAGAATGTATAAGGTGATATTTAAATGCCAAATGGTATTGTTGATAAGTGATAAATAATGTCAATGAGTGAAAGTACAGATAAATAAAACCTTCATAGAGCAGGTAGAATTTTCTCCAAAGAAGAAGGAAAAAAATGAAGTATTTAGTTTAATAACAAGGGTGTAAAAATCACAAAACAGAAAATGTGGTATTTCTCAGATTGTATTTTGAAAAATGACCTTGGAAATATTGCCAGTTTGAGAGATGCCATGTTTCTCTAGAATTTTGACACTGTATCAAAAAGTGGATTTTATCACTCCTCTTCTTGAAACTCACTGTACCTTTGTGATTGCTTTAACAAATAAAATAAAAAGACCAGTAAAATCATTAGAAGCTTTATTTTTTCATGTATGTGTTACATAGTGTGTTAAGGCTCTCCAGAGAAACAGAACCAACAGGATGTGTAGATACATAGAGTGAAAGATTTATTTTAAGTTTTTGGTTCACATGATTGTAGAGGTTGATAAACTCTGAAATTGTCAGGGAAGACCAGTAGGCTGAAGACCCAGGCAAGAGTTGATGCTGTAGTTTTGAGTTTAAAGGCAGTCTGGAGGCAGAATTCTTTCTTCCTTCATGGACCTAAGTCTTTTGTCTTAAAGTTGTCAACTGATTAGATGAGGCCAAATCACATTATGGAGGGTAATACGCTGGACTAAAAGTCTACCGATTTAAATGTCAATCACATGTAAAAAATGCCTCCACAGCAATATCTAGATCAGTGTTTGACCAAACAACTGGGCACCATAACCTAGCCAAGTTGATGCATACAATTAACCATAACACATGAGGTGGAGTAAATGTCAACAGAATTACAGTTGACTCTTGAACAACACAGGTTTGAACTGCATGGATCTACTTATATGTGGATTTTTTCCACGCAAACACAGATAGAAAACAGTACTCATGGGATGTGAAACCCAAGTATGCAGAGGTTCCACAGGGCCAACTGTGGGACTTGAGTATGAGTGGAATTGGATATATGCAGAGATGTAGGGTGATCCTGGAACCAATCCCTCGAGTATACTGAGGGAAAACTGTATAAGAAAAACCAGTAAGTGATTTAGGGCAATAAAAGAATATATATAGACATATATTCACATAAATGCATATTGTGATAAGGGCTATGCAGAGACTATCAGAGTTTTGAGTGCCAAGAAAGCAGCCAAGTAGAAACACAAAGCAGGTAGCCATCTTGTACTCATAGGAAAGGCTTGTACTGTAAGTAGAAGCTTTTTAGTTCCTCAGCATATATTTGGTATATGCGGTCAGAGGATATAGAGAAAACAGAGAGAAAAGGAGAGGCATGGGATGTATTGACTTCCTAGGGCTTGCCTAACAAGGCACCACATACTTGGTGGTTAAAAACAAGTTGATGCTTCCAGAGAGGAAGAAAACCAGGGAGTCGGGTACCATGGTGGGCAGATGGAGTGGAATAGGGCTCTGTCATGAAGAGTAAATAAGAAAACCCATACAAAACACACAGCTTAGTGTCTTTTAAGTACTCAAGTTTTGTTGTTTTTACTGCTAATGAGCAGAAAGATGCTGATTTTCTAGAAATGCTTTTTAACCTACATTGAAAATTATTCTGCTGGAACTGTCCTGCTATATGGTTAAGTGATGGATGCTTAAAAGAACTGTAAAAAAATTGTTTTCCTGAATAAAGTAATTTATATGATCTTTATGAAGAAATAGAGATCTAATTGAAAGTCCATTTTAGGATACTCTCAATATTTTAGCTTCTTTAAATTTACTACTTGGTTTTTTGAATGGATCAAATAATGCCTTGCCTTGATGTATTGATTAGCAGAAAAAGATTGGAGTGATAAACAGAATTTGGCTTATGAAGAATAAATTATGAAGAATAATTTAAGGAATGATTAAAGTTATTTTCTGAACTGTATGTAGCATAAAGAATTATGTAATTCTAATGATGTACAAAATATAAAACTAAAATTAAAAAAACCCTGCAGTGCAGACTAATAATATAGGACTAATACTATAGCATATACATGCACGTGAAAAAATATGTAAACATATACATGTATGTATATTTTAAGGATTTGTCACCTCGAGAGATCATTTCAAATCTCAGTTCTGTGGGTAAGAATTGAACCTCATTCTGTGTGGCTGAAATTTTTAGGGAAGTCTTAAAAGTTTAGAAAGATGACATATTGGAATATTAAAGTAGAGGTTTACTAAACGTCTTAATGTAAAATAGACGAGAACTCCCTTGAAATTATTATATATCCAATACTCTAAGCTTGATATTAACATGCTCGCACTTATCAGATTGCCGTTTCAATGACCTGTAGAATTTAGGCAAAGCCAACAAGAAGGACTTCCAAAGAAGAGCCTTAGGGGAAGCAGGCTGAATTGCAACCAGGCACACTCTTTTTATGGTAAACTGTAATGATGTTAAATGGGTTCGAGAATATATGAGTAGAAACTTTACTCTTTAAAAAAAGCTTATTTAATAGGAAAGTATGGCTGTGTGGGAAACTGGGAGTTCATATATATGTATATATTTTTTATTTGTTTGTTTGTTTTTTGTTTTTTTTTGAGACGGAGTTTTGCTCTGTCACCCAGGCTGGAGCTCAGTGGCACGATCTCGGCTCACTGCAACCTCCGCCTCCCAGGTTCAAGCTATTCTCCTGCCTCAGCCTCCCAAGTAGCTGGGGCTACAGGCGTGTGCCACCAGGCCTGGCTAATTTTTGTATTTTTAGTAGAGATGGGGCTTCACCATGTTAGCCAGGCTGGTCTCGAACTCCTGAACTCAGGCAATCCACCCGCTCTGGCCTCCAAACGTTCTGGGATTACAGGCATGAGGCAACATGCCCGGCCCTTATATTCTTAATTAATAAATAATATGTGTAATCCACAGATGGTAGTCTCCATGGTTTTTGGATCATGCATCCCCAAAGCAGTGTGTGTGTGTACACATGTATCAAATATTTTATTTATCTACATATCTGTTTAAAAAATATATACAAACATCCAAAATATAATTTTTAAAGAATTAGATAATTAATAGAAGAAAATGTTCAAATATTCATATGAGCAGTCTACATTCACACCACATTGGGGAATTCTTGCCTTAGGGCATTAGAAGAAAGATTGATCTGTCACAGTGGTCAGGACTGAGGGCTCCAGGGCCAGGCTACTTGAGTTATAGTGGCTCCACCGCTCAATCTGTGAATCTCAGGCTGGTATGAAATTATCGAAGATTGTTGGGCAATGTGCTTCTGAAACCTAACTCATCTCCACCCCTCTGTCACATACAGAGATAGCACTAGAAATAGTCATATTGCTAGGATGTATTTCTAGATTAGAATTGGGTCCCTCCATAGTAAGTGGAAGTACCTGTCCTTGTAGAATGACCAACTTGTCCCTGTTTATTTGGCATTTACTCAGCTTAGCACTAAGTTTCTCATATGTACTTTCTAAACCAGCCACAGGCAGACCAAATGATCAGCAATCATGTAACAGCGAAAGGTAATGAATAAAATATGAACACATTGTGCCTAGCGTACTTAGAATTCCCCTAGAGGTTCACTAAATAAATTCAAGTTTTTAATTTTATAGTTATTAAATATAAAGGAATGTTAGAGAAAATGAGAAATTGCCAAGGCAAATTAAACCCTAGCTATTCAACATGTGTGTCTTTGAACCAATAATGCCCGCATAAACTGGGAGCTTGATAGAAATGCAGGATCTCAGGCGCCACCCCGGACTCACTGGACCAGAATCTACATTTTAACAATGTCGCCTGGGTATCCCTATGCACAGTGAAGTTTGGGAGGCACTCGTATAGAATAGCAAATGCATATTCCCCATTGATTTCCACATGGATCTCAATTGTGGTAATGCATCAAAGTCACCTATGGAGCTTTTATAAGCTTTTATACCTGTGTCACTTCAGGATATTCAGGCTTTGGAGGGTCATCTTGGAGTTTTATAAACTCCATAAGCGTTTCTGATTTATAATGAAAGCTGAAGACCTCCAATTTCGAACGGGGGATTATTTTTGTTTAACTTAGTCGCCTTCTTAGACCTCTGTACCATACACAGATATTATTAGAGTTTACTGCAATGATTTAAGCCCGTGGTTCTCACACTGAAGTATGTAATAGGATTACCCATAAGATCCGCTAAAGTACAAAGTACTGAGCTCTACCTACGGAATTGCTGATTCATGGGGCCAAATTTGTTTTTCTAATAAGTTGCCAAGTGATACTGGTCCTGGGACTACCCTGTGATAACCACTGATTCGGTAACCTGTCTCTGAAGTCAAAGAATCTGGTTTGAATGGTAGCACTCTCACCTACTAACTCCTTGGCCTTGAATGAGCTGCCTCACTTTTCCTCCTTTTGTTCCTATATCTGTAACATATGGATAATTTTAGTATGTAACTTATAGGGATAAATTAGATGATTTATGTAAAGCATAGTGCCTATTCTTTGGTAATGCTTACCAAGGTAGTGATCACTTTTGTTTTCCAAAATTAAAGAATACTGAAGAGTTAATATGCATTTTGGCTATTGAATAATCTTATTCCTCAGGATGCTAGACTTACAACATGCTGTGCATAAAAAGATTTAAAGACCAATTAGGGATGAAAAAAATTACATATGGCTTTTTCCTCTTTCTTGCAGTTACAAAGCTCATTAGTTCGTTAAAGACCCCAAGAAGTTCTGCAGTATAGAAATCTGTTTAACTTAATATTTTCTAGATTTAAATTCCTTGGAACTAACGTTATTTGGAATAAGCTTTGAAAAGCACTGGTTTAAACAGTTCTTTTAAAATGAGATGGTGTATTTTTTGTACATTGATTTATCAACTCCAGAAAATGCTCCCACAAATTAATCAGTATTTGACTGTAAATGCAGTGTACTGTCTGGTAAGCAATCTTATGAGAATGAATGAAAGAATGTCATGTAATTGAAAGGGGGTTAAGAACAATGGACAGAAGACAATCTCCTGTGCTCAACCAGGTCTCTTGTAAAGCCCAGATAATGGTGCTAAAACTCACTGCCTGAAGTTTGATGAACCACAGGAAATGGTTACCAAGATTCTAAGCCTAGAGTATATTATAAATACATGTCAAATTGCTTTTAATGACTTTTTTTTTTTTTAGATTTCAAGGAATCCCAGGGCTTAAAAGAATCAGACAGACCTACTATTGAATTTATTAATAAATGAATTTATTCATTCAGTCTACCATCTTTCTTATGTCTTAGGTGAACTCATTCAGACCCATAGCTTTAAACTCATCTGTAAGTTGATAATACATTCATTTATAAAACTAGTCTTGGTTGCAGTGAGCCGAGATTACGCCACTGCACTCCAGCCTGGGTGACAGAGTAAGACTCCATCTCAAAACAAACAAACAAACAAACAAACAAAAAACTAGTCCTGACTTATTCTTTAACTCAACCTATATATCGAGCCACCGATTTGATATCTCTGATAAAATGTCTAATAGGATCCCAAACTCAAATTGTCTAAACTTGAAATCTTGATTCACCCGAACTGTTCCCTTTCTTATGTTTTCCTTCTCCACTGCTCTTAGAGTCTTCTCTAACTTGGTAAATGGCAATTCCATCTTACCACTTCCTTGTGCAAAAAGCCTTGGCATCTTCTTTCTTTTCACACCTCACATTATTCAATTCAACACCACGTATATCAGATCTCTTTGTAAATGTACGCAGAGTCCAGCTTCACCTAACCACTCTCATGACTGTTAACATAGTAAAAACAACCACTAACTATTGCCTAAACTAGTATCTATATTTTCAAACTGGTCTGCTTTCCATCCTGACAACCCAACAATCTAGTCTCACAGAGCAACCACAATGATCTTTTTAAAACGAAAATCTTATCACAAATTTCCTTGTTCAAAACCCTAAAATAGCCTAAAATCCTTCATCTCACTTTTGAGTACAACCAGAAACACTCATTATGACCTCTAAGGTGTGTGATGTGGTCCCCTCCCACCTCTGACTGCATGTTCCACCATTTTCCTCATCCCCGTGCCTACTGCCTTCTGAATTCTTCCTGGGATATATTGAGTATATTCCCACCTCAATACCTTTGCATGTGCTATTTTGTTTGAAACACTCTTTCCTCGGATGTATGTATGTGGCTCACACTTACTTTGTTTAGGTCTCTGCTTAATGTCAATTAACAGATAGGGCTTCTATGATTACTCTTTCTTAGCTAAAATGAATTCTCTCTATCCTTAACTTACATAGCAGTTACTACTCTCTGGCATATCAATTTATTTGTTTATTATCTATTTTCTTTCAACAGAATGCAAGTTCAGCACCATTTACTCACTACTCTACTCCCACAATCTAGATCAGGATCTTAGCACATAGTGGGCATCAATAAATGTTTGCTGAATGAATGAATGGCCTCCTCTTTCTAAGCCTCTATCTCAAACTCTGACCTACAGTTAAATTTTTACCAAATCGTCTTCCGCCCATGTGAGAGATTACTATAATTTGATTATCTTTCTAAACTTAGTCTCACCACTTTCTACCCCTTTGGAGATCTCAGTACAGTTCAAACTGCTCAAATTCTTATTGTCTACTTCATAGCAGGTGCTATAGTCAGTAATAATGCATTATATATTTTAAAAATGACCAGCCAGGTGCAGTGGCTCATACCTGTAATCCCAGCACTTTGGGAAGCTGAGGTGGGTGGATCACAAGGTCAAGAGATCAAGATCATCCTGCCCAACATGGTGAAACCCCGTCTCTACTAAAAGTACAAAAATTATCTGGGCATGGTGATGTGTGCCTGTAATCCCAACTACTTGGGAGGCTGAGGCAGGAGAATCGCTTGAACCAGGGAGTCGGAGGTTGCAGTGAGCCGAGATCATGCCACTGCACTCAAGTCTGGTGACAGAGTGACACTCAGTCTCAAAAAAAAAAAAAAAAAAAAACAACCAAGGGAGTAAGTTTCAAATGGCTCACCATAAAAAAAAAATAGGTAAGCAAGGTGATAAGGTGATGGATATGTTAATTAGCTTGATGTAATCATTCCACACTGTATGCATATATCAAAACACCACATTGTGCCCCATAATATATACAATTATGATCTGTCAATCAAAAATAATACTAATAATTTGCAAAAAAGAAAAAAGTAAATAAAAAAGAAAACTTCTTCTTTGATGCTGATCACACTTCCTTTTCTTACATTTCCTATGATCAGGTGATGAAATGAAGGAAGCAAAGATATTGCCTGAGATGAAGCTCTCAGAGTACTGACCTCTTTTTTTTTTCTCATCTTAATTCCTTATGAAACTTTTGGCATTGTGCTCACTTTTATGTCCAAGGATCTGGTCACACATTGGTCAGGACAGTCAAAAACAATACCCAAAACAACAGCAACAAAACTGCATATTTCTGCAATAAAACATCATTATGTTACTATACATTACAATAACTTGGATTAAAGTATCTCCGGGATACTGAAAGATATCCGGCTTAAAGGTGAAAAGGTGGCTGGCTTCAAATCTTGATGTATGATTAAAGAGGAGGGAAACTGTATGAGCCGGAGCTAAAAATAGGCAAGTCTTGTTTTATTCTGACATTTCAGCCAGCAGTTCCAGCCCTCTTCTGGGAAAACAAGTATCAAACAGGAGGACAGTGGCTCTGTTCCTTGTTTATAATCTACAGGGACCTGCCGACGGTTGGCAACACTTGAACAATTTAAAGAGCCCGACCTCTATGCTCTAAAAGCATTTCAGTGACTATATAAAAATCTCCATGAGGACTCCAATGTTTGGAAACATAATGGCAAAATTTTGATTGAGGCCCAGTATTGATTAACCTCTTTAAAGTTCTGGCAGTGACATTTCTGCCATTAAGCAGTTTGCCCATGCACTTAATATTGGGAAAACTGTACACCAGCGGTCAAGGGCTTAATAATAAAGGGCCTTATTGTCTTTTTTTCAAATTCCCCTTTTGGCAGAATATAGTCTCTCCAATGTTCCCACCAGCCACTATCAAAATTACATGCCTGGCTTCGGGAGCAACAAGGGAGCCCCCCAAAAACCCCTGGAAAAGAAGAAAAGAGATCAATTTTTTTTCCTCTTCTTTTTTTACCTGCTACTTCATAAATCACTGGAGTGCTCAGTGATTTCATTTCTTATCTGTATAATGTGAAAGATTAAGTCTGTGCTCTACCTCTCAAAGATAGTTGCTAAGAATGAATAAAGTTGATGTTGCCTCGGGTCTTGAAACAGTCTGGAATAGACATTTTGGCCATGACCTTGGCATAACAGGAGATTCATTCCCACGTTTTGTATTCTCCAGCTCAAAACAGGTATCTGGTGGAGTCTACTCCTACTCATATAGAGATAAAAAGATCCCAATCTTCCAGCCTTGCGGTAGAGTTGGTGATAAGACAGCACAATATGGGAAATGATGTTTTTTAGACTATCTTCCATGAATCATAGGTCTTAGGAAGAAGTGGCTTTAGCAAGTTATTTGTATTCCCATAGTGTATTTTAAAGAAACTGAAACCCAGAAGAGTTCAATTCTCTACCCCAAATTATAATGTAATTAAGTGGTGGAAATAAAATATGATCACTGAAGCAGTGCTATTTCCATTTCACCTTTCATCATATCTGTGGGTAACTTATTTCTCACAGTCTGGGAACCCGCATTTAATTTTCTCCCATTTTGGTACCTCCCTCTACAGACAAATATGAGATAAGGTGATTGAAAATAAATGTATAAATGTTAATAAACTTTGGCCAGACATAATCCAAGTCTCAAGGTTATAAATCTCATTTTCAAATATGTGTATCCTAGATCTTTATTTTGCTGGTTTCAATTGAATAAGTTTTCAGCTCTAATGCTCAGACAAAATTCATAAATGATTCAAAAACTAAGTTATATTGGTGAACTCAAAATAAACAATGGTATTGGTAAAAAGACATAGGAAACCTTGGGGAGAAGGTAGAAATTGAGAGGACAGGGGCACATGGAGAGCCTTCTGGGGATGTTTATCATGGTCTATTCATAAATGAGGATGCTTTTTATATGGGTGCGATCAACTTGTAAAAGAATCTGACCATTTATGGGCTTTTCTGTATATATATATATCTACTAAAGATATATATATATATATAAAATCTTCTTATAATTTAAGATCTAAGATGAGAGGATGCAGGGAATATACCTTTTCTCCAAACTAGTACATTGTTTTTTATAAGGAATATTTGTAGAAGTTCATCTATTTAAATTTTGCAAGCTACATTTTTAAGGTCTTTTGACTTTGGAGAATCAGCTATTTTAAATAGACTTAAAAGAGCAGAATATTCATCTCCAAATGATCTTCCTTGGAGAAGAGAAGACAAAGATAAAGCACCAGAGGTGTTTTTACCTCCAGATGGCACGTGAAACACTATTTTCTCCCCTGCGTTGGCCGAGGTTGGAAAGTTTCACTTTGCCTTAGGGTGATAAATTCACTGGCTGCTAATCACGATGGGTTTTCTGTGAAATGGCATCTGTCTAACAAGACCTAGATGAAGACTGCCACGTCTTTGACACCTAGTAGACAACTGAACAGCCTTTAGATAGCAATGATTTCTGTCACAGTCAGTCTACCACAAACAGATGGCAAGAAGTGACTTAGAGTTGAAAGGTTTCATCTTCTGCCCCTAATCCCTAAGCTATCTGGCCCTGTCCCCTTCTTCTTTTGACAAATACGATGTTTCATTCTTTATTGATGCGAGACAGTACATGTGGTCTCTTTATTTAAATCTGAAGTGAGCCAGGTAAGCAATTGTTGAGAAGTTTCTTTAGATATATCCAAGCTAAAGGGATTAACTTCATAGTACCAGGCTACTTTTTCTCTATACCATAGAAAATAGGCAGCTCATGGAGGAAAATAGGAGTATCAAGAAGAGAAAAAACAAACAAACAAACAAACAAACACTGCTAAAACCCAGAGAATGTTTACAAGTAATTCCCTAATCTAGAGGTCATTTCGTTTTCTTGAATACATGAATATTTTATAAACTGGTAACATCAGGGCTTTCTATCCTTAAATATCTGTCCAAAATGTTTTATGTCATCTGTTGGCAAATGATTTTAACATTCACTTTTCACCTGATATATCTTCCCGCTCGTACAATTCATTTCAGAGGTATAACTTGTTTTCTTTGCTAAGATTTCATTTCCTCCCATCTCAGAATTTGATGAAATCTATTTCTTAGTTCCTCGTTTTCCAGTGAAAGCTGACAACAAGTATCAGACCAAATGTAGCTGTCCCATATGAAGTAATTCATTTCTGTCAAAGATTAGACATTATTTTTTTTCTTGACGTAAGATGACTGATACTGTTCTGTTAGATCCAGAGGGGCAACTTAACCACTTAAGGACTAAGACTCATTTTAAAAAATATATTCCATTCAGAAGATTAGATTTTGATTCGGGGGGGTTAAAAGGCAGGTGCTATCAAAAAATGAGATAGTAATAAGGTTGAAAAAAGCAGAATCATTTAAAATTAATACCATTTTTGGCCAAGAGCAGGGAAAGGGCAATTCTGGTCTTAAAAGGCGTCTTATTTGTCCATTTTGTAGTTATGACTGAGAGAAACGTAGCTCTTCTTACAGCATGCATTTAACATCTCTAGCAACAAGAGGGTAGATCTCATTCTAGCCTAGCCAAAGTAATACAAAAAATTAGGCATCTTTAACAATACAGTGAAGGCTGGGGGCAGTGGCTCACACCTGTAATCCCAGCACTTAGGGACGCCAAGGCAGGCGGATCACGAGGTCAGGAGCTCAAGACAAATCTGACCAATATGGTAAAACCCTGTCTCTACTAAAGATACAAAAATTAGCGAGGCGTGGTGGCATACACCTGTAGTTCCAGCTACTTGGGAGGCTGAGGCAGGAGAATCCCTTGAACCCAGGAGGTGGAGGTTGCAGTGAGCTGAGATGGTGCCACTGCACTCCAGCCTGAGCAAGAGCGAGACTCCATCTCAAAAAAAAAAAAAAAAAAATACATTGAAGTCTATATATGATATGCTTTAGTATCCCGAAGGAAAATTTTAGAGAGAAAACCCAGATAAAGCAAGGAGCCCTAGAAGTTGAACCATGTGCTCTTTTTTCTATTTCTTTTAAAGCATTTTAGCAAGTGTTGTTGTTTGAAAGAAAATGGGAATATTTAAAGCTGTAAGCTGTTTCCTGTCAGATAGGAAGCCCATTTTAGGGAATGGAAAATAAAATCTAATGGATTGGTCTCTCTATCCACATTCCTACCTTGAACAAAATAGCACGGTTTGAATGTGCTGTATAGGTTGGACTTCTTTGTTGTAATATTTCATTAACAGAAAAAGTCTTTGTGCCAAAAGAGAGCAAATAAGCAGATGTCTAGCAAAAGAGCAAAAATAACAAATCTAGCTGAAAAATTACTTCACTACACAAAGTGATAGAGACAGCCATTAGATGACAATGACATTTTTTCCCATTGCTACTAACAAGCTCTGATGTGTCATTTACGGTTCTGTCAGTTTTTTCGTCTTCCAAATATGAACAATAAGTAAAGAAAGTCTCTTTCTTGATTCCTGTAAGGATGAATTTGCAGATCAAATTAGGAGACTGCTTTGAAAAATTAAGAGGTGGTAAGCTGTGGTAAGGGCTTTTTAATGGACATCTCAGGAAGCTTCTTACTGGCTTAGCCACAGAATCCAGCATTTCCTGTAGATGGTACAGAAAATAAAGATTATTTTACAATGGTCTTTTTATTTTGTCTCACTACTAGTTATAGCAGGGTATAGACGCATGAAGTGATTTTCTGATTACTGGTTTACACTGTTAATAGGTTATTTAACGGGACTGGGAAAAAATAACCAAATTGAGGCCCTACTCAATATTGGTCGAACACTTGTATACGTTATCTCATTTAATCCTCAAAAGAACACTAAGTTTCTAAGATTTTTCCAGAAAACTGAGGCCCTTTAAGAACATACTGGGAAGAAATTAAATGCTGGTACCTAAATTCCAATCCAAGTCTTACTTATTATTTACTTTTTTTTTTTTTTTTTTCAGATGCAGTCTCACTCTGTTGCCCAGGCTAGAGTGCAGTGGCATGGTCTTGACTCACTGCATCCTCTGCCTCCTGGATTCAAGCAATTCTCCTGCCTCAGCCTTCCGAGTAGCTGGGATTACAGGCACGTGCCACCATGCCTGGCTTTTTTTTTTTTTTTTTTTGTATTTTTAATAGAGATGGGGTTTCACCATTTTAGTGAAGCTGGTCTAGAACTCCTCACCTCAAGTGATCTGCCCACTTCAGCCTCCCAAAGTGCTGGGATTACAGGTGTGAGCCACTGCGCCCAGCCCCAAGTCTTATTTCTTTTTGTTGTTGTTGTTGTTTTTGTTTTATTTTGAGACGGAGTCTTGCTCTGTCGCCCAGGCTGGAGTCCAGTGGCATGATCTCGGCTCACTACAACCTCCGCCTTCCGGGTTCAAGCGATTCTCCTGCCTCAGCCTCCTGAGTAGCTGGGATTACGGACGCACACCACCACGCCCGGCTAATTTTTGTATTTTTAGTAGAGACAGGGTTTCACCATGTTGGTCAGGATGGTCTCAACTCCTGACCTTGTGATCCGCCTGCCTCGGCCTCCCAAAGTGCTGGGATTACAGGCATGAGCCACCACGCCCAGCCCCAAGTCTTCTTCTAACAAGAACTAGATGGACACAGTGACTGCAGTGCTCTTCTCTTCCCTTCATGCTGTGTGCTGTCACAAGGAAAATCTCAAGCATTTAACAACACCTGAGCAATGCTAGAAAATGGGACCCCAGAGGAAAGAAGGACCGCACTTATGTACTTAATCATTCACTCATTCATTCAACAAACAGTTATGGAGCAGCTTTTCTGTGCTAAGCATAGTTCTAGGAATCTGAGGAGGAGCAGTGAATAAGACAGAAAAAATGTTTCTGCCGTTTTGTAGCTTACATTTTATTAGAGAAAACACAAAATAAGCCAGATCACATAAAGAAACTGAAATTTTAATTAGCTTTGTATATATGAAGGATAATGCATTATCAAAAGGATTATCAACATTATAGGCATATTCTGAGAGGCCAATATTTTCTTTTATTTGGCTAAAAGTGATAAACGCAACATTCCAAAATACTTTATATGAAACTGAAATTAAACATATTTTAACTATTATCACCAGGTCATATAGCTTCATGTTTTTAGAAATCTCTTTTTCAATAAAACTTATTTACAGTCTTTTTGTCTTAGATCAATTTCATAGTTTTTGTAGTTAAATAGTTATCAATTACCTATGTGTCTCTGAGAAGTAACTAACTTGCTATATGTAAAGCATGATTAGCTAATATGTCTATACAAACCTTTTCAATTCTGCTATGTTTTTACGAAAAAAATAAAGCAGCAAAATTTCGCTATAAATCCCAGATTTGGACTAATTCCCATGAAGCAAAATAGCACAATATCCTTGGGATAATATATTGGTCTTGGTAAAAGTCAGCTTCTTATTAGCTTTCTTGGTTCCTGTATAATGCAATGAGAAATCAAATGTTGGATCTAGTTATTTATCCTTATCTCTTCAACCCCGTTAACTAATTCACTGCCATTTAGATTGAACTTAGCTCGCTCCTCTCCCTCCACATGCATGACTTGACATTTACACTCATTAAATTTCATATTCCACCCCTGAACCCTTTAGCAAAGGAATGTCTACAAAATAACTAGATCTTGTGTTGTTGTTGGGGTGCCATTCCATTTATTTTATTTTCAACTGCAAACTTTACAACATTTATTTAAGCAATATATTAATACCATCTACTACAAACATTAGTCGACTGAACTTCCATCTTCAACTGTGGGGAGATATTTGTTTTATATCCAGAAAAAAATGCATTAAAAGTCCTAAGATGCAGCTAATTGTTTATATTTTAGAAATTTCTAATTTTATATGCAATTTGAATTTATAAAAGGGTAGTGAGACAAAGTGAAAAAGTCATTCCTGTATAAATTCAGTTCATTTTTAAAAGTAACAATTAATATAATTTATTTCTTATGTATCAGTTTGAATACTAGCTTTAGCTAGTGAAGTATACTCTACGATGATTTTGAAAATATACTGTTGAGGCTTCTGAGTATCATCCAGTAAATACTGGGGTTATATTTTTCTTTGTGTGACATTTAGCAATGTCTAATTTTCAGATTTTTAATAAAAATCATTGAAATTAGGTTTATACCTATGTTTTCCTTTTTCAGAGCAGTTGTTTGCCAGCAAAATGACTTCCAACCTAAGCAAATGTAGGTTATTATTTTTGGTGCCTTATGAGATGGGAGACTACGTTACCCAGATTTTTTTTTTTTTTTTTTTTTGCTTTGAGACGGAGTCTCGCTCTGTCGCCCAGGCTGGAGTGCAGTTACACGATCTCAGCTCACTGCAACCTCCGCCTCCTAGGTTCAAGCAATTCTTACGCCTCAGCCTCCCGAGTAGCTGGAATTACAGGCACATGCCACCGCACCTGGCTAATTTTTATATTTTTAGTAGAAACGGAGTTCCACCACGTTGGCCAGGCTGGTCTTGAACTCCTGACCTCAGGTGACCCGCCCGCCTTGGCCCCACAAAGTGCTGGGATTACAGGTGTGAGCCACTGCGCCCAGCCCTTATCCAGATACTTTAACTCTTTTCCTTACACATTAAAACTCAGTCCTAACTCTGTTAAGCTAATTAAGATCTTGCCCTCATTATTCCTAAAAACATATATACATATATTTATATTTGTTTAACTGGCAAAGCTTCATTTACCCTCTTGTATGAATGGCCATTACATGATTTTATTTTCAGTTGAACATTTTTTTTTTGTTCCAAGTTTTGGCCCTATATTGTGCATTTAAAATATTTTCATATCAAACTGAATATTGCATGCTATTGGTACTATACTTTTCATCAATTCCCTTTGAATACATTATATACACTTGCCGAATTTTATTTTACAATGATCTTAATACTGAAGCAGTTTATTGCCCCCTAGATGTTTTTCATGGAGCCATGGTTTACTAACAATTAGCTTTAAAAACCTGCCACACATAAAAATATTTACGCTTAGTTTACATATACTCCCCTGGAGGCAGAGGGATAAAACTGTACGTACTCCCCCTGAGATATCTCTGCACGTCATTACATTTTAACCATCTTATGTTGATAGTTCTTTTCTGGCCTGTTCAGTAGACAAAAATATTTCCTTTTATTAAAACAATATTTTCACATGCTGATTTACCTATAGCTTTGCTTCTATTCATTCATACGCAACCCACACTCACACCTACACACTGCTAAAGACTGTCAAGAGGACGATATTTGCAGCAGGAAAGAAATGGCATAGATCGTTTTTAAAAATGTCTCCAATTCTGTCTGAAGGTAGGCATATGTTGGCTGAAGAAAATAAAATTATTTTCTAATGGCATTATCTGAAAGTACTGGTTGATACTGGAAACAACAATTGATTTTAAAAAGACAACCTTCAGGTATGCCATAATTTATTAAAAACATTTGTGATACAATGTGACTCTCCTACTACGGATAAACTATCTTACAGGGATTATTCCTCACAACATTTAAAATTTACAGAATAAATATATTTATTATTCAGTCTGCTCTTTTCCATGTATAGACATGAGTAGGATTTTACCTCCTTTTTAAACACTTTTGCTTTTATTAAGAATGTATTACATGCTAAGTTAATAGTTAAATTCAGTATGTGTTAAATTAATGATTAATTTCAGAGTCTTTCTAATTTCAAACATAACTCTTCAGTCATATTTCCCGATTTGGGACATACTTTTTAAAAAAAAAAAATGACATGCTTATGATTTTTTCTATTTGTACTCTGATTTCTAAAAAAAAAAAAAAAAAAAAAACTGTTGGAGGAGAAATGGAACATCAATCCAAATCCTAGCATGCTATTTTATAGGCTGCTGTTTATAAGAACATAAGAAAGACAGTGTTGTATGGTGAAGAGAATCTGACACGTGCATGGATTATTTGTGGTTCTGGCTCTCTCCCTCCCTGGTGATGTGATCTGAGGATAGTCTCTCAATGTTTCTCTCCTTAATTAGTCAAAAGAAGTGATACTAGGGAATACTCCATGCTAATTGTGCAATTCTTAGGTTAGAGAAAGAGCACATTGTACAAGAAAAGACAATGAGAAAATTTGGAAAAATGTCAAACACATTTTTAAAGACGCAGGCATTGTTTTGAAGGTTTGACTTGTTGAGCTTTGTGAAATAGCAGTGATGTCCAGGGAGGTGATTTCTATGTACACTTGAAGTTTGACTCACCAAGATTTGAGGCACTATTTGGCAACATTTCATCAGAAGAATATCAGAGTTTTTCTAACTATACATTTCAGATGGTCCAATTTGAGCACAGGAATATATAAAGGAATTTTATGAGCCAGTATTGATTCCTGGTCTAATTATTGTTCCCTAGGACAATTTTGGGGACAGGGACTAGAGATGTTGATAGGGATATAAAACTGGAAAGGAAGGCAAGGGGTAGATTTTTGAAGAGCTTGAATTGTGTCTCAAGGGTTAAAAGTATTTATTCTGAAGACAATAGAAACCTTCCCCACCACCCACTGCAGAAACTTACCTAAACAGACTTACTTAAATATTTGCTAGTGATGGTAGCTTACACAGAGTTAAGAGGGAAATCTTAAGGAGTTGTGAATGCCAAATGACATTGAGAGCCTGAATTAAGGCAGCCTATAAACATCAGAAAGAAATTTTAGATGAGAGACGGTCTCTAAGAGGACTCCCAATGATCACTGCCTTATGATACTCATGCCCTTAGGTAATTCTTTCCTCTTAAGTGCCTGTTAAACTTATTGCCTCGCTTCTGCAAATAGAATATGGCAGAAATGATGGAATGATACTTCCAAGATTCAGTCACAGACTATGAATTCTGTCTTGTGTGCCCTCTATTACTCTCTCGGACTCTTTCCCTGAGAGAAGGTAATTGCCATGCTGTGACCTATCCCCGTGGAGAGGCTCATGCAGCAAGGGAATAAAACTTGCCAATAACCACATTCCTGAGCTTGGGAGCAGATTCTCCTACCCCTAATCAAACCTTCAGATGAGACCACAGCCCCAGCTGACAATGTAAGCACAGCTTTATGAGAGACCTTAAGCCAGAGGCATTGAGCTATGACAAGCCAGAAGCATTGAGCTATGACATAGAGCTATTACCAACAAATGTGAGCTAATAGATATTTATTGTTTTAAGCCAACGTTTTAGGGTAATTTAGTATGCAGCAATGGATAATTAATAAACAGAGATTTAAAAATAAGAGCATAGAGATAATAACAATGACAGTTAATATTTCTTGATTTTTACTATGTTGCATACAACAATCCTAAGATAAATAGAAATGATAGATTAAATATTTTTTTTGGAATTACATGAACCAAAGCTGCTATAAGTAATGTAGAAACTAATGATGATACAAGAGTCAATGGGAAAGAGGATAGAAAGATAAAACATAGAAAAGAAGAAAGTGGGGTAGGTAAGGAAACAATAAAAGGAATAATTATTTGAGTACAACGGGTTTATAATATTATTTTAAATGCTAGTGGAAGCAATGTGGGTTTATGTTACTATTGGAAAAAAATTTAAATGTACAATATGTAAAATACATGATTATAAAAATACTTTTCTTAAATTATAAAAATAGCTTTCAATTATAAAAATACTTCTTGTAATTTGAGAAAACTGCAAATCAAGTAGAAGTTATTTGAAGATATACTAAAAGTTAAATGCTTTATAATAAACAGGCAAAATGTAATCAACTTTTCTTTACAACATTTTCCTATTTCTTCTAGCTTGAACTTTACTACCTTGACTTGAAAATAATTAACACTATACCATTTATTAATTATACTTTATGTTCTAGGATACAGGTGCACAATGTGCAGGTTTTATAGGTATATATGTGACATGTTGGTTTGCTGCACCCATCAACTCGTCATTTACATTAGGTATATCTCCTAATGCTATCCCTTCCCCAGCCCCCCAACACCCAACAGGCCCTGGTATGTGATGTTCCCCACCCTGTGTCCAAGAGTTCTCATTGTTCAGTTCCCCCCTGTGAGTGAGAACATGCGGTGTTTGGTTTTCTGTCCATGTGATGATAGTTTGCTGAGAATGATGGTTTCCAGCTTCATCCATGTCCCTGCAAAGGACATGAACTCATCCTTTTTTATGGCTGCATACTATTCAATAGTGTATATGTCTCACATTTTCTTTATCCAGTTATCGTTGATGGACATTTGGGTTGCTTCCAAGTCTTTGCTATTGTGAATGTCGCCTCAATAAACATATGTGTGCATGTGTCTTTATAGTAGCATGATTTATAATCCTTTGGGTATAGACCCAGTAATGGAATCACTGGGTCAAATGGTTTTTCTAGTTCTAGATCCTTGAGGAATCACACTGTCTTCTGCAATAGTTGAACTAATTTATACTCCCACCAACAGTGTAAAAGCATTCCTATTTCTCCACATTCTTGCCAGCATCTGCTGTTTCCTGACTGTTTAATGATCACCATTCTAACTGGCATGAGATGGTATCTCATTGTGGT
The DNA here is from genome assembly GCF_028878055.3 of Symphalangus syndactylus. Lineage (NCBI taxonomy): Eukaryota > Metazoa > Chordata > Mammalia > Primates > Hylobatidae > Symphalangus > Symphalangus syndactylus. The sequence goes on from NC_072429.2 coordinate 20,895,551, forward strand.
TTTGATTTGCATTTCTCTGATGACCAGTGATGGTGAGCATTTTTTCATGTGTCTATTGGCTGCATAAATGTCTTCTTTTGAGAAGTGTCTGTTCATATCCTTTGTCCACTTTTTATTGGGGTTGTTTTTTTTTTTCTTGTAAATTTAAATTCTTGGTAGATTCTGGATATTAGACCTTTGTCAGTGGGTAGATTGCAAAAATTTTCTCCCATCCTATAGGTTGCCTGTTCACTCTGATGGTAGTTTCTTTTGCTGTGCAGAAGCTCTTTAGTTTAATTAGATCCCATTTGTCAATTTTGGCTTTAGTTGCTATTGCTTTTGGTTTTTTTTTGTCATCAAGTCATTGCCCATGCCTGTGTCCTGAATCCAGACCATTTATTGTTTTACGAGCCATGAAAGCAAAAAAAAAAAAAAAAAAAAAAAACAGGCAACATTTTTTGAACACATTCTATGTATCAGGCTCAGCCTTACCTGTTTTAAATATCATCTTGTTAATTTCTTACTTCAAGGAGCTATGAGTTTGGTGTATTATTCCCATTGTTAAGATAGGAAAACAGAGTCAGAGATTTTTAATAATATGTCTCCCAGCTAGTTAAGTCTAATAAATACATTTGCCTGTGATTCCAAACTCTTCCAACCCATTATATCATCTCATTAGGCAACTGAGGTGATTTATTTCTAAGTTCTGTTTAGGTAGCAAAGGGCTTTAAAGAGAGAGGTATTATTGTCGTCACATATCTTTCCAATCTATACTTTCTGATATTGTTCAATTTTTTTAAGGTAACTTTTTCCTTATTGAGTCACTTTCTGAAACAAACAATGCCCCCATTCCCTGGACTTGCTTTCTGAATCATCTGACTTTATCAGAGCAATAACATTTCCCTCAACCTGTTTAATACATTTTCCTAAGAAAGTAGCAATAACCTCAGAGAACATAGCCTGTTTCTTCATTACATGCCTCTAGGTCCAGTGACTCAGATGTGGCAAACCATACATGCTGTGTGAGTCCCTGATAGCTGGACCTGTCTCCCAGACTCCCACATAACAAGCATCTCTCCTTAAATTTCAAAGTGATCATTTCAAATGCAGGGCTGACTACCACTTCCTTCTTTCTAAGTTGTACATTTTGTATTCCAGACTCCTGGTGTGCTGACCAAACCACAAGTGATCTTCACCTTTCTACTTTCGTTAAGCTCAGGCACATTTTGGGCAATTTCTGCCTAATTGGTCTTCCTTGCCTGATTACTGTCAGCTGGTGGTGTTCCTGTGCTGAAGTGCAATATCAAACAGCACAATATACCTTATTTTCTTACGTAATCACTGTCTGCCTACCAGAATCAAGAACACACCATGCTGAATTACTATGATTGTTGGAATATCATTTGGAAAATACAGACTTTAAAAAAATGCTGGGTTTGGAGGACTACTACTGCCCAAATAGCATCTTTTGCTTTTTGTCTTTTTGTTTTAGCACATAACTATGCAACTGAGTAGAGGGAACAGCAATTCCAGCTCATTGCGAGTTGTAAGAAATAATGCCAAGCCCAAAATCTGGACAGACGATAATCTCCCATTTGCTTTTTTCCCACTAAAATATGTAAGTACAGAATAAGAATATTTTATGTAAAGTGAACTAGCATTCCATGGGGTCAACTCAGAAGAGGTGCTCTTGCTGAAGGGGGAAAAAAAAGTTTTATTTCAAAGAACGGTCTTTCTTTTATTCCTAGGATTTGGGGGCTTCCTCCTTTTGTTTCAACCTGGTATTATAATTTTGACACGTGTTAAACCACTGAATGTTTTCTGATGTAGTCTTCCTGGTCTAGTAGGCACTTCACTCTTTGGTTATCTCAGCCCTTCCTCAATAGAGAGCTGTTCCATAACCATCTATTGCTGCATTGGCTGGGGAGGTCTGCATTAGCCACTGGAAAGTAAGAGTTTAGGAAAAGACAAAAAGACACATGTGTGCTTGAGTCTGTGAGACACAATGACAACATTGTCTGATAATATAATACAGAAGAACAGTGTTTTAAATAATTTAGATTAAAAAAAAACAGTTCAAGCAGTGGCTCTGTCAATGGCTGCTTCAAACCTTGGCTTCTTCATCTGAAATACAGGCATAATAATTTGTTGTGCATCTTAAGGTTGTTATAAGAGTTCAGTGAGATTAAATGAGGCAATATTTATGAAGTGATTAACACAGTGCCTGATGCATATGTTCAATAAATGTAAGCTTTTCTTACTTTTATTTTTGTTAGTATAAACAATTGTTTTTAGGCTGGTGAAACTATTATTATCAGGTTGGCACAAACAGCAATTACTTTCCAACCTAATTGAGGAAAGTCTATAATTAATCACTCCTTCATATCTCCACGAGAAGTCTTAAAGGTATTAATATACTTTGTAATTTTTTAGCCAGATTAGAAACTTGAGACTTACAAAAAATGTATACACTAGCATGAATTTTTTAAAAATTTATTTTATGGTGATGATAAAGACATTGTTCTTCCCCAACAAAACTCCCTCATGAAAGCAAATGTGGGAGATACTGTGAATAGAGAGTGGGATGGAATTTGATAAAGTTCTTACAGTTTTATTTCTATCATATGTTACCCATTCATTTCTTTTTATTCAACTAATATTTAGGTACTGCTCTAGGTTCTCAGGGGAAGATCAATGAACAAAACACACTGATTCTTGCTCTCAAGGAGCATATATCCTAGTGAAGACAGACACTAAACAGAACAAATCTACAAAGCATACGGTTTGAAAGCAATCTGTGCTATAATAATGACAACAATCATAAAAGTGGGTCAGAATCAGGAGACAGGAGGGCCAGGTGAGAGAGGGCAAGCTGTTCTTTTAGATAGGGTCATCAGGGCAGGCCTCCTTGAAAAATGTGGATGTGAACAAAGCTGAATGGGAAGCAGTGTCCCATCTTGAGAAAAGGCTCTGAGTTGGGATCATCTCTGGCACAGTTGAGGAGCAGCCAGCTGGAGCTGGAGCAGGGTGAGGGGGGTGTCATTGGTGACATGTTTGGAAAGGTTAGTACCTTATAGGTCAGTAGCAGGGATTTGGCTCTCACTCTCAGTGAAAGGGACAGCTCTTAGAAATTTTGTGGCAGAAGAGTGCTATTATTTGACTTTCTACAGGTAGTAATAGACTGCAGGAAGGCCTTTCTACTGGGGCGATATTATCAGAAGAAGACTTTGGATTCAAATCTAAAAAAGAGTGGTAGAAATGTAGCCAAAGATTGAAATGTGGTCCCAGGTAGAGAGAAAGAAGATACCAATCCAGCAACCCTGAAGATGAGGCTAAGACCTAAAGTAAACCAGTAGGAAGATAAATGGCCAAAGTTACACCCTGGGTCAAAATGTCCAATATCTGCAGAGGTTAGGTATAGGAAAGAGTGTTGACCACTGCAGCAAAGCAGTGTGTGCCCTACTTGGGGAGAGTACCATTGCTCCACTCCAGTCAGTTTCTGCCATGAAGCTTCACGTTTCTTAGAAGAAACTGGGAATCTACATTTTTAAATGACAGTTTTACAACTTTGAATTGCTGGCTGCAAAAACAAAAACAAAAAATAATTACTATATGGTTCAAACAAAACCTATCTATAAATAGCATGTGAACTAAGAGTTGCTCATAGAGGCAAGTGCATAATTTTTGTTGCAGAAATGAGTAAAAAGAGGAAGATCTCAGGAAGGTGTGATGTGGCCATCCTGGAGACCGAATCTTTGGTGCAGCACCATAAAGAGCTCTTATTTTTGAGTAGATGTGACCAGAAGGCAATGCCCACTGCTTTTGTTACATCACTCTTTCATCATTCCTACAGTATTTTTCTAAGGATCGACTAACTCTGTTTTAAGAAAAAAAAAAAAAAAAAGTACTGGAATGATTAGTCGTTTTCTGTAAATGTGAATTTCAGGCTGGTTGTCAGCCATTTGGAAATGCTTTTGTCCTGGATAGAATGAGTAAACAAAGTACAGTGTGTGTTTCTCTGTGTGTGTTACTCATGACATAATTCTTGCTTTATCTTTCAGCATCATTTCTTTTACAAACCTTCTTAGACTCCAAAATAATACATTTCTTTCATTTATCCAACAGGCCATTGACATTCATTCTCTCCCCTCTCTTTCTTGCCCTCTCCTTCTCCTCTCCCATTTTCTATTTCTCCATCTTTGAACTTTGGTTGTTCACTATTTCCTCTGCTAGAAGATTTTTAGCTACTTGTCTCTATTTATTGAGTTTCTACTCATCCTTCATTCCTGATTATTTGTTAATCAGGAGTTACCGACATCCTCATTTGTTACCGACATCCTGTGGCCACTGAACTACTTAATATATTTATCACATTGTATTGTCATTACCTGATTTCTTATATAAATCCCCACTACTGTACAACTTTGAGGGAGTGGAAACTATATACTTTTTCACTTGTTCATCATTTTAGCCTAATCTCATGACAGTGTCTAGACATAGAAAATGCTGAATATTCATTAAATATAGAGATTATATCTAGCTACAATTTTTAATGATTCTATTTAGATTTATTAGTAGAGTCTACTCAATTAGAGAAGATATTTTAATTTGAAGCTGAACATCATTAAGTTGAGTAATTTTTATATTTATTTTTATAACTATATACAACCTTGTTTTATTATTTCAATGTGTTACTCTGTGGAGGATTTTCTTGACTATATAATTATCAATTTCTTCAATATAAAATGTCCCCACAGTGCAAACAATATGGTGGTAGAGGTTCAGTAAATAATTTAGAAATAACAAAATAATTGGATTTAAAATATTGCAACTTTTAAAAACTGAGTTTCTTGTTTGTAACTAGGTGCTTTAAATTCAGGAGCAGATTTCATATCATTATTTTTTCTTTTAAGGCTTTTTCATGGTATCTCTCTTGCTTGAGCAATCCTATTTATTAAATTTCAAAGAAACCTGAGAGATCACAGATCAGGTAGATATTTACTCGGATCATAACATATACATCAAAAGAAAGACTGAGTGGATAACACAAAGGCCAACTGGAATATAAGCAATGCGTTGTGCATTTCAGGTTGCATTTTTATTACTTGATTTTTTTTAAGATGGAAGGCATATTTTCAGAAATTACTCATTCTACTTCGAGGGTTTCATCCAGTAGTAGATACTACATTAGATTGTATGTGTGGTATATAAATACTAAAAGCAAAAGGACAGTTATTTTACACCTCCAGAATCAAAATTTGCTTATAAGAATCGTCTCCTTGATTCTTCTGGAAGTAAATTTTCCTTAATTAAGTTCCTAGTCTTCTAATTAGAGATATGAAACAAGTTCGCTCTATTTGACCATAGTAGAAAACGAAATAAACTGAGACCTGGGAATCTGTCTATATATGAAAGCCCATGCTGACGTTGTCTCCTTTTAAAATCATTAAAGGAACTATAACAAATTGCATCCTTTGAAATGGAAATTACACAACTTCCAAATTCACTTCTCAGGAACTTTTTTTCCTTTGGATGATATGTTCTCAATACGATTTTTTTCCAGACTACACTTTTTCTTTTCTTTTACACCTCCAGGTTTAATCCCAATCAAAGCTAACGAGTTCCATCCCTGTGGGGCACTAAAGAGAATTGTTTCACATTGTTACTGGGAGGATTTGTGACTTTAATTATTTTTGCAATTATTTGCTACAATTCAACTGTGATTTTATTCTATAATCACAGTTTTACTTCCTGATCAATTATTTGATGCCTCTTCAAAACAACTAGGCTAATCTAACTTTGGGCCTTACACATAATGTCATTTTATACGTGCTCGTAGTTTGGTTTCTTGTTGGAATACTTCAGAAAAGCAATAAACCTTCCCATGGGGCATACGTAGCTTTGCAACTTTCCTGTAACAATTTAATCAGTAAAATTATCAGAAAGATACTTCATACCATTGTGATGTTTCAACTCATTTCATGTTTCCAACCAGCAACCCTTCTACTTCTTAACTCAAATATGAAAATCTAGATCATGATTAAGTTATTAAGCCAGAGTTCACTTCTTTGGAAAGACCCATAAAAGTTATGGTCCTTTTTATGTTTGCCCAGTAGAGATAATTTTATTCTGAGTATTTTCTTTGTGTATTTCTATTAAAAAAGCTCACAAGTATGTTTGTTCCCCTGCCTATTCTATTTTTTACTAGGTTATTTGTCTTTTCTATCATAATAAAACATGCAATGTACACTTTCAGGGAAGAGATATTGTTTTTAAAAAAATCAGAGGAAAATAAATAAACATATATATATACTTGAGATTTACACAAATGCTAAATTATTAAGAGGTTAGCATTCAACTGACTCTCAAAACGTAATTTCTCTTTTACCTCATCAATGTGACCATACAGGTTTGTTATGAGCCAAGATTTATCTTCGCACCTTGTATAAATGGATTTTTTTCAAAGGGTCCCATAAAGTACCTGCTGCTAGGTATGGCAGCAAAGTCATATAATTTGGTCAGGGCCAATAAGCCAATAAAACAACAAATCTGATCACATAACTCAATTATATCTTTAAACTTTCAGACCACCAGTCTCATGTTGATCAATGATGCTGTTGTGCATAAGTTGGGAAAAGTATGAAGCTTATAGCCTAGAAACATTTGAGTTTCCAGAGTGTTTTGTTTCCTATTGCTGCAGTAACAAATTACCACAAACAGTAGCTTAAAACAACACAGATTCATTATCCTATAGTTATGGATGTCAGAAATCCCAAAAGCGTCCTACTGGGCCAAAATCAAAGTGTCAGTAAGGCTGCATTCCTTTCTGGAGGTTCTAAGGAGGAAAGTCTTTTCTTGTTATTTTCAGCTTCTAGGGGCCACCCACGTTGGCCTGGAACTCCTTTCCTGCATCTTCAAAGCCAGCGATGGCCAGTTGAGTCTTTTTCCATCACATCACTCTGACACCGACTCTCCTTCCCTTCCTCCCTTCTCCACATGTAAAGACTCTTCTGACTATACGGGGTCCACCTGGATAATCCAGTTTAATCTCCCTTTTTAAAATTCAAATGATTAGAAACCTTAATTTAATCTGCTGCCTTAATCCTCCTTTGCCATGTAATGTCACATATTCACAGGTTCTGGGGGTTAGGAGGTAACATCTTGGGGGGACATCCTTCTGCCTGTCATACTGAGCAATACTTGTAAGCCTTAAATAGAAGATTTATAGGCTTCAAAGCATATCTATTCAAAGTCTGGATGAACGTTTAACATTGGAACATTTTTAGAGGCCTTCTGCAAGTTGCTTCTAGTTCATATTTTTATAAGTTTCCTTATTACATACTAGACAAAAGCAAAATAAATACTTTGGACTTTTCATGCCCTTTATTATTTCATCACCAATTTAAAAAACAATTTCATGTTTATACTTTGAAAAAGTCTTGCCTAAATCCAACCAAACATTGCATTTGGAAGCTGTTTCCTATTAACTTTATCATATTGCATGTGGAAACTTGTCTTAATCAGAATAAAAAACAAATGCATATATATATATACATATATATATATGAAAATCAGAGCAATGATGAAGTTAAAGTAGAAAAGATTATGCTACATTATATGACAAATAGGTCTGTCGATTTGCCTATCTTTGTTACATGCCATTTCTGATCTAGCCATATACTTTTTCATCAATTACTCCTTCAATAAAACAAGCAACCATCTGTCTATTTAGTCATTCATTTATTCACCGATTTACCATATATTTACTGAATGCCTACCATTTCTTAGGCTCCATCTTAGAATATCAAAGCAAGAAAAAACATTAGAAACAATTTTTAACATGTCGATGGCAGCATGAAACCTCAAGCAACTTCTCCCCTGGTATCCTACTTTGGAAGAATAAGTTATTTGATCACCAAACCCATGTCCTCATCCTAGCATATGACTAGCCTATATTCCAGTCTTTGCAGGACAGTGACACTGTATGACTCTGTATCAGTCAGTGAAATGAATTATATATACCCTTCCTATGAGTTATATTTTTAATATTTCTTTTTCTCTTTTCCCTCTTCAGCTGGAAGGAATAGAGACTAACCCACAAAGTGACATTGGTAGTTGCATTTAAAAGAGTAGAGCCCTAATACGGAAAAATCCTTGGCTGCTGTTTCACTAATTGGAGGACAGTGGCCCAGTAGGGCCTCCTAACCAGCAATGACATCAGGATACTGTTATTTGAAACATAAGTAAATGTTACTGTGTTAGCCTTTGAGATTTTGGGATTCATAGTCAGTAGTGTAATTGAGCAAATATAAAATACAACAATGTGAATGAAAAAATTACTTTTAAACTCTATGTTCTGGTTAATTCAAAAATAATTATGGCCTGTGGAAGATAAAAAGCATAAAAAATACAAGGGCTACACAAGATAAGATTTGCATAGACGTAATTTAGGGTGAACTACAGCAGCAACTATAGAGAGAAAAATGAAAAGATTCCAAAATCTCTATCAGTAGATTTCCAAACTGCAGGCCAGAAAGCACCTTCTGGATGGAAGCGGCTTGTTCTGAAGGTATAATCCCCAAAGACCTTGCATCAAACAAAAGCCGTGAGAACTGGAGTGATTGGCATTGCAGTCCATGGAATATAAGCCATATAGGCGACTCTAATAAAGGTGCTTAAAGAATTGATCAAAAACCAAACCGAAACAAACAAACAAACAAACAAAACACCACACTCAGAGTGGGTGGGAATGGTTTCTGTAAAAAGCTGGGCCAGGAAAATCTAACAAATCCTAAGAAGTAATCAAAAGAGAGCTAACAGAGAATACACACAAAGATATTTTAAAAAAAGGCGGGAAAGCAAGAAAAGTTGCCAGAGTTTTGGAAGGAAAAGTGCTGCCACAGAACAGATGACAGTTCTGTCCAAACATTTCTCTGAGAACTAGGAGAATGGGTATGAGGCACTTGTTTCTATGAAGGAAAACCACACAGCAGATATACAGGAGGAAACGGATATAAAATAAATAAATAAATGAATAAAAATTAAACTGGCAGAACCCAGGGAAGAAATGGAGAGAGACTTAACAAAGTGCAGACACTGCGAAAAATTCAGTAAGGGATGCAGTGGATGGGAATTACCAGAGCAATCAAATGAGTACATTTAAAAAAACCAAAAAACTAAAAACAGAGTGCAAGAAAGATCATTATAAATACCAGGCAAAGTAGTTATACAATGTTCTTAACTGGCTCCTCAATAAAAGTAAACCAAATATTTGAACAGGAAAGAAAAAAAATCATTAAGATATAGTTCAAAGACATATTGCTGAATAAATCAATACCTGAATCTAGCTAGTTAAAAGGCACACCAAACACCAGGAAAAGCTGACCCAGAGTAGTCAACATGGGAGATATCCTACTGAGATACTGGATCTTAATGATAAATAGCAAATAGATCCACAGAAAGACAAAATCTTCCATTAAAACTTTAGACTGGTGTCAAATTTTCTATAGCAACATTCAAAAACGGGGACATAGAAAATAATAAATAAAATGGATGGAAATACGGTAACACCTATTAGAATTTAAAGATTAAAAGAGGACATCTAAAGATTATTTATTCAACGACGGTGTCCCCCTTGTAAATAGTCTATAGAAAAGTAATTTTAAATATAGAGGACTTCAGGATATATTTCTTATGAGTCCTTATTTAGAAAAACAAAGGAAACTATTAGATGAACTCTAGCCAAACAAGAGATTATTGGAGAAATCCTAGCAAAAAGATTAGTGGTATTGACTATTTTAACTGCAGAATTAAGTTTAAAACAGATGTATGGATGATCATGACAGATTAGAATTTAAGCTATATGCCCATTACTGACAAAAACAGCAACAGAGAGTGATTAAGGGAAAGATAATGAACAATTTGAGTAGGAAGAAAGATTGGGTCCACAGGAACTGCTGGTGTGTTTTTTGCTGTAAGTAATACTAATACACCTTGATTCAGAAATCTTGTATTTGTTTTTAGGATAATATGAATATAGCTATTATAAACTTCAGAGTCTAAGTTACCAAGTATAAAACAAAGATTTTCATATCACATTAACAAAGCAAAATCTAACTCTATACCATGTGCAATAGATACACCTGAACAAAGTACTTCAGGGAGTATGAAATTAAAAGGATGTGCAGAATTGTAACAGGAAAACAAAATAAGAAGAAAACATGGATTGCACTCTCAATATCAGAACAATGTTTACAAATAAAGTAATATTATGTAAAACAAGCAAGGTTGCCTCATAATGCTAAAATGCATAACTTATATCAACCTTAACACTCACACATCATAATTATAGAAAATGTAAGAAGAAATAGAAATGCACTAGTAGTAAGGTGTGGTAATACAGGATACAAATGAATTCCCACAGTAGTGCTCATGGAACTTTCACCAAAGAAATGACCATATATTTGGAGAGAAAATTTTAATTAGCGCTGAAACAGAAAAAGCAAGAAAAATTTTGTCTGTTTTCAGTGTAATAAACCAGAATTTCAATAACGAAGATAGAAACAAAAAATCATTCTCTGTAAATGAACAAGGGTCCTTTTTAAAACATGCATATCAATAAGAAAAATCAGAATTGCTAGAGAACAATGATAATGTAAACATTATTTATGTATAAAAGTGCTAAGAGGAAAATTCATTGCCTTGCATAATTATAAAAATTTTAATTGGGAGGCTGAGGCAGGCGGATCACTAAAGGTCAAGACTTCAAAACCAGCCTGGCTAACATGATGAAACCCTGCCTCTACTAAAAATACAAAAAATAGACCAGGCGCAGTGGCTGATTCCTGTAATCCTAGCACTTTGGGAGGCCGAGGCAGGTGGATCACCTGAGGTCAAAAGTTCGAGACCAGCTCTGGCCAACATGGTGAAACGCTGTTTCTACTAAAAATCCAAAAAAAAAAAAAAAAAAGAGCCAGGTGTGGTGGCATGTGCCTGTATTCCCAGCTGCTCAGGAAACTGAGGCAGGAGAATCGCTTGAACCTGGCAGGTGGAGGTTGTAGTGAGCCGAGATCATGCCACTTCACTCCATCCTGGGCAAAAGAGTGAAACTCTGTCTAAAAAATAAAAAATAAAAATAAAAAATAAAAAAAATAGCCGGGTGTGGTGGCTTATGTCTGGATCCCAGCTACTCGGGAGGCTGGCGCAGGAGAATCACTTGAACCTGGGAGGTAGAAGTTGCAGTGAGCTGAGGTCGCGCCACCGTACTCCAGCCTGGGTGACAGAGTGACACTCCATCTCAAAAAAAGAAAAAAAAATTTTTTTAAAGATACAAATGAATCAACTATGTATCAGGCTCAAACTTCATTAAAAAACAACAATATAAACCAAAATAAAAAAAAACTAATACATTACGAAAGTAGAAAAAAGAAACAAATTTGAAAACCCTGTTGATTAGGAGTAAATATAGAATAGCTAAGTTTATATGGGGCAATATAATATTATTATTGTCATAATTTTATGTAATTATAAGGAATAACAAAAAGAAAAGAATAAAATTTAGAAAGCGAAAGAACTTAGGGAGAAGTAACCAGAGAAAAAGCCTGTTAAAAGAATCACAAGTAAATACTCAGAAGCTTTTGGAAAAATATGCCTTATTTCCTATGAAATTAAAGTTACCAGACTAGATCTCAGAGGAGAGAGAAAAAAAAAAAACGTACACAGAAGAATGCCCATTGATAGAGTGGCATTTGCCAAAGAGTTTTTAAGGGAAATTCTACCAAACAATTAAATAGCAGGTAACTGCAAAGATTTAAAAACATTTTTAGAGCATTAAGAAAAGGACAACATTCAAACCCTTTGTACTAAATGAATATAATGCTCTAAAGTATTAAACACACAAAAAGTGAAAATTAGATGCTAATCTCAGTTATGCATAGCGATGCAAAGTTTGCAAGTAAAATTCTGCAACATGGAATTCAGTAACATATTAACGGAACTATATCATGAAAAAATGAGTTTTATTTAGGGAATTCAAAGAAAGTTCAACATGATTAAATATACTAATCACGTTCATATTACTATGTCTTAGGAGAAAAAGGCATTTTATTATATCCATTTAAACTGAAAGGTATTGATATTTAAAAACAATTCTAAAAATATTCAATAAAACAAGATTGATCTATACTTAACATAATACAAAAATGTCATCTATCTCAGCCCAAAGCTAGAGCTGTTATTTTTCAAAAGAAAGCTCTAGAAGCAATCAAGAGAAGACTTCAAAACATGGTATCACTGTTACTTTATAATATCCTAGAGATGTTAGACAAGATGATTATACAAGATTAAGCAACAGAAGCATAAAAAAAAGAAAGACGTAGGTACAACTCTCAGTATTTACAGAAAACATGATAGAATACCTAAAAATCCCACGACACAAATGAAAATACGCTATAAACAAGGGAATGCCATATTCATTATCAAAAATAACACAAATAAATCAACATTTTCAGGCAAATTAACCACACCATAGAAGGTAAAAAATAATATCAACAAACATAAGATAAAAGATTTAGAGAAAAAAACCAAAGAGAAACGCACAAGAATAATCGGAAATAATGATACACAGCGTATTTAAAGTACATTTTAAAGCATTTCTTAAGGTTATAAGAACAAATACACACTGAGCTCTCACTAGCAAAGTACAGCACATGAACATGCAAATACTCCATATGTTGCTTTATTAATTTAACTTGATCTCAATAAAGATATTAAAATATTTTAAAAAATAAAACAAGATGATTTTAAGTATAAACAAATAAATTAATAACTATAGCCAGTAAACTTTAAAAAGTGAAACGAGAGGAAACAGACACTCTTTGATAAGGCCTTAATAATTAACTCAGTATATTACTGGATCATGGATAAATTAAATATAAAAGAAAATCCAAAATAAGAACAAATTAACATAGTAAAAAAAGACTAACTCAGTGAGGAAAAGATAGATTATTAATGAGTGGTGCTTTCACAATGAAGTCAAAATACTATACACTAATTTTATTTCTGTTTCTCTCTCTCTGTGTATATATATGTATACATATATACATATATACACATATATAATATATACACATATATACATATATACACATATATATACATATATACACATATATGTATACATATATATACACACACACATATATATATATTTTTTTGGGGGGGAGATAGAGTCTCCCTCTGTCGCTCAGGCTGGAGTGCAGTGTCAGGATCTCAGCTCACTGCAATCTCCGTTTCCTGGATTCAGGGGATTTTTTCTGCTTAGGCCTCACAAGCAGCTGGGATTACAGGCATGCACCACCATAGCCAGCTAATTTTCGTATTCTTAGTAGAGACAGGGTTTCACCATGTTGACCAGGCTGGTCTCAAACTCCTGAGCTCAGGCTATCTGCCCACCTCGGCCTCCCAAAGTGCTAGGGTTACAGGCATGAGCCACCACACCCGGCCTATACTCTAATTTTAAAGATAAAGTAATCCCAGCATTTTGGGAGGCCAAGGAGCACAGATCACTTGAGGTCAGGATTTCAAGACCAGCCTGTCCAACATGGTGAAACCCTGCCTTTACTAAAAAAATAAAAAATAAAAAATAAAAAAAAAATTAGCCAGGCATGGTGACAGGGGCCTGTAGTCCTAGCTCCTCAAGAGGCTGTGCCAGGAGTATTGCTTGAACCCAGGAGGCAGAGGTTACAGTGATCCGAGATCTTGCTACTGCACTCCAGCCTGGTGACAGAGCAAGACCCCATCTCGAAAAAACGAAAGACACGTGAAAATCTGAAGAAAATATATTGCAATCCATAACACAGACAGATAATACCCATAATACATAACTCTATGTCTAGAAAATTGATAAGCTAAGCATTAATAACCCAATACAGAAATGGATGCATAATGTGAAGCCTCAATTTGCAGGAAAGTAAAAAGGTTTCAAACATATGCAAAGATGATCAAGCTTAATATTAAAAATATAAATAATATAAATGAAAATACAAATAAAAATTATATATTTTTTGCTTCTCATACTAGCTAAAATATATGTTCAATATCAAATTATGCTGGGAAGGCTGTAGGGGAAACAGGCACTTTCACATACAGCAAGTAGGAGTGTAAGTCAATTCAATCTCTGTATAAGGCAATTTGACAACGGCTATTGATACTATAAATACATGTAACAGTTGACCTAACAGTGCTATTATGAACATATTCTTAATCAGACATGACCCTGAATTGTATTAAGTTTGAATTCTATAGTCTATATAAACAAAAAGATAAACAAAATTAATGTCAAAGCTTTTAAAATTACATGTAAATTCCAGACACATTTTTAAGTGGAGATATGTGTACACGTGTGTCAAATGGCCTGTGTACATGCCTATTTGAGTAATATTTTAATAACAAGAGACTGAAAACAAATAATGTCCATCAGTGGAATATTTATATTATCAGTATATATAAGAAGAAAAAAAGGCAAAGTAAAGGTTATTGTGTGGGGCTTCCTATCTTTTGAGTAGAAAAGAAGACAAAATGAAGAATCCATATTGATAATTGTTTGTGTAGCCAAATATTCTCAGAAAGGATATAAAATAAATAAAGAGTGGTTCCCAATGGGCCGAGGAAATTGGATAGATGGGAAACAAGAATGGGGGAAAATGTTTTCATTTTTTCATTAGATACCATTGCATAATTGTTTCTTTTTGACTAAAATGAATGTCATTTTTATCCAAGAATTAAATGAGAACAAACAAAATAAAGAACAATGCTAAATGTTTTGAATTCCACCACTCATCTAATACTAAATTTTTCTGTAGAGTCTACGTTCCTGAATCAAAGAATTAGAAGATGCTTTTAACACCTGGAGTTAAGGTTCTAAACCCAGAACCAAATGCTAGTTTAAAAAGTAATCAGTCAATTCAGATTTGGCTATTCCAGATGTAGATAAATGTGATTTAGTAATTCACATAGAATAATACTGTTAAAATGCTTCGTTTTTTTCGCTTTAGGGAGATTAATGTATTTTCACTTTTTTGCATCCTGGAAGAAAACATCTCTCTTTACATTGAAAGGATAAAAGAATTAGAATCCCGGTCCAAACTTCATTTTGAAGTTATGTTTGTTCAGCTTGACAGTAAGAAAACAGTTTTCTTCTTCGTTGTCATCATCAATCTTGTCTGTGAAATATTGTATTTTAAGAACGTGAAGGCAAGCTACACAGGAAGAGAACTGTAATGTAAGTCAACCTGCCGTTCAATGTACTAATCCTCTAAACATCTCAACTGTCAAACCACAGATATCTGAGTGCTCGTGTGCAGCAGATAAAGAAAATCACTGGACAACAGAAAATGTTTAAAGGAAAACTAGATGCACATGTCTTGATATGGTTTTCCATCCCAAATGCTAAAATAAATGATAGTGACATTTTAACCTTATGCAGCAGGAGTGTATAATACAAATATTATATTCTAGTCTACTAAGTACTTCATTTATATTATATAATTTAAACCTCATAGTACCAATGTCATGTGAGATGGGCATTATTATCTGCATTTTACAATTGGGAAAACAGTCTCAAAGAGGATGAGGAACTTGCTCAAGGTCGAAGGGTTTTGAGCTGAGACTCAAATACAGGCTTTTGATTTCAAACTTCACAATCCAATTGCTTTGCTCTGTTATGAATTCATATGGTTTAGATATGTGTCCCCACCCAAATCTCATGTGGAATTGTAATCCCCAATGTTGAAGGGGCCTGGTGGGAGGTGATTGGATCATGGGTGGGACCTTCCCCTTGCTGTTCTCCTGATAAGTGAGTTCTCATGAGATGTGGTTGTTTAAAACTGTGCAGCACCTTTTCCTTCTCTCTCTTCCTCCTTCTCTGGGCATGTAAGATGTGCCTGATTCCCCTTCATATTCCACCATGATTGTAAGTTTCCTAAGACCTCCCCAGCCATGCATCCTCTACAGCTTGCAGAACTGTGAGTCAATTAAACCTCTTTTCTTCATAAATTACCAAGTCTCAGACAATTATTTACAGCAATGTGAGAAGAGACTAAATACGTGCATGATATCACGTTAAGTATTGCTTTTATCCTAATTCACAAGAAACTATCTTAGGCACTTAAGTGGATTGATGATGTGTAATAGCATGGAAATAGCAATGCTTTATTCCTAGGGATATAAAATTCCAATTAAAATTAGTTGCATCATATTTTACACTTACAGGTTATTTAAATTAATTTAAAATTTGGAAAGACAAAAAGTAAGGTAACATTACACTTCTGTTGCTTATCTTTTCCTTTGATACATGGAACCTATTTACCCATGGTTCAAGAGAAACCAAATTATTTTAAAGGATCTAGAAATAACCCAAACTGCTCTGAGGATGATTACTGAAACCAAGTAATACAGATCATCATTTTGGATAATTGTTCATCCAAACTATCTCTGTTTTTAGGGGTTTATGTTGACTACAGATGCTTTTTCTCTATGTAAAAATGATATTTTGGAGAAAAATGTTGCAAAAATATCAGACAGAAAAAACTCTTAGTATTTTGTTAGACAGCACAAGGATGTTTTCCTGTGTCTTACTTTCAATATTATTTAAAACGTGAATTTGAAAATAAGTAAATGTCACTAATTATGTTTTAGGCATAGAGAACTAAGTAAGAATTCTTCTAGTATCTTTTTATGAGAAAAAATACCTGTATATCTTTCCCCCACCAGAATGAATCATCTCTTGGTTCTAGATCTGATATCACCCTGGACTGTAGGCATTAACTTTGAATTCTATGGTCTAGGTAAAAAAAAAAAAAAAAAAAATTATGACCAATGGCTTTTAAAATTACACACAGTAAAGTCCAGAGACATTTTCATGGCCTATGAGACCCTACATTATCTCACTCTCTTCTTCTGCTCTGCCTTAGAAGCTCTCTTCCCATCTTTATTACAGCTATAGGGCACCATGTGGAACCTCATGGACCTCAATATGAAAGCCCATTCTTGTCAAATGCCACATTACATACTTGCTACACTTCCTTCTTGGAAGACTGGTTCTCAAAATCTTCCTGTGGTTGATTCCAGATCTTTTAAACCAGGTGCCCACAAAAAATTTATTTCTCCAGAGATACCAAACTAACCACCAATTTATAAATCACCAAGAACTGAACCCACTCTCTATTACAGTACTTTGTTTTAATGTCTTCATCACTTATCTATGAAATGTTATTGTTGATAGAATTACTTCTGTAATACCTTTTTCATTAAAATACAAATGTTGTACATTATATACCACTGTTGCCCCAGCACTTAAAAGATACATTGATAAACAACAGATGTGCAATAGGTTATTTGTTGCAATGACATGTTGTTAAAGTTTTACTGGTTAAAGATGGACTATTGAAAAGAGGAAGGAAAGACAGAAGGAAATAAAAGTGGTCTGATAAATTACATAGATTTTATTTATTACACACAGACACGCAAATACAGAGGATTGAACAAAAGAAATGCTTTTAACATGTCCACTGTCGTCATTCCTTTCCTGTCCCCCTTCTCCTAGAGTTTTCAAAATCATGTAGCAGAAGAAACAGTATCTTATGGAACTGTTGTTTCCCTATTATTTCTGTGTTTAGCTAGCTATATAACTATGGGTCATAACACACTTGCCAATCTGAGTGTCATTATTTATAAACAAGCCTGAAAGTCTTTTACAACTCTAAATACCATGATTTTATAAAAACAGGAAAATCATTTTATAGTATTTAAACATCTTGGTGAAAATATAAGTTTATATAAACAGTTTTTAGAGAAGAAAATAAGTTGGCATATTTGGGATAAAAAGCTAAGACTGCAGCATATATTTAAGTTGAATTTCTATTAAAAAAAACTTGCAACTTCAAAGCTGGCATAGTCTATTTTTTGCACATGCACTCAAAACCCCTAGAGCAATAGACATGTTTTTAATGACTCAAAAAGTAGAAACTGCCAATTTATTTTTCCTCAAATAATTAAATCTTTAATTAATTTCACATATAGTTAGTAACAAGCATCATCCTAGTTTTGAACTTTCAAGTATTCCTCAGTTTGCTTTTAGCATGCTTCTGTGCTTACTGGAGCTACTTAAGTCTCATGATCAGTTTGAGAATAGCTCTCAAACTTTCACTTCTTAAAAAAAAAAACACATTCCAAATTATGTGGGGAACTGTTGAGTCAAGAGATACAAATTATATGAAACCATAAAGTGGCATAATTGAGCAAAGCAATTTTGGTGAGAAACTAAAAAGGAGGGGGAAATCATGTAAATGTGATTATTTCTAATTAGAAACAATGAGTAACCAAATCAAATTATACAATGAGGATTTGATTTAGATCCCTGGAGGAAAGCCACACAAGCATTTGCATTCATCTGCAGCTTTTCCTTTCCCCTATTACTTCTCAATGCTTTCTTAGACCCTTAATTGTAAGTAAGATGGTTGTTAGCACAGATATTTAGACTAGCTCTCTGTATTTAGGTTTATATTCCAGTTAAGATTTATGTTCTCTCAATCTTATTCACCAAAAATGTCCTGGGTCCTTACAGCATGCAAAGACACGATACTAAGTGCCATAAGGTGACATAAAAAAGGCACACACCTTTGCTAAATTCATTGCCTAGTGTTCTTGAACGAGCCACAAAAACTGATATTTACTGGGAGATCTAGAAATTGCTTCTAGATTTGTGACAGCTAGCTACATCACCTCAGCTAAATAATCTAACCACTAATGTCTTCATTTCCTTATTAAGAGAAGTGTGTGTAGAGGGCGGGCTGGGGGTGGGGCCGGGGGGGGGCGGGGGCGGTGGTGGTAAAGGTTAGCCACAATTTAACAAACTATATTGAGAAGTTTCTTCTGCCAGGTGCTTGGGGGAGAGCCTGACTCTGTACTTAGTAAAACTAGCCCAATTGTCCCACAGAACTGATGTTTATGGTTCCTTTGAATAAATATAGAAATTAATCTTCCCAGTCTTAAAACTTGAGGAAGTCACATTTGTCTTATCTGAGTTCCTTTCTCAGGAAACCAACCATTATGCCTCCCAAATAGTATCAAGGAACTGAAATTCACCAGACCGCTGCATCTGGATAATGAGATGCCCGATCCCTTACCCATCATGATTGTGTAACTGACCACATGCTTCCTACCGACCAACTTCTCTTACCCCTCCCTAATTCCTGTTTTCTCACACATGGTTACATTTCTCTCTGCTCTATAAACCCCTAATTTTAGTAGGTCAGGGAGATGAATTTGAGATTGATCTCCCCTCTCCTCAGCTGCAGCACTGAAGTAAAGCCTTCTTCCCTGGAAATACTTACTGTCTCAGTGATTGGCTTTCTGTGCAGCAAATAGCAGGACCAAGACCAAACCCCTGGCATTTTGGTAACATTAGGACCTCAGCAAAGCAGAGATAGAATAGAATAAAATAGTAGACTTCAATGAACTTACCTAGAATTTTACAATTAAAAAAAAAACTCTAAGGAGGTTATTTTAAATTTAGCATGCACCTAAGTTATGTGTTAATCTTTAGTGTTTTCAAATCTGATTTGACAAATTGTCCTATCATTTTTTTTTTTTTTTTGAGATGGAGTCTGGCTCTGTTGCCCAGGCTGGAGTAGAGTGGTATGATCTCAGCTCACCGCAGCCTCCGCCTCCCAGGTTCAATTGATTCTCCTGCCTCAGACTCCGGAGTAGCTGGAACTTATAGGCATGTGCCACCACGCCTAGCTAATTTTTTGTATTTTCAGTAGAGACGGGGTTTTACTATGTTGGCCAGGCAGGTCTTGAACTCCTGACCTCATGATCTGCCCGCCTCGGCCTCCCAAAGTGCTGGGATTACAGGCATGAGCCACTGTGCCTGGCCCTCAATCCCTTTTTTTGAGACTAGCCTCTTTGCTGTTCTTTGAACACAGCATGCACTCTCCCTGGTTTCTCGGTCTCTATATTCATTGTTACTTCCAGCTGAAATATTCTTACTTCCAGAGAGGTCATACCAAACCACACTAATCATTCTCTATTTTCTTATTGTGCCTTATTTTATTTTCACACAAAATCATCATTTTTTTGCCATTATAATACATATATTTTCACCTATTTATTGTCTGTGTCTCCGACTGTCGTGTAAGCTCTGTGATGGTAGATGCAGTGTCTGTTTTATTCATTGCTATATTCTCAGTGCCTAGAACAGTGCCTCAGCTCTTAGAATGAACACAACAAACGTATGTTGGTTGAGTGAACATGGGGGATGTACTTTAATATGTTCAATTCTTCGGGTCTTTTAATCTAACATTGCATACAAAGAAAACAGAGGCATAGTCCCTGCCCTAATAATACAGAGTATTGTGTTCATACCTCATTATACGTAATCATATATAATGCCAGGAGACTCCAATAAATGCCATGGCACCCATTATTAGATATGATGCCAGTATACTCCAATAAGTCCCATAATCCCCATTATAACATAGCTTCAGATCAAATGACCACCTGTAGGAGAGGAGAACAACTGTGAAGACTTAGCTCTTTGAATTGGTTCCTAAGTAGTGTGTAGTGAATAGAAGCAAAGATTGAAAGACATGGTGATTAAACGAGCTTCAAGCGACCTCTGAGTACCAACATGGTAATTCTAAATGTTTTATTACATCAACTTTTTCATGAACTAAATGATCATGTTATTGATATTGAAGTTGTAATTTACTGGATGTATGCTAACATTACATCAGACTAGCATTTCTCATTGCCAAATAATATTCTAGAGCTCTTAACTGAACAAATGTTTCTTGATGAGCTTAATGCTTTATACTGAAAGATCTTTTGAAAAGTCAGAATGCCCTGTAGCTGATTAACCTTCTGGGTAATCTTGCAGCAAGGACATATTTTTAATGCTTCAACAATCCAATTTATTTCCTTAGCACATAATTTTTATCTCCCCAAATGATATTTTCTTAACTTCAGTTTAGAAAGCACTGCTCTAGAGAGTATTCTCCTTGAAGGCAGGAAACTATTTATTCACTGCCTAAAGCAATCCCCACACCTAGCCCAGTGTAGGGGATATATATTTTAAGAAGTCAAAGAGATGAACATTGAAAAGAGTTAATAAATTGCATTCTCTTTTCCTAGAACCAGGGGCACAAATAAGGGCACAGGAAAATAATATATGAATACTAATGTGCTATAGGCTTGCTTCAGGAGAAATCTCTTGGCCATTTTTCTAAGCCCTGGAACTGGTGTGCCTGGGCTGAAAGGAAAACATTTCTGTGCCTAGTAGAAGGCAACCTCTTCAATAGGAGAGGAAGACAGATTTTTAATACAGGCAATTACTTCCATAAAATTACTTAATGATAGCACAGTTTGTCTAGATTAGGTTGGTATGATGCATCTGCTAAGGCATCTGAAGCATCTACTGAATTATATTAGTTCTGTAAGAGGATGCAGTGTTTACGACTCATGCACAATGTCCAGGCTCCCATATTTTATAAGATTATTCTAAATTGGGTAAGATTTCACCCATAAGGCCAGAAAAATTATGTTGTGATTACCTTTTCCTTCTAGTTTTCTATTCATTAAGAAAACAAATAAGTTGATGAATTTATCACCAGCTACATATTAATTATAAAAACCCAGCAGACTGTGTTATTTTAATATTCTTTAAGAGAGCTTGAGAAATAAGCAATAGGTAGAGTCTTTAATCTCAGCCAAAGGACAAGATTTATAATAGCTATAACAATAACAACAATGACAGCAGCTGCCATTTATTAAGCATCTACTGTGTGCTAGAAACCGACTTAGTTAATTTATATATGTTATTAATTAATTAACTTAAAGCAAAGACAATCCCATCTCTTTCTAGAGAAGAGAAAAACTACTTTAATGAGTGGCAGAGACCTGATATAATATGTAGGTTTTTCTGACTCCAAAGTCTAGATCCCTGTATGTCACATGGGAAGCTTTTCAAGTAGGTTGTTGAGAAGACAACTGATGTTGGCTTGGCATATAAGGAGGTTTCATGAAGAGATTCATTGTACAGGTGTTTCACAGACACCTCTGTACTATACTTGCCTAATGTAACCATCTGGATCACTCGCCTTTGGTTTTGTCAATCAGCAAGTGGTTCTTTTTTTATTTTCCTTATCACGCTTTCATCCTTTTGTTTGAACTGTAGGTGCCAAATCTATTTGTTCATTGATTCAGGTCAAAAACCTAAGTCACATGTGACATCTCCTTTTCTCACATGCCACAAGTTTCATCACCAAATTCCATTGCTGCTACCTTCAAAACGTACATGCAATTTGAATACTTCTTGCAATGTCCACTGTTTCCATCATGGTCCAATGTACAACCATAGCTGACCTGATTATTACAATAGCTCTCTAAGTGCAAACCTATTTTCACCTGGTTTCTATTGGAATCTGCTCTCAATCCACCATCCTGAATATAAGCCACATCTTGTAGGTCATTCTAGGCCATTGCAAATACTTTAGCTTTTATTCTGTGTGAGCCCTTGGATGGTTTGAGGAGAGATGGGCTGGCCACCTTAGCCTTCTTTTTGTGACCATCTCACATAATCTCTGCTCCAGGCCTCGTCAGGGGCTGCCCATCTTCTTGGGACCCTCTTCTAAGTAGGGGCAGAGCTCACTCCAATTCCTTAGGCATTTACTCAAATGCCTTCTCTGTGTGGCCTCCTTGTCATCATACTTAAAATTAAACCTTCCTTCCATCCTTTCAATCATTTGCTCTCCTTTCTTCCTTTTCCATGGCGCTCATCACTATCATACTACATATTTCACTTCTTTATTTACTATTTTTTTATGGTCCAGAGGTATTTTACTGTTTTTTTTTTTTTTTTTTTTTTTTTTTTAAAAAAAAAAAACACCTATTATGCTATGAATTCATAGGGAATAGGTTTCAGCATCTCTGGCTCCTTTCCATTGCTTCCCACAATGTGTGCTTCTCTGGGTGGAGCAGGCTGGTCTTTCCATTAAACCCAGCTACCTTTCTCTTAGGCTTACTTTTCTGATCATTTTCCTTCATGGGTTTCAGGAAGCTATCTCGGCTCCTAGAGTGGCTAACATGCTCAATATGCACATTAATTCTCTTGGCAGGAACTTGCCCTTAACTTGCTTGTTTACAACAATGCCAGTGACAGGCTGGGTAATGCCGCAGACACAGTTTTGCCATGGTAACATTTGTGGGGCATTCCTTTTTGAGCAGTACCCATTCCCCATTCCCCTGATGTCTATAATATCACCCTTCTTGTAGATTCGCATGTATGTGGCCAAAGGAACAACTCCATGTTTTCTAAAAGGCCAAGGAAATATATATCAGGTGCCACTCCTCTTTTCCATTGTTTGTCATTTTGGAAAATTACTGGATGGCGGTAGTTCTGGTCAAGAGGAAGCATCTCTTATTTAGTCTCTTTACTTTTTCTGTCTCTTCCCACCAGCAGGCAAACCTTATAAGAGGAGGCATATTTGTTTGTTTGGTTCACTGCTGTGTTCACATCCACATCACCTAGAAGAGGGCTTAACACATTAGCAAAGCCTTTTCATTAATATTTATTTGAATGAAAATGAATAAGTTAACTGACCTAACATAAAATAAAAAGCCACTGAACTCATTTAGATCCAAATTTATCCAGAATATACACTATATTTATTTTTTCTTTTAAAAAGTAAATATTTAGTCTTGGAAGTGCTTCATTTATCTTTTACAGGTAGGAGATTATCGTATATTTGCCAGATGACAAATTCCAGGCACTCCATTATTAATCATATGGCAACCTATGAACCCCACGGCTCCCAATCTAAGAACTTGTTGCCCAGAGAACTGAGGAGGAGAAACTATTAATAAACAGCACAAAGTTGTATTGTATGGCTTTAGTTAAATAGCTTTAAAGTAATAAATGATTGGAAATAATTGCCACAATTAGCAAGTTACCAAGTGCATAGGAATAACAGAACTTTAGAGTAGAAAATGCTTAAATGTCTCTTTGAAGAGAGAGACTGACTAGAATTTAACTTTTTTACTGTAGAAATTAATTTTTAAGAGAAAAAGCACATACACAAAAAACCCATCTCACACATATGCAAACAACTGGGTTCCACATATATACATGGTAACAGGTTTACTCATCTATGTATGGCCTTTGTCCTAGTACACCATACTATACACACACACACACACACACGCACACATGCATGTATTTATAGGTATGAATACACGCAGACATATATACATATGCATATATTTCTCTACACCACCTGAAAAAATTCCTTGTCATCTGCCCTATTCAATTTTATGGGCAAACATGAGACCTGGACTATAGGGAAAAATTATATTTCAGACAGAGTTCTATTCAACTATAATGTGAAAGAACAGAGGCAATAAGATGAGACCATAGCTGGGAGGGATTTAGGCTGGTCCCCAAACATAAATTGCTGAATAAGGGTTATAGGCCATGAAACAGAGTGTTGAGAGATTATAGAAGCTTTTCTTTAGATGATAGGCGTGGAATGGTAGAACTTTCAAGCTGTGATATATTTGCTGTGGGTATCTTTCTAGATAAAGTAAGCATAGGTCAGGTCATGGAGGAGATGACATAATTTACTTATAAATCCATAACAGTATGGTCTGTTGGTTAAAGATGGTGAGGAAGTCATAAGAGAAGATTTCTAGAATTAGTGTCATTGCCAGGTTGCTTCCTAACCTTTCAAAAGTCCTGGAATGACAGTGCTCTCAAAATGGGAAGAAGCTTTAGAACATTCCTTCAAAATGGAAGATCAATGTGACATCATTCCCAACTTTCCCATCTTTTCCAAACAAATAAAAATCCTGGATTAACTATTTTGAAAAGTAAAATATGTTGCCAACCTGGAAAGCAATTTGAATTATTCAGAAACAAATGGGAAGGTCACAGGTTACAGCAGTTATAATTACATCAGAAGCTGTGCAGTTCTAGTCCCAAAGTAAAAGCTCCTACTCCTTAAGTTTCCCATATTAGACTTTAGAGTTACATGTTAATTTTTCTGTACATTGAGTTTAAAACCGCTTTGTACTAGCATCTATCATGCAGCCTTATTTCTGCCTTTTAGAGTCACACTGAAAGATTTGACATTTTTACATAAAGGAATTCTTTGCAAATATAAAAATAGTTTTTAATCCAATTGCTACACTTCTTTTTTCTTTTTTTAAAAAAATTATCCAACTTAAACTTGGCTTCCATCCTTTCATTGTTCCTCATGAGAGGGGCTCTCTCAACTTGGTCTCAGTCTTTTGCTTGCTGCCATTTAACAATGTTCTTCATGTCTGAGGCCCCAGGTATAAGCCAGGTTTCCAGGTGTGATTGTGAGTATTTCAGGGAATAGGAGGGCAGACCAGCCCTCTCTTTACTCTGAAACCATACTGTAATTAATACAAAGAACAGATGCATTTGGTTTTTTAGCTGTGTCGATTTGTAAACTCCTGCTAATTGAGTTTTCAACTAAAACCTGTTTTTTCACATGATGTTATTTACCAGGTATCAAGTAGAATGCAGTGTTTCAAAGGCAAACACACACACATACACACATACACACACACACACACACACACACAGTGGCAACAGAATCTATCTTTAAATCCCTTCTTCTCTACTTATTATCTCTGTGACGCCAATGAGCTATTCAATTTTTTTGAGCTTCATCTCTTTTGTTTTAAAGTGAACAATGATTAGCCACAAAGCTTATGTTACTTAATTTAGGCAAAGTACCTACCACGATGTGAGGACACTTAAAGAATTTCTTGTTGTGTTTTGAACAGACTAATTATTATTATAATTATTTCTTGATCCAAATTAAAGACTTTTTAATTAAAATACAATCTCCTAGAGAATGTTTACTGTTTTAAACGTTATCATCAGTCATTCTTGGTGTTTGTTAACTCCTCCTAATCATCTATATACACACACACATCCATGCATTTCTTAAAAATAAACAGCCATGTAAACACACACCTACATCACTGAAAAAAACTATTGAGTGGCTCAGAGACTTGTGGCACATCACGAAGGACTGGTCTATGCTGTGATCATTAAACTATCTTTAATCTATTTGATCTCTGTGCCAAACTTCCTCATAGACTTGATGCCTTTTTGGAATATGAAAAACATTCTTTTATTTTCTTGTTTATAAAAAGAAGAGTACAAATTAAGCGAAATGAATATTTAAAATTCAGTCTTAAGAAAAGTGACTAGATTTATATTTCAGAGCTGCTGTGTATATTTAATTCAGTAACATTAAGCAAATGCTTAACTCAAGATTCAGTTAACTATTCTATAAAAAAAGGAATAATATCTCTACTTAGTTTTCAACAGGATTGAAAGAGAGAATACACAAAAAGTGTGTAGCACAGTGCCTGGCACATGTTAAGAAGTCCAAATTATTATAATTCTTGCAGGTCTTTCTAACCCCACCAATTTCTCCAGTATCATTTGCTTTCATTCACCATATAACTGTTTAGTGTTATCAAAATAAAAGTGTGCTGATTCCCATCCATGCAGCGATACAAACAGTAATTATGGGGTAGCTGGCAAGCAAGTAACTTTGGTGTCGCAGTGCTGGAAAGACACGTAGTTTGTTTTGTTTTCTTTCTTGATTCAAGATGTGATTTTTCATGCTGTTACAGAACAAGTAGAACCACAGCTTATAGTTTTAAAGTATGGATTTGTGTTCATCCCATTTCCTATCTCAAATGATATTTGGGAGGGACGGGTGGTTCCTGTGAATGCATCCCATTGCCTCCCTCTGATACATAAAGGTATCTATAAATTGTGAGCACTTTATTTTTTGAAAGTCACGATGCCTCCAAAGGAGGCAATTTTTGTGAGTGTCAGAGTCATGAGGGCTTGTGGGATTCTACACTGACACGAGAAGATGCAAACTGTTTCTCATTCCTGGCCAATTGTTTTAGAGGCAATGGTTGGAAAAGGAGCTGGTTCTTAACTTGGCTCCTTTTAGAAAGTACTTAGAGGAAGATGAGAAGTGGTGTAAAACTCAGGGTTAACTTTAATTGGAAAAAGAACTACTCATGGAATTGCATTTAGAAACTTGGCAACCTCAAAAACTTGAACTGTGGATTTTAGAGAGTCCTTTCTCAACAGTTCATGCTGAATACAACTGATAAAACGAGCCCAAAAGAGGAAAAGATATCACCTACTTATAAAGAGAAATGAAAACTGTTTTCGACTGTCATAAAATTCTTGTCAGATACACAGACTATAATTAACCTGATGTATGTATAGAAGAATGGTTATAAAAGGTGTGATTACACTGTGAATGAATTATGTTGTTTAGCTAGTCATGAAAATATCAAAATTAAATTTATAACAACATGTATATTATTCAGTGCTTCATGATTTATTTTCTAGTATTTACAAAATTTATACCTAAGAGTCAAGCAAAAAAAAAAAAAAAGATATTTTCTGTTCCATAAAAATCCATTTCTTTGACTTATAAAAACTGGCACCTGAAAAAAGAAAGGGAAGGAAGATGGGCGAACAAACACAGGCTTTCAGTATGGAGTGGTTTCATAGCTACATTTTATATAGCAAGGAAAACAAAGAGGATCCTGATAAGGCTCTTCATCATTAATCTCCGTCTCCTGCTGGCGCATAATCTATAGGAACAGGGGCAGGTTTGGGGGATTTGTAGCAGGTATTAGGTCACATTTCTCAAGCAAATAACCTTTCAGTATATGTGTATGCCTTAATCTCTAAGTAAGAGAAAAATGATTAATTCTTATATTTGTTTTATGATCTTCATTGGCAAAATATTTAAATTTTTTAGTATCTATAAATGAGATGCCCACAACAAAAAACCACAATAAAACAGAATTTCATCTGGATTTGCCTGACACAGACAAACTCTCCAACCCATTGTCTGTTTAGAAGGTAACATGGTTCTGGCCAGGCGTGGTGGCTCACGCCTCTAATCCCAGCACTTTGGGAGGCTGAGGCAGGTGGATCACAAGGTCAGGAGTTCGAGACCAGCGTGACCAATATGGTGAAACCCTGTCTCTACTGAAAATACAAAAATTAGACGGGCGTGGTGGCGCACGCCCGTAATCCCAGCTGCTCAGGAGGCTGAAGCAGGAGAATCACTTGAACCCGGGAGACAGAGGTTGCAGTGAGCCGAGATTGAGCCACTGCACTCCAGCCTGGGCCACAAAGTGAGATTCAGTCTGAAAAAAAAAAAAAAAAAAAAAAAATGAAGAAGAACAAGGAAACGTGGTTCTTTTGTAACAAAAATGAGATGGTTTCTTGTGTTTAAAACTTCCACTGACTGCCCATGAAATAATATTGAAACTTGCATATGGCTTACGAGGCCCTTCCGGACCTTGTTCCCGAATTCTTCTCCAATTGCTTTTTCCACTTTCCCCATACTCGATGGTCTTCTTCGGTTCTTGGAACACACTGAGGCCTCACATCTGGTTTTCCTCTCCCTTCTCACATCCTGCTTCCTGTGTCTGATGATGGTACTGCCTGCTTTTTACCTGCCAGACTCATTCTTTATTTTCAGGTTTCAGATTACAGTACATGTAACTTTCTCAAAAGGGCTTTGCCTGACTTGACAATTATTATTTGTGCTCAACAATTGCTGGTCTTCTGCTCCATCTTAGGCATAAGGGAGTTATATCTTAGGATGTAAGGGAGATACATCCCAGCTTCCTTGGTGTTACACTGGGCTATGTGACTCATTCTGGCCAATGACAAAAAGAAATGGCAAGTGTCGCTTCCAAGCTGGGGCAGTCAAAACTACCCATGTGATTCTGCTGACTTTCTTCATTTTTGACAATGAGCTTGTTGAGATGGCGGAGCCTGAAGACCTAAGTGTATCACTGAAACACCACAAGGAGGACAGGTGTCTTGGAGGGTTGGCTAGACCAGCGGTCCTCAATCTTTTTGGCATCAGGGACTGGTTTCATTGAAGACAGTTTTTCCACAGAACTGGGGAGGGGATGGTTTCAGGATGATTGAAACACATACATTTATTGTGTACTTTATTTCTATTATTATTACATTGTAATATATAATGAAATAATTTCACAACTCACCATAATGTAGAAATCAGTGGGAACCCTGAGCTTGTTTTCCTGTAACTAGATAGTTCCATCTGGGGATGATGAGAGACAGTGACAGATCATCAGGCATTAGATTCTCATAAGGAGGATGCAACCTAGATCCCTTGTATGTGCAGTTCACAACAGGGATTGTGCTTCTGTGAGAATCAAACGCACTGATCTGACAGGCAGTGGAGCTTAGGTGGTAATGCTGGCTAGCCTGCTGCTCACCTCCTGCTGTGCGGCCTAATTTATAACAGGCCATAGACCACCAGTACTGGTCGGCGGCCCAGGGGTTGGAGACCCCTGGGTTAGACCACAACTGATTGTGTAGATAAAAATAAATGTAACTGTAGCCTGACCACACCATTCAAATTAGGTTCACCCTATTATTTGCTTTAATAGCACCTATCACAACTTTGTTAAAATTAATTATGTATTTGATTTACTTATGCAATACCTTTCTCCTCTAGACTAAGGGTTGGCAACCATTTTTGGCAAAAGGACAGGTAGTAAATATTTTATGTCCTGTGGGTTCTAAGGCCTCTGTTGCAACTACTCAATTTTCCTATCCCAGTGTAAAACCTGTGACAGACAATATGTAAATGAATTAGTGAATCTGTAGTCCAGTAAAACTTTATTTACAAACACCGGTAATGGGCCAGACATATTTTGCCCACGGTCTGTTTGCCAGCCCTGTGCTAGAGTATCAGATCTACAGATGTAAGGAACTTTTTTTTTTTTTTTTTGACTGAGTTTCGCTCTTGTCTCCCAGGCCGGAGTGCAGTGGTGTGAGATCTCCGCTCACTGCAACCTCTGCCTCCCAGGTTCAAGTGATTCTTCTGCCTCAGCCTTCCAAGTAGCTGGGATTACAAGTGCCTGCCACCATGCTCTGCTAAATTTTGTATTTTTAGTAGAGATGGGGTTTCACCATATTGGCCGGGCTGGTCTTGAACTCCTGATCTCATGTTATCCACCTGCCTCAGCCTCCCAAAGTGCTGGGATTACAGGCGTGAGCCATGGTGCCTGGCCTGTAAGGGACATTTTTTACTTATGATGATGTAACTTTCACTTAGCAGAATTCTGGCCACATGGTAAATAATAAAATCTGCTTTAAAATGAATGAAAGAATGAATGAATCAGGTATGCTAAGAGCAATCATTGCTAGATTAGGGAGTTTAAAGTTTCTCTTCTGTAGCCTGATAGCCATGCTGTTGGATAGAACTATTTAGACAGAAACTAGAAAACCTAATCTCAGATTCTAGGTCTGCAGATATGGGTAAGTTCACAGTTATTGTATCTATAACCACCTTTATTTAACCTCATAGTCCTTTTAGCATAAAAGATAAATGGATAAAGGCATTAACTATATACAATAGGCTCTAATAAAATAGAAGAAAATATACCCTGAATCCTAGAATTCATGCAGTCCCTGACTAAATTTTTAAATATAGATTAAAGCCCTAGAAACAAAAATGTGTGAAACTAAAATGATCTTACATAATTATCTCCTCACCCAACTATTTCTTATTCTTACTTGAAAGTATTGACATTTACCCTAACTATGCCATTGAGACCACATTAACTATGCTTAAGTTGCCACACATTAATTGAATATGTACATTTATTAAACATGTATTATATGCGAGATACTCTGATAAATTCACGTGAAGGATCTCATTTAATCCTTATAACAACTCTATTAGGAAAAGTAATGTTTACTGTTTAAATTTTAAAGTAAGAAAATGGAGACACACACATATATATATATATGTATAAAGAAATTTGTTCAACGCCCAGTAAATAAAATAGTAAAGCCAAAACTTAAACCTAATTCTGAGTGATTCTAAAATTATTATGCCATAGTGCTTGACCAAACTTGATTAAATTAGTAATGATAATACTGATACACAGAGAACTGCTTTTTTAAGCGAAAAGTTTACCCTAGTTTTTTTTGAAGCTAAGGTAGAGACTTAACATATTATTCTAAGCAGCTGGATCAACCATTAAATATTTTCTTGTCTGATACATTAATCACAACCTCAGCAGACCAATCAGCCATTCACATTTGATTCGGCATCAGAAAAATGTAAGACTAAGTGACTGGGCAATTTCTAAAAATTGAACTAGTTCTTCTGTATTATCCAAGTGGATCAAATGAAAAGAAATATGAAAGGACATATTTCATTATTACAATTTGTGAACAGAAACTGATATGATCATTACAACTCAATGTCTATTAATGTAGGAAGACTGCATAAAAGTGTTGAGATTTATTTGAAGATTAAAATTTCTCAACACTTAGCTGTTTATTTTTTTAAGTATTTGTGAAAAGAGATTTGCAGACTCAGTTCACTGCTAATGGAAAATTTTCTAGCCTTCCTAGCTCCTCCATCATTTTGGGGAATAAAATGTTATAACCATTTCCTAGGTATTATTCACTCTAAATAAATCTGCCTACAATTAGCAAAAATAGACAATAATTTCTTCAAATTATATGTCATTTTTAATCTCTTCCTATTTTAAAATGTTTGAAAGTTCATACTGGGATTGTGCAGAACATAAACAATATTCGAATATTATTCAAGTATCTCTTTACTACTAGTTTACAGAAAATTTCTCAATGCAGTAACCTACTCTTCATGATAGGGAGGATTTGAACACTTGGAGGGGTTTCAGTGAAGCAGGATTTGGACTGCTTTATTTCTACTTTTAGGGCAAATAAATGACTATAGTTTATGCATTTAAAAATTTGTTTTGTCTACAAAAAAAGATGGAATTGAATTCCCAATATTGATTGTGCAATATAAATTATATATATATGTTTTTTAAAAGTGTAAGTTATATACATAAAGTATAAATAAAAATTATATATACATATATAAATGTTCTTTATATATATATATATATATATTGTTTGAGTGTTTGACAAATACTCAGAGAAAAATGCACAGCACAATTGAAATAAGAATGTATAAAATTATTGCACTTCTCCATCTGGAAGAACTTCATGAGTACACACTGAGATCCTCTCCTTTGATAGGTGAAGCTCAGCTACATTAAAAGGAGAGAATCAACAGAGTCATTATTAGAAGTTACACAAATAATCAGCCTGAATTGAACTGAATTCCAGATTATACTACTACCTGGGCAAATTGCTTTAAAGTTCTTCACAATCTTTTCTATAAAAAGTTGGTGTGTCTTACATGTAAGCTATTTATAGGATTGAATATTAGAGTTATATACTCACAGTGAAATGTTGAAATACATTTTGGATAAAGCACCCAGCACAAGACTTAGGATCTAGCAGATAACTACAGTTTTTTTTTAATCACATTGTCATCGTCATCATCGTCTTCACCCTCAATATTTTGATATAGATCACACAGCTAATTGATGAAATAGAAATAAATAGAAGGCTGGTTACCTGACTCCAATGTAGTATTCTTTCTGATATAACTTATAAAAGTTTGAGATTTTGTGAACCGATATGGCAGAAACACACTTACAGAGGAGATGAAGCCAGTAATTTTTAAAGAATAGGTACGACTGAAAAAGAATACTAAAGGCATTCAAGCAGTTGGGAAGGAATGGTATGGGAACTGTATCAGTATCAAATGCTCAGAGACCAGAGAAGCATGGTGTTTATGGAGGACACGTTTTTCTCCCCAGCTAAAATGTTGACCATGATGAGAAGGAAAAAAATTTATTATGTAGCAACTTGCTATTCAGCTATGTTCGGATATAATGCAGAACAAACAACAAAGCATCATCATTGTAGGGTCTTATTAAAGGAGTAACATAATAATATCACTCCAGTATTTCCATGTGCAATAGTATAGTTAAAATGGTATGAAGAGGCAGTGAAACTACTAACAGATCCTTGTGGTAAAGGGGTTGTAAAGAGATTAAAAATAATGCGTTGATTTTGGCCGTTTCTAGAATATTGATGGTTGTGGAGAGAAGCAAGGAATTTTTTTTTCCCGGAGATATCTTGATTTCTTTGCAGAAGAGAAACTAGTCTATAACCTAAAAGCAAATGCCTACATTTCATCTTCTTTCTCAGTTGCATGAATGAAACCTCAGGTTTTAGGAAGGATTCAAAAAACAGAGCTCCACGTCAGGTTCAGAGATAAACAAGGCTTCATGCCCTTTTGAGAGCAATCTGCCCGTGGAGGATTATTAGACATCTTGGTCAGGACTGAATTTGAACTAGGTTCCAAGGATGAAAGCTCACCGGCTAATCTGCTGAGCTACCAAGGCCACTGCTGTGCTGGTTTATAGAAATCCTATTAGCTGAGAGATTGAAGGGAAGGAAGATAAGATAGCAAGGTGTTGGAAATCAAGCTTCAGTGCTTTCAACAGAAAAGGTACTTTGAACCATGCTATTGTATACAGATAGGAATTAAATGCCACACACATACTAAATGTGTATGTGCATATGTGTGTGTAACTGTATACATAAAATTATGTGTTTTCAAAGCATCTATTTTGCATGTACTTCATGGTTCGCAAAAATGTTCAACATATTTAACCTGGAGATTTATATAACATAGGACGGGAGTTCATGCTGAAATCCATTTTTTTATTCCAGCTCTTCAAAGCCCACAATGATGAATATAACAAAACTACTTCTCTATACTGTGCAATCAGTCATATTCAATACTGTCAGGATATACTAGAATAATGAATCTTAATTCTGTTATTCACTAACATTTATTTTTCTTCTGGTTCTGAAAATATCTACTGCAAATAGTATCTGCTGGTGCTCATTTCAGTAGAGCTGGAATGGAACAAGAGAGCTGCATGAATTGCCAATTATAAACATCTGAGTTTAGATTTGAAAGTAAATTCAGCAACTAAGATCATGACAGGAAATCTGCCATACCTTTTAGGATATGGCTTGTTCATGCTGGAAAGTTATATACCTACACAGGGTTTTATTCACCCATCCAGAAAATACACTGGATTGGATTCAGTGGTCAGTAGTATTCTTTATTATCCTAGATAATCTAAACCTCTATATTAAAATTTCTTGTGAACGAGAAAAATAAATAAATAAAGCTGCAGATAAGAAGGTGGTAAAGTCCCTCCTTAGAGGGAGAAAGAATATCGAAGCCACATGTCAGAAATCTAAAACTCGAGTATCAATTCTGCTTCTAAGAAGTTAAGGCAGTGGGATGGGGATGGGGTTGAGGGGATAGCGCTGAGAAAATGACTGGACATCTCTGAGCCTTTGTCATCTCATTTACGTTTGATAATACCAGATGAAATTTGGACTTCTTTCTAGCATTAAAATGTACTGATTTAATTAATTTTCTAAATAGATTCTGTATTTAGTTCTTCATGAAATTGGGTGAGGATTCTGGTCACTGGGTGACACTGGACAGGACATCTTTTCTGAGCTGCGGTTTCTCTGTAAAGAAGTACTCTGGTGTGTACTAATCACATGGGTGTGCTGTAAAGAGCCTGTGCATTAAGGGACATGAGTGTGTTCTCTCTTCTATAAGGCGTAAAAATGATACATGAACATAAAATAATCATCACAAATTAAGTTGATGATTAACAAATGGCCACAGACATACTGAGCTCATGGAAGATTTTCAAAACTTCATTTAATTTAAAAGAAAACTGAGATAAATGCAGCTTGCTTGGTATTCCTAATTTTGAGGTAATTTTCAGTATGACATAAATTAAACATTTGTGGCAGAAGATTTTCATTTGCTGTAAGACAAGATTCTTAGAAACAGTATGATTTTGGAGGTTTGTGGCTGAAAGCAAACTGATTTTATCAATTTTCAGGCAAAAAAAAAAACGATAATACAAGATAAACCTCTAAAAATATCATTTTCTAAACTTTATTCCTAAAATCTGGCCATACTGAAATGTAAAAACATTGAAAATTTACTCTGCGTCCAGCTGGGTGCAGTGGCTCACGCCTGTAACCCCAGCACTTTGGGAGGCCGAGGTGGGCGGATCACCTGAGGTCGGGAGTTCAAGACCAGCTTGGCCAACATGGAGAAACCCCGTCTCTACTAAAAATACAAAATTAGCCAGAGTGGTGGCACATGCCTGTAATCCCAGCTACTTGGGAGGCTGAGGCAGGAGAATCGCCTGAACCTGGGAGGCAGAGGTTGTGGTGAGCCGAGATCGCACCATTGCACTCCAGCCTCGGCAACAAGAGTGAAACTCCGTCTCAAAAAAAAAAAAAAGAAAATTTACACTGAGCTGTCAAGGTAACCTTACTGTTACCTTAAATGTAAAATAAAAATGATGCTTTGTATACTGTTGTTGAGAATATTTTATTTTTTTGTGCATTTCCACACTCATAAACTAAAAATTATGAAGAAGCAACGATGGGCACACAGCCATGCTGGCAAATGATCACAATATAATCAAGATATAATCACAAGAAATAAGACTTCTTATTTTACAAAATTTGAAGCATGTACTATGCTTATATCCTCTCTTCTCCTGGGTATCTGTAGTCTTTGAACACCAGAAAAAAAAATGCTCAATTTAGAACAGAAAAATGAAACCAAACCAGGCTCAGCATGGATGCTGTGTCTTAAGCTCTTTACTTATAACCATGTCTGAGGGGCGTGCAGGAGGAACGGCCTTTGCAGATATTCACTTCATTGTTTTTAAAGTGGAGAGTTCATCACCGGTTTTAGTCAATACATCTAGCCAGACTCAAACACCATTTACCCTTGAATCTTAAACTGCTGTGGCCGTGAACTGGCCCAATCAGAGGAAACTTTCTGCAAGTCTATCCTCACAGCACACAATGCTCACGTTGCTTTCGATCTCAGCGCCACTGAGCTATCACTCGGGCTTGTTCCTGAGTTAGCATCTTGAGCCATTCTTGTGATACAAGAGGGGCTCTCTTTCACAGAGCCCTGTCTTCTTTTAACATCTTATTTTCAAGAGCAGGATTTCAAGTTTGAAGAAAAATGTTACTTGCACATTCCTAAATATTTTCTTTGGGTTAGGGATTCTCTATCTTTTATTGCTGAGGACAAACACTTACTACCTTTGAAGATTCTTGGGATCCAGGGCCCAGGATTAAAACCTCTGAGTTAACAGATGATTTGATTACTTTTACGGAAATAACGTATATTTCAGAATGATGTGGATCTAGCTTAACCTGTTCAGTTTATAAATCTACATGATGGAGGTGAACTTTCTTATAGGCTGTTTTTCATGTTTTCACTGTATAACAACATTTCACAAAGTGTACTGTAGAGCACCGTCCACACCACAAGATGCTATAAAGCTAAAAGAAAAAAAATTTACTCAAATATAAAAACAAAAGAAAATATACAATATTCCCTCTCCCAAGATCCCAATGTATATATTAAAGGCACTCTTAATTTATAGAAACCTACTGTGTTTGACTGTTGTGTATTTAAGAAGTTTTCCTCCACTTTCATCCCACAAAAATCTTTGTGACCAAATGTGTATGTTTCTTTTTCCCTACATACCAGCAAGCAATCAGTTTTGCAGTGGACACCAGCTGGGTATCCTCTAATTCAATACAATTCTGACACTGATTACCTGGAGACAGCATCAGATCCCAAAGGTTGAGGGCTTCGTCTCACAAGACTGCCTCCTGACTGCTGATGCCAATCACAAGCCTGAGCTTCTGACCTACTGGCTACAAATTGGAGTTCCTATAAATCCATCCTTGGGTTCAATTAATTTGCTAGGAGGGCTCACAGAATCGAAGGAAATACCTTTCATGGTTTATTACAACGAATATTACAAACGATACAGGTGAAGAGATGCATAGGGCAAGGCATATGGAAAGGGGTAAGAAGGTCCCATGCCCTCTCCAGGTGCAATATCCTCCAGGATCTCCAAGTATTTTGCTATCCAGAAGCTCCTTGAACCCTGTCTTTTGGGTTTTTATGGAGGCTTCATTACATAGGCATGACTGATTAATCCCATTGGCCATTGGTGATCAATTCAACCTTCAGGTCCTGTCTCCTCCCTAGAGGTTGAGGAGGTGGGGGTGAAAGTCCCAACCCTCTAATTCTGTCTTCATCTTTCTGGTGACCAGCCCCATCCTGAAGCTACCAACAGGCTGCCAGCCATCAGTCAACTCAGTAGCAAGCAAAAAGACATCACTTCGGAGATTCTAAGGATTTTAGAAGTTGCATGCCAGGAAACAGGGACAGAGACCAAGTATAAATTTCAAAAAATCATGGTCAGCCCTTGGTCTTCAAACATGAATCTCTTACATTAAAAGGATATATAACTCAAAAGAGACTGCCCCATTATTAGAATCCCACTCTGTCGTTAATAATTCGTCCAGTTCATCATATGGCATGAAAATATCTCCCAGAGTGGGGTCACTCAGGTTTTCAGGCTTCCATTTCTTCCTCTCAGGTCCCAAAGCAGCGTGGGCTTGGCAGACATGTAGCTTTACCCTTTTATGCATCTGGTAGAATTGAGCTAGGAGACAATACAATCTCTTGCTGTAGCCTCTTTTGAGGTGTGAAGATTGGATTTCCATCAATTCATAACTAATGCATTCACTTCTTTACCCTCAGCTACTATTCCTTCTTTTCTCCATTAATACCCACACATTTTCACTAGTCTAGCAAGTACCTCCTCTTCAGTCCACTCGCATTCAGATAGGGTAAGTAACTAGCAGAACTAGTTGGCTATTTTTATTTATTATTACTTTTTTACCACCAGACATTATAGCTGCATTCACTCTGAGACCCAATTTTGGCAGATGGGGTGAAGGCACAACCCTTTCTCATCAGGGCCTTAGAAATGCTGACATAAGGTTTGAAAACATAGTTGCAGTTTTTTGCTTAGGAATCATCCCTGCTTCCAGCACTTATAGTTGCAGTCCTGGTCCTAAGACCACCGTATCACATAGGAAAAAAAAGATTGAGGTGATTTAGGGAAGAAAGAAAGCATAATAGTCATCATATCAGGTTATTCACCTCATGGAAAGGATTGCATCATTATACCAGTATCTTCTCTACCTTCTCCTTTCCAAATTAACCAAAAAAACTGAGGGACATTTAAAAGAGACACCCCATTAGTCCCTATCGTGTCGAGTGTGAGCACACGCTCATGAAAGTGCATAAAGCCAGCCCGTCATCCTTTGATCTCCCCATGTCAGACAACTGTATACTTCCCAATTCATTTAAACATGTGAGCATTTTCTGTTACAAAGACTCTCATGCTTCCTATAGTACCCCTGTGCAATTAGAATTTTAAGACCTGGAAACCCACTACTTAGAAAGAGACAGCGGAGTTACCATTTTGGCATTATGATTCTGTTATCACTTTCTTCTTCAGTGGGAAATGTGGCCTCTGCACTCTGTTAGTTTTCTTCACATTATTCCTTTCCAAATCTCTTCACTCACAAATTAGACCAATCCTAGCCTCCTGTTGCTTATGACATGAAAAACTCCCAACACGTTACAAAAAGTCTTATATCTGATGCCAATTAATCTTTCTCGCTGATACCCCACGTCTCCCCTCCCACTGACCCACTGTTTAGCAAAGTGATCTACCTGCCACCTACTGAACAAAAAAATGCTCTCAGTGCATGCCACTTTTGGTGCATTGAAGTCCCTCTCCCCCACATTTCTCATTGCCTAAATTGTGCATATTATTCTACACATAATAGAAATGTCATTTCTCTATGAAGATTTACATTCTTCCCCTTCCTGGGATCTCTTTTGCTTCACTATGATCTAACATCTCCTTGGACCCATCTTTGTTTCGTACTTTCAAAATAGTATCAAAACGATTCTTTAAATGTCTCTTTGCAAGTAAATCTAATCTGAGGTGCTAGAAGTCAGAGTGGTAGGTCTTTCTTGGTGGGGAATTATTGACTGAGAAGGAGCAGGTAGGAGCCTTCTGGAATACTTTTTTTAAAAAATATAGGTGGTGGTTACATGTTATACATTTAAGATTTGTTCACCAAATTTATTGTTATTATGTGTCACAATAGAAAATTTGAAAAATAATATGATCCCCTACCAATGTCTGAATCACCTGAGGAGAGGCACTTTTATTCACCTTTTCATTTTCAAAGTATATCACTGTGCCCAGCACAATGGGGGCATAGAAATTTGAAAAGTAAATCAATGAATGAATATATAAGCAGCCCCCTTACCTGGGTACAGCTTTAGCTTGTCAAGAAAGGAGCACATTTCAGGTAGACAAGGACAATTTAATTAGCTATACTTTGAACAATCATAAGAAATAGATGATGATATGCAGTTAGTAACTTTGAAGATGAGACAAGAATATGCAGACTGATTAACAATTCTGAATAGAACTTTAGTGTTTGGCAACATTTCAGTAATGTATTTCACCGAACAGCTCAGTGAATACCTGCACTCCATATGTCTTCTATTTTCCCTTACAATTAAGACATCTCCCTAAAGGCTAATAAACAATGGGTACCTCCCTGAAGAACAAAAAATATATCAAATTGACTCAAATATTATTACTTAACATTAAGTGCCAACTGTACATAACTTATAACTAGCATTAATTCTTTGCCCTTGAGAATCCTATGTTTAAAAATAAAAGTTACGACGTTAGAAGAGACACAAAAGAGATGAAAATTCGTTAGTTCACATCTCGTATTCATTGAAATACCTATGAAATGCCTGTTACAAGTTAGGGACTGTGCTATAGACTCTGGCGGTGGCTGGGGGGAAGTAGCCTGGAAAGCAAGATCTCTGCTTTCATGCAACTTATAGTCTGGAAAAAGAATAAAAAGTAGAAATAATTTTCATTTATGTGCTTTTCTCTGTGCTAACCATTATGAATGCGTTTATTTAATTATCATATCAGTCAGATGAGACAGATATCACTATTATTCCCATATCACAAACAAGGAAGAGGCTGAAAGTTCATTCAGATACTAAAAATACACTTATATGATTTTCCTACGTAAATTTCTGAACTTCTAGGGAGCAGGGAAAAGGTCTTAATACTTCTGTGTATGTTCCTCAGTATCCAGCACTATGCTGGGAACATAGTAGGGTGAAACTATTGTCTGACTATGGTGATGACAGTTGACCTACAATTCTTTTCTTGCTCTTCAGAAGTGGGAAAAGGAGGAATATTTATTTCCTGTGTAAGAGATATATAGTCATATTAAATTCTATGTTTAATCTATCATCGTATGATTTAGCACTGCATGTTAAAGTAGTTGGCACATAGCATGGCTTAGGCCAACTCAACCAAATTTATTAACTGTCTATAGATTGGGACCGTCCATGCTCCACTCACATCCCTGAAGATCCAGGTTAGTATTTTATACACTCAACCTTCAGCGTCTTTGTACTTTGCTTCCAACAACTTGTACCAGCAGCACAGAAAGTCAGCACTACCTAGGAGTATACAGGGCCCCACCAACACTTACCCAATGACTGATTGCTGCAGAACATAAAAGGTCAGCTACCTTTCCTCAAGGTAGCACCAACTCTAGGGTATAATTTACTCTCCAGAGCCCCTCATAAAATCAGCTCAAGAACAGGCCTTTATCTGAAATTGCTCCCTTGCTGGAATGGGATTCCTCCCTTCCTTCTTCTAACCCCCGCCTCCTCCCTGACCGATTTCTCCTTAAAGTACCTCCTCAATAGATCATTTGCACATAAAGCTTTATCTCAGTCTCCGCTTTATGGAAACCAACTGCAGGTAATTTATTTTGTAGTTTATGAGAATATCAGTAAGGGTTCTCCAAAGAAACAGAACCCATTGGGAATATATAGAGAGAGGGAGATTTATTTTAAGGAATTGGATCACATGATTATGGAGACTGGCAATCCAAAATCTGTAGGGCAGCATGGCAGCCTGGAGATTCAGATAGGGGTTTATGTTGCAGTCTTGAATCTAAAGTTCATCAGACAGACCATCAGGATGGGAATTCAGGAAGGATTTCTTATGTTATGATTTTGAGAGTGAATTCCTCCTTCTCTGGGAAACCTTAGTTTGTGCTCTGAAGACCTTCAACGGATTGGATGAGGCCCACCCAGATTACGGAGGTGATCTGCTTTGTTTCAGGTTAAATGATTGTAATTGTTCAGTCACCGCTAAGAAATGCCCTCATAGCAACATCTAGATTAGTGTTTGACCAAGCAACTGGACACAAAGCCTAGCCATGTTAGCACATGAAATTAACCATCACAAGAAGGGAAGTTGGGAATGGTGGAACTGAGCTGAAGGACATCATCCACAAGAGCTCAGAGACAATGTATACAGTTTTGTTCTGTGCCTCAGCTTTCTTTTTTATGTGGGATGGTCCTAAGAGCATCTGAATATGGATGAAATGGAGAGCCGTGTTGTTCTCATGCCTTGACCACTCTGAAGTATTAGGCTGAACCACTAATGCCCTAACAGAAGTTGAAGGGCCCATTTGATGTGATTTATTATGGGAGCCAGGAAACAGGCCAGTTCACCCACCTTGTTACATGCTTTCATAATACCATGTACCTCTCCTTCATTGAACGATTATTAATTATACAAGAATTTGGGTCATTTTTTAATTAACAACTCACAATCCAATTAGAATGCAGGTTCCAGGAGATGAAGGGTTGGTTTTATCATTGAATCTCCAAACCCAGTGGGCATGCCTGGCACAATGAAAGTTTATTGAGTAAATGCCAATGACATTAACTTATTAATATAAATATCACCTCATTTGTATAGTATGTAATTCATAGAATTCTATGTATAACTTTATAAGTGCTATAAAAATCACATCATTAAATATAATACACACATACATACAGACACATACTCAAATACTTCATTAATTTGATGGAAATACGAAAATTTAAAAAAACTTGAGGGATTTCCTGAAGGAATGTGCTTACAGTTTCTGCTTTTTCTGCTCTTATGTATATGATACTCCTTTCACAGGAAAAATATCTTTCAGTTTGTCATGCACAGAGCTTCTCCTTCGATTCTTTCTGCAGATGATGACGTAACACTCAGCCCTTAAAATTATCTTTGCTAGAAAATATATCAATATCAGTTTACTGTTCCTAACTCCAAAGAGGAAAAAAAGAAAAGAGAAAAGAATCAGACAAGGGGACCTGAGCAGCAGAAAGTAATTGGACTCTCTAAATTGTACCATTCTCCAGAGGAATTACTGGCACATACTGCTTCTTCCCCGGACCACGCTGCGCATCCCTTGGAATCGCTACAGAAGCATTTTATTGCTCATTAAATATTTTTTAATGTGAATCCGCTCTTGGCATTTCTACTTTGTAGTTTTTTTTCTCACAAACCTTCCTGTGTTGCCTACCTCCTTCCCTACTACACGTAATTTAAAAGAAATTATGTAAGCTTATTTCTCTGATTAAGAAAGCCTAATGCACAAACACACAAAGGATCTGACCAGTGTATCTCAAGTAGCTAATGAATCTGGCAATGTTAAGCTCATTCTCGATAAAAATGGGCCCTACAAATCACTATAAAAAGTATGTTTTGTGCCTTAAGAGCCATAATTGTCACACATTTACAATTCATAACCAGTGACTGCAGGGTGCTTACTCTAGTTAACCCTCCATAGAATAGTGGATATTGATGCTGTGGAGAAGGCGCACAACAAAATCATCTGT
Source organism: Symphalangus syndactylus (assembly GCF_028878055.3). Classification (NCBI taxonomy): domain Eukaryota; kingdom Metazoa; phylum Chordata; class Mammalia; order Primates; family Hylobatidae; genus Symphalangus; species Symphalangus syndactylus. The sequence continues at coordinate 20,938,309 of NC_072429.2, forward strand.
CACTTGAAATACTCATTTGGGAAGCCTCCCACACCAATAAAATTCTGAAATGTAGCAATGGGAAGCCTGAACACGTTCTTCCCCCTAAACTGTAAGTGAGGAGAAAGGTGAGGGTTTGATATGCCCATGCACCTTGCTTGGAACAGCTTAACCCAGGTGTACTGGCTCCAAAATAGTAAAGAGAAAAAGTACAGTTGGATTGTCAAAAAGGTTATGTACCAAGCCTTCGCTGTACCTGTCTGGACCTAAAGACTTGGCAACTGAAGACACATGAGTTCTGAGAAGCTTCCATGTCTTGACTGATTTGGTTAAAGCACAACTGGTTTATGATAAATAGCCAGATGAGTTAGTCTCACTGACTTTTAGTGAACAAATTTAATATACTTACAATTCTTTTAGCAAGCCTGACACATTATATGACTGCTATTTAAAAATGATTTCCAAATCTTAAGAGTAATACTTGTTTGCAATTCAGTATTATTAACTGTAGTCACCATGCTATACATCAAATCTCCACAACTTTTTATCTTTCAACTAAAACTTTGTGCCCTTTGACAAACAACTCTCTGTTTTACCCAATCTCAGCCCCTGACAACATTGTTCTACTCTTTGTTTCTATGAGTTCAACTTGGTAGATTCTACCTAGTATCAAGATCTTGCATTGCCAAAATGTGTAGGCTATCCCTGAGGTCTATAGCAAATGGCCATAGCCACACAACTGAATGTTTGGAATTACAGATTTCCAACTGGTAATCATGGGTATTTGCAATGAGTTCTTGGTCTTGGTGTAGTTTCAAATGTTCTTTTTCTTTTCTTTCCTTTTTTTTAAAGAACATTCACGATATTAGAAAAAGCTTATTTTTAATCCAATCTAACCCTTCCGCAATGCAAGGGAATTGTTCAGAAGGATTTGAAGACGAGGGAAATGTATTAGGTGAACTTTGGATGATCTTGGCCATCTGTTTCTCTGCCCCTGAGAGCGGAGTTTCCAGGAGTCACTCAATCATTCAAACATAGGAACTTAAATAGAAAAAAAAAAAAAAACCCCTAAATAAAATCAGTAGTCCTTCCTTTGGCCCTTATGTAACATACCACCTTAACCCTGTCTTTCTTTCATTCTCTCCAGACACCCCCCTTCCACCATGTATTCCCCACAACAGCCATTCCTTATATTTCCTTGTATAAAATCATTGCAGTTTCTGATGCAAAATAATGATCCCTTGCTTCCTGGGTTTGCAATTTTAACCACACAAGCTTTTTAAGTTCAAGAGGCAGAATCAAAATGCATTTTTATTCTATATTATAATAAATGTGAATATCAAAAGATTCTCCCAGAGTTGTGTGACTGCTGGCATTTGTAAAAAGTCAGAGAATCTTGGAATTGAAAGAAGCAGAAATGTATTTAGGATTTCATTTGACTCTTGATGCAGAGGGAGAGAGGGAAAAACCCAATGATAAGCTGTGTTGCAAACTTATACATTTCTTTTTTTTTTTTTTTTTTTTTTTTTTTATGAGACAGAGTCTTACTCTGTCGCCAGGCTGGAGTACAGTGGTGCCATCTCAGTTCATGGCAAGCTCCGCCTCCCAGGTTCACACCATTCTCCTGCCTCAGCCTCCTGAGTAGTTGGGACTACAGGTGCCTGCCACCACACCTGGCTAATTTTTTGTATTTTTAGTAGAGATGGGGTTTCACCGTGTTAGCCAGGATGGTCTGGATCTCCTGGCCTCATGATCTGCCTGCCTCAGCCTCCCAAAGTGCTGAGATTACAGGCATGAGCCACCGTGCCCTGCCACATTTCTTTTTAAATGATGTGTTTATTTTTCTGGGATCTAGATAAATGATGATGGATGTTGGAGGCCACACAAATGTTTCTTGTGATTAGGTACATCTGAAACCTGTTAGTAATAATATGAACCTATGATCAATTAAGCAGCTGACCAATTATTACCTCCTATTACTTGCACTCGTTACGCAATAAATAAGAAGGGCTGTGGAAGCTCACGGGGGCTGCCTTTGCTCACTAGAAGCAGGGAGCTCTCTTCTTCTTTCCCATGCTCGCCTTTTCTTTAAAATAGTTTCTTTTGTTTTGTGTTATCATTTCTACGTTCATCCCTTCATTCAGTCTTGTAATGATGGTCTCAAGCAGTAACAGTAGTAACTGCTGTAATGCTGGTCTCAAGTAGTAACGATGGCAGTCAGCCACAAGTGGCATCTGAACAGGGACTATCAGTGACAGAGACTTGAAGAGACCTGAAGGGACCTGAAAAGGCCTGCAGGGATGAACAGAGATAAGTAAGAGATAAGAGATGAGATAAGTAGAGACAAATAGACATAGGCAGGGAAAGACAGGGACTTACAGGAACTTGTGGGAACTAACAGATACCATAGGGACAGACAGGGATAGGCAAAGACTAGCAATATAAGGTCAGCGCCCTAAAGAGGTACAAAAGTAGGGACTAGCAGAGACTAGTAGAAACTAGCAGAGATTTGCAGGGATGGACAAGGACAGAAAGGGACAGATAGGGTCCTATAGGGACTTGAATGAGGCATTTTTTCTTAAGATGGCATAATAGAGCTAAGCCAAAAACCAAACACAGACTCCGGTGCTGGGGAAACCCTACTTGGCCCAAAGAGTTACCTCTGACCTTACTGCTTAAGCTCTGTGTCTGCCACGCCTTGCCCAGCTTACAAAAAACTCCAGCTCTCAATTTAATCATCAATAAAATAGAGACGGTGACCCAGGTCCTGAGGAATTCCAAGGAGCACAGAGCCACCTGAACCACTCTTAAGCCAAGTCCTTTAATTTTGTAAAGATTGGACACAAGGTTATCACATGTTTACCTCACATTTATGTGGCTACTCCTCAGCACTCTTTATGAGTTTCATGGGTGGAAACCAATGCTCCACTCACAGCTGTCAAATAACTGTCACTGAACCCTGCTCATCAACTATTTGGACTGTAGATACCAACAGCCTTAGTGTGCGTTGAAGTACTTGCTACACTTGCTAATAAATAGCCTCCTTATTTGTCCAATTAAAAGGATCAATCAAGAAAATCCACAGCCCCTAGAGCCACACAGGTTTTCTTTCAGAAATGTGGAGCACCCAGATTCATAAAGCAAGTCCTGAGTGACCTACAAAGAGACTTAGACTCCTACACAATAATAATGGGAGATTTTAACACCCCACTGTCAACATTAGACAGATCAACGAGACAGAAAGTTAACAACGATACCCAGGAATTGAACTCAGCTCTGCAACAAGCGGACCTAATAGACATCTACAGAACTCTCCACCCCAAATCAACAGAATATACATTTTTTTTCAGCACCACACCACACCTATTCCAAAATTGACCACATAATTGGAAGTAAAGCTCTCCTCAGCAAATGTAAATGTAAAAGAACAGAAATTATAACAAACTGTCTCTCAGACCACAGTGCAATCAAACTAGAACTCAGGATTAAGAAACTCACTCAAAACCGCTCAACTACATGGAAACTGAACAACCTGCTCCTGAATGAGTACTGGGTACATAACAAAATGAAGGCAGAAATAAAGATGTTCTTTGAAACCAACGAGAACAAAGACACAACATACCAGAATCTCTGGGACACATTTAAGGCAGTGTGTAGAGGGAAATTTATAGCACTAAATGCCCACAAGAGAAAGCAGGAAAGATCCAAAATTGACACCCTAACATCACTATTAAAAGAACTAGAAAAGCAAGAGCAAAACATTCAAAAGCTAGCAGAAGGCAAGAAATAACTAAAATCAGAGCAGAACTGAAGGAAATAGAGACACAAAAAACCCTTCAAAAAATTAATGAATCCAGGAGCTGCTTTTTTGAAAAGATCAACAAAACTGATAGACCGCTAGCAAGACTAATAAAGAAGAAAAGAGAGAAGAATCAAATAGATGCAATAAAAAATGATAAAGGGGATACCACCACCGATCCCACAGAAATACAAACTACGATCAGAGAATACTATAAACACCTCTACTCAAATAAACTAGAAAAATCTAGAAGAAATGGATAAATTCCTCGACAAATACACCCTCCCAAGACTAAACCAGGAAGAAGTTGAATCTCTGAATAGACCAATAACAGGCTCTGAAATTGTGGCAATAATTAATAGCTTACCAACCACAAAGTGTCCAGGACCTGATGGATTCACAGCCGAATTCTACCAGAGGTACAAGGAGGAACTGGTACCATTCCTTCTGAAACTATTCCAATTGATAGAAAAAGAGGGAATCCTCCCTAACACATTTTATGAGGCCAGCATCATCCTGATACCAAAACCTGGCAGAGACACAACTGAAAAAGATAATTTCAGACCAATATCTCTGATGAACATTGATGCGAAATCCTCAATAAAACACTTGCAAACCAAATCCAGCAGCACATCAAAAAGCTTATCCACCATGATCAAGTGGGCTTCATCCCTGGGATGCAAGGCTGGTTCAACATACACAAATCAATAAATGTAATCCAGCATATAAACAGAGCCAAAGACAAAAACCACATGATTATCTCAATAGATGCAGAAAAGGCCTTTGATAAAATTTAACAACGCTTCATGCTAAAAACTCTCAATAAATTAGGTATTGATGGGACGTATCTCAAAATAATAAGAGCTATCTATGACAAACCCACAGCCAATATCATACTGAATGGGCAAAAACTGGAAGCATTCCTTTTGAAAACTGGCATAAGAGAGGGATGCCCTCTCTCACCACTCCTATTCAACATAGTGTTGGAATTTCTGGCCAGGGCAATCAGGCAGGAGAAGGAAATAAAGGGCATTCAATTAGGAAAAGAGGAAGTCAAATTGTCCCTGTTTGCAGATGACATGATTGTATATCTAGAAAATCCCACTGTCTCAGCCCAAAATCTCCTTAAGCTGATAAGCAACTTCAGCAAAGTCTCAGGATACAAAATCAATGTGTGAAAATCACAAGAATTCTTGTACACCAATAACAGACAGAGAGCCAAATCATGAGTGAACTCCCATTCACAATTGCTACAAAGAGAATAAAATACCTAGGAATCCAACTTACAAGGAATGTGAAGGACCTCTTCAAGGAGAACTACAAACCACTGCTCAATGAAATAAAAGAGGATACAAACAAATGCAAGAACATTCCATGCTCATGGGTTGGAAGAATCAATATCGTGAAAATGGCCATACTGCCCAAGGTAATTTATAGATTCAATGCCATCCCCATCAAGCTACCAATGACTTTCTTCACAGAATTGGAAAAAACTACTTCAAAGTTCATATGGAACCAAAAAAGAGCCTGCATCGCCAAGTCAATCCTAAGCCAAAAGAACAAAGCTGGAGGCATCACGCTGCCTGACTTCAAACTATACTACAAGGCTACAGTAACCAAAACAGCATGGTACTGGTACCACAACAGAGACATACGTTAATGGAACAGAACAGAGCCCTCAGAAATAATGCCGCATGTCTACAACTATCTGATCTTTGACAAACCTGACAAAAACAAGAAATGGGAAAAGGATTCCCTATTTAACAAATGGTGCTGGGAAAACTGGCTAGCCATATGTAGAAAGCTGAAACTGGATCCCTTCCTTACACCTTATACAAAAATTAATTCAAGATGGATTAAAGACTTACATGTTAGACCTAAAATCATAAAAACCCTAGAAGAAAACCTAGGCAATACCATTCAGGACATAGGAATGGGCAAGGACTTCATGTCTAAAACACCAAAAGCAATGGCAACAAAAGCCAAAATTGCCAAATGGGATCTAATTAAACTAAAGAGCTTCTGCACAGCAAAAGAAACTACCATCAGAGTGAACGGGCAACCTACAGAATGGGAGAAAATTTTTGCAACCTACTCATCTGACAAAGGGCTAATATCCAGAATCTACAGTGAACTCAAACAAATTTACAAGAAAAAAACAACCCCATCGACAAGTGGGCAAAGGACATGAACAGACACTTCTCAAAAGAAGACATTTATGCAGCCAAAAAACACATGCAAAAATGCTCATCATCACTGGCCATCAGAGAAATGCAAATCAAAACCACAATGAGATACCATCTCACCCCAGTTAGAATGGCCATCATTAAAAAGTCAGGAAACAACAGGTGCTGGAGAGGATGTGGAGAAATAGGAACACTTTTACACTGTTGGTGGGACTGTAAACTAGTTCAACCATTGTGGAAGTCAGTGTGGTGATTCCTCAGGGATCTAGAACTAGAAATACCATTTGACCCAGCCATCCCATTACTGGGTATATACCCAAAGGGCTATAAATCATGCGGCTATAAAGACATGTGCACACGTATGCTTATTGCAGCACTATTGACAATAGCAAAGACTTGGAACCAACCCAAATGTCCAACAATGATAGACTGGATTAAGAAAATGTGGCACATATACACCATGGAATACTATGCAGCCATAAAAAAGGATGAGTTCATGTCCTTTGTAGGGACATGGATGAAACTGGAAACCATCATTCTTAGCAAACGATCACAAGGACAAAAGACCAAACACCGTATGTTCTCACTCATAGGTAGGAATTGAACAATGAGAACTCATGGACACAGGAAAGGGAACATCACACTCCAGGGACTCTTGTGGGGCGGAGGGAGGGGGGAGGGACAGCACTAGGAGATATACCTAATGCTAAATGACGAGTTAATGGGTGCAGCACACCAACATGGCACATGGATACATATGTAACAAACCTGCACATTGTGCACATGTACCCTAGAACTTAAAGTATAATAATAATAAAAAGATATTCCATGGAAGGCCTGTCTAGTAGAGCCTCAAATCTATTTGAATAAAAATGGCACTCATTGAGAAAAAAAAAAAAAAAAGGAAAGACGGTTAAAAAAGGATAAGGGCCAAATATATAATTGATAAGTCATCAACTGATAAGATTTTTTATGGATGTAGGAATGCAGAAATTAATACTATATTTGCTTTTGCCATAAGTAAATGTTCTATTTAAAAAAAAAAAGAAATGCTGGGTTTGAGGATGATTCTATTTATGAATACAAACGAACATTTCTTTAATTTGCTTCTTTAAAATTATTTAAAATAATTGTCAAGTCACTTGTTTATAGTAGAGACTGTTGCCTATATGACATAATGAGGCTTCAGTGGTGCCTTTTTGCCTTTGTTTTTTCTAGAAATAAATCCCCTGCTAATATCTGGCTTTCTGCTCTGGGTTCATCTCACATCGCCTCCTGTAACTGGCTTGTTCTTTTCAGATGCTTGTTTCATGACACAAATGATACTTTTCTCTTATTTACTGTTTATTTTTAATAATGCAAGAAAACCACACCTATTACGAAAACCAGTACCTTGACAATAACTTAAATGAACTCACAAAGTCCTTCATCCTGTTTCCCTGCCTCCCTGAACTAGAGGTAACTATTATTCTGAATCTTATGTTGATAATTCTTTTGGGGAGTGTGTGTATGTGCATGAGGTCTCTTAATATAGCATACTTTAAAAAGTAAATTGTTTAATTTCAGTTGTTTTACACTTGATAAAACAGTACACTATACGATCTTTTAAAAGTTACATTTATCATGCAGTGTAGTTCTAGAATTAGTGTTTCTTAAAAAGTTGAATTTTTTACTGCTACACAGTATTTTACTGTTGCATAGGTTTGTATTTTTGCAAACAAAAGTTTAATCCATGAATTAAGGGAGTTGTTTCCAGTAGATCAAGAGAAAAGCAATAAAAATTAGTATAGTACACTTTTTAAGGTTTTGGTCTTCTTTAGGAGAACTCTGTAAAACGAATGAAGTTGTAAGCATGTTGCTTTCACCTTCTTTTGTGTTTTGAGGCAGCCCAGTCTGCTGAGTGGTGAACTTTCCGGGTTCATATTTAATGCAGATGCTGCCAATTCTCTTGAGGCCAGCACTGTGAAAAATAGTTCTACTGCACCGCTTTACCTGAGCCTTGCCTGTATAGTGACAGGCTGTGCATCCCTCCTGTATAGACATGCCTGATTTAAGTAAATGTCAGTGAGGGAGGGATATGATCTAATGCCTTTCAATATTAGAACCACGGTTTTGTTAGAGGTAACATTATGGCTTCCATTTTTATGTTGTTTATCTGGTTGGGTAGCGATTCTTCAGCCTGTGGACTCCTAAGGAAAAAAACAAAGAAACCAAACTACTAGAGGTCTTCATGGCTCCCCATTTCCTACCCATCTTTAAAGCACAATTATAACGAGAATAATATGTGGTAGGGAAAATAAAAGATCTTCAGAGGTGAGAATTTCTTTGCAGAAACACTCCAGTCTACTCTCATCCTGATGTTCCACCTTCAGTGAATTTCAAGAGTTACACTAGGATATTACTTTTACTCCAGATACCGTTATGCCTAAGAAAAGGGTTTATTTCTTGCCTAGTATCATATAATGGCTTATTTTCTTGCCTTAAAAAAAAATGACAACTGATATTCCTGGATCATTTACTATATGCCAAGAATCATGGTATTTTACGTGTATTATTTCATATATTACAACAACTGTATGAAATGAATATTATTATTACGATTTTAGCGTTTTACAGATGAGAAAACTTGTCCAAGCTCACATGTGAGCTCTCAAAATCAGGCTTTAATTAAGGTCACCATATTAAATGTGATTCAGTCACCTTTAACTGGTGATCTTTTTACTCTTCTTACTCTTTATCATCACTTATTATCTGTTGACAATGAGCTAGAGATTTCCAACCTTATTATCCTTATATCAAATGGAATAATACCTGCAAAGATTTATATATATATACATGAAGTTGCCAATGAAATAATTTTGAAATATGTGCAATATAATCTTATGCATGTAAAAATAAAAAGTATTTATTTACATAACTGTACAAATATATAATAAAAATTATAAAGGGGGGTTACTCTTTTCTTTTTCTTTTTTTTTGAGACAGCCTCGCTCTGTCGCCCACGCTGGAGTGCAGTGGCGTGATCTCGGCTCATTGCAACCTCTGCCTCCCGGGTTCACACCATTCTCCTGCCTCAGCCTCCCGATGAGCTGGGACTACAGGTGCCGCCACCACGCCTGGCTAATTTTTTGTAGAGATGGAGTTCCACCATGTTAGCCAGGATGGTCTTGATCTCCTGACCTCATGATTCACCTGCCTCGGCCTCCCAAAGTGCTGGGATTACAGACTTGAGCCACTGCACCCGGCCTAAAGGGGGGTTACTCTTTGAGAAGACAAGAACGGAGTAGGATTAGAGTGAGATTAAAAGGAAAAATCCACTTTTTATGATAAACACTTTTTAAAATTATTTTTTACATTTGCATTTTTTCTGGTCATTAAAAAGTTAAAATATAAAATATGTAGACCTATCAAAGATTTTTAAGTTTGTAACACAAAACTAAAAGGGTGATAGTCAAAATTGACATTTGCCAATACTCTTCCAAATTCTCCCAACCTCACATCTCATACAAATTTAGAAAGTAATTTATTAATGAATGGAATAACAAAATTGGAAAATGGGAATATGATATTAATGAATGAGAAATTCCGGAGACCTTCTGAATGAGAGGGGAACTGGTAGAACAAAATGATCAAAGGCAACTATGACCCAAACTATACAAAGTAAAATGTTCTCGTGAATACAGAGAAGAACCATGCTCAGTGAGTGAACACTGAAGGAAAGGCAACTACTGAGGAAACAAAAGAACAACTAATCACAGAGCCACCATGAGAGCTTTCACAAGGAGCTCCTGTCCGAAGCAAAGGAATTAGCCATGGCAAAATATGCCCAAGTATGATGCAGTAAGAATTGGCACTGGGGCAGGAGAGGCAAGGAAAGGTCCTGCAGAATAATGAATTCAGGCAGGGCAGGGATCCACATCCATCTAGAAACATCAAAACATCATCTTTTTTAGCAGTTCCCATCTGAGCATGGCTTTGATAAAAGCAGAGGTTCTCAAATAGAAGAATGAATAGAAAACCAAAGATTCTCAAATATTTGAACAAAATCAAAACCATAAAACAGAGGCAAGAAGATCTGAAAATGGAAAGATTAATATCTCAAAGTTATGTTAATTACAGTAAGTGTAACTGATAGAGTCAGAGGGACTTTAAATCTTAAAAAAGATTAAAAAAAAAATAGTACCTCACTGGTAAGCACATAGTCTCAAAGTAGGCGTCACAAACAAGTAAGGGAGACATTAAATTTTGATCTCTTTGGCCTTTCCTGTTCTACATGTGAGATAGGGGTATAGGGAGGAAAAAAAAGAAAAAAACATGATTGCAAAGATGCAAACCTACTTCTTGCAAAAGATAGGCAATGCTTCTCCAGTCATAGCAAGGTAATGTACTTTGCCTCTTCTGAAATACAATAGTTTTCTCTTCTTTAAATACCTCTCTTCACTTGGGGACAAAGTCCATCCTTTAGCTTACTCACGGATATTGCCCCAAAATTCTATCTTTGAAAAACCTTTCTCTAATGACCAATGATGATGAGCATTTTTTCATATGTCTGTTGGCTGCATAAATGTCTTCTTTTGAGAAGTGTCTGTTCACATCCTTTCCCCATTTTTTGATGGGGTTGTTTTTTTCTTGTAAATTTGTTGAAGTTCTTTGTAGATTCTGGATATTAGCCCTTTGTCAGATGGATAGATTGCAAAAATGTTCTTCCATTCTGTAGGTTGCCTGTTCACTCTGAGGATAGTTTCTTTTGCTGTGCAGAAGCTCTTTAGTTTAATTAGATCCCATTTGTCTATTTTGGCTTACGTTGTCATTGCTTTTGGTGTTTTAGACATGAAGTCTTTGCCCATGCCTATGTCCTGAATGGTACTATAGCCCAGGTTTTCTTCTAGGATTTTATTGCACGCCAGTTAGAATGGCGATCATTAAAAAGTCAGGAAACAACAGATGCAGGAGAGGTTGTGGAAAAATAGGAATACCTTTACACTGTTGGTTGGAGTGTAAATTAGTCCAACCATTGTGAAAGACAGTGTGGCGATTCCTCAAGGATCTAGAACTAGAAAAACCATTTGACCCAGCAATCCCATTACTAGGCATATACCCAAAGAATTATAAATCATTCTATGATAAAGACACATGCACACGCATGTTTATTGCAGCTCTATTCATAATAGCAAAGACTTGGAACCGACCCAAATGTCCATCAATGGTAGACTGGATTAAGAAAATGTGGCACATATATACCACGGAATACCATGCAGCCATAAAAAAGGATGAGTTCAAGTCTTTGCAGGGACATAGATGAAGCTGGAAACCATCATTCTCAGCAAACAATCACAAGATCAGAAAAGCAAACACCACATGTTCTCACTCATAAGTGGGAGTTGAACAATGAGAACACATGGACACAGGGAGGGGAATATCACACACTGGGGCCTGTTGGGCGGTGGGGGGAAAGGGGAGGGATAACATTAGGAGAAATACTTAAAGTAGGTGATGGGTTGATGGGTGCAGCAAACCACCATGACACGTGTATACCTATGTAACAAAACTGCATATTCTGCACGTGTAACCCAGAACTTGAAGTATTAAGAAGAAAAAAAAAAAGCTTTCAATTGTCAACACAGCCTCATTTCAAGGAATTAACAGCAACTCCTTGGAAAGAATAATAGATATGCCTTTGTTTCTATTGAACTCATTCCATCAGGCTTTCACCACTATCATGAACATTGGCTAACCCTTGTCAATGTCACCATATAGCAAGGTCTCCACATTGCTAAACCCAATGCAAGCCTTCCAGCCCTCATCTTATTTGATAGACTGCATTTCTTAAGGCTGATTCCTCCCTGCCTCAAAACCCTTGCCTTCCATGAAATCAGAATACCCTGACTCTTCCCCTTCTTCATGGGACACTCTGTCTCAATCTCTTTGAATGGTTTCTCTGCCTCACCCCAGCAATTAAATGTAGAAGTGTCTAACAGTTTCACTTTTCAGTTTCAGCTCTTCTTTTTCTGCATTCTCTTCTTAGGTGATCTTGTATAGTCTTGGGGCTTTTTCATACTCTCCAGAAAATCTCAAATATTTATAGACTCCAGATGTCTCCCATGAGCTACGGACTCTTTTATCTAACTGCTATTTGACCTTCCTCTAATATGCGTTACTGGCTACTCAAATTTAAAATGTCTACAAGTAAACTTCTGACTTATCCCATAAAAACTTGCTTTATACACAGATTTTTCTGAGCTCAGATCATGGAAAATTTTATCCTCCCATTATTCGGGCAAAATCTTTGACATCGTCCTAGAGTTCTCTCTTTCCCTCCCATCACACAACCAGTCTGTTTGCAAATCCTGATTCTACCTTCAAATTCAAGCATTTTTCACTACCTTGAATGCCACACTCTTGTCTAAGCCACCTTTAAATCCCCCCTAACTTCCTAGTTGGCCTCTTAGTTGAATTGTCTTTGCTCCCTTCCTCTCTTTCCCTCCCAAACACCCTCCTACCCATGCCATCATCCAAGACTATTCTCAACCCAGTAAGATGGAAAGAATCTTCTAATAAAAATCTCTGTCAGATCATAGCACTTTTATGTTCAAAGCCCACCAAAGGTTTTCCTTGTCACTCAGAGTAAAAGCTGGTGCTGCTGCCATGGCTCCCAAGCCACCCTGTGGTCTGCCTACCACAGCTAAATGACCATACTTTCCCCACTCAGAGTTTCCCAGTCACCTCAACCCCCTGGCTATTCCTGGATTATAGGAAGAGTGCTCTTTCCTTGGAGCATTTGCAATTGTCCTTCCTTCTGTGGAGCACTCAATTCCTAGACATCCACATGGCTCTCCCCACTGCTTTCACATCCTGCCTCAAATGTCATCGAATCAGGGAAGCCCTGTCTGATCTTATAAAACAACAGCCTCTGGCTGCCCTTCCTGGTTCTCTCCATTTACTTTTTTATTATGTGTTGACATACAATGTGTTTGCCTTCTTTTTTATTGTTTTATTCCTGACTAGCTTCAATGACAACAGGAACTGTCTATTCATTGCAATCATTTCACTGTCTCGAACAGTGCTTGGCAGAGTGTAGGTGCCTAATAAATATTTCATACTCAAATAGACAATTGGCTTATTGTTATTAAGCCAGATTTATCCAACTTGTTTTTAAAACCATTAAACTAACTTGTTTTAAGCATACCTGGAACAGCCACACAAATGGATGGTGTATGAAACCACAAAGGACTGTTTTAAGAAACCCCAAAGAGCAGAGATCATAAAGGCTGCATTATCTAAAAGCAATGCAATAAAAATAGAAATTAACAATAAATGACCTTGAACATAACTGTGAAAAATATATGTATCCGTGTGGAAACTTGAAAACATCTGTTAACTCAATTAAAATTATAAAAAATCACTATAATCTTGAACAATTTACAAACAAAAGACAATAAAAGTACTGTATGAGATGCAGCTAAAGTAGCATCTAGAAGTAAACCTGAAGCCTCAAAATAACACACTAGAAGAGTTTAAACTTTGAAAAACAAATCATATGACTTGAAAGACTGAAAAACAACAAAAAAGAAAACAAAGTAGTCAATAATAGAAATTATTAAAGATGAAAACACTATTTATTGAAATTTAAATTAAGGGAAATTCAGTTGATTAATGAAACCAAAATTTTCCTCTTTGAAAGGTTTAGAATGTTATCAACATGTCTGAGTAGGAAAAAAGAGGGAGAATAAATGAGACATAAAAATGAAATTATAAATAAGAACAATATCCTAGTGAATTTGAGTGTTACTATTTAATGACTATATATATGATGAAAAACAATAGGAAACAGAGGCAGAGTAAACAACTAGGAAGTTATTTCCAAGTTAGGAGAGAAGTGATTGTTGAAGCTTAGGTGAGAATGGTAGCTCCAAGGAGGTAGAAAAGGTCGAGGGGTGAACTAGAAAACTAAGTAAAAGTAGGTGATTGATTGGGTGAAGAGGTTAAAGAGAAATATATCTCTCTACTTGCCACCTTTCACTTTGTAATCTTGTTCTAATTGCGACTGAGAGGGGTGAAGACAAAGACTGGTAATTTATTTTCAGTTCTTGAAATTTGCTCAACACCTTCCATTAACGTGAATATTTCAATTACCCCAAGCTCATTAGGCTCTTAAAAATGGGAGACCTGATGAGAATGTAGCCTTTTAAAAACTCTTAAGGGTCTATTTTCCATTTGTATGTGGGGTTTAGATTTTGCCTGGATTTCTGTGTCTGGAATAGCTCCCCAATAAAGTTTAAGAAGTCAGTGATAACTTCATTAGGTACATGGGAAGTTCATTGATTTAATTAACGAAATTACTACTGAGATCTAAATTTGAAAAAGAAGTTACCAAATACTTGACAGGTTATTTGAATTACTACATTTGCAAGTCCTAATAAGAATAGTAATTCTTCACAAAAGCATGAGGAGAATGATTTGGGAGTTTGGGCTTAAAGTTGATAGGTACAGATGATATAAACTAAGTAAAAAAAATAGTATTAGAAATTTTAACAACAATACTGTCTTCCAGGACATTACTCATTCCTGTATTTTTTCCGTAACTGGATTCTCCTTTCCAGTCCATTTGCTCATTCTTTTCCATTACCGCAGCATCCAAAGTTTCATGACCCTCAGTTCTCAGACCGTGAACCTCATCTCTATCTACACATTCGTTCCTTGGGCATACTCATCCATTTTCATGGATTTAAGTATTCTATGCTATAAAATCTTCCACATTTATTTTTCCACCCTGAACCTCTCCCCTGCATTTCAGAATCACATGCCTAACTGTCCACTTGATATATTTCTGTGAAATCTAATTAGCATTTCAAATGTATCATATCCCAAACTCAAATTTTTGGTTTTACCTCCTTACACCTGTTCCTCCCACAGTGTTCCCCATCTCAGTAGACACCTACTCTTGAGTTTCTAGCTGTTTAGGCCAAACGGCCTTGGAATCATTCTTGTTTCCTCTTTCCCACACCTCACATTCATTCCTTAGCAAAGCCCATTGCTTTTTTATTTTCAAAATCTATGCCTTCTCAGCATGTCCCTGTTACCACTCTGTTCCAGTCCAACATCATCTTTCATTTAGATTTTTTTTTTTTTTTTTTTTTTTGAGACAGAGTTTTGCTCCCGTTGCCCAGGCTGGACTGCAATGGCGTGATCTTGGCTCACTGCAACTATTGCCTCCTGGGTTCTAGTGATTCTCCTGCCTCAGCCTCCTGAGTAGCTGGAATTACAGGCGTGTGCCACCATGCCCGGCTAATTTTGTATTTTTAGTAGAGACGGGGTTTCTCCATGTTGGTCAGGCTGGTCTCAAACTCCCAACTTCAGGTGATCTGCCCACCTTGGGCTCCCAAAGTACTGGGATTACAGGTATGAGCCACCGAGCCTGGCCTCTTTTAGATTTTTTAGCAGCCTTTCCACTGGCCTTTCATCTTCTCCACTTCCCCTTCTGTGTCCATTCTCCTGTAGTCTACGCTCAACTCAGCAGCCAGAGTTATTTTCTTAATATGTAAGTCATTTCATTCAGTTTGCTTTACTAAAGCCCTCTAATATCTTCTCCACTCAATTTAAGAAAAACTAAAATCATTATTAGTACATAATATTCGCACACATTCATGGAGGTACCTGTGATATTTTGTTCCATGCATAGAGTGTGTAATGGTCAAGTCAGGGTAAAATCTTTGCAGTAGTTCACAAAGCTTTATGTAATCTGGCTCTACATTAGCTCTCTGTCTTTATTTCCTGCTAATTTCTCCCCAGACCACTCTGCTGCTCCTCAATTCAGGGCATTTTCAATGCTGTCCCCTTTTCTGAAACTATTCTCCCCCAGATTAGGTGACTGCTCAGATGTCATTTCTAAATGATGCTTTCCCTTTTCTACCCTATGAAAAGCTATACTTCCTATACCTTGACATCCTCTCTCCTCCCCTATTTTATTTATTTTATTTTTTTTATTTTTAATTTTTTACAGCAATTATCACCATTAGACATCCTAGTTTTGTTGTGTGAATGAATAAATGTAATGAATTGGAATCATTCATTCTTGGATGAGGAGATTGAAGCTACATGGCTTCATGAGACTTCAGCTTGGCGTGCCTCGGTCTATTCATATATCACTGGTACTCATAAAATAAAGATGTTTCTGTAGAGATTAAATATAAAATAATTGGTAAACTGAATACTACCATATCAACCAGATCACAATTGCCCTCTTCCCCTTATTGCATTAGAGAAAAATGTGTATGATACTTGAAATCTAATTATTTTAGTTTTTCTATGGCATTAATGATATTTCCCAAGAACTACCAAATTTCCAATTAGGAAAAGTTATCACATTAATTATTGCTAAATGAGTAGTCTAACTGTGAGTTGCATGAAGATAGCAACATTTTGATAATTTTTGTATACACTCTTGTTTTATCAGTATGACCAGAATGACATACAATGTATGAGTGACATGAGGCCCTGGGTATAAGGGTTGCCTTTCTTCTTTGGGTCTACATTATTTATTTTAAGATCCTGAGCAAAAGAGTCCTTTAACCATGGAGAGACATACTAAAAGTCATCATCCTATGCTAAATTTTTTTTTTTTTAAGTGAGAGGAATTGCAATAATAACAGTTTATGTTTGTGCAGGACGTACAAATATTTTCATATTCTGAATCTGTTCTGAATCAAATCTGAAGTGATGTTCTGACTCTAACTAACTTCTCTACGATTCAGTTTGCCCATCTCAGAAATAAGAGAGGTAGACATGATAGCCATATGGTTCTAGGATGGGGGATACGCTGGTCTTAACACTCCCTAATGCCAAATTTTTACAAATTCCCTTCATCCTCCTATGCAATGTTTACACCAGTTGGACATTACATATAGATAGCCCAAACATTTGCAAATTCAGCAATGTTGTCTTATTGTACCCTTCCTACTCTCTACTTAATAAAACTTTCTGGGTCTGAAGACTGCTGAGAAGTTACTCTCAAGACTTTGCTCTTCGTCTGGTAATTTAATCTTTGCTCTTCTTCATAATTCAATTTTGTCAACATTTTCTTCAGGGGAATTTAAAATTTACTACCATAACTACTTAATAGGCTGCTTCTTGTGATAAGGGGATGAGAAATTTACTTTTGGGGACATGTGCTGACTTCCTCATGGGTACCCTTTGGTCTACTTACTGCTGACCTCAGGATTCTGTAACTTCAAATGTTAATGATTTCTGAAATGTGAGGACTTCTTAACCTCTCACTGAAGATTCACCTGAAAAGTATGTCACAACAGCTAAGTATGTAATACATGTTCCTTAAGTGTTTTTCTTCTAAACAACTAAAACCTTCCATTTTCAAAATGATCAACTACTCCCATTAACTATTTTGGTTTAAAATGCACTAAAATAAAGATATTTTATAGCTACATATACAAGTATGGTTATTTAGCATAGTTACAGGATATAAAATAATGTTTATGGCTGGCTATGAGCCATGGGAGTCATGTGACATATCTATTTTACTTTACACATCTATATGGGCCAGATATTATACTGATGAGAAATATAGAAATATATTAGGTACCATATAAAACTAAATGTACTAGGACGTAAAGAGTGATATAAGACAACGAATATATTCTGTGGGAATAATACATTCTTATTATGAGTATAAAGGAGATAGAAGAATTTTAATTGGGTCTTAAGGAAAGAAAAGAAATGCAGTTGGCAGAGATGGGTATTGCAGGGAAAGGCATTGTGGAATTAGGAATTGCATGGACAGAGTATAAAAATAATTTACTATAGCTAAAATTTAGATTATTCATATTACTAGTAGTAATGCTAGTTGCTGTAGGAAACCCAAACTCTGAACAATTTACCACCATAATGCTTATTTCTTTTTCACGTCACAGTCTAAGATGGGTCCCTGTGTGATTTCTATCCCACGCAGTCCTTCAGAGACCAAGGTATATTCCATGTGGTTACTCCACCTCTCCCTGTTCAAGGGCCTTAGAATCTTTCATGAGATTCTCTACATCTAATATTATAAGCAAAGGCATAATAGTTCATGAATGATCATGTGAGAATTGAGAAAGGTCATGTCTAGAAGTGGTTTACACCACTTTCACCTGCCTCCAACTGGCCTAAACTCAGAGTGTTATTTCCCTCAACAGCAAGAGGCTGGTAGATGCAGTGTGCTGGGGACAAGAGGTGACACCTGATATTGAGCACAGCATTCTCTGCCACAGTACACTCACGGAGAGAATAGATATTTAGTAGAAAAAAAAAAAAAAACAAAAAAAGCAGGTTCTATTCAGATCATGGAAGAGATTTTGAATTTACTCTGTAGGTTATAGGAAAAATGACCATTGCCTCAAAGAAGAAACAAACTACCAAATCTCTTTCTTTCAATTATATTTAACTATTCCTTTTTGTTCTACTTTAGGCAATGAAGATTTAAAAAAAGAGAAGAGAATGAAGCTATTTTTAGACCATCATCAAATGTATATACACTATTATAAATTTGCATGTCTAAGATATTCATGTCATTAGACAAGAGGCATTAAAATATAAGGTGCATTGATATAAGACCTTGGTATTTGGAATCTAAGGTGATTTATTTTCATAGGGTCTGGATGACATTGTAAATGAATACAAATGGGTGATGGAATGTGCAGTGCAGAAGATTACAACTCTACTGAAAGTTGATGCAATAATCATGTCATTTTAAATGCTCTATTAATTGCAAGATTCAGTTTAAAGAGGAGAAGCTTCACTTACTTGTGAGGTGCTATTCATCTGTCAACAATTTCATACCAGTTTAGCTGCTTCTATTTGACATAAAAGAATTTCTGGATAGTAATATGCCACAGATTCTGTAATGGGATGAGCCCAATTCATCCCTTTTACACAAAGGATAGAACCAACTCTAAGACTTCCCGAGAGGGGAAAATGAGAGGAAAAAGTAAAGACCCAAGGCAAAAGAGAAATACAAGAGATCCAATTCACTCTATTTGCTTCAGTTTTCTGTGTCGTTCTCTGATCTTCACTGTAAGAGGAGAGGCTGTCTAGTGTGCAGCCAATTTATTAAATGGGACAAACTTCTTAGGGTGCAAGCAAAAAACAGCTTTAGTTTTTCTCTCACCACTGCGTTCAAATATGCAGCCTTGTCCCCTGCATTAATCAGGGTTCTACAGAGAAACGGAACTGATAGAATGTGCAAATATATGCAGAGATTTATTTTAATGAATTGACTCATGTGATTTTAGAAGCTAGCAAGTCAAAATTTTGCAGGGTGGGTCGGCGAACTGGAGACCCAGAGAAGAGCAATTAGCGCCTAAAGGTCATCAGAATGGAGACCTAGAAGAAAGCCAATGTTG
This sequence comes from Symphalangus syndactylus, assembly GCF_028878055.3. Taxonomy (NCBI): domain Eukaryota; kingdom Metazoa; phylum Chordata; class Mammalia; order Primates; family Hylobatidae; genus Symphalangus; species Symphalangus syndactylus. Next base: position 20,957,664 of record NC_072429.2, read on the forward strand.
CCATTCAAGTTCATATGCCATCTACTGCAGAATTCACTCTTGCTAGGGGAAGGTCAGTCTTTTTGTTGTATTCAGGCCTTTGACTAATCGGATGAGGGCCCACCCACATTATGGAGGGCAATCTGTATCACTCAAAGTCCACGCTTAAACTAATTTCATCCAAAGACACCCTCACAAAAACATTCAGAATAAAGTTTGATGACCTATCTTGGGACCACAACTCGGCAACACTGGCACATAAAATTAAGCATTGTACTTCCCTTTCCTTTGATTTTCAGCAATGGATAGCTTACACTCATTTTCAGTTCTAGGACATTCTCATGTGTAGACAGTAAAATAGCCAATCCAAAATTCAATTATACGTTCCTTTAACCTGGATCTGACTAGAGTCTTGAGAACTCACAGAAAGAAAGTGAGATTGTCATGGGGCTGTCCTTTTATTTTCCTACGTTCCCACATTTCTCTAGGAATTACTACCCTTCCATCCCTTCCCCACATTCACTATAATCTCATTCACCTCTCAGAAAGTTCTATGTTATCTGGAACCTACATTTAGAGCTAGGTGGTGGGATCCTGCCACCTATCTTCCTCAGCTTTGCAATCTTAGGCTACGATTTGCAATAACAGCTTTCTTATCATTTCAAATACTATTATGTACATTACCACAAGTTATACACACAGGTGTACACACACACACACACACCAGCCTCCAGAAGGACTACATAGGAGATATACCCCACATTTTCTTTGGAAAAGTAAATGATGCATAAATAGTTTGCAGAAAAAAAGCACTGGTTCTTTGGAAGTGAATCCACGCCATTGGTACTATTTTTGTTTGGCTCCATCCCAATTAAAGCATGGTTTCACACCAGCCAGAAACTATTAAACACTATGTAACTCATAAAGTTTATTTTAATGCAAAGACCCAACCATTCCATCATTTCATATTTCTATCACACATCACACATTATCCTATAATGTTACATCACTTCTGCTATATGAAGGCAATGACAAATTAAAAGTACTGACAATGTTATGAATCACGCTATGGATAATAATCCTGTTGAATAGTCAAATATTTCTGTTTAAAAATTCAAATATTTTACATATCTTAGTGCTTTGCAATGTGTTGCTATAACTTATCGATTCAAAAGTAGATTAAAATATATTCAGGTCAGAGAGTCATGAGCAAAGGACTTCCACTACATTTCCAATTACCCTTTGGTACAGTGTTCCTCCGCTTATGACGTTTACCGCCAGTAGTCCTCTTATGTGGGGAAGGTCTATTTTCTCTAAGACATTCTCCCCGTGTAGACATCCGCATTATTCTTTTACTCTTAAATTTGTTCATATGGCATTTGCTAGGTTTTGTGTGAATTCGAAAACAATAAAGAAAAATTAAAAGATCACTTGGATAAAACTTAATTTTTGATAAAAAGGTATTACAATCAGAAAGCAGATATTAAAACAAAAAGCTACAAAAGGCAAAATGAAATGATTCTTACCCAACATCTTAGGTCTTACCCCCAAAGATGAGCACTTCTAAAGGGAAGCACGTGCATTTGTTCAGAATATTGATTCTGAAGCTGATCTTCCTGGATTTGAATCTTATCTGTTTTGCTTATCACCAATACATTTTCTAGAACACATTATTTACCATCTCAGAGCCCCAGTTTCCTCATCTATAAACTGCTGATCAGCATATGAGCCATCACAGAGAATTGTAATGAGGATTAGATGAATTACTATGTGGAAGGCACTTAGAACAATGTCTAAAATCTACTGAATGCCTATGAAATAAGTCATTATTATATATTCTTATAGTAAAATAACTTTTGTATGTCTTTCTAGAAAAATTATTATGCATAGTACAGTGTAATTTTCCTTGTAAAGGCCACACAAAATTTATACAGATGTTAACCTACTAAATACATTGTTCTGTATTTTATATTTTTTCATTTAGTAATGTAGTTTGGAAAGTCTTTCATATCAGTATGTGAACATCTACCTTAATCTTTTTATAGATGCAAGCATTTTACTGTACACAATTATGAACCATAATGTGTCAGACAGCCTCTCACTGATATACTTTTAAATTGCTTTCAATTTTCAATATTATGAACAGTGCTTCAGTCAAAATAATTGGACAAATAACTTTGCGTACATTGGGAAATGTTTCTATGAGGTAAATTAATAGCTGTGCAATAGCAGAACCAAAGAATATTTTCACAAATTTCTGTAGATTTTTACATAAGTTCTACAAAATTATCACATGTAATTCCATTTTTAAAAAAGTATATGAAAATATATTGCTCATATGTTAAAATTCTATCAAAGGACAAGAAAAATAAACAGAAAACACAACTTACTTTCTGATAGAAAGGTTTATTATTGCACAGATTTAATATCTCCTTACAAAAATTTTTATATTCAATGAATATTCTAATTAAAATACCTCCGAAAATTTGTAGGAAGTAACAATATGATATTAGAATGTGTTTTAACTATTATTTTAAATTGATACAAAATTGCACATATCTATGTGGTATCATATTTCAGTACATCTATACAATGTATAATAATCAAAGCAGGGTAACTAGCACATCCATCACCCCGTTTTTTATTTCTTTATGTTGGGAACATTCAAAATCCTCTCTTCTACCTACTTGAAAATATACAATAAATTATTGCTAACTATAATAACCTACAGTGTCATAGAAAACTAGGACTTATTCCTTTCATGTAACTGCAAGTTTGTAGGAATGCATTTCAAGTAAAACAAAAAAAAACTAGAATTAGGGTTATTCAAAAATATTTTTAAAAAATAAAAGAAAAAATAGAAAGAAAGAAATGTAAATGGCAGGCAAGAAATGTAAACCTGCCAGGAAATAAAATGCTATGAGAGGCTGTAATATAACCCAAGACAGCAGCTTGGTTACCGGAGGAAAAAAAAAATAAAAACAAAAAACAGTAGGGTACCAATTTCACAGTATAGAAATAAAGATATTGGAACTAAATATATGTATGAGTAACTAGCAAACAATAAGCATATCATTTAAATTGATAGAATAGTTAGATTTTTAAGAAATTGCTATTGTTTTAAATGCTAAACATTTGGAATATAATGACTCTGGAATCCTAGGTTCTTAATGCATGAAAATAATCTCAGGCATACCAATTTTAAATATGAAAACAAGAAATCATAAACACCACAGGAAAATATGTCCAGATTTACTTATAAGACTGAAACAGGGAAGGCTATAAAAGGTAGATCTATTTTGCTATAAAAAACCTGCGTAGAATTAAAAGCAGAAGTAATCACCTTAAAAAACCAGTAGGTGTAAATGCAAAAGAGATGCAATGAGCTAGTATTTTATTTGAGATTAGAAGACATTATTGCTTAATCTAAAAATGTGCAATTCTAATTCTGAAATCCTAATCAAGGGAAAGAAATATATTTATGCACGGTGAGGAGCCTAAGGCCACTGTGACAATCTATGCTTCTTGGTCATGTCTTGTCAAAGCAAACTTTTATAATTGGTATAAGATTGCGAGCAGCTAAATTCTAATGCCCCCTCTTCTAGGAACTGACAAACATACAACATTCTTACTCAATCCATTTAAATTTAGAAATTATCAACCTAACTACCTAACACGTTCCATGTCTGATTGTGACTATTTTCAAAAGTTTGCACTACACTTACTTCACAGACGTAAGATCTAAACAAATATTATTTGCATTTTATGAGAAAATATAGCTTCATTACGGCAGAACAGCACTATTGTTATGGCTACCAGACTCAAAGAGCATTGGAAAGAAAATGATGGCCCTAAGGACCATCTGCATATCTAAACACATAAAATGTCTAACCCTTTGTCTGAGAGTTTAGGTCTAAATGTTTTATTTGCTTAAGCATGTGTATAATTATAAATATCAAACTAGAACAAGCTATTCCTTCTTTGGATCCTATCTGAAGAAAATTTACTAAAGGAAACACAACATATTTTAGAAGAAAAAAATCAACATGCTCTTCTAAAACGAGAGAGGTGAGATCAGAAATAAATGTCTTTTAGATTAAATCTTAAAGCTTTAGCTTTTTTTTTATTATTTTATATCTACTTTATGAAGACCCTGTAGGAGTCTAAAGCCTGAATCAGCTTTTATGAAATAGTACGTATCAAACTGAGATGCTCTCAGTGGGCAGATCATTTGAAGCTGGTGCTGCCAGAGGAGACACTGGTAGTTTTAGAAGAGTTTGCATTTTAGAAAACTGTTTTTTCCCACCTGACCACAAATAAATTGTGAAGTCTTCAAAACTTAACATCTGACAGAGGAAAAGAAAAAGCTGTTGTGTATTTTTGAGGTCTTTCTTTTGTATGTAGGCAGAGGAGGGAGGGGACTGAGTGTATATGGAGGAAAAAAACCGAACAATTTATAAAAAAACAAACAAACAAACAAAAAGAATCCTGCTCTCAATCTAAGTATATAAACAAGTCTAAAGAAGGAGGGATACTCTATGGTGGACAAATGAAGGAATTTGCATTTGGGGTTAATTTTGCAAAGTATATTGGTTTATATGGTTTATGTGTGGCCAATATTCATATTTAGATGATTTTTTAAGGGAAGAAAATAAAAGAAAATCTACAGGCGTATAAGCTTTTTGATGTGCTGCTGGATTCGGTTTGCCAGTGTTTTATTGAGGATTTCTGCATCAATGTTCATCAAGGATATTGGTCTGAAATTCTCTTTTTTTGGTTATGTCTCTGCCAGGCTTTGGTATCAGGACGATGCTGGCCTCATAAAATGTGTTAGGGAGGATTCCCTCTTTGCTATCGATTGGAATAGTTTCAGAAGGAATGGTACCAGTTCCTCCTTGTACCTCTGGTAGAATTCGGCTGTGAATCCATCAGGTCCTGGACTGTTTTTGGTTGGTAAGCTATTGATTATTGCCACGATTTCAGAGCCTGTTATTGGTCTATTCAGAGATTCAACTTCTTCCTGGTTTAGTCTTGGGAGGGTGTATTTGTCGAGGAATTTATCCATTTCTTCTAGATTTTCTAGTTTATTTGCGTAGAGGTGTTTGTAGTATTCTCTGATGGTAGATTGTATTTCTGTGGGATCGGTGGTGATATCCCCTTTTTCATTTTTTAATTGCGTCTGTTTGATTCTTCTCTCTTTTCTTCTTTATTAGTCTTGCTAGCGGTCTATCAATTTTGTTGATCTTTTCGAAAAACCAGCTCCTGGATTCATTAATTTTTTGAAGGGTTTTTTGTGTCTCTATTTCCTTCAGTTCTGCTCTGATTTTAGTTATTTCTAGCCTTCTGCTAGCTTTTGAATGTGTTTGCTCTTGCTTTTCTAGTTCTTTTAAATGTGATGTTAGGGTGTCAATTTTGAATCTTTCCTGCTTTCTCTTGTGGGCATTTAGTGCTATAAATTTCCCTCTACACACTTCTTCGAATGTGTCCCAGAGATTCTGGTATGTTGCGTCTTTGTTCTCGTTGGTTTCAAAGAACATCTTTATTTCTGCCTTCATTTCAATATGTACCCAGTAGTCATTCAAGGCCGGTTCAACATACGCAAATCAATAAATGTAATCCAGCATATAAACAGAACCAAAGACAAAAACCACATGATTATCTCAACAGATGCAGAAAAGGCCTTTGACAAAATTCAACAACCCTTTCATACTAAAAACTCTCAATAAATTAGGTGTTGATGGGATGTATCTCAAAATGATAAGAGCTATCTATGACAAACCCACAGCCAATATCATACTGAATGGGCAAAAACTGGAAGCATTCCCTTTGAAAACTGGCACAAGACAGGGATGCCCTCTCTCACCACTCCTATTCAACATAGTGCTGGAAGTTCTGGCCAGGGTAATCAGGCAGCAGAAGGAAATAAAGGGTATTCAATTAGGAAAAGAGGAAGTCAAATTGTCCCTGTTAGCAGATGACATGATTGTATATCTAGAAAACCCCACTGTCTCAGCCCAAAATCTCCTTAAGCTGATTAGCAACTTCAGCAAAGTCTCAGGATATAAAATCAATGTACAAAAATCACAAGCATTCTTGTACACCAATCACAGACAAACAGAGAGCCAAATCATGAGTGAAATCCCATTCACAATTGCTTCAAAGAGAATAAAATACCTAGGAATCCAACTTACAAGGGATGTGAAGGACCTCTTCAAAGAGAACTACAAACCACTGCTCAATGAAATAAAAGAGGATACAAACAAATGCAAGAACATTCCATGCTCATGGGTTGGCAGAATCAATATTGTGAAAATGGCCATACTGCCCAAGGTAATTTATAGATTCAATGCCATCCCCATCAAGCTACCAATGACTTTCTTCACAGAATTGGAAAAAACTGCTTTCAAGTTCATATGGAACCAAAAAAGAGCCCGCATCGCCAAGTCAATCCTAAGCCAAAAGAACAAAGCTGGAGGCATCACGCTACCTGACTTCAAACTATACTACAAGGCTACGGTAACCAAAACAGCATGGTACTGGTACCACAACAGAGACATAGATCAATGGAACAGAACAGAGCCCTCAGAAATAATGCTGCATATCTACAACTATCTGATCTTTGACAAACCTGACAAAAACAAGCAATGGGAAAAGGATTCCCTATTTAATAAATGGTGCTGGGAAAACTGGCTAGCCATATGTAGAAAGCTGAAACTGGATCCCTTCCTTACACCTTATACAAAAATTAATTCAAGATGGATTAAAGACTTACATGTCAGACCTAAAACCATAAAAACCCTAAAAGAAAACCTAGGCAATACCATTCAGGACATAGGCGTGGGCAAGGACTTCATGTCTAAAACACCAAAAGCAATGGCAACAAAAGCCAAAATTGACAAATGGGATCTCATTAAACTAAAGAGCTTCTGCACAGCAAAAGAAACTACCATCAGAGTGAACAGGCAACCTACAGAATGGGAGAAAATTTTTGCAACCTACTCATCTGACAAAGGGCTAATATCCAGAATCTACAATGAACTCAAACAAATTTACAAGAAAAAAACAAACAACCCCATCAAAAAGTGGGTGAAGGACATGAACAGACACTTCTCAAAAGAAGACATTTATGCAGCCAAAAAACACATGCAAAAATGCTCATCATCACTGGCCATCAGAGAAATGCAAATCAAAACCACAGTGAGATACCATCTCACACTAGTTAGAATGGCCATCATTAAAAAGTCAGGAAACAACAGGTGCTGGAGAGGATGTGGAGAAATAGGAACACTTTTACACTGTTGGTGGGACTGTAAACTAATTCAACCATTGTGGAAGTCAGTGTGGCGATTCCTCAGGGATCTAGAACTAGAAATAACATTTGACGCAGCCATCCCATTACTGGGTATATAGCCAAAGGATTATAAATCGTGCTGCTATAAAGACACATGCACATGTATGTTCATTGCGGCACTATTGACAATAGGAAAGACTTGGAACCAACCCAAATGTCCAACAACAACGATAGACTGGATTAAGAAAATGTGGCACATATACACCATGGAATACTAGGCAGCCATAAAAAATGATGAGTTCATGTCCTTTGTAGGGACATGGATGAAACTGGAAACCATCATTCTCAGTAAACTATCGCAAGGACAAAAAACCAAACACCACATGTTCTCACTCATAGGTGGGAATTGAACAATGAGAACTCATGGACACAGGAAGGGGAACATCACACTCCGGGGACTGTTGTGGGTTGGGGGGAGGGGGGAGGGACAGCATTAGGAGATATACCTAATGCTAAATGACGAGTTAATGGGTGCAGCAAACCAACACGGCACATGGATACATATGTAACAAACCTGCACATTGTGCACATGTACCCTAAAACCTAAAGTATAATAATAAAATAAAATAAAATAAAAATAAAAAATAAAAAAAAGAAAATCTACAGGCAAAGATCACCAAAAGTCTATAGGCTGTACTGTGTCACTTCAGGTGCTCCCAAGGTAGTGGGTAGAAGCCATCAATAGCAATCATACTTCCATTCAGTGAATGCTTATCAAGTGCAAGCATGACTCTCATGTGCCTTGAATGTGTTGAATCCTCACCAAAATCCTGTGTAGTTGACATTTCTAGTAATGCCACCTTACTGTTAAGAAACCAGAGGCACAGAAAAGTTGAGGAACTAGCCGAGGTCACAGTGAGTAACTGGTAGAGCCTGAATTCAAAACCAGCTAGGATCTTCCCAAACCTGAGTACGCCTAAAGACCCCCTGTATTGTGCCTGCAACCCCCTAGGGATTCATCTGTTTTTACTACTGGATGTTTGTTCCTTTAAAACTATTTTAACTAGTTTTAAGTAGGGTTAGGTTAATTAGTGTAGACAGACCCCAAAATTATCTAGTGATCTTTTAACACTTAATGAGATTTCTTTTTTTTAAATTTATTATTATTATATTTGAGACAGAGTCTCGCTCTGTTTTGCCCAGGCTGGAATGCAGCGGTGTGATCTCAGCTCACTGCAATCTCCGCCTCCCTGGTTCAAGCAATTCTCCTGCCTCAGCCTCCCGAGTAGCTGGGATTATAGGTACACACCGCCATGCCCGGCTAATTTTTTGTATTTTAGTAGAGACAGGATTTCACCATGTTGGCCAGACTGGTCTTGAACTCCTGAACTCAGGCAATCCGCCCACCTAGGCCTCCCAAAGTGTTGGGATTACAGGCGTGAGCCACCGCGCCCAGTAATGAGATTTCTTTCAGAATCCCTGCCAGTTATATTGTTCAGTATGTCTACAGTTGTATAAATAAAAGGGTTCAATTTCTACTTCCAAAACTTATATTTTACTTTTCAGCTACAATCTAGGAATGTTTAAGTCTGTTTCCTTCTTTTGTGACTTCAATAAGAGAGCACATGTGTGTACCGTTTATAGCTCAGTATTTGCAATACCATCCATTACGGTACACCTATTCCACCTAGCACCGCCACGTACTGTTACACTGAGCTCTTCTGCTTGGTACGTAATGAAAACATTATCAAATGAGTAAAAACAAAAAGCAAAAGAATGCCAGGCACCTTAAACCACATCCTCTGGTTGGCAGAAACGTGCTTTATTCACTTCTAGGTCGACAAGAGTGCCTAAAACTGTAACGGTTTTCTGACTAACTTTTAAAAATAATTAGTCCAGGGGGAATACTTAGGTGCGTGGTAGAATGTTGGCTGTGTTTTACAGCACGGTGTTTCACGAGCTAAGTATTATGATTGCTTTAGTGTAGGTGTGTCAAATGACCTTGCTATTTTACATCTTGAACAATACTAGTAGTTTGTGCTTCTTACAGATGAGCTAAATGCTATGCCCTAGAGTATGGGAAATTGTTTGTTGTATGATATTGTTTTATTTGGAATGCATGCTTTCTCTCTTCATTTCCTTCCCTTTATTTTTCTTTTCTTTCTACCCTTGAAGCTTCTTTATCTTCCTTTTCTCAGCCCCAACCTAACCCACCAAAAAGACTTCAAAGAGGGAATCTAACCATCAGCTGTCTACGTCTGCCACTTAAGAGCTATGTGACCTTGGGCAAGTTCCTTAACCTCTTGAAGCCTCAGTTTTCTTTGTAAAGTCTGGATAATTTCGTGTTTCTTCAGTCTTGAAATATGTGGTAATTTTTTCCTCTCATTTAATATTACTGAAAGTATGATTCATCTTGGAACTTGCTGGACATTTAGTAGGAACATACTTTTTCATTTGTCTTATGTATCTGTCCATTTTAGCATCAATAACATTACATTTATAAGTGCCATAAAATAAAAAGAAAGCAGCATAGCAGGATAGAGACAGTGTGATAGAGACTATTATTTTAGATAAGGCAATCTGGAAATACCTCCTTATGTAAAGTGACATTTAGGGAGAGCCCCCCCACCTCCATCCCCCCCCAAAAAAAAGCAGAAGCAGAAGGGATCTGGGAAAAGAGGTTTAGACTAGAATTTCTCACCCTCTGTACTCCTGACATTTGAAGACAGATAACTTCTTGCTGGGTGGGGCTGACCTAGGCATTGTAGGATATTTACCAGCCTTCTCAGCCTCTACCTACTAGATGCTAGTAACATGTTTCTAGTTGTGACAATCAAAAATTTCTGCAGATATTGCCAAATGTACGCAAGCGCCAGTCTAGACAAAAGGAATACTAAATGCAAAGCCCGTGAGGCAATGAGTTTAGCATGTTCAAGAAATGAGGCCAGGGTTGCCAGAGTAGAAGTAGCAAGGAAAAGCAGAGTAAGGAGGTATGGGCAGAGCCACATCTGTGCAGTTTTGTGGGCAGCGATACAGGCTGGGATTTATTGTGATTTGAAGAAAAGCAATTGCTGGTTTTGAGCAGAGAGGGACTTAGATTTAGTTTAACTTCCCCTCCCTCCATTTTTTTATCCTTTTCTTCCTCCCTTCCCTCCCACTCCTTTCTATAGATCTTCTCAGCTATCATTATCAAACTGTCTCCTGTCTTACCATCAGTCAATTACACACATCATGAAGTGTTTATTTCACCCAAATCCGAAAGGGATCCATTTTTATCATAACCAAAATTAGTAAGGGCAAGAAAATAATTAGATTTTTGGAGCTGTGTGATGACAGTGACCTCATGATGTTGACACAGGGGTGGAGCATTGCTTAGAGAAAGGTGCAGTTGGGGATAGAGACATGGCGAAACCATTCTTCAGGAAAAGAAAAAGCTCACTAGCAGTTGTAGGAGTGGAGAGATTTAGGCAAAGAGAATGAGTATTGTTCTTTGTGATATGCAATACTGGCCTCTGAGCTGACTTTTAAAGGAATCATGTAGTAAAGATTTATATCTTTCATGGATTTTTTTGATATTTACTTTCCTTTGTTCTGATATACAAAGTAGTAGGCAGATCTCAAGGTAACATGCCTGTATTAATGTTATCTACCTAACTATCTACCTACCTATTCATTATTTTTCTAGATATGAAGAGCAATGCAAAGATAACTTTATAGATTTCAGCAAGTAAAATATGACCCTACACTATAAGTGTAATAAAAAGGCATTTAACTCTGTATTTCTAATTACTCCAATCTAAATTTATGTTTGAATATAACATTTAACTGCTGATTAAATTGTCTTTATCTTTATATTATGCTTTTATGTTGAAAATTACTAATTCTTGACCATGACTACATGATAGAATTGTCTGGAAAGTTTGAATAAACTATCAATGCTGAGATTCTGACCCCCAATATTTTAATATAATTGGTTTCTGCAATGGCCTTGGCATCCAGTTTTGTTTTGTTTTGTTTTGTTTTGTTTTGTTTTGTTTAAGATGGATTCTCGCTCTGTCGCCCAGGCTGGAGTGCAGTGGCACAATCTCGGCTCACTGCAAGCTCCGCCTCCCAGGTTCACGCCATTCTCTTGCCTCAGCCTCTCTGAGTAGCTGGGACTACAGGCGCCCGCCACCACGCCCGGCTAATTTTTTTTTTGTATTTTTAGTAGAGACGGGGTTTCACCATGGTCTCGATCTCCTGACCTCATGATCCGCCCGCCTCGGCCTCCCAAAGTGCTGGGATGACAAGTGTGAGCCACCTCGCCCGGCCTTGTTTTTGAAACCTCTCCAGGTGATTACAATATATAGCCAAGGTCAAGAACCACTGGGTTAAACCTTGTATCATGGGGTTTCAAATTTTATAAGTGCTCAATAAAAGTTTAGCAAATGAATAAAAATATTTCTTGAAATGCCCAGGAGGAAAGTTGACATCTAGCTCATGTTTTTCCAAATTCTCTTTATTAAAAGAGAAAATAATATGAAAACACACTGTAAACCATAAACTTACTAATGTTAGTTCTTCTTTATCTAACATTTTCAATAATGCAGTGAACATACAAAATGCTTTTAGTTTCAGCAGTATTGAAAAATAAGCCTACATTTAATGACTACACCATACCACTGTGCCAGATCGTATCTACACATGAGGAAAATGGGTTTCATGTGGAAAATTTCTTTCAGAGAAGTAAGATAATGATGATGTAAGATTCTAAACAATTTTCTCACTAGGAAATTTTAGAATAAGGTGTTGGCTGGTCTTCTCTTACAGTAACAGTACTGGATCATTTTAACAGAATGAGTATTTTAATAAGCCTATTGATAGTTCCTAATAATTGAAATGAAGCTTACAATAATGCAACTTAATAACACTATAAACAAGATTTAGGAATGACTATTTGGGGTTGCACACAGTTTTCACAGAAGCAGTACTGAATTCCATACAAACAGGCCAACTATCATTGAAATGCTCAACAGCAGTTAGATGCAAACTGGCCATTTGTTTTCCAGCCAATCTGATTTAGGTGTAATTCATAATAGAGTAATGAGGCTTCTCACTTCACACCCTCTTCCAAGTCTCTGTTCTTGCTGAAGGACAAAAGTATTTCTAGAAGAATATCCAATATATATTAGCAAATTTGGAGGAAAAAAGCAAGTGGTTGAATATTCCACTTTTACTTAATGAATACATTAAGTAAAAACTATAGTATCTTTATTCCTCTTATATTAATATATATTATATATAATGTGCTATATATTTTATATATTTCCTATTATTTATATAAGAATATATATTTCTTATTATTTGTATAATATACACATATATAGAAATATATATACACACATATTTCTTATTTACATGATAAATATAAGTGTGTGTGTATATATATATATATATATAGAGAGAGAGAGAGAGAGAGAGAGAGAAAGATGTTGATATATGAAATAATGATTACCAATATTTACCTCTGGGTCACTGGATTATAGTGAAATCAAGATTTTTACCTGAGTTTTTGTTACATGTATACATTATTTTACAATCAAGATATAATGCACTTATAAAAATAAACATCAAACTCACATACCACATGCTCACAAATAATGCATTCTTTTTCAATAAAGTCGTGCATGAGAAGTTCTAATACATTCTTCAAACTGTAGCATTCTATTCTGACAAAATACAAAATGTAAACATACACAACAAAAAAACCAAACAAGTTCACATGTTCTTGATTTCAGTGGGTTTTTCAAGGAAGGGTTGTGCTGCTATTGCTTTCGTTAAAAGCATTTACTGAAAACATTTAAAATTAAAAAAATTCTGAGATTAGAAGGAAAGATTCTTCTAGATGTATCTACTTTTAAAAATGGGTTCCTAATATATTAGGGACAAAAAGATTGTCTTGCTGACAATTACATGTCTTTGCCTTTCCTTCCAAGGAGATAACGACATTGTTAACCTAGAATATCATGTAACACATCATGTTTCTTTTCACTTGGATGGAAAAATATATTTTAATGTGACTGCATATTATCATTTAGCCCTCACTATTTTTTTAACATGTCCTCAGAAAAAGGATTGTGACGATGAATCCTTAAAAAAATCTTCCATCCTTTCAGGCTCTCCAGTTTGACCATAATTTTGGCTATGAAAAGATTAAAAATGTCCATCTGTAATAACATCACTAATGCCATAGAATTACTACATTACTTTCTCTGCTATTCATGAATCTAGTCAATTGTTTATAGTTTCATCACTACCTTCCCTGATCACCTCTGTTGGTTTTGATATTTGTTCAATCTCTGCTTCATATATTCATCCACTCATTTGTCTCTTATGGAGTAATTTGTCCGATTAAGGTCTTGTGTTTTGGTTCTATAGAGCATTCTTTTTTTTTTTTTTTACTATCATATAATCGACTCTTAGCACATATTAAAGTAATTCTCAAAATATAGTCTCTGTAGCAATCACCAGTTGATTTTGATTCCAGTGACCTGAGGGACTCACTGAGACATTTATATATTTCATGATAATGTTACTTATAATTTCATTAAAGTATTTTGTGGCTCAGCCAAATTATCATTTCCATCATGACAAGAATTGTATCTTGGATATCTCAGTTTCTTTTTACTGCCTGGCAACATCCTCTACCCCCTGTAGGTGTTCAATAAATATTTGATTCACTGGTAAATTATCTACTTTGTAAACACGCATCAAGAGAATAAAGTTTCTTATTATCCATCAAGAGACCGTGAGTGGGCGAGACCTCCTCTAGAGAAAAGCATTATGAATCTTGTGGCACAATAGGAAGAATGCAGGCCCTTGAGATCAGACAGCAAGCTAGTTACAAGATACTACACAAAGCACCCACATTTCTGGTGCTTCCACATGTGAAACAGGTACCACCACCTGACCTGACTCGGAGCGTGAGGCTGGGTTTTAGGATATTCTGAAGTTTCTTCCTATTCCTGGATATCAGACTCTACAGAATCCTTTTGGTAATAGGAACACATCAGACTCCGTATGTGCAATTGGCAATTGTGCTTAATCTTTATCCTGCCCTTATGTGGTAGTGGAATATTTTCTCCCTCAAACAGGCAGTGTACCAAAAAAAGCAGTCTAATAAATCTTCAGGCAAGATACCACTGAACTAAAGATAATTTTTTAATGATCTCAATCAAGATAGCTTATCTATGATGCTCACTGAACTTTAATGTAAAACCCGTAATTGAAAGCTGAAGATGTGATGACTGGAGAATATTTCTATCCAGATTAAGCCTGAAGCCAATATGCCCAGGATGATAGTCTGCTAGATTTCATCTTGAACTTCTACCTCAATGGATAATTTGACTGCGTCCAGGACAGGCCAGGACGTAAATGGACATAGAATATGCTATATATATTTGTAATATTATATAGCCAGTGTTATTTATTATTATAAATGTTATGAATATTTGGGGCTTATATGTGCCTACACTGGGAATGATGTATATGTATTATCTCTAATCTTCAATAACAAATCTTTTGTAGATATTAAATGCTTTACACTTAAAGAAACAGGCTTAGTGAAATTAAGTACATTACTCAAATTCCTTTAACTTTTCCAACGGCAGAGTTGAAACCAAACCCTTGTTGCTTAGCTCTAATGCTTATTTTGTCTCCCTTTTTCCATGACTGTTTCCTGAATTTGGTGAGACTTTATAGGAAAATAAAGGATTCCTGTATTTATTGCTTTGTACACGTAAATGACCAAACTACTGTATGTTGCAATGTCAATCTGTTACCTGTCTATAGCACTTTGTTTACAATCAATTTTGCATATTTTACCTTATTTGATTATCACGATATGAAATCTATGGAATAGATATTTTATTTGTAAAACATGAGAAAACTAAGGCTTAGAGAAGCCAAAACATTGGCTTGAAGACACAGAGCTAGTAAGTAGGAGAGTAATATGGATTTAGTTTTCTACTGCTGTAAATCAGATTACCACATGGGGAGTAGCTTAACTATACCCAATGATTAGCTCACAGTTCTGGATGTCAGAAGTCTGGGCCCAGAGTGACTGGGTTCTATGGTTGGGGGAACACAAGGCTGAAATTGAGGTGTCAGCAAGACTGCATTTCTTTTTGCTGGTTCTAAGAAAGAATCTGCCTCACAGTGCTCTTGGCCAAATTCAGTTACATGTGGTTGTAGAAATGAAGTTTAATTTCCTGTGGTTGTAGAACCAAGATCCCCATTTTGGCTGTGATCCAGTGGTGTCTCACAGCGCCTGGAGAACAGCTGAATTTCTCGCCATGTGGCCCTGTCTACCTCCAAGCCGGGAACTGAGGACTTCTCCCATCAAATCTCCCTTGTGCTTCCAATTTTTAACTTTCTCTTTCTGTTAGACCCAGATTTAAAGGGGTTTATGTGATAACCTTCCTCTCTTAAAATCAACTGTGCCATAAAACATAACCTGATCATGGGAGTAAAATCCATTGTACTTATAATCCTTAGGGCTGTCAGTAGGGGATCAAGAGTCCAGGGAAGCATCTTAGCATTCTGCCAAGTGTTAAGTACCCACTCCAAGGTCTTGTTGGTAAAATTAGTGAAGCAGGATATTTTCCTGACCCTTTCATGGGACCCACGACAGGGTGCCTTGCTTAGTCAGCCTGCCACTCTCTACTCCTCACAGGAGCGAGTGCCTGAGAAAACAAGTGCAGGAACTGGAGTGAACAAGCACTGGAACTGGCTGGCCACTTTTGGGCGGCAGCAGGAATGAAATCCACGCAGGCCCTCCAGCAGCATCCAGGTGGGGTGCCTGCGACTCCCGAAGGCATGTTATGGTGCTCTTATAGCTCTGCTGTCTGCAGACATCTTAAGTGTTAACAGCCCAGTGGACCCTTTCCACAAGAGGTGGCTACCCTCTGCAAGGGCCAAGGGAAAGCATGACAGCCGTTTCATCTGCACTCATGACTCCTGAGTCCTTGTCCAGCATCCAGGAAAAATGGGGTTGCAAGAAGGAATTGAAGGATGGTAAATGTGGGGGCTTTTATCACCAAAGAAAGTGGCTCTCAGTGGGAAGGGGAGCTTAAAAGGGGACGAGGCAGGTAGGCAATCTTCCCCTGAAGTCTGGCCATCTCTGGCTGGTTTCTTCTCTGAAGTTACACCATCAAGCTGTCCCTCTGAAGTCAAGCCACTTGTCTCTGATGTCCAGCCATAGCCCCCTCTACTGGCTGAGTCTGGGTTTTTTATAGACACAAGATGGAGTGGGGCAGGCCATGGTGGTTTAGGAAAAGGCAACATTTGAGTGGAAAAACAAGGACATACGTTCTTACTTTGGGCCATGGTTTCAGGCTTTCCAGCTTGAGAGTGGGATTTTGCTAGGGACTCACCCTTTTCTGTCTAGAATTTCTCTACCACCTGTCCCTATCATTAGTATTATGACTCTGTCATTTACTAACCTGGTGAGAAGCTTATACTTCTCCAGGCCATCACTATTAAGGTGGGCCATGACACTTGCTGTGGCCAAGAAAATAGGAGCTGAACTGACATGTTACCATTTCTTTGCAGAAGTTTTGAAAGCCCTCGTGTGTTTGGCCAGAGTTTTTCCCTCTGTCACAAGGCCATCACATACTACAAAGGGCTGCTGTGTCAACCCGCAAAGGGTCCTGGAATAAACAGACACATGGAGAAGAGCCATAGCAGAGCTGCAACATGTGTCATGCAAGAGGAAATCAACCATTGTGGTTTTAACCTACAGGTAACTTGGAAGTGCTTGCTACCTCACCATTAAAGGTAATTGATATAGAAATTGGTGCCTGGAAGTGAAATATTGCTGTAAATAATAAATTTATAAATAAAAAATTGGGATTGGTTTTGCAGCCAGCTAGTGAGTGGCAAGAAAACTCACTAAGTTTTGGAGGCTGGAAAGATGATGATATGTTACATAATGGTGAAACTGAAGAAAATTGACTGATCTGGTTAAATCATAGATTTTTGGGTCTTAGTTTCTCATCTGTAGCATATGATACCTCCTCTATTTTAATACCAGAGTTATAAAGTCTTTTAGTATAGTTCTACTTTTTTAGTTCTTGAAGAATAAGTTTCTCTAACATGAATCAGATAGAGCACTTAGTTTTTCTATATGATAATTTATGAATAATAGCTTACGATTGTTAGGCCCTTATTCTATAATAGTCTGCTAAACAATTGAGTTTGCCTTCTCATGATTTTCATGACTATCTTGCAAAGATATAAAGGAAGTACAATGTAAATAGCTTTCCTGTGCCTACATATTTAGTCTGGATTTCAGCCCAAGTGATTTATCCCAAATCCCAACTCAAATCAAATTTTTAATTCATATTTTTTCCACTCTTCTATCTCTAATATGATAGACTTGCAAATAAGGAAGAACTCTCAACAGTGGTTTCAAAACTGAGGATATTTAATTGTATGCCACACCATGATCTAGTTAAACAATCCTTTATGATGTGAAAAGAAAAAGTAAACCAAAACTGAAGAGTTTTTAAAAGTATAATTTTTCAGATCAAAACTCATGATTGAGAACCATAGATGTGGTTTTGGACAGGAGTCACCTATTGGATGATAGGCTTTTAGAAGACGAGCCCCATTTTTCTTCCCCGGAATGTTTTCTGAAACTAACTCTCACATCTGTTTTTCATCGATCACTCAAAACATACATTTCTTACACTTAAGTTCTTACCATTTTTTTTTCAGCCACGAATGTTCCTTATTCTATGTATTTCTTTCTGTTAAAATCTGAAACATCCCTTGACATTCATTTCCAAAGCTGCCTCCTAAATCTCTAAGTATATCTCACTTTCCTTTGAGCTCTCATAGCACTTTAAAATTCTCTTTGACACTTCAGGCACCGGGGTAAGAGAAAAAGAATGAGGACTTTGGAGGTGGACTGCGGCCAATCCTCCTTGCCTCCCCGTTATTAACCATGGGACTGTGTGTCCAGACCTTCAAGATGATTTTAAGCCTCCAATACTATCCCTGAATTTCACAGTCAGAATATCAGGTCATCACTCACAACCCAACCACAGTCTTAGGTCTGAATTGCTCGTGCTGACATTTTCTCACGTATTGATCCAATTGATTCTGAATTCACAATCCTCCTTCTATCTTTGGTTCCATTTTACTCCTTTAACATGATTTCACTGGACACCACTTTGTCTACATGGCATTGCCTCCTTGACTCTAAGTAGAATCCACCCACCAGCCACCTACCTTGTTGTTTGAGAATCTAAGTAACACTTTGCTCATTCTTACATGTATTTTCCTCCCAGAAGTGGCACTTGTTCAGCACATGCCATCTGGAATGAAAACATGGTCAAGATAATAATCTTTGTTCAGTCTCAGTTTCCTGCATATTACAATGTGTAAAATTCTCTGTAGTGTGATTTTGAGGATTTCTGGAGATAATGCATGCCAAGGCCTTAGCTCAGTGTGCTTTGCACATAACAAGCACTCATTAAATACGAGCTTCTGCCTCCATCCCCACTCTTAGTCTATCCTGTATTAAAGTCATTTGCTTCATTCAATACTTATGCCTTGCCTTTCTTCCATTCTGCAAAATGATTTTAAGTGCCTCAGAAGTAGTTCTCAATCTTATTAATCTCACTATATGTGATAGTGCTTAAGCCTGTGTTTTATATTGTTGTATTAAATTTACTGGAACACGTACACTATATGCTGAGTAGCATAAATGAATATGAGGAAGAATAGGGCCTAGTCTGTACTGTCTTAGAAGTTATAGTCTATTGGGATTATGAATTGATACAAATAAAGAGAAAAGAAAATGACTCTTTTAAGAAGAGGGTTCGGGGACATTTTTGAAGTACTGAGAAATGTGGCCATTCAGGGATGTAATATAATAATGACCCAGATGACCAGAAAAGATGTGACAGATCAATAGGAATATTAGTGAGAATCAATATAAGTTTCAGACACAATACAAATTCATATAGAAAATATGGGGTGGTGGTTTCATCTGCCATTGGAAAAATTAGACTTCTTCAGGCACAGCTAGATCCAGGGTCTCAGTCTTAACCTAATAGGTTTATCTTTTTCCATATGTCTCTGATTTTCCCTGAATGAATGTTTTCTTAGAAGAGATGCTCTACAAGGCAGGAAAGATGGCTGTAAGTTAAACTACTAGGAAGAAAAAGTTGTTCTGATGATGTCAACATCTTGAGGAGGACTCTAACTGATTCAGTTTGAGTTGCATATTCATCTCCAAACAATTACTATGGTCAGAGGGAGGAGGCATCTCTGAGCACTTCTGCTAGATCTGGGGGTAGCAGAAGCCCACTTGAATTACATGACCAGAAGAAAATGAGTGTTAGGGAAGCTGAGAAGACAAAACTGAGAGTTTCCATTATTTAGGACCTGTGTCATGGCTCAAAGAACTAACAGCGAAGAGAATGGAGTGTTTTTGGGAGGAAGAACAACGAATCAAAAAGCAGAGAGAGGGGAAACAAACTTGGCCCATTTATTGCAACATTAAGAAAGATGGACTGGGCGTGGTGGCTCATGCCTGTAATCCCAGCACTTTGGGAGGCCGAGGCGGATGCATCACGAGGTCAGGAGATCAAGACCACCCTGTCCAACATGGTGAAACCCCATCTCCAGTAAAAATACAAAAATTAGCTGAGTGTGGTGGCGTGCACCTGTAATCCCAGCTACTCCGGAGGCTGAGGCAGGAGAATCGCTTGAACCTGGGAGGTGGAGATTGCAGTGAGCTGAGACTGCACCACTGCACTCCAGCCTGGTGACAGAGCAAGACTCCATCTCAAAAAAAAAAAAAAAAAAAAAAAAAAAAAAAGGAAAAGAAAAGAAAAGAAAGATGGCCAAATACAGTGTGAAATTCAATAGAACTTAGTAAAGGGAACTAAGGAATTGGAGACAGGTAAAACTTGGCTTAAATTCTTAACTTTGCGATTTATTGATCTTTATTCCTTGGGCAAGATATTTAACTGCTCAGAACCTTAGTTTCTTTATCTGTTCCATGGGGATAACATCATGTATATCCTAGATTCATTCGTTAGCATATGAGATAATGTGTCTAAAGCTTCTGGTGCAATCTCTGAAATGCAATATTTAGCAGCATTAGTAAAAATTAAATGACAAAATAATGATAAGGATGATCAAAATCAGAGGAGTTTGTTTTGGGAAACAGTAGGTACCAGACGGCAATCTCTAGAAACAGTCAAACCCTCCCCTGGGTCACCCGGCTAAGTTTTGTTATAGTCATTGTGAATCTTTTTCTCCTGCTGGTATGGCACCACCAGTTAGAAGGGCAGCTGGAGGTGACACTAAGGTCATCTTGCCCTTGAGCGGCAACAGAGATTTGGGAAAGTTGGAAAGCAGAAAGCAAGTAGGGGCTTATAATCTACGACTCAGAATTTTGTTTTTCCTCAGAATAACTTTAATCATAATCTCTTCTCGCTTTCATTTGACAGAGAAATTGGAGAGAAAAGGAGGAATGGGCATATTATCCAATGAATCCCATTTGCCACTGCATTCGTAGATCACCATATGTTCATCATTTATATAAAACCTATTTTAAGCTCGTTTTGCATGCATGTCCCCAAATTATTTCCAACTTTTATATCTATATAAAATTTAGTTTTTAACAAACCTTTTTAGGGGTATAGCTTTAAACCTTTTATTGCTCTTAATCTAATTTGTTTATTTCACTTTTATTTTTCACAATTTTCTTATTGATGGCTTTTTGAATATTATTCTGAAGCACTTGGACTGATTCTCCCTGATAACCATTCTTAAATCTGGGGTGAACAAATGTATAAGAATCTACATATAATTAACAATTTGAAAAAACACAGGTTACACTTAGAAATAATATGAAACATTAAATGGCACTGTGACTTCTTAGGTGGCTATCATTCCTCACTGTGAAATATAAGAAAAAACTTAATCTTTTATATGAAGTATCATCTGTTACCAACCCAAACTTAAGTTTTACTTTTCCTTTATTATTGTCCATTTCTAGAACATATAGACTTTTCAAATTAATTTTTCCAGTGTCCTCTTCGAATATAGGGAATAACAAAAAAAAACTATATAGTGTAGTCAGAATATATTGTTTATAGTGGACACATCTGTCACGTGGGTTAGTCTACATTCTGAGCCCAAAACAACAATTACACTGTTTACACTTCTACTTTCTCTTTACAGTGTGTATTTGTCTTTTTCAGGATTCCTAGAATTATTAAGGCAATTCACATTTCAGTATTTCCAACATTTTTGCTATAATGGGCTCAAACTCTAAGAGAAAAAAGACATCAATTACTTTTGAAATTATTGGTAAAATTGTTGAATTTCTCCCCGATAATATACGCAGGTTTAATTTACGTCTTATAAACATGAAGCACATTAAGTCAGACACCCCAAATGCAAGCCCAGATCATGTTCATTTTGGAAGGTCACAAAATCTCATTTTGGTAGACATGCATCATCTGTGATAATGCCTTGATTAAAGCGACCCTAAAGGGGCAAATGTGCATTTGGGTTTTGGAATGAGCTTATCATTACTTCTGAAGAAGTGAAGTAATCAAGACTGTTATCACTTCTTCTTCCTCCCATAGAGCTTCAGAAGGAACGCTGTGGTAGTGGGTATTCACATTAAAAGAGAAACAACAGGAGGAAAAGGCACCCAATGAAGGGAAATATTTTCTAGTCAAATTTTCCTGCACCTAATTATAAGCTTAAAATGAACAGGCTTAATACCCTTAAGACAGTAATATTTCAAAGCACATTTATGTATATTAACTTAAACTTTATCAAGAAACAGAAAATAGATAGGAGTCTGGGAAAACCAAGGCATGAGTGAATGAGTATCCACCTTCACAAGTTTCTTCAATTCTAATTATCACATGAGACACTGTCTATCCACTGTCATGTGCATGGGGTCAGGATCTTGTGTCCCCTGAACTTGCTAGCATTGCCTAGTGGCCTCATAGGCATCCATGAACTAGGAGGCATGAACAATATTCAAAAATCTTTTTGAAAAATATGGTGGTAAAATTCACATAACATTTGACAGTGATTGTCAGTGATGTGAAGACACACAGAACACAAATACCTGGGTTTGCAGATGCTGCTTTACTAGAATGTACATTTAATGAGGGCAATGACTATATCCCTAAACAATGCCTGGCACAGTCTGTACATGCAATAAATATGTATTAAATGCTTTAAGGAAAACTCTTTTCTACATTATGCTTGCACCGTCAAAGCCTGTAACCTCTAGCAGTACACATTCCCCTTTCTACCTTAGTTTCTTCATCAAGCAGATTTAAACGTAACTGTATCATTTTCCAAGACCACATGCAAAGTATTACACATTAAGTCACAAGATGGAAATAAAGATTAAATTATAAATGAGAGCTGGTGAAGGACAACGACACAGGAAGCTACAAACTGAGTGACATTTTAAACAGACTCCTTGATTACAATGTTTTATGTGGAAGAGGTGGAAGGCTATATCACTTCTAAGCCTTTAAAACAGCAATGCTTAAATAACTAGCTTTGAAAGACTAACAATAGATTTTAGCTCTATCCCTGCAACAGCATAACAATGTCATACACACACAAAAAATAAGATGAAGGCCCCATTGAAATATTTGCATCTTAGAGATCTTCTAAAAAGCTATGTGAGCACAAAAGATGCCACTGCTGTTCCAACACATGAGCCTTTGATGTTCCCTCATCTTTACATTATAGAAGGAGCTCAAAGGGTTAATTAAAATTTAATGATATCGGCAGTACTTTGAAAAAGTTATGAACGTGGGTGAGATCAATCACTTTCTTGGACTGCCTGACTTCAAAGCAGACATTATGCAAAAGGAGAGAGGGGGAAAACTGCTCCAATTCTGAACTGAATTCATAAGCAAGGATTTTCTCATTAGTGGTCTGTACATGGAGGAGATTCCAAGTTCAAACTAAAAAGAGGTGAGATGCCAAAAAGTGGTTAATCTGAATGTTAAGCCTTTGATGCGGATCGCATTTATATTTGAATGAACACGTTACCAGAAGCATTGAAACACTGAAAGACCCCAAATCAGGAATGTTGGGATTAAGGGGGATAAACAGCTTTTTTTCTTTATTTCTGCTTTTAGAATCCCATTTTGTTTGCCTGGATTTAGCAAAAGAAGAAACAAAGAAAACTAAACTAATTAACTTGTTTACGCATTCCAGTGACATTCTCTAGAATGACATTTAAAATGACTAATCTAAACTTCTGTCAAAATGCAAACTTTTGGCTCTCTCCTAGGTTTTTTCTCTACCTGTGTTATCATTACCTAAGTTTCCCAACTATAATTCTCTTTTCCGCTGAAATTCATTTGTGTATAAGTATAAAGAATTTTTTTCCCAGTAAAAGGCAAATAATTCTTTTGAAACACATGAAGCATGCTTAATTTAGGGTTATATCTTGAGGTGGGAATGGTCGTTTTGACATAAATTATAAATGTAGGAGATAGTCTGCTTTCAAACAATTATGAATTGTCACTAGAAACCAGGGAACCAGGAAATGCTGCCAAACTGGTTCTGAAAAGACCACATTCAAATGTTCCTATCTAGTGATACCTTTTCCTAAACATGTGGGCGGCAAAGGTTTGTGGAGGATTAAGGGAAATTAGCAGAATTATGTATATGTTTGGAAGTGAAAATTACATGAGATGTCTATTTGTGAAAGATTGTGAGAAAAGAAATAGTTGTATATGTTCTCATCTGTCACAATGTTAATAGAAAAACCAAATCATAAAAATGCCCAATTTGGGAAAACTTTAAAATATGCTGGTTTCCTCCAATACATTTTTTCTCTCAAGATATTTCTTCTGAGATAGAATAATGGGGTTTCTGTGAGATCCTAAGCTCACATGGTCTGGTGGATTCTGTTGGAAAACTCCCAACATGATCATACAGGAGTTCACGAGAGGAGCTTGCGATACTGATGTTTGTTATCTATTCAGAAAATTAACAATCTTCTGAATTTATTCTGTTTGTAAACTGCAGAATCTTCCCTGGACTCTTACAGAACCAACAATTATCCTGTCAGCTGCCTTTTTAAAAAAAAAATCTGATTAAATAAAACATAGGAATTATACTCAATATTTGGAGTTTTGTCTCTCTTTGTAGTTGTGTTTTGATCTTAAGCAAGGAAGTCCTACAATACCCAAAGGATAAATCTGGGGTAACAGAACCAGATCTATTGAGAGGTTCTACAGGTAACATGCACAGGTCAGGTGTAGGACAATGGCAAGTGGGTGGAGGGCTGATAGCTCAGCTCAATTCCCCCACATTTTATAAATTAAAAATTGCTATCATCGCCTAATAAAACACATCGGGTGGTGAGATTCAGCCGGGAGCCATCTGTTCAGATCCTTGCAACTACAGTTATTTTTTCCTGAATTAAATACAGATATTGTGAGAGATAACAAACTTTGATGCTCTCCACATTTTCAGAAAATAGACAAAACACTTCCCCTCACAGATATTGTTTATCCACAGCTACCCTTTGGTTCATTAGGAAGCGATAGCAAATCTCCTTTTAGCTATTCCTTCTTTATCATCTCAAAATAAAATTCCCCCAGTACAACACTTTTTATGTTCCCATGTTTTTCTTTTCAAATATAAAAACAAAATAACTTATCTTTCTTTTTATCCTTCCTTCTTCACATTAATGGCCACTGTCCCTATATCAATTTTTATTTCTTTTCATTCATTTCTGAACACTTTTAACCTCCTAATTTACATAGGTAAATGATCTCAGAGACAAAAAGGGACTATGATAAAAACAGCATAAGATAAATATCTCAGAATTTTGACAGGTTCAAGGGTGAGGAGGAAGAGATGAGGGTATGTATATAGGTTATAGTTTCGAATCGGGTGAATACAGAGGGCAATAGTGAGAAGGTGATATTTAAGTAAAGATCTGGAAACAGTGGAGAAGTCAAATAACATTCAAGGACAAGAGCATTCCAGACCAAAAGAGCATGCAAAGCACTGAAGAGTAGAATTCGGCTGCTATATTCAAGTTCGAGAAGCTACTGCAGGCACAGGAGGCAAGGAGAAAGTCCGTGCGTCAGGGCTCTGCATCAATTCATATTTCAATGCGCCTTTAGCAGAGCTATTTGATATTAGCCTTGTTAGTTCTCTGCTTTTTTCCTCTGTCTTACCATTCATCTAGTGTTCCCCCATCTCCTTATCTTAGCCCTGTTTTCTTTTGCTTACATTTCCCTCTAGTATGAACCTCAAATATGGCATAAAGATTACGACTTATTTTTAAGTCTTTTCATTTTTATTTTCATAAAGAAAAGTACCAATATAAAACAATGCCAACAAACAAATGATTCTAGCAGGAAATTTTCTAATGATATAGAAGATAATAGACTTCTCCTTTCACACACGTTTACCAATCCCCGAGGAGCTGATAAAGACTGATTGCACATACATTGCCAAGCCATACTTGAACTCTCAGAGTTTGTGATTCATTTCACATTCCCTTTTTGCTAGTATTGTTTTGGTACTGAAAACTCTAAAGTTCTCAGATGAGGTGGCACCAACTTTATGGATGGTGGGATCTCTTAGTTTAATTATTCTTAACATTTTTGGTTCACTTGTACATTACAATTTTTTTCTTGGAATCACCTGCCTCCATCTTGAATGGGAGGAAAACAGATGGTAAAACTCTTGTACTTTGTAAGCAGAGTACTTGAATAATGATTTTACTCTTCCCTCAGGATGAATTAGCTAGGTGCTTGTAAAGTGACTTTGTTAATATCACTTCTTACCACGTATTTCGTGAAAGAAGAAAAGGTAAGAACCTTTACTACTGACCACTTATGATTCTCTTCCGATTTCACAATATGGTGCTTTCCCAGTTTGCATATATAAGTCTCTTCCTGTAATTAAAAAAAATAATATTTTGATTCTAATTTAAGTTTTTGACTTACAAAAGAAGGAACTATACTGAGTTCATTTCACTGGGAATAATAAAAATAAGTAGTTGCAAATTGGTATTTTCCATTTTATTTAAATCTATACTTAAAATCTATTTTTGAAACATGGGGTTTTGTTTCCATTCCTGACCCCACTTGTCAAGGATATCCATAAAGGTGGCTAGATTTTATAACACTGATTCAGGTCAAAGATGAAATAAATCTTGTCTGCAACTACTGTGGCCATAGTAAGATTTCTGAAGGTGATCATCAGTGGGGAAGTCCTGTGATTGAAGGATTTAGCTTAGAAAGTCAAACCAGAGATGATGGGAGTGTAATCAGAGAAGGAGAGTTAGATCAGGAGAGGTGAATGAAATGAAGTGCAAAAAGGAGCCCTACGAAAAAGAAATGAAGGCTTTAAATTTATCAGCCTTAATAAGCAACGAGAAAAACAGGAGGGGATTGAAAAGAGCAAGAGAGAAAAGAAGGAAGAAGAATGGGAGAGCTTTAAAGTGAAAGTAGAGAAAGGAAGAAGAAAGCTAGACTGTCAGCACACCTGATCATCTATGATATTTAAAAGGATAGGTTTAATCAAAGTACATTTATATTTAAACAAGTAGTTAGTGTGACATGGAAGTTAAAAAGCAGATGCTCTGAATTTACACTATCCAGAAGTCCTGTTTCCATTAGGTATCAGCTAAGTTATTGGGTCAGTCCTTAACTTTGAAACCTTCTGTTTCCTTTCCTGTAAAATGGGATAATACATGTACAATTCACTGGAGGTTGTGTCAGAACCCATAAAATCATGCTTGTAACACATTCATTATGATACCTGGAGCATAGCAAGTAGTCTAAAATGTTACTTATTCTTATTTCACAGTAACGAAGTGTTTAAAGAAGCATATGCCACTACTTGCCCTACTTCACTTTTTAAACAAATCATTGCACTTCATATTTAACCTCACACAGTATAATTTAAATATCAACTACATAAACAGCAATCTTGTTTCTTCCTATTCCCCTTTGGCATAGTTAACTGTAAGAAAACTCTAAAGAAGAGTTGATTTCTTATTCTAAGTTTAATATCCCACTCCCCAATTTTTGCTTCCACTTTCATCTCAATGAATTCAAAGCTTTTAAGCAAATTAAATAATTTGGCAAAATCAGCACACACAGTATGATAGACTTGATATGCTATGTAGTTCTCTCTGGGGTGTTTGTCTGAAAGACTGTATCAGTATGAATGTCAAATTACAAACACTGGAGTCTGTGCACTACAGGATGTGGGAGAGTGGAGGTCTTTTAAATCATCATGATCCTTTCCTCATTCACTGAGTTGGAGCTACCACATACTAATCTACCTTGGCAAGTTCCCTTTTCTCTGTTCTTTCCCTGCTAGCTCTGCTACCATCCTCCCTCAGAGAGAACCCCTATAATTCAATCCTATCAGGTCTCCCACATCTATTCTTGTCACCTCCCAAGCATTTCTGGCATAATTATCTTTCCAAATATAACTGATAATGCAACTGTCGTGATGAAAGCCTGCTATTGTTCCCCATTGCTATATCAATAAACAAATATTTTTATATTTTGATATTTTAGATCATTTATATCAAAATAATAAAGATTCTCTACATTGCCTACAGGGCCTTATCTACACCCTCATGCTCCTCTTCATCCTCCGTCTACTCACACTCTCCACACCCTGATCACATTGGCTGATCACAATGATCACATCGCCAGTTTGGAGAAGGCATTGACCTTCTCCTGCCCCTGGGCCTAAACACAAGCTCTGTCCTCTCTTCTCCATTTAGGCCTGGGCTGCTCTTTTCCAACTTCCAAGCACTTTTTTTAAAAAGTTAACTCTTCAGATTCCAACTCAATGCCACCCCAGAGAATCTTTCTTCCTCATTTCACCCTTGCTCTGCCCTCATCCCCTAGTCATTTTATTGCTTTCCCAGAATCCTGCATTTTCTCTTTAGAGCACTAAAATGCCAACTATTCTGTCATTTCTCCTGGACTTTTCTATAAATATCCTATTTAAATTTTAACTGCTATATTTTTCCTTGTGATTGTTACTTAATATTTATCTCCTGATTAGAATTTAAGTTTGATGAAAATTGGGATTTTGTGTTGTCTTGCCATTAAGATCCCAGCACTTACTACATAGACAACATAAGTGTTTTATGTCCAGGAAGCATATTTGGCTTTTTTGTTTGTTTGTTTTTTTGAGATGGAGTCTCGCTCTGTCACCCAGGCTGGAGTGCGGTGGCTATCTATCTTGGCACACTGCAAGCTCCGCCTCCTGGGTTCACGCCATTCTCCTGCCTCTGCCTCCCGAGTAGCTGGGACTACAGGCACCTGCCACCACGCCCAGCTAATTTTTTGTATTTTTAGTAGAGACAGGGTTGCACAGTGTTAGCCAGGATGGCCTTGATCTCCTGACCTCATGATCCGCCCACCTCGGCCTCCCAGAGTGCTGGGATTACAGGTGTGAGCCACCACACCCAGCCTTGGCTCTTTAACATATGTGATCTTCTCCCCACCAGGCAAGGTAGGATGATGTGTCGCTATTCACCGCTGATGAACCCAGTTAGGAGAAGTAAAAACCATTCCCAAGATCACATATCTAGTTGTTGCGGGAAGTCAGGGACCCCGAATGGAGGGACCGGCTGAAGCCATGGCAGAAGAATGTGGATTGTGAAGATTTCATAGACATTTATTAGTTCCCCAAATTAATACTTTTGTAATTTCTTACGCCTGTCTTTACCGCAGTCTCTGAATATAAATTGTGAAGATTTCATGGACACTTATCACTTCCCCAATCAATACCCTTGTGATTTCCTATGCCTGTCTTTACTTTAATCTCTTAATTGCACCATCTTCATAAGCTGAGGAGGTTGTATGTCCCCTCAGGACCCTGTGATGATTGCGTTAACTGCACAAATTGTTTGTAGAGCATGTGTGTTTGAACAATATGAAATCTAGGCACCTTGAAAAAAGAACAGGAACAAGAGAGATAACAGGAACAAGAGAGATAACCTTAAACTCTCACCACTGGTGAGCCAGGCGCAACAGAGCCATATTTCTTTTCTTTCAAAAGCAAATGGGAGAAATATCGCTGAATTCTTTTTCTCAGCAAGGAACATCCCTGAGAAAGAGAACACGTCCCTGAGGGTAGGCCTCTAAAATGGCCGCTTCAGGGGGTGGCCATCTTTTATGGTTGAGCTGTGGGGATGAAATAAGCCCCAGTCTCCCATAGCGCTCCCAGGCTTATTAGGATGAGGAAATTCCCTCCTAATAAATTTTTGTTCAGACCGGTTGTCTGCTCTCAAACCCTGTCTCCTGATAAGATGTTACCAATGACAGTGTGTGCCCAAAACTTCATTAGCAATTTTAATTTCGCCCCAGTCCTGTGGTCCTGTGATCTCGCCCTGACTCCATTTGCCTTGTGATATTCTATTACCTTGTGAAGGACGTGATTGCTGTGACCCAACCCTATTCGTACACTCCCTCCCCTTTTGAAAATCACTAATAAAAACTTGCTGGTTTTGTGGCTCAGGGGGCATCACGGAACCGGCTGACGTGTGATATCTCCCCTGTACACCCAGCTTTAAAATTTCTCTCTTTTGTACTCTGTCCCTTTATTTCTCAGACTGGCTGACACTTAGGGAATATAGAAAAGAACCTCTGTGAAATATCAGGGGCGAATTTCGCCCGATATCTGGCTGAATTTCCCCCAATATCTAGCAGGTGCCAGAGCTGAGATTAAACCTTTTATGTTTTATTTAGAAAATCAAGGTTCTATTCTCAACATTCTGCTACTTCTTACTCTCTCAGTTCCCTGAACTTTGATCCCAGAAATGTTTAAGTGAACTTACTTCCTGCTACTACTGTCTTAGTTGTTTTCTGTGCTACATTTCCTTGACTTTAGGCACCATTTCATTCAGCTTCAACCAAAGGGACATAGGACTCCCAAGTCCCTATAGAATCATCCAGTAATGAATTTTACATTATGTGTTTCTCTCTCCATCACTTACAAAGGTTGCAAGCGTTAGGACTGACAAAATTCAAACATAATATGAACTAGAGCTTTCACCATCCTTAGATTCCTTTTGACTGAGTTATTTTTCTCCAGATGACATCAGTGCTCCTTGGAAGACTAGTGTCAACACACATTTCTTTTTCTTTCTGCCCAAGTAAATGTAGTAATAAAATATTGTGTTTTTTAAAATTGAACCTGTTTGAAAATAGCAGGTAACAGAAGCAGGATGGAAATACATTTCATTTGTTTAGTTGGTTGTTGTTTTTCCTTGGATATATATATTTCAACGAACCTTCCCACTGGAAGCTAAAGCAACCTAGACAATTAGAATTACCTGACTTTCGGAAACATGGATGGGTAGTATGTTTTTCCTGGACCCAAGAGGAACTTTCATCTTCATCAAAAGTAGCATGTACCTCCCCTTCAGCATGTCAGAGCCTGGGCACCACCTCCAGTTTTGCCTGTGCCTCATGTATACATTAATCAGGCACAAACTGCATATTTTTAGATATCAAAATGACTTTAAATGCTGATCCTTTGATGTCCTTAAGGGATATTACCAAGAAATGCCGAATATTAAGATGAAGGCATGAATATTAAGACCAAGGCATGAATATGTATGCCCAGATTATGTATAAATGATATATAATCACTTGTTAACCTTTATATCCCTTTTAGAAGAAGTGTTAAATGAATAAAGCTAGAAGGAATAAGCTGTCTTTTGCCCTTTCCTTCCCTAGGGTTTTATAGTTCAATGCCCTCCCCTTTGATTTAAAAATTATGGTTTAAATATTCTTTTTAGAATGGTTTTTACACTTTAGTAGAGTTTACATAATATCCAAATAAATTCCAAGTGTATGTTTTCAATTGCAAATGTTCAATTATTTTTGATGTTAGAACAGAAGTTACAGAAAAGAGTAAAATCCTACTGTGTTACGTTTATCACATTCAAGGTGATGAGGGTGAACACAAGACCACTCTTTCCATTCTCAGAGCCTAGAAAATGTCATTCCATAGATATTTCTACATACAGTCATAGTATTTTAGAGCTAAATCAGAAAAGAATGAAGTTACTCTGGTTTAAGGTAAGGGGCAGAACCCTGCCCCCTCAGGCAGTTCACTTTGTGGGAACCACCAAAAAAAACCCTGGAATTTGTCTTGAAAATTAAGACTCAATCTCAGTCTCCCTGGGCTAAATTGCAAAAACAGATTTCCAGTGTACCTCAGTGACTTGCCAAGGGGAATGAAGACCAGTTACTGGCTAGACTAGAATTGTAGAAGGTAGTTCTTTTCACTGTCTCACTAGGGCTTTAGGTCACTCTGCTTTTATTCATCAAATAGAAGGCTGACCAATTTTCTTATAGGTCTGGATTCATAATATCGGCCTTGATTCAATCATTTGATGTGGCTTCTAAGAAGACCTAAAATGTCAGAAATTAAAACTATAGAGTAAAATATCAGAGTTAGATAAATTATTAAATAACTATTTTTTTTTGCTACGTCTTTCAGTTTGGGTTAGAAGCACAAGACTAAATCATGAGTTAAAAAAGCACTATGCTTGCCCTTACAGAACTTACAGTTTAGTGTGGGATGCTGGCATTAAGTAACCATTAAAATAAATGTAAAATTACAACTGCAATTGAGACAATAAAGGAGTGTCACATGGTAACAGAAAGATGCAGAACTCCCTTTCATTCTAGAGGATCGGGGAGGATAGAGAGATATTTTTTACTGAAGTAAAATATTTAAGAGAACACATTTTGTTGAAATGGTATAAAACAATTGAAATCATTTAATTGTCTTCACTATTGCATTTTAAAATGATTTTGCTTTTTACACACATCCAAACTGAGGCTTTTGCTTCAATTTTATGACAAAATACATCTTAAGCATAATACCTCACTATTCATAATGGTATGTTTTTACAAAATAAAGAACCATCCATCTCCATGATTTTGCTAAAGATAAGTATACAAGTACTTTATTTCCATAAACATTCTGCATTCTTCTGTATGATGTATGATCTATCCCAGGCACACAAACACTTTCTTTCCATTAGAAGTAAACTATATTATATTGAAGGAGAATATCTTCAATATAAACTAAACCATAAGAATAAAATTAGTTTCTATTGAATAAGTAGTATTGTGATAAAATCCTTTCTGCAACAGTTAATGTATGTGTCCAATGTTATCATGTCAGTTACTAATAATTACACTTCACTAACAAATCATGTAAATAAATAATATATATATGTTTTTCTGACAGGCTATTCTAAAAAGACTGAATGTGTGTGTTAGGAAGCTTGGATATATTAGCAGGAAAGATAATCCATCGTGGGAATTGTTCCATTGCTTGAAATAATAAAGTGGATATTTCAAGAAATAATATACAATATGCCCTTTAAAAATCCAAATAAGATGAGCTATTGCATTTAAAATATTTCAGTTTTTTGAAGAGTAAAATAGACACAATATTCTTACGTATTAATCATTATCAAGTAATAAAATATTTGAGTTACTTAGGATACTTGGCAGGCCCCTCTGAGAATCTCAACACTGTGAAGAAGATAAGTCATCACAGCAATTAATTGGTCATTGGTATTGATTCATGTTAAATTACCTAGAAATCTCATATTTTTTTCTTTAAAACCATATTTTACCTCTCAGTACTCTGAGAGGCCAAGGCAGGGGTATCACTTGAGGTCAGAAGCTCGAGACCAGCTGGTCAACATGGTGAAACCCTGTTTCCACCAAAAATACACAAATTAGCCAGGCATGTGGCATATGCCTGTAATCCCAGTTACTCGGAAGGATGAGGCATGAGAATGGCTTGAATCCAGGAGGTGGAGGTTGCAGTGAGCTGAAATCTTGCTACTGCACTCCAGCCTGGGCGACTGCATGAGACTGTGTCTCAAAAAAAAAAAAAAAAAAAAAAAAAATCCTATTTTAAGCTGAAAAAGTGTACAAAAAACAAAAGTTCTTAATTTATCAAATATACTGTAATAGACTTTCTCTTTTTTCATAACCAAGCAGAGAGAATTAGGACTTAAATTAGAACAGAAACCAGAGTGAGAAAGTATTCCTCAAACTAGGAACCAAAAACCGTTTGCAAGTTAACCGAACTTCAGCTTACATCATGTGTCTCTATAAGAAATAGAATATACATGTTGTTATCAGGAATTCTTAAGACTTAGGGTCAGGGAGAGAAGAAGGCAGGTGTTTAAAAAAAAACCCCTCTTATTTTAAATAAATTAGAAGCAGAGCTTAAATTTAAAGTCTTCACTTCTTTCCCTTCTACTAGAAGGTCTCCAGTGCTGCCATTTGTCAAATTTTGACTAAATATCTCTTTATATTTGTCTGCTCTACAACCTCTGCATACATTCATTCTCTAAAGTTACCATTTCACATGCTTGTCTCATGTTTCATTCTTTTATTAAATAAGAAAAACAATGAGTAATTGTAAGTCAGGAATATGAAAATGATGAACGCCACTGCACTCAGAGTCTGACTGCCCTGTGTATGTGTGTGAAGACTTAGACAGGGTCCTAGTGATCTGTGTTGGCATCGCGTTCTGGCATTAAGTTACCTCTACAGAACTCTCGATAATGCCCTAGTGAGCTAGCAATATTAATGCATTTTCTTGGGTATCTCACATATTACTAGGGAATGACATTTGCATGGCAGAGACTCCTCATTATGGAATTATAGAAAACACTGCAGGCATATCTAAAGGCAAAGACAGTGGCCAAGAGACTCACAGCTGTTAATGGGAACCCTATGTCCATTTTTTATTCTGGATATGAAAAGTTAAACAGAGCATTGCCTGTTCCATTTAAAGGTCTTACCTCGCTGAAGAGCCAAAGTAAGTCATCTAGAAATTTGAATTGTCTTTGCTGCCCTTAAAATATCCTATCTCTTTCTCTTTTATTCCTATCAGTCAGAAATCAAGAAAGGAGGCTCTCTTCCAGAAAACTTCTCTATCTAGCTTGTAAAATCCCAAACTACAGAAATCCTAGAAGAAAATCTAGGCAACACCATTCAGGACATAGGCACAGGCAAGAATTTCATGATGAAAATGTCAAAAGCAATTGCAACAAAAGCAAAAATTGACAAATGGTATATAATTAAACAAAAGAGTTTCTGCATAGGAAAAAAAAATATCAGTAGAGCAAACAGACAACCTACAGGATGGGAGAAAAGTTTTGCAAATCCATCTGACAAAGGTCTAATATCCACAGTCTACAAGGAACTTAAATTTACAAGAAAAAAAAACTAAAAAGTGGGCAAAGACTATGAACAAACACTTCTCAAAGGAAGACATTTATGCAGCCAACAACCATATGAAAAAAAGCTAAACATCATTGATCATCAGAAATGTGCAAATCAAAACTACAATGTGATACCATCTTACACCAGTCAGAATGGCTATTATTAAAAAGTCAAGAAACAATAGATGCTGGTGAGGCTGTGAAGAGATAGGAAAGCTTTTACACCATTGATGGGAATGTAAATTAGTTAAGCAATTTTGGAAGACGGTGTATAGATTCCTCAAAGACCTAAAACCAGAAATACAATTTGAGCCAGCAATCACATTAAGAGGTATATACCCAAAGGAATATAAATCATTCTATTTAAAGATACATGCATGCCTATGTTCACTGCAGCACTATTCACAATAGTGAAGACATGGAATCAACCCAAATGCTCATCGATGATAGACTGTATAAATAAAATGTGGTACATATATACTATGGAATACTATGCAGTCATATAAAGGAATGAGATCATGTCCTCTGCAGGGACATGGATGGAACCGCAAGCCAGTATCCTTAGCAAATTAATGCAGGAACAAAAAACCAAACACCACATGTTCTCACTCATAAGTGGGAGCTAAACAATGAGAACACATGGATACAGGGAGGGGAACAACACACACTGGGGCCTGTCCAGGGTGGGGGTGTAAAGGGGGAGGGAGATCATGAGGAAAAATAGCTAATGTATGCTGGGATTAATACTTAGGTGATGAGTTGATAGGTACAGCAAACCACCAAGGAGCATATTTATCTATGTAACAAACATGCACATCCTGCACATATATCCAGGACCTTAAAAAAATGAAAAAGTAAAAAAGTTAGCATACAGTATTCTCAAACCTTAGACATAACAACGTGAACTAGCTGGGATGTATTTAAGAAGAGCCAATGGCATGTGTTGGGGAACTGTTTCATTTTGGGGACAGTGATGCAATAAGGGAGGTGGGAATCTAAATTTAGATGCCATTTGAAAAAAAAATCCCTGTAAAAATGATTAATACTAGTATATGCCAGTAAAGCAAATTGAGTTTTCAAGTTACAGTGCATAGGACTGTAATGTTTCCTTGCTCTATCATCAGAGTAAGAACAATCCAGGCTCTACAATTCTATAATTACCCTCCTGCATAATTTTTTAAATGTTAATTATTATATACTTAATTTACAATATATTGATGATTTGAAAGCTGCCTACCTAATGTTCTTATGGAAAACTGTTATAAATCCCTCTATGCAGTGTTTAGTATCTCACAATAGCAACCAACTTTAGAGTTTAAAAGGTACTTATTTAAAATAGACATGAAAACCAGCATACAAATGTAGGTGTCTTATTCAAAATTTTCTCCAACTGTCACCAACTGGGATGCAAATGCATATCAGGCCTGGTCATTAGAGATCATTAGACCCACATCTGTATTTGACTATTGCACAGGGGTAAAGTTTGGTGGCAGGAACCAGATATTGGGGATGGGAGGAGATGATCTCGGCTGTTGGTAGTGGAAGCCTGAAACAAGGGGGCATCAGGAAAGTGACAAATAGAAATAAGCACAGAAGATAACTAAGAGATCAGGAGAAAAGAGCAGTGCTGTAAAATGAAACTAATTTTT
Source organism: Symphalangus syndactylus (assembly GCF_028878055.3). Classification (NCBI taxonomy): domain Eukaryota; kingdom Metazoa; phylum Chordata; class Mammalia; order Primates; family Hylobatidae; genus Symphalangus; species Symphalangus syndactylus. The sequence goes on from NC_072429.2 coordinate 20,993,908, forward strand.
GGGACTCCGTGTTGAAGAACAGAGCTTTTATTGGCAAAATCTATTACTTACAGTAACTTAAGCTCTTCTGAGTTTTTTTTTTTTTTAAAACACTTCTTGAGAGAGTAGACATACAGTTGTCTGTATATAAATGATTGTTGCGATCTGTGAGATAGCGAGGAAGGGAGAAGGAGGAAAATAAAATGAGAAAAGGATCCTTGATAAATAATCACAGCTGATTTTTTTTATCCAGAACCCCCAGAAAATTTTCTACTTTCCTGTACTTGAGTTCATATACATATGGTCATTTATTTCAAAGATGGCAGAATCCCCAAATGATGAGTCATTTAAAAAAATGATTACACATGGTTGTTCTTCATATAGCTTGAAATAATAGGCTTCTATGAATAAGAAGTTCTTGGTACCTATAGTAAATCCTGTATTAACTAACACTTTGAAATAGACTGCTAAGTAGTATACAAAGATTATGATTCTTTACTACAATGTCAAGAAGCAAGTGAATGGTTTATGGAAAGGAAAGATGATCTTCCCAGGGGTATAAAAGGGAGATCAATGAAGATATTTAAACTGTTAATAAATATAATATTTATTAATCATATTTAGTAATAATATTTATTTTGAGACAGGGTCACCCAGGCTGGAATACAGTGGATCAATCACAGCTCACTGAAGCTTTAATCTCCTGGGCTTAAGCAATATTCCCACCTCAGTCTCCCAAGTAGCTGGGAATACAGGCATGGACCACCACACCCGGCTAATTTTTTTTCTTTTTTTTTGTAAAGATGGAGTCTCACTATGTTGCCAGGTTTGTCTTAAACTCCTGGGCTTAAGCAATCCTCCTGCCTCAGCCTCCCAAAGTGCTGGGATTACAGATGTGAGCCATCATGCCCAGTTGCTCAATTTAATAATATGTGTTGTGTGGCAGGCAGCTTATGACATGGCCTGCAGTGATCTCATTTCTTGGTATTCATGCCCTATACAATCTTCTCCCTTGAGTGTGGCTGGGCCCATTTATTTGCTTCTAATGAACAGAATATGGCAAAAGTAATGGGATAACACTTCCCAGGTTCAATTACAAAAAACACTATGGCTTCTCCCAGACTTTCTTTCCACTCCCTCTCCCTCTTCTCACATTCTTGCTCTGATGAAGCAAGCTGAAGAAGCCTGCATGACAAGGAACTGAAAATAACCCCTGGCTAACCACCAGGGAAGAGAAAAGTTCCTCAATTCAATTATCTTTGAGGAACTAATTCCTGCCAACAACCATGTGAAGGAAATTGGAAGATTCTTGCTCATTTGAGTCTTCCAGTGAGAACCTTGGCTGATTCCATAATTACAGCTTTGCAGGATTCCCTGGAGCAATAGATTCAGCTAAGTTTGACCCATAGAAATTGTGAGATAATAAATACCTGCTGTTTGAAGCTACTGAGCATTGGGATAACTTGTCATGCAGAAATAGACAATTAATATAGATTTTTATCAGAAATACAAAGCTTAAGCAGTCCTTCTGAAAAATTTGCCAAACAAACTCAGGAAAAAGGTTACTAATGTCTGTTTTCTGATTTACCTGTTAAAGATTTAAGAATCAGGACTGGGGAAAGGTCTAACCACTCTCTCTGTGCCACCAGAGGGAATATTTTTAAATACCAACCAATTTGTTATAATGTTGGATAAAACATTTCTTGTCCTCTTTTCTTTTCTAACTAGACTCACTCTCTTGGTAATTACATTTTGTCTTGTGGTTTTAAATATCATCTATATGTCAAGAACTTCCAAATTTATATTTTAGAAGTTGTTCCAAAAATCAAAATACATATCCTACTACCTACTTGAAATTTCCACTTGCATGCTTAATAGAATATCTCAATCCCTATTGATCTCTATAGTTTTGTTCTTTCTCAAGATTGCTGCAACTATTTGGGGTCTTCTGTGGTTCCATATAAATTTTAGGATCCTTTTTTCTAGTTTTTTGAAAAGTGCCACTAAAATTTTGATAGGGATTACATTCAATCTGTAGATTGCTTTGAGTATCATCAACATTTTAACAATATTAATTCTTCCATGAACATAGGATATCTTTCTTTGTGTGTTATATAATTTCTTTCATCAATGTCTTCAAATTTTCAGTGTATAGAGCTTTCACCTTCTTGGTTAAATTTATTACTAAGTATTTTATTATTAATATTTTTCATGCTATTGTAAATGGGACTGTTTCATAAGCTCTTTCTAAGCTAGTTCATTGTTAGAGTATATAAACACAATGGATTTTTGTATGTTGATTTTATATCCCGCAACTTACTGAATTTATTAGTAATGACCTTATTTTGATAGAGTCTCTAGAGTTTTCTATATATAAAATCGTGTTATCTGCAATCAGAGACCATTTAACATCTTCCTTTCCAATTTGGATGCCTTTTATCTCTTTTTCTCAAACTGAATTGGCCACTGCAACTTGTTATAGCCTTCATATTTTAAATATCAGCAACTCCATTACTTCAGTTGTTCAAAGCCAAAATTTGAGTCATTCTTGTCTCATCTCTCTCATACACCAGGGTCCAATTCACCAAGAAATCTTGGCTGCACCTTCAAAATATATTTAGAATTTACCACTTCTTACCATTTATTTACAAGCCACCATAATCTTTCACCTTGTTTATTGCAATGGACTCCTAATTAGTTTGATTACATATACTAGCTCTGCTTCTTTCATCAGTTCTCAATATCATCACCAGGGTAATCCTTTAAAAACAGTAGATATCATCTCCTTTATCCCAATTTCACTCAGAGCAAGATACAAAATGTCTTCAATGGCCTACAAGACCCTACAAGATCTTGATTCCCATCAGCTCTTTGACGTCACTTACTACTATTCATTTATGTACTTGCTCTTTTCAGCAACATCAGCCCCCGGGTTCTTCGCCTAATATCAGTCATGTCAATTGATCAGTAAAGTGTTTTTAAACCTTTACTCAGATGTTACCTACTTAATGATGCCTACTATGACTATTCTCTTTAACTGTAGCCTCCCCATTCCCACCCCGTCTCTAATAAGCTTACTTTGCATTATTTTAAAACAAAAGTTTAAGCATTTATCACCGCCTAACATCTGCTCTGCTTTACTTACATATTTTTTTACTTGCTTGTTGTCTGCTTTTTAAAAAAATATTAGCCACTTTTGTGTTATTCACTGATATATGTTTTATTCACTTTCTAGAAAGGTCCTGGCATGGAAAAAACTCTCAGTAAATATTGTTTGGGTGAATGAATGAATGAATGCCAAAGTAACACCACTTCAACATGGTCCATTGACATCCCAAATTAATTTATCCTAATACTCTGCTCAAGTTGCACAAAAATACACACACCCCTGAATGACTTTTCTTGTCTCTGACTTTTACATCTGCTGCTGTCACTTCCTTTTACACTCGTGTTCATTTTTCTCTCCAGTCCCACTTCTGTAGTCCCTATAGCTCTCCTTAATGGCTTAGCCACGCTTTGAGACATAGCATACATGCTAACTCCTCTGGAAGACTTTCCTGACATCCCTTAACCACCCACCACTCCTACCTCCCACTAAAGCTAGGTTTGACACCCACCCACCTGTAATGCCAGAAAACCCTACACTTATCCTTAATGCTATAATAACTGGACAGCAATCAGTTCTTACTGTGCCGGGAGCTCTGCTAAATGTTTTATGCGGATAGTTTTACTTAATCATCATAACACGTATGCTAAAAATGTGTACTAGAAACGTCTGGTGCTTCATTCACATCATGTCTTTTTTTAAAGTTTCCTTGTCCCCTTCCCCGCCACCTCCCCCTCCATTTTTTTTTTTTTTTTTTTTTTTTTTTGCTAGTTTAATGTGGATTTGTCTTCAATAACCTTCACCTGTGACTTTTCTTTAGCGGTCAGCCCTCAGGATATTGGCGCCACTCTGCATCCCAATCAGAAGTTCTTGGGAATTATTTTCCTCCAAGGGAAATTGTTAGTCAATGTGTGGCCTTGAAGACTATAAAAGGCCAACGCCCTTAATCCAGATTGGTGTAACACTGGGCTTAAGAATAACTTCAGAGTTTCCTAGGGGGACCAGGCTGAAATAATCCTCTGCTGGATTTTGCCCGAAATTTAATTCTGGTTGTCTTGTTCTTTGCACCATCTATCACGAGCAGCGTACTGAGTAGGGAGTAGATGTTCAACAAGTATGTGTTTAATTCATGTTGGTTAATAATACTAGCAGGATTTTATGGTAGAAGTTAGCTATACTCTGGTTGAAAATATGTCAAGTAAAAATTAGTTGATAATCGAGAAGCAAAGAAATAACTTTAATTTTGAATAGTCTGAAAAATTTCATAGGCTTGACCTATAAAAGATACCAGCCTTGCAAATATAAGAAATGAAGCATAGTAGATTTGGGGAATAAAAAATAAAAACTCCCTATTTTCTATATATCCACCTACAGCTTTTCAACTGATTTAGAAAATATCTTTCAGATATGAAATAATATAGAATAAGTAGCTGGCTTAACCAAACTCTCTTTACTGTCTTCTAAGTAATAGCATGGTAGTCATAAGGCTAAGTACTATATAGATATTATCTCATGGACTCCTCATAAATATCCTCATATAGGTACCACTAACATCCCCACTTCACAGATAGGAAAGCAGACGCATAAAAAGTATAAATAACCCGGCCAAATTAACACGAATAATATGAGAGTAAAGCTGGAAGTAAAATGGGGTAGAGTAAGTAGCTTTTGTAAGCAGCATTTAAGGCTGCTTCTCCTGTTCTCAACTGATTAGTTGATGATCTGTCTTCAATCACTTCTCGATCTTTTTTTTTAATACTTTCTACTGAAGTAGTAGAGACTGCCAAGGTTTGCAGAATAAAATTTAAGTAATCATTTCACCCTAAATTACTCTTGTGTATGGCATTAAACAAAGAATAAAATTATCTGAGACATGACTAATACACTTTAACACAATAAATTCATTTAACTGATTTATTATTTCTGTGCCAGGGAAAGGTTCTATGTACACAACTTCTGTGATTAATATCAAGAATTTATACATAACTTACAACTCTTTTATATAAGTATGTGAAATAATCAGACTGTAAGAACAATGTTCATGATGGACTTTGCCTCATTTTAAAAGGATATTATTTCAATTTTCATTTAATGTTTCAAAAATGCAACCTTTCTTCAGCCCACAAAATCATCACAAAGAATATACTTTATATTGATATGAATTGTTAATAGGAATATATAAAATATTTTAATTTCAAATGAAATATATCTGTCCTAAAGAAAGCTTGATTATCTATGATTCATGCTTCAAATAAGTTCTAAACAGACAAGTAATAAAAACTTTGGCTAAAAAGCTTTTAAAATAATGCTATTGTCCCAGAAAACAATTATATTTCTTGTATCCAGGAGCAGGTTATTCCTAAAGCCTTTACTTAATGGCAATTGCTTTAATGTTTGCCTAAGGAAAATGTTAAAATATTAATAAACCAGTAACCTATTCTTTGATAGTGAGTCACCTGTTTGAACTTTCAGTTCAATCACTTACAAAAAAAAAAGCCAAAATTTAATATAAATATGGAAATGGAAGTAGATACATTATAAAAGAAGAAATATGTAGACAGATATTTTTCCAGTCAGAGGTGGCAACTTCAACTGTAGCAAAAATAAAAGTAGTGCATGTGAAAATTAAACAGGAAAAGTTAAAAATTGGCAAAATCTTCAGTCTAAAATCTTCAGTGGGCTTCAATTTGTAGTCTTCTGCAATAATCAGACATTTAAAAGTAGTTCCATTTAATCAAAAAGGATATAAAGCACATTTTAGAACATTTCATTACAGAAATACTATATATCATTATCTGAGAAGAACATATGTAAAACATTCAAGGTTTTCTGTGTGTAACCACTATAGATTTAAGCATTATTGAAAGGAACATTAAAAGTCTGTTAAATATACACAAATGTAAAATGTAAGTCCCAGTCTTACTGGCCTTTATAATAATTAATTTTTACATAATTTATTCAACACAATGCATGAACTAATTTAAAAAATCTGCTGATTGATATTTAACTATTTTTTTTTTTTTTTTTTTTTTTTTTTTGAGACGGAGTCTCGCTCTGTCGCCCAGGCTGGAGTGCAGTGGCGCAATCTCGGCTCACTGCAAGCTCCGCCTCCCGGGTTCACGCCATTCTCCTGCCTCAGCCTCTCCGAGTAGCTGAGACTACAGGCGCCCGCCACCACGCCTGGCTAATTTTTTTTTGTATTTTTAGTAGAGACGGGGTTTCACTGTGGTCTCGATCTCCTGACCTCGTGATCCGCCCGTCTCGGCCTCCCAAAGTGCTGGGATTACAAGCGTGAGCCACTACGCCCGGCCGATATTTAACTATTATACCTACATGTGTAATTTATGAAACTTCTGAGCAATTTAGATAACTTTCTTCTTTGTGTTGAAATTGTGTTCCGTATATCTGAGCACCTCCAGCAATGCTATTTTCCTGAACCAAAGATTATAATTATTTATAAGTAAACATGAACTGCTTTTGACAAAGAAGCAAATGAAAGATTGACAGTATCATGGCTGAACACACATCTCCACACAAGACAGAAAAAAACAGATGGACCTCGATTACCCAGCCACTTAAAGAATAATTGTTTTACTCTGATTTATCTGTAATATGGTTTTATTTCTAGACTTTGTTTGGCATTTGCATAGATTATTTTTGTTTTAACACCAAGATGCTAATGTGTTAAATTAACTTACTTCTTTCTGTTGATCACCTCCCGTATCCATATCCTCTTTGTAACTCTGTTTCCACTGCTTAATTCAAGTACATAGAGTCTTTCTTCCAGATTTTGCAGTGGCTTAGTCTATCTGCCATCTCTCTCTGCAGCTTATGATTCGCATTCAAATGGCTAATCAAGTCACTGTAATCATGCCATTCTTCTACTTGGAGATTTTTGGTGGTTTTTTATTGCCTGAGCATAATTTACAAGTCCCTAGCATAGTATTCATAGCTCTTAATGATCTGTTCTTATCTTTCTAATTGTATATCTTAGTTCTTCCATATGCAATTTTTCGTCAATATAGAGTTTTGACCAGATTTATTTTTATCATTGCAATATGTGAATACTTGAATACCTTGTGATATATCCATCCTATGAAACACTATTAAAACTGTCCAAACTGGGACATTTAATATGAACTAGACTGATATATCTGAGTATTATGTAACATAGAACATAAGTATGTGTTCTGTGAGCCGTAGGCAGGATATTTTAGATTTTGACGCTCATTCTCTCCTTAATAAAATTGAGGAAACAATAACACATACTTAAATTCCATATACTTATTAGGAATAATGTATGGTAAGATGTATGCTAACATATGAAGCATGTGTAAAATGAAATAAACATAAATAGATGTTGGATTTCATAATATTGGTAACAAAAATGAAGGTAAAAATAATGATGAAGAGAAGAAAGTTGAATGATAATAATAAAACAAGAAAACCTCCATATAAGCTTTAGTGTGATCTCAAGTTTACACACAGGCAGATGGAAACATATTATTCTGTAAAGTAATATTTTACAATGGGGAAACAACGGGTAACTGTGAGTGGCACTTCTAAGAATTCTTGCACAGATAACAATTATCACCTTTGGACAATAGGTACAACCTAATTTAAGGTACTGGTGAATGAAAAAAGGCAGGGAGGCAGGAAGATACTGTAGAGAAATTGACACTAGGAAGAAATAACTGGCTGGGTTTGAGCTTTATATTTTGTGTGGCGTGTACTCTGAGAACAGCCTCAAGTTTTCATCACGTGGGGTGCTTAATGTGGGGACATAAAAGCTGCAGTCTTACAAACTTGAAGTAATAGAGAATTTGGGGAAATCACAGCACATGCAAAGTGAGGAAATCTAAGGAAAGTGCCAGAGTTGAGGAGCTCTAAGTAACGGAGATAATCCCTGCCTGCCCAAAACACTGACTGGCCAAATAACCATGTAGGCACAGAGCACATTACAAGAAGTTAAATGAACACTGAAGAAGTGAACAGAGATTTTTATCTACTGTCCACCTTAGAAGGGACAAAGTTGGAAGTTTGAGTTCAGCCATGCCAATTGCCTTTTTAAAAGAAAATCTATATTCTTCATATAAACAGAAAAAAATTCATAATCCCTGCATTTCATATTCACAGTATCCAGCATATAAACCAAAATTATGTAGCATACAGAGAAACAATTATATCACAGATCACTAGGGGAAAAGACAATCAAAAGAGATTACCCTTGAAATGGCAGATGTTGGAAATAAGAGACAAAACTTTTAAGTCCACTTTTAAAATACGTGATCAATGAAAACATGTTTGTAATGAATGAAAATATAGAAATACACAATTAAGAAACAGTACTTAAAAAAATAGGAAAGTGGAACATGCTATATATTTTTTTTAATGCATTGAATGGCATTAACAGCAGACTGAAGTTTAAGAAAGTAAGAGTCTATGAACCTGATAATTGATTGACAGAAATAAATATCCATACTTTAGAAAAAGAGTAACAAGATAGAAAATATAAGCAATATGGGACAATATCAAAATGTGTATGATTTGGCAGAAAGATAAGAAATAGAAAATGAAGCAAAAAATATGGTTGATGAAAGAGCAGCTGAAAATTTTTTCTATATAGTTAGAGATATAAATTTTTTAATTCAAAAAAGATCAGGCAGCATCAAACAGAAATACTATAAAAAATACTATCTAGACCCATAGTCAAACTAATGCAAATTAAACAAAGAAAATCTTGAAATTAATCAGAGAAAAATGAAACATTACATAAAAGAAAACAATGAATGAAATGTTGCCAACATTTTACTAGAGACTGTGGCAGACGGAAGGCAGTAAATTAACATCTAAAAGTAGTGAAGGAAAAGAGCTGTTAATTGAGAATCATATATACAAAAAATATGTTCTTCAAAAATGAAATCAAAACAAATACGTATGCTGATGGAATAAAACTACTATAATTTGCCCCTAGCAGACTTGCACCAGAACAAAAGTTATAGAAAGTGCTTCAGATGTAAGAGAAATGATATCAGATGAAATATTGGCATTTCAGAAAAATACAAACAACATCAGAAATGATAGACACATGGGTAATTTTTTCTTTTCATAAGTATTTAAAAAATAAATATGACTATTTGAAATAAGAAATTCAGTCTGAGCATAGCGCCACATGCCTGTAATCTCAGCAGTTTGGTAGACCAAGGTGGGTGGATGGTTTGAGCTCAAGAGTTCAAAACCAGCCTGGGCAACGTGGCATGCATGTTTTGTCTCTACAAAAAATACAAAAATTAGCCAGGCATGGTGGTGTGCATCTGTATTCCCAGCTACTCAGAAGTCTGAGGCGGGAGGATCACTTGGAGCCCAGGAGGGAGAGGTTGCAGTGAGCTCAAATTGTGCAACTGCACTCCAGCCTGGGTGACAAAGCAAGACACTGTCTCAAAAATAAAATAAAATAATAAAATAACAAATTCAATATTATATTAATGGCTTACTTATGTCTATACATGTGATGTATATAAAATTAAAGCATAAATATTAGAAACATAGAATAAATGTTTTACTCATTTGAAACTCAGTTTTCAACCAAGAAAATCACAAAGAATACAAAGAAACAGGAAAGTTAAGGCCATTCAAACAAACAAACAAAAAAAGCCAACAAAAACCATCCCTGAGAAAGACCTCATGGCAGATATGTTAGATAAAGGTTTAAAAAATGTTCTAAAGATGCTCAGAGAACTAAAGGAGAACATGGAGAAAGTCAGAAAAATGACATATGAACAAAATGGAAATATCAATAAAGAGATAGAAAATCTAAAAAGAAAAAAATAAATCCTGAAGTTGGAAATTACAATAATGGAAACGGAAAACTTCATTAGAGGGATTCAAAGGCAGATTTGATCAAGCAGAAGAAAGAATCAGAGAACCTGAAGATACAGCAACAGACACAATGGAGTCTTAAGAACAGAGAAAAAAAAAGAACGAAGGAAAGTAACAAAGCCTAAGGGATTTCTGGAACATCATCAAGCCAATTAACACACACATTGTGGTAGTCCTAGAGGATAAAAAAGAGACAGAGAATTAGAAAATAATGATTAAAAAGTGTTCAAATTTAATAAGAAACCAGAATATAAACATCTATGAAGCTCAGTAGAACTTGGAGTAAGGTACACAAGGAAGTGCAAACCAAGACAAATTAAAAGCAAACTGTTGAAAGGGAAGACAAAGAGAATTTTGGAAGCAGTAAAAGAAATGCAACTCATCTCATATAAGCAATCTTCAAAACTAGGCCTCCAAAATTCAGACTTGTCATCTGAACTTTGGAGGCCTAAAGGCAGTAGGTTGATGTATTCAAAATGTGAAAACGGAAAAATGTCAACTAAGAGTCCTATAACTGGCCAAAATGTCATTCAAATTTGAAAGAATAATTAAGATATTCTCAGATAAACAAAAGCTGAGGAATATTTCTATACCTGGCATGCAATAAATATTCAAGGGAGTCCTAAAGATTAAAATGTAAAGACACTAGACAGTGATTTGAAGCTATATGAAGAAATAGATACCTCAGTAAAGGCAAATACATGGACAATTATGAGAGCCAGTATTTTTGTAACAATGGTATATAACACGACTTTTTGTTTCCTACATGATTTAAGAGAATATAAAGAAAACAACGATTAATCTAAAAGGTAGTATTATAACTTTGTAAAATGTAGAAACATTTTGTTTTATACATAATTTAAGTGAGCAATGTATTAAAAAATTCTCAGTTTATGTCTTGGGATACAGAATATGTAAATATGTAATTGTGTATCATGAAGAACTGAAAGGAATGAGGACACAGTTTCCATGTATTATTAAATTTAAGCTAGTGTAAATTGAAATTAGAGTGTTGGAACTTTCGGATGCTAAATGTAGTCTCCAGGTTAACCACACACACGAAAAATAGCAACAGTATATACACAAAAAAATTGACTAACACATAAGGTGATAAGGCAACAAATAAGGCAAAAGCACACACAAAAAATGAGGAATCTAAAAAGTACACAAAAGACAGAAGATCCCCCTTATCAGTAATTAATTTAAATATAAATGGATTAAATTATCCAATCAAAAGACAAATTCAGAGAACGAATTATAAACATGGCCTAGCTATATGCTGTCTACTAGAAACACATTTTATTTCTAAAGACACAGATAAGTTAAAAAGGAAAAGATGAAAAAGGACATTCCATGCAAATAGTTACCTACAGAGAACAGAAGTGGCTATACGAATATTAGAGAAAAGATAATTTAAATTAAAAAATAGTTATAAAAGACAAAACACATGAATAATAATTTCATCTTTTGTACTTTTTAAAGTTTTTACAATATATAACTACATTTATTAAAATATAGCATTTAGAATATAACACCAGGCTATTCCTTCTTAAATATTTAGGTCTTTTCTTTCGGTTGCAATGAATGACAATTTTAATAAAGCAAGAATATATAACAATTATAAATACACATTTAATAACAGACCATAAAAATATAAGAAACAAAAATAAACAGCACTGAAAAAAATAGACAGTTCTACAATAATAGTTGCAGACTCCAATACTCTATTATCAACAATGGATAGAACAGACAAATAAGGAAATAGAGAACTTGACATGATAAACCAACCAAATGTAACAGACATATATAGAACACTCTACCCATAACTTCAGCATGTACATTCTTCTCAAATGCACACAGGACATTTTCCAGGATATACCTATGATAAACTACAAATTTAGTCTAAATCAATTTTAAAAGATAGATATAATACAAAGCACCTTTCCCAACCACAACAGAATGTAACTAAAATCTTCAAATCAGAAATTCTGAAACATTCACAAATTTGTGGAAATTAAACAGCCATGTTATTAAACAAAATGATTCAAAGAAAACCCTAAGAGAAAGTAGAACATGCTTAGCAAGGAGCGGAAAATGAAAACACACTAGTTGAAATTTAAGGGGGAAGCATAGGTAGTGCTAGGGGAAAAATTAAGAGATACAAGCACTTAACGTCAAAAAAAAAAAAATAAAATAAAACAAGAAAATTCTAATATTGACAACCCAATTTTACATCTAAAAGAACTAGAAAAAAGGGACAAATTATACCCAAAGCTAGCAGAAGGAAGAAAATATTAAAGACTAGAGTATAGATAAACAAAATAGAGAATAGAAAAATAGGCCGGGCATGGTGGCTCATGCCTGTAATCCTAGCTCTTTGGGGAGGCCAAGGCAGGTGGATCACTTGAGGTCAGGAGTTCAAGACCAGTATGGCCAACATGGCAAAACCCCATCTCTACTAAAATACAAAAATTAGCTGGGCGTGGTGGCATATGCCTGTAATTTCAGCTACTCAGGATGCTGAGGCAGGAGAATTGTTTGAACCTGGGAGGCAGGGATTGCAGTGAGCTGAGATTGAGGCACTGCACTCCAGCCTGGGTGATGGAGTGAGACTCTGTTTCAAAAAAAAAAAAAAGGTAGAAAGAAAGAAAGAAAAGAAAAAGTCAACAAAATACAAATTTGGTCTTTTGAAAAGATAAACAAATGGACAAACCTAGATGATAAGAAAACAAGAGAAATGACTCACATTACTAGAATCAGAAAGGAGACTGGGACATTATTACAAAATCTACAGGGAAAAAAGGATTATAAGAGAGTACTATGAGCAACTGTATGTTAATCAATTGGCTAACTTAAATGAATTAGGCAAATTACTAGAAATACCATGTACCATAACTGAATAATGAAGAAGTAGAAAGTCAAAATAGGCCTGTAACTAATATGAAAATTGAAGAAGTAATCACAAATCTTCTGTCTAAAAAAGCATTGGACTTAGTGGATTCACCAGTGAATCTTACCAAACATTAAAGGAGAGCACCAGTACTCCTCAATTATTAAAAAAAAAATTTAGCAGAGAGAACGCTCCCTAATTCATTCTCTGAACCCAGCATTACTCTGATACCAAAGCCAATTAAAGAGAGTATAAAAAGGGAAAATTATAGACCAAGATTCCTTATGAATGCTGATGTAAATGTCCCCAACAAAATATTAGCAAATTAAATTCAGCAGCATACTAAAAGGATTTTACACCATGACCAAGAGGAATTTATTTATGGAATGCAAAAGTGTTTCAACATGCAAAAATAAAAGAATGTAATACACCACATTAATAGAAAATAAGGAAAAATAACCATTATGTCAAGTGACGCATTAAAGTAATTTGACAAAATTTAATATCCTTTCATGATAAAACCACTCACGAATCTAGGAACAGAAGAAAACTACCTCAAGATAATGAATACCATGTATAAAAAATTCACGGCGAGCATCATAACAAATGGTGAAAGACTAAAAGCTTTTCCTCTAATATCAGGAATAAGACAAGGATGCCTGCTTTTTTCACTTCTATTCAATATAGTTTAGAAGTCTTAACTTGAGCAATTCAAGTGAGAAAAAGATAAAAAAGTATCCAAATTGGAAAGGAAAAAATGATCTTTGTCTTCATATTAATATGATCATATATAGAGAAAACCCTAGAAAATACACAAAAGTACTCACAACTAATGAATTCAGCAAAGTAGCAGGATACAAAGTAAGCATTAAAAAAATCAGTTGCATTTCTGTGCAACAGGCAATGCTGACACTGACAATGAAAATATCAAAATATTTAAGAAAAAAAAAAACTTTTGTTTACAATAGCATCAAAATGACTACAATATTTGGGAATAAATTTAACCAAGGAGGTGAACTCCAATCTTTTCTAAAAGAAATTAAAGAGGACATAAATAAATGGAAAAATATCCCATGTTCATAGATTGGAAGAGTTAATATTGTTAAAATGTCAGTACTACCCATAGCAATCTACAGATTCAATGCAATTGCTATCAAAATCCCAATTATGTTTTGTGTTAAAATAGAAAAGCCGATGATAAAATTTCTATGGAATCTAAAGGGACTCTGAATAGCTAAAACAATCCTGAAAAAGAGGAACGAAGCTGGAGGACCCTCACTTTCTGATTTCAAAGCTTACAAGCTTCAGTAATCATATCAGCATGGTACTGGCATAAAGACACAGATATAGACCGTGGGAATAAAGAGTCTAGAGAAAAACCCTTGTAAATATGGTCAAATGATTTTTCACAAGGGTATCAATGGAACAAAAGGCTGTATGCAACAAATGGTGCTGGGAAAACTGGATACCCACTTGCAAATGAATAAAATTGGACTCTTACCTAACACCATATTAAAAAAGTAAACTGAAAAATTTATCCTTGACCTACATGTAAGACATGAAACTATAATACTCTTAGAAAAGAAAACATAGGCTGTTTCATAACATTGGATTTAGCAATACTTTTTTGGATTGGACCCACAGCACAGGCAACAAAAATGTATAGACACGTTAGGCAGTATAAAAAAAATGTGTGCATCAAAGGACACTACCAACAGAGTAAAAAGTCTATCCACGTGTGGGCAAAAATATTTGCAAATAATATATCTGATAAAGGAATTATAGCCAAGATATACAGAGAAATCCTAAAACTCAACACCAGAAACAATCAATTAAAAAACTGGGAAAAAACTGAAATAGACATTTCTCTGAAATACAGAGATGGCCAATAAGCACTTGCAAATATGCTCAACATTGCTATCATTAAGGAAATACAAATCAAAACAATGAGATACCACCTTTTACCCATTAGAATGGCCACTATCAAGAAAACAAAATAACAAGTGTTGATGAGGATGTGAGAAAATTGGAAACTGTGCACTGTAGGTAGGAATGTAAAATAGTGCAGCTGCTGTGGAAAATAATATGTTAGTTTCTAAAAAAAAAAAATGAGAAAAGTATTATAGGATATAGCATTTCCACTTCTGAGTATACATTGAAAAGAAGTGAGAGCAAGAATTCGAAGATATATTTGTATTCCCATGTACACAGCAGCATTAAAGCAACTTTAGTTTCTGTAGAAGAACGAACAGATAAGCAAAATATACTATATGCATACAATGAAATATTATTCATTCTCAAAAAGGAAGGGAATTTTGACATGGGCTATAACATGGATAAACCTTGAGGACATTATAAGTCAATTAAGCCAGCCATGAAATATAAATACTGTATGATTCCACTTATATGGGGTCCTTAGAGTAGTCAAAATCATAGATACAGAAAGTAGAATGATGGATGCCAGACACTCAAGAGAAGGAAGAAATTAGAAGTTATTGTTTCATGGGCCTAGAGTTTTAGTTTTGTAAGATGAAATGTTCTGGAGATGCATGGTGGTGATCATTGAACAACAATATAAATATACTTAAATTGAACTATACATTTAAAAGTGGTTAAGATAGTAAATCCATTTCTTCCAGATTTTCTAGTTTATTTGCATAGAGGTGTTTGTAGTATTCTCTGATGGTAGATTGTATTTCTGTGGGATCGGTGGTGATATCCCCTTTTTCGTTTTTTATTGCATCTATTTGATTCTTCTCTCTTTTCTTCTTTATTAGTCTTGCTAGCGGTCCATCAATTTTGTTGATCTTTTCAAAAAACCAGCTCCTAGATTCATTAATTTTTTGAAGGGTTTTTTGTGTCTCTATTTCCTTCAGTTCTGCTCTGATTTTAGTTATTTCTAGCCTTCTGCTAGCTTTTGAATGTGTTTGCTCTTGCTTTTCTAGTTCTTTTAATTGTGATGTTAGGGTGTCAATTTTGGATCTTTCCTGCTTTCTCTTGTGGGCATTTAGTGCTATAAATTTCCCTCTACACACTGCTTTGAACCTTACACCTTATACAAAAATTAATTCAAGATGGATTAAAGACTTATATGTTAGACCTAAAACCATTAAAATCCTACAAGAAAACCTAGGCAATACCATTCAGGACATAGGCGTGGGCAAGGACTTCATGTCTAAAACACCAAAAGCAATGGCAACAAAAGCCAAAATCGACAAATGGGATCTAATTAAACTAAAGAGCTTCTGCACAGCAAAAGAAACTATCATCAGAGTGAACAGGCAACCTACACAATGGGAGAAAATGTTTGCAACCTACTCATCTGACAAAGGGCTAATATCCAGAATCTACAATGAACTCAAACAAATTTACAAGAAAAAAACAAACAACCCCATCAAAAAGTGGGCAGAGGACATGAACAGACACTTCTCAAAAGAAGACATTTATGCAGCCAAAAAACACATGAAGAAATGCTCATCATCACTGGCCATCAGAGAAATGCAAATCAAAACCACAGTGAGATACCATCTCACACCAGTTAGAATGGCCATCATTAAAAAATCAGGAAACAACAGGTGCTGGAGAGGATGTGGAGAAATAGGAACACTTTTACACTGTTGGTGGGACTGTAAACTAGTTCAACCATTGTGGAAGTCAGTGTGGCGATTCCTCAGGGATCTCGAACTAGAAATACCATTTGACCCAGCCATCCCATTACTGGGTATATACCCAAAGGACTATAAATCATGCTGCTATAAAGACACATGCACACGTATGTTTATTGCGGCACTATTCACAATAGCAAAGAGTTGGAACCAACCCAAATGTCCAACAACGATAGACTGGATTAAGAAAATGTGGCACATATACACCATGGAATACTATGCAGCCATAAAAAATGATGAGTTCGTGTCCTTTGTAGGGACATGGATGAAACTGGAAAACATCATTCTCAGTAAACTATCGCAAGGACAAAAAACCAAACACCGCATGTTCTCACTCATAGGTGGGAATTGAACAATGAGAACTCATGGACACAGGAAGGGGAACATCACACTCCGGGGACTGTTGTGGGGTGGGGGGAGGGGGGAGGGACAGCATTAGGAGATACACCTAATGCTAAATGACGAATTAATGGGTGCAGGAAATCAACATGGCACATGGATACATATGTAACAAACCTGCACATTGTGCACATGTACCCTAAAACCCTAAAGTATAATAAAAAAAAAAAAAAAAAAAAAAAAGAACTGCCTAAGACTGGGTAACTTATAAAGAAAAAAAAAAAAAAAAAGATAGTAAATCCTTCTTTGTATTTTACCACAATGAAAATAAATGGAAAAAAACAAGAACAAAGTAGGACTTGCAGTACCTGACTGCAAACCTTATTAAAAAGTTTCAGTAATCCCAGCAATTAACGTCAGTCTAGCAGTATATAGAGCCACCACAAGTACATTCTCATTTAATTTTTCTAAAGGAGTACAGAGCAATCCAATCAAAAGTGGAAAGTGCTTTTACCAAAAGGTACCGAAACACTGGATATTTATGTGGGGAAAAAAAATCCTCAACTTCTACCACGTACTCTTCACAAAAACTAGTTCACATTGGGTCATAAGTATAATTGTAAAAGCTGAAACAGAAATGTACAGACTTATGGTTGTTTTGTTAGAAAACCATCTCTCTTTTTCCATTTGGTCATGGTGAGCTTGCCATTCTATTATTCATGATACCCTATACCATGCTGAATGGGTGGACATAGTACTCAGCTGACCTTGCAGAATACCCATGTCTATGGCAAAGCGATTGGTTCATTGAGTAGTACGTGACTTAAACTTTGTCTAACTTTGTCTCTCCCTTATCAATTTTCCTCAAGTTCTTGATATTTTAGAATTGTAAAGATGCATCAATCAAGCAATCATCTATCAATCTATCTATCTTCATTTACATCTTCAGTTGAAAGCAGAAACAAGAGATGAGGAGAACTGTCTTACAGGTTTCTGCATCAAATTATACCTAAGACCATCTCTAAAAACTTGGCTTTCCCAATAATTGCATTTTTTTCCTTAAACTATTCTGAGAGGTGTTTTCTTTTTGCATCTGTAGGGGTACCGATTTATACAAACAAGAAGGGAATAGTAGTCAAAAGGAAGAACATGACCAAAGTAAAGCAGTATAAAAGAGAATATAATGTTCAGGCTACTGTATTATGTATGTATGTGAGGGCAGGGAGAGCAGGACTGAGTAGTTCAAAAATGAGCCTGGATATGTAAATTGTAGTGACTTTGTTAGGGGCTCATTGTATCATGTCAGTTCCCTTTGTGCCATCATGGGAAGAACGGCATGGTCAGACTTGGACTGTGAGATGGTAACAATAAAGCTAGCTTGTGGAATACATTCAAAAAAGGAGAGCCTGGAACTGGGAGGAGAGGCATCATTAGAAGAATGTTGCAGTGATTAATGAGAGATTAGCTACTTCAAATGGTAATGACAGTGGGGGTTGAAATGAGAACAGCATTATGGAAAATAAAAATCTGAGATCAGAGACACATTTTGTGTAAAAAAAAAATTGTCTAATGTTGAGTGAAAGAAGAACCCATCATCATTTTGAGATTTCTAATTTGAGTAACTTAGTGGGTGGTAGAGCCATAATCCAGAAGAGGAAGCTCAGATGTGTCAGGGAAACATACTAAAGCATACATATTCATTGAATTTCCATTTTCTCTCTCTTTTCCCTTCTCTCCCCAATCTCTATGACAGTTGTTGCTGTTATGATTATTACCATCATCATCATCACTGTAGACTTAGAAGCTTAATTGGCTTTTCTAAATTGGGACATATTTCATATAACATAAAATTTACCTTTAAACTATACAAGTCACTGGTTTTAGTCTTTTACAAAATTGTGGAATCATTATCATTATCTACTTCCAGAACACTTTCATCATCTCATAAAAAGTCTGATGCCTATTGGTAGTCACTCCCCAATACCCCCTCCCTCAGCCTCTGGCAACCACTAATCTTTCAGTCTCTATTGGATGTGCCTATTCTGGAAATTTTATATAAACAGAATAATATGTGACATTTTGGGTCAGGCTTCTTTCACTTTGCACATGTTTCAAGGATCATCCATGATATAGCATGTTTCAGCATTTCATTTTTTTAATGACTGGATATTTTCTGCTGTACAGGTATACCATATTTTGTTTCTTTATCAGTCCATGGGCATAATCAAAAAGACAAACAATAACAAGTGTTGGCAAGGATATGAACAAACTGGACCCTCATGCATTGCTAGTGGCAATGTAAAACGGTAGAGCTGCTTTGAAAAAGAGTTGGGCAGTTCCTCAAAAAGTTAAATAGAGAATTTCTATATGACCCAACAGATCCATTCCTAGTTATATGCACAGGAAATTAAAAACATGTGTCTACTCAAAAGCTTGTACATGAATGTTCATAGTAGCATTATTCATAATAGTATTCATAACAGCCAATAAGTGGATACAAATCAATGTCTACTAATTGGCTTTTGAGATTTGATAATTAGATTAAAACTAGATAGTTTTTTAAAAGATAACATAAAAAAGAAAATCAAATGCCACCTAAATATTCTAGAACTTCATTAAAATGAATATAGGATGAATAAGAGTAAGAATATTTTTGCATATCAACTTCTGGGATAAATGGACCTTCAAAGAGGTAGATGGAAGAGGACATTCTTTGTAATGGTGTTGTTTGTTATGTAATGTAACTTCCCTTAGCACTTTCTAAAGTGACCTAATGATAAGTCTTACATTGCTTTACGAGACTAGTTTCTGCCTTAAAATGTAGACAAGTTGTTTATATCAGTTTCAGAGGTTTTGAGATAATATATGTAAATTGATTGTCAGATACTATTATAATCACATATTAGTATTCCTTTTTATCATCATATATACTGTAGCAGAAACAACAGACATAAGTCTCATAAACAATCTTACAAAGGGATCTGATCTGTGATATTTCTGATATCTTTGTATCAACCATAACCTTTGCAACTCAGAAGTCAAACTAGTTATTGAATTTCATGGTATTTTCTGACATAGCACTTGTCAGAATAAAATAAAATATAATGTTGAGACAAGGATATAGGGACAGTGGAAGTCTCTGTGAAGTGAACAAAAATTAAATCCTGCACATTGCCAGGTAGCCCAGCACTACTCCTTCCCTGGACACTAATTATCCACAAGGTTGAATGCTTATTAGGACCTTCTTGAAAATAACTTTTTGTCAACATCACTGGGGTCGCATATGAACAAGGACTCTTGGACATCTCTCTTATTTTTGGCACTGTTACTAGATTGGAACCTGTAAGAATTCCAGGAAAATGTGTGTCCTTTAATGCTACTTACAAGCTTGCATTTTAGAGCTTTGTGCAGAGAGATAATATAAATAGAAACAAGTGAAAAATGACATTTATGAGCCCCAAAGATTTTTTTCAAATGTAGTGTGATTTAATTCTGGAAATATCTTCTTTGAAGCCTGACTTAAAAGGAATTACCTTTCTTTTAAGACCACATGTGAGGAAGTAAATTATCATTAAAAATCACTACAATAAGCAGGTAAAAGAAGAAAAATGAAAAATAGATGAATTTACCATGAAGAAACCTAATTAATTACAGCAACTAACATTTATACTTTTATCACAGTTCTAGACACAACACCCTTCCAGAAGTGTAGGTACCAAATATTTAGCAATCACATGTTACATAAATTTTGGCATCCCATTCAGAAGACCTAACTCATTCTGCTCTACAATAGTAAACTGTCAATGTTTATACTTTGTTCTCCCAGGGCAAACATGGAAGAGTCAACAGTTCTTGATTTCTTACCAAGATCTTAAATCCTAGATCTTTTCATGAAATTGGACAATAGCTAGCTTCACTCCCAATTTTGGGCCAAAATTTTGTCATAATATTCTAATGTTTTAAATGTATAAACTTTTAATGTTTCTGTAACTTTCACTAGGTTTATATCAATTAGAAATCAATGCCTATCAACTTTATAAAAGGAAAAATAATAGATGTAGTGTCTAAGTTCAGCATAGCTGCTGAAAATGAATTAACAAAAATAAGATGACTTCAACAATTTGTACTGTCTACCCTCACAGTTGAGGGTGAAGAGTTTCCTAGTGGAAACTCTCCATCAAGTTTGCACCTGTATACCCCAATCCATTTTTTATTCTGTGTTCAGAGTGGTTTTGATGCAAATCTTATAATGTCAATTCTTAATGCCTTCCCATTTGTTTCAGAATAAGGCCCAAAGTCTTTAATGTGGCCTTCTCAGATGCAGCAAGATGTCCTCCCACTCCTTTTTTCTAAAATCTCATTCCAGATGACCCTTTAATCCTCACTTTCTGAGCTCCCACCACACTAAACTTCATTTCAGTTCCTCAACTCATCATATGATTTTCCTGCTTCAAAGTCTGCACATTTTCTTCCTTATTCCTGGAATCCTCTCCACCTCTCTCACCACCATCCCTTGGTCAACAAGATGAGATTCTCATTCAGGTTTCAGCTTCAAGTACCACTTAGAAAAATTGTCTCTGACCTACAGGCCCAGAACTGGTCTTCTTATTATATGATCCCATGTCTTTCTATACTTCTTCATAGTACTTATAGTTATTATAATTAATGGTTTATCAAATGATTTAATATATATTATGCTGGGCTGAAAACTCCAAGAAAGTAAGACCCTGTGAGCAAAGGTGAACTTACCATGAAACTAATGAAACTCCAGCTGCAAGGCTCTTACTTGCATCGGTCTCAGCAATTCTTGGGAAGAACTGTAGTAGTGTTTTTACACAGTCGTAGGTTTTTGTAAAATTTGAACAAGTAAGAGATTTTAACCAAAGTCAGCTAAGATGACTGTCTGTTTTCACTCTAACTTCACATCTCTCATTCTTATAGTTAAATGGTATAGTATTGGAGTGGCCAAGAGCATGCTGGGAGTGCAACTGAGCAGAAGGTGTATTGAGGATACATTTAGGTTTGGTTTAATGGAATTTACTTGTATGGTTTGCTGTCGCTACATTATAGTTAAGTTATTCCTGACTCTCCCTGCGAAAAATGGCTTCCCTTAATACCCCTGCAGAGTGCTGTGTCATTGTGACTTGAAAGTGCATGGCTAGATGTTGTATGCTGAAATAAATACATCCTACACTCTCTGGCATCTGAAGTATGATGTGGGTGGTGGCAAAGGAACAAGGTCTGAAAGTAAAAAAAAATTAAAAAGCAGAGGGCAGCCTATGGAAAATTCTTCCAAAGAAAGGCTTTCCTAATCTGTAAATACTTAGGGAGAGTGTTTGGTAACACTTTAAATTGGTATTGCCAATAACAACTTGTGTTGCTAAAATAAACTTTTTCACTCGGTAAGAAAAAAGAATCAATTATCTCCATTAGATGAAAAAAATTACCTACACTCCTATAGAAAAACAATTATAAAATTTGTGTTATATGAAGAGGCACTCAAGCAGTTTTAGTAAAAACATGTATCTAGGAAAAATATTACAGGTACAAAATATAAAATGTTAATTTTTGATTTTTTAATGTAATGGTGGTAATGGTCAGACTTAAACTATATAATTTATAATCTCTTTTCTCATTCTAAATAATGTTACTTCTTTTAGCCTTGATTTTGTATTCATTTTCTTTTCTTTTTTTTTTTGAGACAGGGTCTTTCCCTGTCACCTGGGCTGGAGTGCAGTCGTATGATCACGGCTTACTCGACATCCTGTGCTCAGATGATTCTCCCACCTCAGCTTCCTGAGCAGCTGGGACTACAGGCATGTGTCGTACAGTTTTCAAGCTCTACCAAATCTGGTTTTCTCTCTGGATCATCCTTTAGTGCTGCATTTAGGAGCACAAAAATATAATGCCTGTCAATGGTAGATACTACATAAGTATTTATGAACAAATGGCAATTTGATATTATAGTTCATCCACTATATAAAGTAAATCTGCGGTCATTGATTTTTCTTTAATATATATCTACTGGTTTGACAGAATTATTCTTTCCAGTTCTAGTTACTGATTAGGTCAAAAAAAGAAAGTGAATTTTTAAGTATTTATTGAATATTTTACAGAAAAGAAACTCATACTTAAGGCATTTATTCTTGGTCAGAGCTTGTAAGTATTAAAAATTGGATCACAATCCAGAATTTCCCATTAATTTTCATCCATATCAATAGATGCTGACCATACTGAGATTTTTGCAAGCCCCAAATATGCTACACTTTTTTGTTATTTCTTAATGAGTTCATCCTCTTTGAACAATGTTACTTTATTCCATATGTTTATGAGTAAAATCATCAATTTTTGTTCTTTACAAATAACCTTAAAATTGTGGCATAAATACCATCTTAGAAAAAGCTCAAGGCTGGCGATAGTGGCTCATGCCTCTAATCCCAGAAATTTGGGAGACCAAGGTGGGAGAATCAATTGAGCTCAGGAGTTAGAAACCAGCCAGGGCAACATCGTGAGACCTCACCTTTACAAAATTTTAAAAATTAGCCAGGCATGGTAGTGTATGCCTATAGTTCCAGCTACTTGGGAGGCTGAAGCAGGAAGATCACTTGAGGCCAGGAAATTGAGGCTGCAGTGTGCTACGAAAGAGTACATTTTTCCCCTGCATTTTATATAATGCATTTTCTTCTGCATATTACATAAAATAATCAATGTTTTTTATATGTTGGAAAGAAAATATGCTTAATTGTAAATTGCATATATTTTTAAAAATTATAAGTCAGTGAGTTTGTGAGAATATTTTGTTAGTAATCATATAAACTTAATGACATTTTAGTTATTTGTTTAGTGAATGCTGTTTGCATTAATTAGGACTATTCAGGAAGATACCAGCCATAAAGAAAATTACATATAAATGATAACATGTTAATAAATACCAGATACTTCTAGAAGAGAATGATCAGGATTCCTATTATCATTGTTATTATTTCTATCCTCAAAGTACTAAATAATAATTAGTTCTGTTTTCCACCAAAGGTCCCATTCCAAGCATTGAATTACTTTCTAGAGCCATCAAAAATGTGGGCACAGAGTCCATAGTTTTAGTTTTCATAGGGAATATATCCTCAATTTTTTTCACCTGCTCCACAGTCAGCCAACATTCAAGAGTGCCAATTATAAAAGGGCAAGCATTGTTGCATTCATGTTGATCACCCTTTTCTCAGATTTTAAAATGATTATTTGATAACCAGCAAATGGTTTACCGTATAAGGAGCCACTCTAGTCACATCTCTCCATTACTAGCTCATGTCTCAGCGAATTATAATTGCATGTTCTCCCCTTCTATTCCCAAATTTCTAGAAATCATAATTGTAGAAGAACTATATGAACTTTTTATTGGTTTGTATTAGCCAATTACCAGATAATTTGTAGGAAACACTTACGAAGGAAGTGATTCTGAGTCCTGCATTCAAATAGAAGAAGAAATCTCATGGAAATCTTGAACTTAGAGGATTGACTCGATGTTAATACATATACAAATAAGATTAGCTGAATGAGACAAGTACTACAGTTTTTTAACTGTGAGAATTTCCATCCTTATTTTTCAGCAAATTATTGACTAAACTATATTACATCTTCAGCTTTCTATAATTATAGTATTACTCTTATGTACTTCTGAGTTCCACAGCAATTTATTTCTATAAATGATTTGTAAATGTACTGTAATGCTAACTAGAGATATTCAGAAAAAACGGTTCCTCTCATAGATTTCTAAAATGAAGATTCGACTCCTCTAAAATCAAAGCCAGTCTTTTAAGCAAATAGAGTGAGAAGACAGCAACCTGGGTAAATTTGAGGGCTAACAAATGGCTCTTGTTTTACAAATATTCTAATTACTGAATTCTACTTTATTTTGAGAAAGAGTTTCGCTCTGCAGCCCAGGCTGGAGTACAGTGATGCGATCTCGGCTCACTGCAACCTCTGACTCCCTGGTTCAAGCGATTCTCTTGCCTCAGCCTCCTGAGTAGCTGGGACTACAGGCACGTGCCACCACGCCACGCTAATTTTCTGTATTTTTAGTAGAGACAGGGTTTCACTGTGTTAGCCAGGACAGTCTCAATCTCTCGACCTCGTGATCTGCCTGTCCTGGCCACCCAAAGTGCTGGTATTATAGGCGTAAGCCACTGCGCCTGGCCTGAATTCTGCATTTTTAATATTAGATTCTCTTTCCCAAAATGAGTTGGAAGACCAA
This sequence comes from Symphalangus syndactylus, assembly GCF_028878055.3. NCBI lineage: Eukaryota > Metazoa > Chordata > Mammalia > Primates > Hylobatidae > Symphalangus > Symphalangus syndactylus. Next base: position 21,019,014 of record NC_072429.2, read on the forward strand.
TTGGCAAGAGAAGACAACCGTGGTTTATCCCTAGAAATCTATGTTGCAAAATGTGACCTGGGACCTGAAAAAACATGGGCAAGAGAAGTTTATTTCTTTAATACTTCTGTGTGTGTGTGTGTGTGCGTATATATATATTATATATATATTTAATTTCCAGATTGGCTAGTGATAACATTGGGGAAAAAAAGAGATGAAATTATAACAGCAGGAAATAAAGAACAAAAAATTGTGGTTTGTTTCCCCAAACATTTCTTCCACATCATCAAGAGTAGGAAGATGAGAAGATAGAAAGAAAGGTCTAGAGCCATGCTACATGGGAGAAGAACGGCCATAAATGAACTGTACCTGTGCTAAAATTATACTTAAAACACTTCCAGACGGCCGCAGTGGCTCACACCTGTAATCCCAGTACTTTGGGAGGCTGAGGTGGGCAGATCACGAGTTCAAGAGATCGAGACCATCCTGGCCAACATGGTGAAACCCCATCTCTACTAAAAATACCAAAATTAGCCAGGTGTGGTGGCGATCGCCTGTAGTCCCAGCTACTCAGGAGGCTGAGGCAGGAGAATCACTTGAACCAGGAAGTCAGAGGTTGCAGTGAGCCGAGATCACGCCACTGTACTCCAGCCTGGTGACAGAGCCAGACTCTGTCTCAAAAAATAAATAAATAAATAAATAAACAAACAACAACAACAACTACTTCCTAGCTCGAGATGGCAAAGGTAGTGGATATTGGGGGAAAAAACACACAGAAGATCTCTACAGCAATGCAAAGAAAACAAACAAAAGAAAAATATGGTTTTTAACTTACAGAAGTAGTTTCATGCATATTCGTGCTCCTTTAAGACTTCCAAATGAGTAAATAACAGGCAGTTTTATAGCAATTACTAGATTCCAATATTTATAGAAAACTGACCACCATGAATACATAATTATTCTATTATGTACGCCCTAATGAATGGAAAGACTATTTATTCATTTACCATGACACAATATAAATATCTTGTTTGCTTCCTTGCCATGCAGAAGTGAACTCAAACATTTGGTAAGAAAATACGTGGGCAGAATATCTATTTTAAAGAAATTCTATTTGTATGAGATTAATATACAGAATTTGGATACAAACATGTGGGAATGTATTATTTACTTCAGTAATAATAAAGCCAGATTTGACTTAAAATAGATGAAAGTGGATACATTTATTCCTCTCATAAACTTCGCTTTGAGAATCTGCGTGTTTGGCAATGTTCACTTATGCTTTTATATGAGTAATTACATATTTAATTGTATCACTGTTTATTCTTGATGGAGTGACAGGGAACATTATGAGTACTACTTTGAATAGTAGTAAGGAAATTTTAGCAAAATCTATATAAAATTATTACATTAAGTTAGAGAAAAAGTAATGGAAATCATCATTTTCATGTGTTACTTCAAAATTAAAATAGATAGATATTTGTCAAAACAAAAACAGAGGCCTAATTTTAAAACGTACTTTTGGGACTTTTTTTTCCAAGTAAGTGTTGCAGTTATTGATATCGCATGTGGTAGAATTGGCCAATGGAGATGATAGAGTGCTACATAAAACAATTTTTTTTTTTTTTTTTTTTTTGAGATGGAGTCTCACACTCTCCCCCAGGCTGGAGTGCAGTGGCCTCATCTCGGCTCACTGCAACCTCCGACTTTCAGGTTCATGCCATTCTCCTGCCTCAGCCTTCCAAGTAGCCGGGACTGCAGGCACCCGCCACCACACCTGGCTAATTTTTTATATTTTTAGTAGAGACGGGGTTTCACCGTGTTAGCCAGGATGGTCTCGATCTCCTGACCTCGCGACCCACCCACCTCGGCCTCCCAAAGTGCTGGGATTACAGGCGTGAGCCACCACGCCCGGCCCTTTTTTTTTTTTTTTTGGGGTATGTCAACAACTAACTACTAACACCCCACTTGCTGTGTGCAGGCCACCACTGGTAGAGTGTTTTTTGGTTTTTGTTTTTTTTTTGAGACAGTCTTGCTCTGTAGCCCAGGCTGGGTGGCACGATCTCGGCTCACTGCAACCTCTGCCTCCGGGTTCAAGCGATTCTCCTGCCACAGCCTCCAGAGTAGCTGGGACTACAGGCTGGTGCCACCATGCCCAGCTAAGTTTTTATATTTTTAGTAGAGGCGGGGTTTCACCATGTTAGCCAGGATGGTCTCAATCTTCTGACCTCGTGATCCACCTGCCTCGGCCTCCCAAAGTGTTGGGATTACAGGCGTGAGCCACCACGCCCAGCCGGTAGAGTTTTATTTGTATTAATTCATTTAAATATATGATGCAGGCTTTTTGATTACATTCATGTTACAGATCAGGAAACTGAGTCACAAAGAGGTTCAGAGGTTACCTAAAACCACACAGCTAAACAGAAATTCACTCCGCAGCAATGTGGTTTCAAGTCTAAGTGCTTTCATGATGCTATAGCAGTTCTCACTTTTCACCACAGCACAGATTCAATGGACTAATGGTTAAGCAGAGGAGGGAAATGGAACTGTAAGTGGCACATAAAACAGAGTGGTTCCAAATGGGAAATACAGATTAATGACAACCTCTAAGCCTTCAACTTTCTAATAAGATAATTTGACATCGTCTCTCTTAAATCCTATCGTAATGTTTCGTTAAATGAAACTATTATTAATAGTATTATTAGCTCCATATTTTGTATTAGTAATCTGAGGCTTAAAAATGTTCGTCAACTTGCCCAAGCTTACACAGAGGGCAAGTGCTAGACCTCAGGATTAAAACAGCGGTTTAACTCTGGTAGATACTCCTAAATCACTAGGCTTGGTACCTTTTTGCAAATCATTTCATCTTTGTAATCCTTGTTCACTCATCAGCAGTGGAAAAATATTCAGTTAGATTATCTCAGAATTTCAGGCTAATACTTCGATGGTTACAAATGCGATGTGTTCAATGACCATATGGAGCACTTGGTTTTGTGGAGGCCTTGCAATGCCATGCCCTTGCTTACAAGGTAGAGGTGTGTAGATGGATTTACAAATAAAATTCATTTCTGCCAGAATGCCAACTTGAAATGTTCACTCCCATGAGAATAGTGCATACAAACTGACAGCCAAAAGCATTAAATCATGAAGTAGAGGTTTTAAAAATCTCATATCCATTTCTTGAAATACAAAATACTGACCCTCTGAAAATTTGATTTATCTAAACATATCTAAAATCTCATTGATGTTTGATTTTATTAGAGATAGCAGTGACCTACAAGACTAGAAATCAACCAAGGTTTTGATATTTATTTGGTGATTTTAAATCTTAAAGATTTTGACCAAATAAATTAACTTTGTGTTAAGCACTTTCATTCTTCTGTCTCTCATCTTAGCTTTTATAATTCTATATAAAGTTTTGAGGGTCGGGGGGGGAGGGTCAAAAATAAGGAAATATTCCTGCATAGTATGGTCAGTCAAGAATAAGTACTCATTTTTCATTGTTCCAAAGCTAATACCAAATGTGTTGAACTCCTTAGAGAATAAAAACTGCATAAAAGCAAGGGCTATTATATCTCTAAGCACATAATTTACCTTATAAATGTGAGCACACATATATTTGCCATCCTTTGGGAATGAAAGAGAACAAGTACACTAGGGAATTTTGTTTCATTTCAGCAGAAAACTAGAATATTGCAATGTATTAAAATTATTCATTGCAGAAATAAGTCTCTAAATAAGACTAGTAATGCATATAGTCCTTACATTCAACATCGAAGAAAATGTTTCCACTATGCATATTCTTTGATAAATGTTGCCAAAAATGACAATTATTTGTATCACATACAGTAAAGTTGGTGAATGGAGATTTTAGAAATACTGACTACAAGAGTTCACACATTGCTCTTTAAGTAAATTATTTATTTACTTACTTATCCATTCTATAAATTTCTCTACCTAAACATGCTTGCAGACAACCTCAGACTTTCTGAATACTTCATTGTTTCTTTTACGTTTAAATCCCATAAAGCTGTATCGTCATTTATCTCATTCCTAGGGTATCAATCAGAATTGCAGATTCAAATATTGTTAAGTTGCATAAAGTAAGGAGAGTCATGTTCCTTGTTGTTTACCCAATATGAACACGTATAATCTTGCAGATGAAAGTAAATACAATGTAATGTTCAGTAATGTTTGATAATATGTGATTCTCAGATTGGCAATACTAGTGATTCATTACATTTTTTGCCAACAGAAAATAAATTGTTCTTGAGAAGGAAAAATAAAAATGAAGGAATTTAGCCCTGTCTTCTATAAGCCTATGCGTTAGAAAAAGAAGAAAAAATATATTAGCATTAGTAATAGTACATAAAATGTAATGAGGGCTTATTAAATACTAAGGCTTATGCTAAGACTTTATGTGCATACTAACATTTACACCTTAGAGCAAACCAGTAAGTTATTCACTCTTATTTAGAAAAATACTTTTACCCTCCACCCCCCCAAAAAAACTGAAGTAAATTAGGCAACTTATCCAAGGTCACATGTCTTTTAACCAAAGAGTTGTAATTCAAATTAAAATCTGATATTAATATTTTTTATTTTAGTTAATAACCATGAATGAGAATTTAATAAGCATTTTAATTAACTACTAAGTGTTTAGAACCATGCTGGGAGCTACAGTGAGTATAAAAAGTAATAGATCCTAGTTATTGCTCTTTGATCATGATATAGTTATTTTAAAATGTTTAATGATATGATAATATGACTAAGTTTAAAACTGAGTGATAAATTAATAAGTATTATATAACTATTTTTAAAAATAGTATATGCAGCATAGTGGCTTACTAAATAAGAATAGAGTTATAAGTGGCCTTATAGAAGTCTCAATGTTAAAAACGTATTAGCAGTATATTAGAAGAAACAGAAACATTTTAAACTGCATATCCTCATTTCAGTGTTGGCAATCATGTAAACACAGGATACATTTAAATGACAATAACTTCTCTAGTCAATTAATAGAATATATCTAATAAGCAAGCATTCTTCTGATACAGATATGTTAGAGTATCTCATCTACCATCTACTCTCTGTCTCAAAACAAGGCTACATATTACGGAAGATCACATGTGGATGCGTAAGAGCTACCTGTAATTAACTTAATAGTTGTTTTCTTAATTCAGTATGGCATGTCAAAATGTTTAGCACTGGAATTCCAGGGTTTGTGTCAGGATGATGACAATAGCAAAGGGTCTAGAACAGAAACTAGACTGAGGGGTGGAAGCTCTGTGAAGAAATAGGTCCCCCGGATTTAGCAACTTTCTTAAAAAGAATAAAAATAAACAAATAAAAAAAAAAAAAAACTTTTTAAAAAGGAGAGCAGAATAGCTTAAAGACCATGATAAAATAACATATTAAAAGAGGAAGTATAAAAAACAAAACTGGCCAGGTGCAGTGGCTCATGCCTGTATTCTCAGCACTTTGGGAGGCCAAAGCAGGTGGATCACCTGAGGTCGGGAGTTCGAGACCATCCTGCCCAACATGGCGATACCCTGTCTCTACTAAAAATACAAAAATTTAGCCAGGTATGGTGGTGGGTGCCTGCAGTCCAAGCTACTCAGGGGGCTGAGGCAGGAGAATTGCTTGAACTCGGGAGGCGGAGGTTGCAGTGAGCCAAGATCACACCATTGCTCTTCAGCCCGGATGACACAGCAAGACTCTGTCTAAACAAAACAAAACAAAAACTACGTGACACATAGAGAAGGGAATGAAATTATATATCTGTGATTGGAGCATAGGAAAGTAAAGTATGAAAGACACATGTGATAGAATACTTTGCAGAACATAGATGCAGAAATCTAATGTGCACAAAATAGGCATCTATCTAAAAAGACAATGCGGATTAAAACAATAAATAGAAAGAGGTTTAAAACAGAAAGCACCCTATAAAACATAAATATGTGAAGGGAAAGCGACATCCACTTATTTCTTATATGCTTACCAACTATGTGCCAGGCATGGTTTAAGGTGTTTGATACACTGGTTGGAGGTTGGGGAGTGAATGAAACACAATGAAACAAAGCTTCCTGCCCTCATTAATAGTACAACGTGTCTGAGAAAAGACAGATTATAAGCAATAATCAAACAGACAACTAATTAGTGATAAATGTTATTTAAAAATTAAATAGGGTAGAGAGAGAGTGAGCATACTAGGAGGAGCTTACATACAATTAAATTGTGTTATTGGGAGTGGAGACAGAGCAAGATGGCTAAATAGAAGACTTCACCAGTCATCCTCACTGTAGGAACACCAAATGGAACAAAACACCTTCTTAAGAACCAAAAATCAGGTGAGCAGTCATAATAACTATTGCCACTCTATCAGAGGGGAAAGCAACACAAAGAGAACTCAGCCAGCAGCCATGGGGGGAACATATAGATCAGCACTAGCCAGAGGGAAATTGTCCATCCCTGCAGTCGGAACTTCCATTTCAGCAAGCCTCACCACCATGGGCTACAGTGCTCTGGGTTTCTAAATAAACTTGCAAGGCAATCTAGACCACAAGGACTGCAATTCCTGGGCAAGTCCTCATGCTGTACTGGGCTTGGAACCAATGAACTACTGAGACACCAGCTGGCTCAACCAAGGAAGTGATAGCACCATGTCTCCCCAATCACAGGCACCACAGCTCATGGCTCCAGGAGAGGCTCTTCTCTGCACGAGAAGAGGAGAGGGTGGAGTAAAGAGGATCTTGTCTTGCAACTTGGATAACGGCTCAGCCACGGTAGGATAGGAAACTGGGTAAAGTCCTGAGACCCCCATTCTAGACCATAGCTCTCAGATGACATTTCAAGACACACTCTGGACCATAAGGTAACCCACTGCCTTGAGAGGAAGAACCGCGCACATCTGAAATGTACATTTAAGTGTCCTGTGTTTTTTTCAGGCAAGCTTGTACTCTAGCTTTTTCCCCTGTTCCATCTTTAATTCTCTTAAATGTCCCGTCCCTGTCCACATTTTCTTCTCTGGTATGTTGAGAGGATGTTGCCACTGATGGAAACAAACTTTGAAAAACTGTTTTTGGAGCTTAGAAAACTTTTGTAAAAGCCTCATTTTAAGTTAGGCTTGACACTGATTTAGTTCATGGGGATAAAAAATACCAATTAAATTCAAATGTGAGCTGAGCTGAAGGGGCGTAAAATGTTGTTAAAGCTGTAGGGCACAAGTTTACTTACGTAGTAAATTTTCTTGCAGTGGGTTAAGAACATTATGACAAATTTTGTTCCCAAATGAAATAAATTTTAAAAACAACTTAACACAAATAAATTTTGGACGGTGTTTATTGATGATCTGGTAGAACAGCACTGTTCAACAGAAAAATAATGCAAACTACATTTATAATTAAGTTTGCTAATCACATGAACAAAAATAGGTAAAATAATTGTATTTATATTATTTAATTCGATTTATCCAAAATATCATTTTAACATGTAATATAGAAAATTGAGATCTTTTTTACTTTTTTGTACAAAGTTTTAAAAAGTCCAATGTGTTTTTTACACTAGCAATAAATCTAAATTTGAGATATGCTACCTTTAAAGTGTTGGACAGCGTAGTTCTAGAGAAGCGATACTGGAGGTAAAAGAGGTATCGGGGATTAAAAGTGGTAGAGAATTAGAAGCAGTTAGTTATTTCAAAATTGAGAGAATATGGCCAGGTGTGGGAGCTCATGACGGTAATCCATGTGCTTTGAGAGGCCAAGGTAGGATGACCACTAAAAATCAGGAGTTCAAGTGGTCATGAATGGCAATAGAGTCTGGACAACATAGTGAGACCCCATCAGTACAAACAAATTAAAAATGAGCCACGCATAGTGGTGCATGCTTGTAATCCCAGCTACTCAGGAGGCTCAGCTGGGAGGATCATTTGAGCCCAGGAGTTTGAGGCTGCAGTGAGCTATGATCATGCTGCTGACCTGCAGCCTCAGTGACAGAACAAGACCCTGTCACACGTATTTTATAAAATAAAATAAATGGAGATAATCTATTTAATAGCAAAAACACACACATAGATATCAATGATAATTATAGCTCTGATATTAGAGAAGCAAACTTCTCTCCAACTTCATTGAGGTAGGGTTGACAAAAATTCTATATAATTAAAGTGTTCAATGCCAAGATTTGTCATACATATATATTGTGAAATGATTATCACAATCAAGCTAGTTTCATATCCATCATTTCACAGATACCCTTTGAGAGACAGCAAGAGAGAGAGAGAGAGAATGTGTGAGAGTGTGAGAGTGTGTGTTTGTGTGTGTGTGTGTGTGTGGTCAGAACACTGAAGATCTACTCGTAGCAAATTTCAAGTATACATTACATTGTTAACTGCAGTCACCACGCTATACATTAGATCTGCAGAACTTATTCACTCTGCGTAACTGAAACTTTGTACCCTTTCAGTAACATCTATTTTCCATACCCCCACCCCCGACCCTGTCCCTGGTAACCATTATTTAACTTTCTATGAGTTTGATTCTTTAAGATTCCACATGTAAAGTGATATCGTGCATTAGATGTCTTTCTGTGTCTGGTTTATTTCAGTCAGCATCATGTCCTTCAGGTTTGTTCATGTAATGTCATATGTCAGGATTTTCCTCTTTTAATAGGCTGAATAATATTATTGTAATAGTCAACATAGAATTGGATACCCAGTAAACCATCCTTGAATATTGAGTGCAAAATAAAAACATTTTCAAGGAGAAAGAAATTTAAAGAGAAAGACAGATATTAAGAGAGTGTTTATAACAGATCTTCACTAACTTCTAAAGCAAACTGGAAATAAGAAATATGAAAATGTTCCTGGAAATCCAATATGCAAAAAGAAAACGTGAGCAATGAAGTTGTCAAACTTGTACGTGAAATATAAACACTGTCTATATATATAGATATAAAAAAACCTTTTACTACGAGTATCATCTATTTTTAAATGTAAAGTTAAAGTTTAAAGGAACATGAATATAAAGAGAAAAAATAAAAGCAATACAAATAATAAGATGGTAAAAACAAATTAAAATATAAACATATTAGTAGTTATAATAAATTCACACATATGAAAACATATTAGTTAAAATAATATTAATTGGATTAAAAGCAGTTAGTTTAAGGGTATATTTTTTAGAAGAACCTAAAACCTATAGACATATAAAATTTAAAGTACTGGGATCAAAAAGATGTACAACATAATCAGAAATGTTGATTAAATATCTATAGTAGCTTGCAGCTAACAAGAAAATAGATTTTCTCAAGCACATATGAAAAATTAAAAGTAAAAATATGGATGAATACAAAGCTATGAGACAAGTCTGATAAATAGAAAATACATAAATAATATATAACATTTTCCTTGGTCACATAGCAATTTGATTTTTAGTCAAAAGGAAAAAAATAAATGAAAAGTCTACAATTGGAAATTTAAAAATACGTGAACAACTCTGGGTCAGAGAAAAATTATAATGTATATTATAAAACACATAGCATTTAATCATAAAAATTCTTCATATTACATTTTTTGAAAGGCAGTAAAACTGGTACTGTGGGAAATGTACATGCTTAAGTTCTTACAATGAAGGAAGATCACAATTAAAATTCTAATTGTTCAATTTATGTTTAAAAAATCAACAGAAAATCCACAGAATGTAGAAAGGACATAGAAAATTTAACAACAAATTGATGAAATGGAAAACAGGCATAAATAGAGGTTCAATACCACCAAAAGTAGTTCTTAGAAAACACTGAGCGAGGAGGAAAGGAACGTTAAAGAAGTCTAGGAATACAAACAGAGTTATACTGTAACTACTTCAGATATTTTAAATGATAAGAAAAAACATGAACATAATGTCATTAAATACAAAAACAGATGACATATGTAATTTCATAGAAATATAACTTTCTAAAAGTAAATGTTGAAAAAGTAGTAGAAATAGAATTGACCATCCTGGCTAACACGGTGAAACCCCGTCTCTATTAAAAATACAAAAAATTAGCCGGGTGTGGTGGGGGGCACCTGTAGTCCCAGCTACTTGGGAGGCTGAGGCAGGAGAATGGCGTGAACCCGGGAGGCGGAGCTTGCAGTGAGCCGAGATGGCGCCACTGCACTCCAGCCTGGGGGACAGAGAAAGACTCTGTATCAAAAGAAAAAAAAAAAAAAAAGAAATAGAATTGTCTTTAAAAATTAAAGAAATTAGTAGTTTAAAGATCAAAAGAAAAACCAAGTCTATATTTTTCCATAGAAGAACAATTCTTTTTGTCCATAGAAGAAATCAGAAGAAAAACCAGGTCAATTAAAAAAGAATTGTATCATGGTAAAATACATACAACATAAAATTTATTATCTTAATCATATTTAAGTGTACAATTTGGTGGTATTATCTAAATACATATTGTTGTACAATCATCACCACCATCCATCTCCAGAACTCTTAATCTTTCAAAACTGAAGTTCTATGCTTATTAAACAATAATCCCCCATTTTCTGCCTCTGCAGTCCCTGGTAACTACCATCCTACACTCTGTATGATTTTGACTGCTAAGTACCTCAGGTAAGTGGAATCATTTGTATTTGTCTTTTGTGATTGGCTTATTTTACATAGCATAATGTCCTCAAGGTTCATCCATGTCATGACATGCTTCAGAATTTCTCTCCTTTTATAGGCAGAATAACGGTCTATCATATGTATGTAGCACATTTTGCTTATCCACTCATCACTTGAGTTGCTTCCACATTTTATCTGTTGTAAACAATGTTGCTATGAACATAGGTGTACAAATATTTTGTAGTCACCCAGTTTTCAGTATTTGCAAGTATATACCCAGAGGTAAAATTGTTGGATTACATGGTAATTCTATTTCTAGCTTTGAGAAAAACTGCATATTGTTTTCCACAGCAGCTATACCATTTTGCATTTCCACTAACAGTGTACGGGGTATCCACATCCTCACCAAAACTTATTATTTTGTGCTTTAGCGATGCTAGTCATCCTAAGAGAATATGAGGTGGTGTCTCAAAGTAGGTGTGAGCCGCATTTCCCTAATGATTAGTGATGTTGAATGTTTTTCATGAGTTTATTCACCATATGTATACCTTCTGTGGAGAAATGTCTAATCAAATCCTTTGCTCTTCTTTGAATTAAGTTGTTTTGTTGCTGAGTTTTCCGTGTTCTTTATTGTGGATATTAATCCATTACATATATAATTTGCAAATATTGTCTCCCACTTGGTGGATTGCCATTTTACTCTGTTAACTGTGTCTGTTGACACTCAGATTTTTAAGAATTTCACAAAGTCCAATTTAACTATTTTTTTTCCTTTGTTACCTATGTTTGTGGTGTATATCTAAGTAATCATTACTAAATCCAATGTTGTGAAAGTTTTGCCATAGGTTTTCTTCTAATAGTATTCTAGTTTTAGGACTTACATGTAAGTCATAAATTCATTCTGAATTAATTTCCGTACGTGGGTTTACATAAGGGTACAACTTCATTGCTTTGCATGTAGATAGCCAGTCTTTTTGTCATCTTTTATTGAAAAGATTGTCTTTTCACCCATGAATGATCTTGGCACTCTTGTCAAAAATCATTTGACCATATATACGAGGATTTGTCCCTGTATTCTCTATTCTATTCCATTGGTCTATATGTTTGTCTTTATGACAAGCACTGAACTGTTTTGATTATTGTATCTGGTAGTAAGTTTTCATATCAGGAATTATGAGTCCTCCAGCTTTATTCTACTGTTTCAGGATTCTTTTGGCTATTTGGGGTCCCTTGAGATTACATAAAAATATTAGAAAGGGATTTTCTATTTCTGCAAAAAACATCATTCAGATTTTGACACTCCTTGCATTAAATCTGTTGATTGCTTGAGATACTATGGACATCTTAACAATATTAATTCTTCCAAGTCATGAACATGGGATGTGTTTCCATTTATTTATATCTTAAGTTCCTTCATAAAAGTCTTGTAGTTTTTTTTGTTTTGTTTTGATTTTGAGACCGAGTCTTGCTCGGTTGCTCAGGCTGGAGAGCAGTGGTGTGAGCTCAGCTCACCACAATCTCCATCTCCTGGCTTCAAGCGATTCTCGTGTCTCAGCCTCCCAAGTAGCTGGAACTATAGGCGTGTGCCACTATGCCCAGCTAATTTTTGTATTTTTAGTAGAGACAGAGTTTTGCCATGTTGGCCAGGCTGGTATTGAACTCCTGGCCTCACACAATCTACCAGCTTTGATAAATGTCTTGTAGTTTTTATTGTACAAGTCCTTCACCTTCTTGGTTAAGTTTATTCCTATGTAATTTTTTATGCTATTTTAAATGGAATTTCTCTTACTTCTGTCCTTTGCTATTTTAAAAATGCTCCTCACAGTTTTCTGGGTCCTCATTTTTGCCTTGTTGTCTTTTGGGTTAGCAGATATCTGTACTGTACTTTTTATATTCCCATTATTTCCTTTTGTGTGTATTCTATAGCTGTATTCATTGTGGTTGCTGTTAGGATTATATTTAACATCCTAAAATTATACCATTTTAACTTTAATAACCTACAAAAATTCTGCTCTTTTAACAAATCCATCTCTACTCCTTTTAGTTGCTGATGTTGTAAAACTAGAGCTATATACATCCTGTCTCCAAAAACATAAACTAATAACTTATTTAATATATTAGTCTTTAAATTATGTAGAAAACAAATGTGGACTTACAAAGCAAGGTCATAACAATACTAGCTTTTAGGTGAATAATTCTAAGTATTAGCCTCTTTAATCATGTAGGCAACAAAAATTGGAGCCACACAGCACTATTACAATAATAGATTTTATATTTACCCGTGTATTTATCTTTACTGAGATCTTCATTTCTTAAAATGGCTTTCAGTTACTTTCTAGTTATCCTTTCAGTTCAACTTACAGGAATCCCTTAAACATTTCTTGAATGGCAGGTATAGTGGGAAAAAATTGCTTCAGCTTTTGCTTATCTGAGAATATTTTGTCTTAATTTCTCCCTCATTTTAAAGGGCAGTTTATTAGAAATAGAATTATTAGTGGACAGTTTGTTTTTTGTTTTCTTTGAATGTATTAGCCAACTGCCTACTGGCCTCCAAAGTTTCTAACGAGAAATTTACGGATAATTTTATTGAAGATCTTTTGTATGTGTTATGTCACTTCTCTGTTGTTTTCAAAATTCTGTCTTTGGCTTTCAACAGTTTTAGTTCATCCTGCTTGGAATTAGTTTATCTTTTAAAATATTTAAATTCACATATTTCATCAAATTTGGGAAGTAATCAATCCAACCATTACTTTATGTATATTTTTCCTTCTTCTGGGACTCCTATATTGTATATGTTGGTTCACTTGATATCCTACATGTCTCTTTTGCTCTTTCCATTCTTCTTCAATCCTTTCTCTTTCTGTCTGACTTGATAATTTCCATTGTCTTACCTTCAAGTTCACTGATTCTTTCTTCTGCCTAGTCAAATTTGCCTTGAATCCCCTCCCTAGTGAATTTTTCACTTTGATTATTATACTTTTCAGCTTCAGATTTTCTTTTTGGTTTCTCTTTAGATTTTCTATCTCTGTATTGATATTTCTATTTGTTCATATGTCATTTTCTTGACTTTCTTCATGTCTTAATTTCTGAGCATCATTAAGACAAATGCTTTAAAGTGTTTGTTTAGTAGGTATGCCATCAGTTGTTTCTCAGGGATAGTTTTGATCATTTTACTTTTTTGCCTTAAATAGGCCCAATTTACCTCTTTGTATGTCTTGTAATTTTTTGTTGAAAACTGGATAGTTGAATCTAATAATACGGAGGTTCTGGAAATCAGATTCTCACACTTCCCCTGGTATATTTTTTGATTTTTTAAAAATTGTCATAGCCTGAGTATTTGTGAAAATCATGTTGAAGTATATATTTAATATCTTCTCAGGTGTTTTCTGAGCCTGTGTTTTTCCCTGGGAATGTGCAGTAATTATTTAATTTCCCACATAGATATGGAAGATTTGGAATGTCCTAGTCTTTAATGTACAGTTTCCAAAAGGAGAAAAAGATAAAAATCAAAGACGGAAAGATGTATTGGCATTCTAAATACACTGGGTTTACGGGGCTTGTGCAACAATGGGGGAGATACAGCAACAATGGACAGCACATCTTTGCACCTCTGTGGTCAGAATCAGCAATCAGATCACATTTCCCCAGTATTTGGAGGACAGGGTCCCTTTTGTCCATCCCTGCTCCTATCCTGGAGCAGCTGTTTGCAAGCTGCTCCATGCATATATATGCAGTTGTCTGCTGTGGGGCTGAGTGGTAGGAAATAGGTGGCTTGTACTGTGCTAAGAGCTGACATTGCCCAGACGCAGCGGCTGACATCTGTAATACCAGCACTTTGGAAGGCTGAGGAGGGCAGGTCACCTGAGGCCGGGAGTTCAAGACTAGCCTGGCCAACATGCTGAAACCCTGTCTCTACTAAAAGTACAAAAAAAATTAGCTGGGTTTGGTGGCAGGCAGGAGAATCACTTCAACCTGGGAGATGGAGGTTGCAGTGAGCTGAGATCATGCCATTGCACTCCAGCCTGGGCAACAAGAGGGAAACTCCATCAAAAAAAAAAAAAAAAAAAAAAAAAAGCTGTAATTGACCAAAATCAATCACAATTTACTGTTCAAGACTTTGCATGAAAATTGTTAGTCTTCAATAAACTCCAGAGTTTCAATATAGTTACATCAGATAGTTTCCAGTGTCATTATTGTCTAAATGGGAAAAGAAGATTTGGTGTCTCCTACAATGCTGTCTTCCCAGAATTCTAGTCCCAGATATTTTGTTTTACAGACTAGGTCCACCAATATTTTAAGAAATAAATAGTTCCAAATTTATATAAACTTTTTGAAAGAAAATGAGAATCTCCAAATTTATTTTATGAGCAATGTATTATTAATTCCAAAACTAGACAGTGACAAGAAATAAAAATTACAATAAAATATCACTGAGGCACATAGATGTAAAAGTAATTATCAAAATATTAGAAGTCAAAGTGAACATTAAAAACAAAGTAAGTTAATTGCAGAATGCAAGGATGGTTTTAGTAAAAAATACATCAATAACATTTACTATGTTAAAAAATTAAGAGAGGAAAAATATAAATCATCTTATAGGTATTGAGTAAACATTTGACAGATTTCATGTCCTTTCATAATTAAAACTATCAGTAAACTAGGCCAAGATGGAAATTTCTTTAACTTGATAATAGATACCTGTGGTACAATAAAAAACATTTATGGAAGCAAATTCTGACATGTTATAAAATAGATAAAACATAAGGACATTATTGTGCTTTGTAAAATACTCTAGTCACAAAAAATAAATACTATTTTATTCCACCCATGTATGGTACCCATCATAGTAAAGTTCACAGAGACAGA
This sequence comes from Symphalangus syndactylus, assembly GCF_028878055.3. Lineage (NCBI taxonomy): Eukaryota > Metazoa > Chordata > Mammalia > Primates > Hylobatidae > Symphalangus > Symphalangus syndactylus. The sequence continues at coordinate 21,034,454 of NC_072429.2, forward strand.
AAGTAGAATGTTGGATTTTAGAGCCTGGGAGGAGGAGTAATGCTCAGTTGTTGTTAATGCATATCGAGTTTCAGTTTTGCAAGATAACAGAGTTCTGGAGATTGATTATACAACACATTGTAGTTAACACTACTGAACCTTATACTTAAAAATGGATAAGATAGTAAGTTTTATTTTTTGCATTACACACACACACACACACACACACACACACACAGGTATATACACAGAGAGATCTCCTTGACTTATGATGGAGCTATGTCCCAATAAATCCATTATAAATCAAAATATCTTAAGTCAAAAATGTATTTAATACTCCAGTAAATCCATCATAAAGTTGAAAATTATAAGTTGAATCATCAGAAGTCAGGGATTGTCTGTATTGTAATATATATAGTCTTTGTCCCAGGTTTCTGGCACAGAGCTTCAAAACCCTTGGAGTTTCCCGAGTAACAGAAGCTATGCTAATGAGTCCTAAGTAGCATTAGTTATCTAATGAGTCAAATCATGACAGAGGTATTAGATAGCTTCAGGATGGGCACTGGTTAACAGAAAAACCAATCACATAATTAGAGGGCTGAAACAGCCAGCCACCTGACCTCCGGGGATGGTAGGGAGATTGGAGGTTGAGTTCAATCATGTGACCAAGAATTTGTCCAACTTACCTATGTAATGAAATACTAATCAAAGCCATAGACACTGCAGCTCTGGGAGCCTACTTGTTGGTAAACGTGCTGACATACTTGAAGGATGGGATAAGTATTACTGTTCATAAGATCCTTCTAGACCTTGTCCTGTGTATTTCTTCACCTGGCTGTTCATTTGTTTCCCTCACAATTAAATAGTAATAATAAGTAGTATGCTTTCCTGAGTTTTGTGAATCATTTTAAGCAAATTATGAAAACTAAAGGGGTTGTGGGAAGCCCCCAACTTGTAGCTGGCCATGCAGAAGTGTGAGTAGTCCAGGGACTGCACTTGCAGCTGGTATCTGAAGTACAGACAATTGTCCTTTAATTATAGGATGTGACATAACATCAGATAATGTCAGAATTAAATGGAATTATAGAACACCCAGTTGTCAGATAACTGTTGTCAGAACACAGTGCCTATGAGAAAACCTACCACAATTTTTTTTTTAATGGTGAAATCTTGAAAATACTACTTTTTCAATGAGGGTCAAAAGAAAAATCATGAATTCTATTAACCATGTTCTAGACTGAGTAGTCAACATGAAAAAAGAACAAATATATATGTGGATTATAAAGTAAGAGAAGATATACTAATTAACCAATAGACAGTATGAGTGTATAGATAGAAAACCCAAAATAAAATACAAATATAATTAGAGTTTAGCAAACTGGCCTATACAAAAACAATATAAAAATCAAGTATACTGCTTTTGACAGTAGAAATATCAATATTAAGTATCTCTAAATATTAAATATCTACAAAATCAAATGAAGTGGATGTCTGGGTCCAAAATGGTAGCATAGAAGCAAGCTGGCTTTATTCCCCTGCACAAACAACCAAAAACAAACAGTGCTGAGATAATCACCAGCAATTCCCAGAACACAAATTAACATGACGATAAGACATTTCCCAGAGCCACCAAGAAGTGAAAAAACTCTTGAGCAGATGATGAAAAAATTGAACTTCCATATCCACGACACCCCTCCCACCAACCTTTTTGGTACCATACACACAGAATATTTTCCCTAAACTCAGCTGCTACACTAAAAAAAAAAAAAAAAAAAAAAGAAGTGAGAGTGAGATGTACAACCAGCTTCCTACCACCTTGGGTTACCTGCAGGAGTCTTATCCCTGCCTCAACCTATAGAAGCACTGGGAGTGCCTAAAGAGAGAAATATTTCTGAGCACAGTCAGAGACAAACAGGGTAGGTAAGATTGCCATTTTCAGCCCTAAAATATCTACTCTATAACTTGGCCAAAGGAGATGCCAAATCGTAGAGGCAGTTAATCAGAACCATGCTGTGGGAGATTCATTCCACAGGTTCCCTGGGTACAAACTCTTAGCCAGCCTTCCCAGACTACTGAGATACCCCTTTTGGGACATGCCCATTCAAGGATGTCTAGTACACTCTGACTGTGTACTAGAACTGAGGCAAACCTGGGATTAAGGTGCCATCTAGTGAAAAAGAAGGCAGTGACCTAGCAGGAAAAAAAAGAAAAAACATCAAGGGGAAAATTACAAAGAACCTCTAAGCAAACATATCCAATAAAAACCAAAACAAATGAGACAGAAAAGATAAATAGCTAATCCTTCAGTGCAAAGACATAGACATACATCCATAAAAAACAACAGCAAACCGGGAACCATGACATCCTCAAATGAACAAAGGAAGAAACCAGTTCAACAAACTGGCAATATGTAAACTCTCTGAGCAAGAATTTAAATAGCAGTTTTAGAAAACTCAGTGACCTCCAAGACAATACAGAAAAGCAAAGTAGAAATGTAACAGATATATTTAACAGATTGAAAAACTTATAAAAATCAAACAAATCTTAGAATTGAGAAGTACAATTACTTAACTGAAAAAGTCATGAGAGACTCTTAATAGGATCAAGCACAGGAAAGAATCAGTGAGCTCAAAGGCATGCTATTTGGAAACAATCGGAGGAGAAGAAGAAAAGAATGAAAAGGAACAAAGATCACCTACAAAATACAGAAAAATCACATTAAAAAAACAAAATCTAAGAATTATTGCGTTCAAGAGAGATAGAAAGCTTATTTGGAGAAATAATAATTGAAAACTTTCGAAAACATAAGATATGAAAATTGATGTAAAGTCAGAGAACGCCAAACACATTTGTCTTAAATTAGACTATATCAGGGTATATATTAATTAATCTCCCAAAAGTCAAGGACAAAAAGATGATCCTAAATGCAATAAGAGAAAAGAAGCAAATGACTTATAAGTGGGGCCTCAATTCATCTGGTAATCCTCAATGTGGAAACCATACAGTCCAGGAGGGAGGAGGACAACATTTGCAAAATACTAATAGAAATCTGTCATTCAAGAATATTATATTCCACAAATCTACCTTTCAAATATGAAGGAGATGTAAAGAATTTTCAAATCATCAGAAGCTGAGAGAATTCAACACCAAAAGACCCATCTTACAAGAAATGCTAAAGGGAGTTCTTCAATCTGAAAGGAGAAAAAAAAAACCACTAGTATGCCAGAAGAAAACGTAAGAATGTATAAAACCCACTGGTAACAATAAGTACACAAACAAACCCAGAATACTCTAATACTGTAATTATAGTGTGCAATCCACTTATAACTCTAGCATGAAGCTCAACAGACAAATCTATCAAAAACAAGAATACCTACAGCAACTCGTTAAGAGGAAGGCAATATTAAAATATGTAAATTAACATAAAGATAAAATGTGAGGATGATGGAGTTACAGTATAGAGATTTAAACAAATTTGTTTTTCTTTCTTTTCTTTTCTGTTAGTTTTGAGACAGGTATCACTCTTTAACCCAGGCTGGAGTACAGTAGTGTCAACATGGATCACTGTAGACTCAGGCTCCCAGGCTCAAGTGATTCTCCCACCTCAGCCTCCTGAATAACTGGGATCAGAGAAACATACAACCATGCCCTGCTATTTTTATTTTTTTTTAGAAATGGGGGTCTCACTATGTTGCTCAGGCTGGTCTTGAACTCCTGAGCTCAAGTAATCTTCCTGCCTCAGCCTCCCAAAGTGCTGGGATTATAGGCATGAGCCATCAAGCCTGGTTGTTTGTTTCTATTCTTAGTGATCTCCAATGAGTTGTCATATCTTTAAAATATCTTGTTTTATCCATAAGAGGTTTTCTGGTAAGCCTCATGGTAACTACAACACAGAAACCTATAACAGATTTTATTCAAAATAAAAAGCAAAATATTATATCATACTACCAGAGAAAATCACTTAACCAAAAAGGAAGACAGTAAGAAAGGAAAAAAAAAAAAAAAAGGAGAGAGAAGTTACAACCATCAAACAAGCAACAAAATAGCGTGTTTTTACTTATCAATAATAATACTAAATATAAATGGACTCAATCTCAAATTAAAGAATATAGAGTGGCTGAATGAATTAAGAAAAATGACTCAAATATGCTCCCTACAAGAGACCCACTTCACCTATAAAGACACACATAGACTGAGACTAAAGCAGTGAAAAAAGACATTCCATGCAACTTGAAACCAAATAAGAGCAGGAATAGGTATACTTAAATATAACAGCTTACAAATCAAAGATTATGAAAAGAGACCAAAAGGCCTCTATATAATGATAAAGGGGTTAATTCAGCAAGAGGATACAAAATTATTATTATCCATTAATCCAAAACCAGAGTTCCCAAGTATATAATGCAAATATTAATAGATTTAAAGGGAGAGATAGACAGCAACACAATATTAGTAGGGAACTTTAACATACCACTCTCAGTAATGGACAGATTATCTAGACAGCAAATCAACAAACCTCGGAGTTAAACTATAAACTAAACCAAATAGGCCTAACATTTACAGAATATTTAATCCAACTGCTGCAGAATATAAATATCTTTCAACAGCACGTGAAAGTTTCTCCAGAAAAGATTATATCTTAGGCCACAAAACAAGGTTTAAGCAATTCAAATAACTAGAAATCATATCAAGTATCTTTTTTGGCAGTGGAACAAAACTAGAAATTAATAACAAGAGGAACCTCAGAAACTACAAACACACATAGAAATTAACATGCTCCTGAACAATCAATAGGTTAATGAAAAAAATTAAGAGACTAAAACATTTCTTAAAAAAAGAAAATAGAAATAAAACATGCCAAAATTTATGAGATGCAGCAAAGCAGTACAGAGAAGACAGTTTAGAGCAATAAATGCCTACATCTAAAACATAGACAGGCTCCAAATAAACAACCTAATGATGAACTTCAAGGAACTAAAAAGCAAGAACATACCGAACCACAAGTAAGTAAAAGAAAAAATAATAAAAAAGGTCAGATCAGAAGTAAACAAAATTGACTCTAAATGACAATATTGAAAATCAAAAAATGAAGTTAGTTTTTTGAAAAGGTAAACAAAATTGACAAATTTTCAGCTAGACTAAGGCAAAAAGAAGAGAAGAATCAAATAAAATGAGAAATGAAAATGATATAACAACTGACACTACATATAGACAAGAATCATTAGGGACTATTATGAACAACTACATGCCAACAAATTGGAAAACCTAGAAGAAACTGATACATTCCCAGATGCATAGAACCTACCAAGATTTAACCATGAAGAAATAGAAACATCAACAAACCAGTAATGAGTAATGAAATTGAAGCCCCGTTATAAAGTCTCCCATTAAAGAAAATTCCAGGACCTGAAGCCTTTACTGCTAAATTCTACCAAACATTTAAAGAAGAACTAATACGAATTCTACTCAATCTCTTAAAAAAATTCGAGGAGAGAATACTTCCAAACTCATTTCATGAGGCCAGCATTACCTCTATACCAAAACAAGACACAAGACATGGTCAAAAAAGAAAACTACAGGCCAATATACTTGATGAACATAGATGTAAAAATCTTCAACAACATCCTGGCCAACTGAATTCGACAACATATCAAAAAGATCATCAACCCTTATCAAGTGGGATTCATTACGGAGATATAAGGATATTTCAACATACGCCAATTAGTAAGTGTGAAAGATCACCTTAACAAAATCAGGAACAAAAATCATATGGATATTTTAATGGATGCTGAGAATGTATTTGATAAAATTCGATATCATTTTAGATAAAAACCTTCAACCAACTAAGTATAGGTGGAACATACCTCAAAATAATAAAAGGTGTGTGTGTGTATATATATAAAACAACAATGCCCACTTTCATGACTTTTATTCAAAATAATACTGCAAATTCTGGCCAACTAGGGAAGAGAAAGAAAGAACGAAAGGGCATCCCAATTCACAAGAAAGAAGTGAAATTAGTCTTGTTCATAGATGACATGATCTTATACTTTTAGAGGAACCCAAAATCTCCTCCAAAACAACCTGTTAGAATGATAAACAAATTTGGTAAATTTGCAGAATACAAAATCAACATATGAAAAACAGTAGCACTTATATATACCAACAGCAAACAATCTGATAAAGGAATCAAGAAAGCAATCCCATTTACAATAGCTACAAATAATTTAAAATACATAAAAATCAATTTAGCTAAATAAGCAAAAAATTTACACAAGAAAAACGATAAAACACTGATGAAATAAAATGAAGAGGGCACACAAAAGTAGAAGGGTATATCATGCTTATGAATTGGGATAATATTGTTAGTGAAAATGAAAATTATACCCCAAACTGTAGATTTAATGTAATCCCTAACAAAATACCAATAATATTCTACACAGAAATAGAAAATAGAAAAAACAATTTGAAAATGTACATGAAACCACTAAAAAAGACCCCAAATAGCAAAAGCAATATTGAGAAAAAGGAACAAAACTTCAGGAATCACACTACCTAACTTCAAAAAATACAACGCTATAGTAACCGAACCGGCACGGTACTGTAATGAAAACAGACACGTAGATCAATGGAACAAATTAGAGAACTCAAATATAAATCCACATCTTTACAGTCAACTCGTTTTTAATAAGGCACCAAGAACTTACAAAAGGGAAAGAACCGCTTCTTCAATAAGTGGTGCTGGGAAAACTGGATAACCCTATCAAAAGAATGAAATTAGATTCCTATCTCTCACCAAAACAGAAATCAAACAAATCAAAGTAGGTTAAAGTCTTAAATATGAAATCTCAACTATGAAATGTCCAGAAGAAAATATACAGAAAATGCTTAGGAAATTGGTCTAAGTGAAGATTTTATTGATAAGACTTTAAAAGTACAGGCAACAAAAATTACGCAAATGGGACTATATCAAACTAAAAAGCTTATGCACGGCAAAGAAAACACTCAGCAGAGTGAAGAGTCAACCCTGTTTAATGGGAGAAAATATTTGCAAACCATTTATATAAGAAGCTAATATGCAGAATATATAACGAGCTCAAATACATCAATAACAACAAAAAAAATCCAACTGAAAAATGGGCAAAAGTTCTGAATAGACCTCTCTTAAAAGAGGACATACAGCCAGGCATCAAAGCTTATGCTTGTAACCCCATCACTTTGGGAGGCCGAGGGGGATGTATCACCTGAGGTCAGGAGTTCGAGACCAGCCTGGTCAACATGGTGAAACCCCATCTCTGCTAATAATACAAAAATTAGCTGGGTGTGTTGGTGTGTGCCTGTAATCCTAGCTACTGGGGAGACTGAGGCAGGACAATCACTTGAACCCGGGAGGCAGAGGTTGCAGTGAGCCAAGATCACGCCACTGCACTCCAGCCTGGGTAACAAGTTCAAAACTCTGTCTCCAAAAAAAAAAAAAGGACATACAAATGCATACAAATGGCCAAAAGGCATATAATAAAATGCTCAACATCAGTAATCACATGAAAAATGCAAATTCAAGTAACATGAGATATCATTTCATTTCAGTTAAAATGGCCTTCATAAAAAAGACAGGGAATAACAGACGCTGGCAAGGATGTTGAGAAAGGGGAACCCTCATACACTGTTGGGAATGTAACTTAGTACAGCTACTATGAGGTATAGTATGGAAGTTCCTGGAAGAGTAAAACTAGACCTACCATATGATCCAGCAATTTCACTCCAGGGTATGTATCCAAAATAAAGGAATTCAATATACAAAAAAAAAAAATTGTGCTCCCATGTTTATTGAAGCTATATTCACAATAGCCAAATCATGAAATTAACCTTCATTGGTGAAGTGTCCACCAATGAATAAAGAAAGAAAATGTGGTATACATACACAATGAATTATTCAGCCATTAAAAAAGAATAATATCTTGTCATTTGCAGCAATGTGGATGGAATGAGAGGTTATTATGTAAAGTGAAATAGGCACAGAAAAACAAATATCACATGTTCTTACTCATGTAAAAGCTTAAAAAAGTAGATCTCATGAAGATAGAGAGTAGAATGGTTATCAGAGGATAGGAAGGGTAGGGGGAAGAAAGGAATAAAGAGAAGGTGATTAATGGGTACAGGTACAAATATACAGTTTGATAGAAGAAATAAGACTTAGTGTTTGCTAGATCAGCAGAGTGACAATAGTTTAAAATAATCTATTGTATATTTCAAAATAGCAAGAAGATAATAATTTTAATGTTTCTTACATAAGGAAAATGCAAATATTTAATTTGATGACTATTCCAGTTACACTGATTTAATCGTTACAAATCCTATGAATATATTAAATTATATGTACCCCTAAGATACGTATACTATGTATCAATAAAATATAAAAAGATCAAATGAAAAGATATAATATATATGAATTAGAAGACTCAATAGTATAAAGATGCCAATTTTTTACAATTGTTTTCTAAACTTTCTACAATTTGATTTAAAATATCACAGGAATGTTTATAAAGAAATTGACAATTTATTTCCAAAATGTATACAAAGTTGGGATAGACAGAATTCTAAAGATGTCTCCCCGAGTTTTGCTTTCCTGCTTTAGTTCCTGGGACTATAAATATGATGAGATACCATGCCTATGATTAGGTTACACAAAAAAGTGGATTTTGAAGATGTAATTAAGGTCACTAATCAGTTGCTTTGAGTCCATCAAAAAGATGAATATAATCTAATACTATGAGCACTTTTAAAAACACAAAACTTTTTTCTGGCTAGTAGCAGAATAAGTAGTTAGAAATTTGAATCAAGAGAACTGACACGCTGTTCCTAATTTTAGAGGTTCACATGGAAAAGACCTGAAAACAGCCACTATGAACGAAGAACAATCAACAGATTAAAATGCAAAGATACTGGAATCTCAGTTACAGAACCACAAGTAAATAACTCCTACCAACAACAAGTATTAGCCTGGAAGAATTTTCCCCAGAGACTACAAATGAGAACTCAGCTTGGCTATTTCCTTGATGTCAGCCTTAAGCAGAGAACCAAGACACTCCATGCTGGAATTCTGACCTATAGAAGTCTACTAAATGAGTGTTATTTGAAACCAATACATTCATATGTAACTAGGAAAACCTAATACACAAATGCAGTAGTCCAAAAGTATGTATGACATTTTAAGACAAAAAGAATAAAACAGGACTAGACTTGGCCCATCAGAAATGAAGAAAATTATAAAAGCTGTGGTAATTGAGAGAGTGTGATCATGCTGTTAATGCAACTAAAGATAATCCCCAGAAACTGACCCATTGATATTCTGAATTTGCTTTATCATTCAGGTAGTACTGTACATCACTGAGGAGAGGAAGATCAATTCAAATAAATTGTGTAAGAATTCTTAGTTACCCATACTACAAATAAATTAAAATTCATTCAAAACTTCTTACTATACAGACAAATCAACTTTAGATAGATAAAAATTCTAAAATGTCAAAAGTCAACACTATAAAACTTTACAAAAAATATTGGTGAATATCTTTATGACCTTAGAGAAAGAAATTCTCAAACAAAACTGATAAAATATCATACAAAAAATATATAGCAACCATATTAAAACAATACAGCACTACAGAAGTAGGTACAGCCACAAAACCTTATGTTCCTCAAAAGATCCCTTTAAGAAAGAAAAGCCACAATGTTGGAATATATTTATAAAAGTAAACTGAAAACTACAGGTACTCGAACAAAATAAATAAATAAATTCAAAGTCAGTTAAAAAAAAAAAAAAAGCCCAGAAAGTCAACATTTTAAATAGGTAAATGATTAACATATTATACAGAAGAGAAAAAAAAAAATGGCAAAAAGAGTTCTTCAACTATAAGGAAGGATATGCAAATTAAGATGAAAACAATATACTTTTTTTTTTTTGCCCATTATATTGGCACAAATTAACAAGCATGACAGTACCAAGTACTGGTTAGATTGTGTGTAAACATAGCTCTTATATGCATACTGCAAATGAGCATGAAAAGTGGCACCAATACTTTGAGAAACAATCTGACATCATTTCAGAACATTAAAGATACTCATGCTGTAAGACGCAAGAACCCCATCATTAAAATATGCCAAAGCACCAGCTGAGCCTGGCTCCCAGTACAACTTATTTTCTACCTCACCTTCCTCTTTCCCTTCAAAAACTTTAAATTCAAATGCCGCCTCTCTGCCTCTGCTCACCTAGTTCCCTTCTTTGCTCTTATTTTTTTCCTTTTTCTTCTTTCCCTTTCTCTATGCACAAATCCTACCTATACATAAAAGACAGTTTAGTCTATAACAAAAACAATTCAACAAACATATATTGAGCAGTCACTCTGCGCCAGGAGTTGAGAGCATGACAGTGAACTAGATAACCATGTCCTCTACCTTTTGTTTCTTGCTTTCCAAAAAGTGACTAGGTGGTTGGTGTGGAGACAATAAACCAGTAAACCAAATAAATTAAGATTGTCCCGAGAGAGAGGCTGAGACGGGAGAATGGCGTGAACCCGGGAGGCGGAGCTTGCAGTGAGCCGAGACTGCGCCACTGCACTCCAGCCTGGGCGACAGAGCGAGACTCCGTCTCAAAAAAAAAAAAAAAAAAAAAAAGATTGTCCCGAGAAAAGTAAATATGGTGATGTTATCTGTGAAAACCATAATTCTGGAAGTAGAAATGTATGTTAACTACAATGGGTCCCGAGGAAGTCAGTTTTAAAAGTCAGTTTAAAAAAAAAAAAAAAAAAAAAGCCCAGCAAGTCAACATTGATAGGCATTTCTTTCCTTAAGATTCCAAACTTCTAGCCAGGTGCGGTGGCTTATAACTGTAACCCCAGCACTTTGGGAGGCCGAGACAGGTGGATCACCTAAGGTGAGGAGTTTGAGACCAGCCTGGTTAACATGGTGAAACCCAGTCTCCACTAAAAATACAAAAATTAACCAGGCATGGTGGCAGGTGCTTGTAATCCCTGCTCGGGAGGCTGAGGTGGGAGAATTGCTTGAACCCGGGAGACAGATGCTGCAGTGAGCCGAGATCGTGCCACTGCACTCCAGCCTGCGTGACAGAATGAGACCCCGTCACAAAAGAAAAAAAAAATTCCAAACTTCCAATAATATGCACACATATGTACACAAACAGGCAAGTATACACACACGTCTCCTATTCAAGACTCTAAGCTTCTGATTAGTCCAAATTTGATTCATCGTTCTGTAGTGAGGTACCTCACTATGGTACTCATAGGGAATAAATAAATACTAACTGAACAAATGCATGCAGTAATTAGTCACTAAATATCTTTCTTCTGTATTGCTAAGGTTGCAGTGCTCCCAGATGAAATGGGGTTGAAGCTTCTCTGCCTTCTCCAACATCACCTTCCACCATAAAAGCTTGGTTGCCCTTTAGTATTCCCCTGTATTGAATGGTTTGAAGGACATGGACATTTTTCTCAAAAAAAAAAAAAAAAAATCTCTGACACTGACACAGGCCTTAGGAATCTGAAGGCAAATTATAAATGAAGGTTGGGGACTAGCAAATTCTAATCAATGTACATAGATAAAGATACCAGTTTGTGTTGTTCCTGCTCTTTTACCTAGTAATAGGAATGTTTTAAAAATGCTTAGAGTAAAAATACTTCATTTTTCATTGTAATGGCCATAATTTTTATAAGTAATTCTATGAATTTCTGATAATTTATGCAGATAATACATTTATTTTTGAACGAGTAATATGTTTTCTATAAGATTTTCAAGCTCTCATTCTATGATAGTAAAACTGCTTTCCAGGAATTTGATATTCATTTGTATACACCCTAGTTGTCTCTGAGATTGCTTATGTCTGTACTACACAAAGGAGGGATTTCCATTTTAAAGTATTTGCCATGTTACAAAGCAAAAATAATAAAAACCCACACAAAAACACAAAAAGGAAATCTTTAATATTTTCAATTTTCACTTTTATGTAACTGAAGTTAAATTATTTTCGTATGCTCATTATTCTTTTGTAGTTGTTATGCTTTGAGATCTATTTACCATGTCGACCCTTAAAGAAAAAGACATTGATTCTTTTAAAATTTATCTTTAATTTTGGAATTTTAGAAAAGTATTTTCTTAGTTTGTTATTTGTCATTTAATTTGGCTAATGATTACTTTTTGATGTATAAAATTTATACATTTTAATTCAAATATGTTGATCTTTCCCTTGGTGATTTGTCTCAGTTGCTTGAATGCTTAAAAGGTTTGTTTATGCCTAGAAGTCCAGAGATCACAAAAAGTAATCATCTAAATGATCATTTCATTCTTGTAAGATTTTAGTTTTCCATTTACTCTAAGTTGACTCCTTTAGTCTGTGATTTTAGCTTGTGTCCTCCTTGATTTTATTTTGTTATATGATGTCAAAGTGAGTCTACGTTTTTGTCCCTCCTAAAGACACTCAATAACTCCATTTATTTAGTAATTCTTTTGTGAAAGCGTTGTGGTATTTTCTTCCTTTTGAGATGGAGTCTCACTGTGTCACCCAGGCTGGAGTGCAGTGGCACTGTCTCGGCTGACTGCAACCTCTGCCTCCCGTGTTCAAGTGTTTACCTTGCCTCAGCCTCCAGAGTAGCTGGGACTACAGGCTCCCACCACCATGCCCAGCTAATTTTCTTTGGTATTTTTAGTAGAAACAGGGTTTTGCCATGTTGGCCAGGCTGGTCTTGAACTCCTGACCTCAAGTGATCCGCCTGCCTTGGGCTCCCAAAGTGCTGGGATTACAGGTGTGACCCACTGCACCCAGCCTGTGATATTTTCTTCTTCTTTTTTTTTTCTTTTTTTTGAGATAGAGTCTCGCTCTTGCCCAGGCTGGAGTGCAGTGGCGTGATCTCGGCTCACTGCAAGCTCCGCCTCACAGGTTCACACCATTCTCCTGCCTCAGCCTCCCGAGTAGCTGGGACTACAGGCACCCGCTACCATGCCCGGCTAATTTTTTTGTATTTTTAGTAGAGACGGGGTTTCACTGTGTTAGCCAGGATAGTCTCGATCTCCTGACCTTGTGATCCACCAGCCTCGGCCTCCCAAAGTGCTGGGATTGCAGGCGTGAGCCACCACGCCCGGCCGATATTTTCTTAATTGGACACATATTGTCTTCATAGGCATGCACACATGTCTATGTTTCTGTGTTTTCTGCTCACTCTCTCTGGATATGCTTGTATGTACTGCTGTTCAATGTATGTCTCTTTAATATGTTTCAACATATTTAGAATATATTTTGAAATACATTTTAAAACATGCTTAGTCAATTTATATTTCTCTTTTATGGAATGTTGATATATTTTGGCAATGTAGATAATTTTATCTTTTTGACAAATCTTTCCTCAACTAAATTACCTGTTTAATTATTGTCACTAAGAACTACACGCAAATACAAAAACAAAAAAAAAAACCTTCTTGGCAATTTAAAAAATAATGATTGTCATAAAACAACATATAGCCCTAAAAATAAACCTTTCTTCAGTAGTCAAAGAATTACTAAGTTAAACTTTACTGTTCTTTATAAAATGACTTAATGTTTGAGTTATGGATCTAAATTATGCCCATAAACAGGTCACTTGAAACCTGTGGTAAGAGAGCAATGCCCTGGCATCCATCCCCAGAATGCTTTTAAAACTACCATGTTGGTGCTTCGTATCCTCGTGCACACACCTTGCAAGTATGGGCGCCATGAGTCTGACTACCAGTTCCAGCGGACGAATTGAATGAATCACAGCAGTTACCATTGCTGCTGGGACAGCTGCAATTGATTATCTAGCTTACAAAAGGTTTTATGTTAAAGATCATCGAAATAAAGCTATGATAAACCTTCACATACTGAAAGACAACCCCAAGATAGTACATGCTTTTGACATGGAGGACTTGGGAGATAAAGCTATACAATAATGCCATTATTGGAGGTCCAGAAAGTTTCCCTTATGTGATGGGTCTCACACAAAACACAACAAAGAGACTGGAGACAATGTGAGACCGCTGATCATCAAGAAAAAAGAAACTTAAATGGACACTTTTCATGATGCAAATCCAGTTGTTGTGAAGTTACCTGATTGTTTAGTGAGAATAACTACCACCTCTGTGTAATTCACCTCCCCTGGGTTCTAAATGTGGTATATTGCAAAATACAGCTTTCATATTCACGGACTTGTCTTACTTGTTGAAACATCATGGTACACATTTGTTTAAAAAAAATAAATAAATAAGGGAAAACCAACCTCATGGCCTGTGGGTTATTTTGGTCTTGTAAGGATCCGTTTCTTTAAAGGATTGACATACAGAGTTGTATCTTATATAGAATATAGTTGCACCTTAAAGTCAACACATTATTCTCAAAATTAAAACAAAACAAAAAACTACCATGTCACTCTCCAATATTTTTTCAATATAATGAGTAAGGTGTTAATGAGGGATTGAATAGAACTAAATGCCCATTAAATAATATGGGATCACCATTACAGGAAAAGTGTCATTATTTTGCAGAGTCAAGGGGGTAGGGAACGAAACTGAGGAAAGGAAGCTGGGAAAGACAGGGAAATGGCCAGAAAGCAGAAGTGGATTGTAGATGTGGGCTTTTGAAAGGAACTGATGAGAGGTGATCCTCAACACTGCGGCTTTCAGAACTTCAGGCATCCCTGCCCCCAAAGCGGAGTGGAGAAGAGAATTATAAATCGAGCACAGTACCCTGTTATGTAGATGTTTTATTCTAACAAGGAGTGTTGCATTTAAATATAATGCTGTTTGCTTTGTGCAAAACTGAAACTGAAACATTTGTAAAGGTTTCTTTGTACTGTTTCTAATCTATAATTTAACAGATTTGTTCCACCAGAACAAACATTTGCTGAACGTCATGGAAATGGTTTTGAAAAGTATAAGTGTCAGCAAGATCGCCTCTGAACACAACACTTGAACAAGGCAGCAACTATATACTGAACACACAGACCCACCCACAAAATCGGTAGTGTTTCAGCTATAGTCAGTGTCTCACCCATGGTGGTATTCTTTCAAATACTTTCTTTTTTTCTGTCCTTAGGACATGCCTTCAAACTCTTCCACATATTCTGCACAAGCAAGAGGCATTACTCACACAAATCTACATGTCCATTTATCCAGAACTGTTGCCTATGATCCATCCTTTGAATAACTTATACTCTTGACCTTTCTGATCAGTAAGATGAATGATAAAGGCAAAGGCTTGTGGTTTACATCTTCATAGAAATTGCCGTCTCTTCTGAGTAGTTAAAATAAATAATTCCTTTGGTGTTATTCATTGCCTCCTGCAAGCAATATTTGTATGTGTGTGGGAGCGAGATGTACTGTATCTTCTTACCTTTGATGTTTGGTCTTGTTTTGGGGCTGCTCTTTTGACAAGCTTTCAAAAGCCCCCTACCATGAATGTCGAATTAAGTACCCTTATAAATATGCATGAACATAAACCTCATATACTCATTTTGGTGGCTACTCACTGTGCTGGGTTGCCCTGGAAGCCATTCCAAATGGTTTTGATTTTGCGTTTGAGATTCTTAATGGTGGTAATTATCTGTTGCAGCCATGCAGTACCAAATATGATGCGTGTTAGAGATACTTTAAAAAATAATAATAAAAGCAACTAAAGATGCTAATTCCCACATTTTAGTTCCTACAGGGCAATTAGCCCCTAGTAATGATGTTTATATTTATATGCAAATGTTTCAGGAAAAATGAATCTTAACAGAGACTTCATATCAATACTATTGGGAGATGAGAGCATTCCATCTGTCTGTAGAAAATGCCTGCCATTAAGTCTACATGTAGCCTATTTCTGTAATAGAAACTATTTAATCTTAAGTAATTCATTCTTCATTTTGTGTTTTCCCTTCCTTCTGTTCTTTTATTAAGACTCTTAGCTAATGTACAGTATGTGCAGCTCTTCAGGACCTACACATAGGTGCCTTGCCACATTTTTTTCTGAGTATCATCTGTTCCTTGAATTACTACCTAACATACTCACCATTACTCATTTTGAAATAATAACCAAGTAACCAAAGCAGGCTTCTCAGGGGGCACTCATTGGTTAACATCCTCTGGTGTAGAAATTACAGCAACATACATAGACGGAAATGTAATGAAGAAGCAAAGTTCTAAATTACAGCTGTAGCTTTTGACTAGCTTCTGGCTAACAAAAAAAAGTGCAAGAAAAATTGCTTCTTCTCGCACAAGTGAGGAAATTGAAGCTTTAAGACATCTCATGAACTCCTGGTCTAGTCAGAGTTAGGGAGCAGGCTCAGTCTAGAATCAACCTCATTTTACAACACTTTCTACTCCAAGACAATCTCAATATGGAGGGTCCTGTCATAACTAATCATTTTTTCTGTATTCTTTTTGTTTCCACAAGACATTTTAAACTACTAATCGGCAATTCAGTTACTTGGGTAGTATCACTGAATATACTGCTTATCTTAGATATATTCTTTTGCAGAGGAATAAAGTGCACATCTATTATTTCATTTAAGGATCATTATTTTGCTACATGTTTGATTGAGATCAGCAAAGAATAGGGTTTTTTTTTTTTTAGCTACTAGAAACAGAATCTCTAACTCCATGATTACGTAAGACAGAATTGTTAACTGCATATAGAATTACAGAGTTCTACCTAATACTGTGAAAATGAGTACGAGTTCAAATTTTATTTAGGATAATGAAAACACGGGGAAAAAAGTCAAATAGCAGCATAGTAAGAATATGATGTCATATTTATGCCATCTCTATGGTAAAAATTCCTTTAAGAATAGTAACATGTAAAGGCAAGGGTAGAAACTGGTGAATCTACTATGCTTCATCAAATTTAGATATATGGTAATTACTTACAGCTTTCCATAGTAAAAGATGTACCCATTTGACATTTGTCTTTTTCCCCTTTAACCCAGAACAAAGAAGCAAACCACCCCCAAATTTCTAAATAAGGACCAAAATACCTCAAATAGTACGATATTTCAAAACACAGATGCTCATTGTCACTCCCTGTCAAAACCTGGAATGAAGAAGTCTGGGAAAGGGAGAAATTCAGCATCCTGCCAGTGGAAAATCTCATTAGAAACTCTAGAGATTTATCTGTCACTCTGACAAGATAATTTGATTTTAAATTTCATCACTGCTAGCCCTAATTTTAAAAATTAAATTGGAAAAAAAAAGTGACTTCTTCTTCTCCCATATAATGAATAATAGGATAATATAAATCAAAATCAAGAGTGCCATTAATCAGAAATTACAAGAAAAAAACTGAAAAATTTTCGGGTTTGAGGGGAATAGAAAAGAAGTCCTCCCCCCTCACTCATACCCACCAATCATGGAACTGGAATGAAGATCATTTAAAAGAGATTCCTTATGCGGTTCAATTTAAAGCTTCAAAAGTTATCTTATCAATGCAGAATTTTAATACTTTCTTACAAAGTCTGGACTCTTTCAAAGGAGCAGCACTTATCCAAACCCCATCCTGAGCCTTTTTTAGTGCATCACTATCCCAATTCGTTCCTGAATAGGTGTTTCAGACAGTAGACACAACACAGTAAGATGTCATAAACACGCCTTTATTTTCAGGTGTGTTACAGTTAGCCAAGGAGCTAAAAATAAACCTTATAAAAATCCAGTCCCTTCTCTTCCTCAAGAAAGAGACAAACAATTTAATGCCAGTGATTGATACACTTTCAAAAGTTGATCTACTTGAAGATCATCTTTTGTTTTTGCAGTCATATTTCTGTGTGGTATCTCAGAACT
Organism: Symphalangus syndactylus; assembly: GCF_028878055.3. NCBI lineage: Eukaryota > Metazoa > Chordata > Mammalia > Primates > Hylobatidae > Symphalangus > Symphalangus syndactylus. The sequence continues at coordinate 21,052,265 of NC_072429.2, forward strand.
CAAGTATGCTCAGTTTCAGGGAGATCATCAAACAACTCATTAAACAGAATAGAATTCTATACAAACCAAAATGCAACAGAGTGCCATAACTTGAGGACTGCTTTTTACATTTTTAGATGACCTACTTCATACACTTTCCAAATATTAAAATTTCTAAAGAATGAAGATTTAATGTCAGCTTGCTTGTTAGGGAATTGAGTTCAAGAAAGGTGAACGGCAGAATATTTTAATACGAAGTTGAGAAGTCAGGGGCGCCTACTCTCTAGCCTCTCCATTTAGAAGAACCAGCTCTGATTGGCTCATTTTCCAAAAGGATTGCCTCCTGGGATGTTTACTTTTTCTTCAAGGGAGCTGCGTTTCTCATGCCTGGTACCTGTCACTCTTTAAGTCCTAGTTTCAAGTCTCTCCCTGCCACATTTCTTATAGGTAAATGAATGAAGAGACAAACTATATTCCATTACTTAATAAAACATCACTGTGGTTTCCTGTAGGAAGTAGGCCAACTGTGAAATAGCCTCTCTCTTAACTGAAACTTAGAACCAAAATGCTTCACACAATTTAATATTTGCAAGCTTTAGACTATCCTGATTCTACTCTCTGGGACACCAAGATATTTAAGTGATTTAGTGTATTCATTTTTTTCAAAAAGTGGTCACACTTTCTACTTGGCAATCTAGGCAGATAAAGACTTTCGATAACGCTTTTCAATATTTAGTGGTAAACGTATGTAGATTCGTATATATGTACATGTATATGCATTTTGTGTATGTTATGTAAAATGTGATACAAAATCTAATAAATGGTAATAGCTCCATCGCCAAATATGAATCAAAGAAATTGGGCTAAAAATGTTAATTAGCTTTATTCTTCTTATAAAGAAAATCCAACAGTGATTATTTTAAACATTGACCTTGTGTCTTGCCCAGATTTTAAAAGGTTAAGAAAGGTATTTACCTTATAAAGTTCTTATGGTTCCCCTCACGCCTGGGTGATTTCTCGGGACACCTGCCTGGGTCCTCATAAGCAGTGTGGCTTCAACAGCAACTTCTCACCTGTTACAAAATGTTAAATTTGGAATTTTTAAAAAATCAGAATAAAAATATTTTCTTTTCAAATTTTACATTTATATGTCAATAAATGTTTAAAGATATAACTGCATATATACAGGATTTAGAGTATAAATCAATCCCACAACCTTTTTCTTTTTCCTGGTCATTTGTCGCATATAATAAAACATAGATCATGGAAAAGTAATATGAAAATAATTGCATAAAGATATGTACTTTTAAAAGGCCTTCACAGAGATATTCAGCTCTTATTTTCAGGAACAAGCTCCTCAAAGATTTCACCTTCACCTTGAACACAGCAGTGACAAGCCAGTCAAGGTCCACCGAATCCAATTAGAGCAGTTTTCTGGGAAAGGAATTGTGCTTCTTGACAATATTAGGGCAAAATACTGTGTGAGCTGTTTTAACCGTAAGGAGGACAGTGGTTGCTACAATCATCTTTAGTCTGTGGCTTAAAACTGTGTCATAAAGCAATGACAGGCACAAAATATCTGTCAAGCTCTATTGGAACCAGTCATTGGCTGTTCCGCCCTACAGGCTGTGGGTTGTATATCCTGTTGTGTAAAATCAGAATGTTTTAGGGGTTAGAAATATTCAGAGCAGTGGACAGAGAAGTCACCATTGTCTGTCATAACTTCAGAGGGGTAATATTCTGTGAATCTTATTAAAAAAGGACTTTAAAAAAATTTACTAATTCAGAGACCTGAAAAAGGCTGGGCGCGGTGGCTCACGGCTGTAATCCTAGCACTTTGGGATCCCAAGGCGGGCGGATTGCCTGAGCAACACGGTGAAACCCCGTCTCTACTAAAATACAAATAATTAGCCAGGCGTGGCGTTGTGCGCCAATAGTCCCAGGTACTCAGGAGGCCGAGGCAGGAGAACTGCTTGAACCCAGGAGACGGAGGTTGCAGTGAGCTGAGATCACGCTCCTGCACTCCAGCCTGGGAGACAGAGCAAGACTCCATCTCCCCCAACTCCACCAAAATAAATAAATAAATTAAATAAAATAAAAAAACCTGAAAGGTACCCACTTTTCTCTCACTCCATTACTTCAATAAACCCTGACAAATCCACCTCCTAAATGTCTCCTCTTTTGCCCCTGCCATTACATACTTCCTGCCATTTCCCTCACCATCTCGCTTCCCACTAGCAAAATTTTTCTGACTGCCCTTCCTCAGGCCTCTAAACATTCCAACCTTTGGCTTATTCCATATCAGCAATTCTTTAGGCTGAGAATCGTAAGGAAAAATAAAATATTCTTTATGATCTGGCCTTGGTCTATTTTGCAGACTCATCTTCTGAGGGTTTCTATCCTTTCCCAATTTATTTTGAGGTCCAGCAATACCAAGCCCCATTCAGCCTACAATGACATCTTGCATGTATTATTTAGCACGCCCTTTCAGCTACCTAGAAAAGTTCCCATTGCTCATCTAAGCCCTATGTTGAGTGTTACCTTCTCATAGGCCTTTCCACTTTTAACTCCTGAGAAAGTTAATCTCTCTGTCCTCTACGATGTCTCTGTAGCTCTGTCTGCAAGTGCACTTGTCTGTCTAAAGGTCTATCATCCCTAATTGAATGAGAATCTTTTGGTCTAACACCTATAGCATCTGGCCTCAGTTCTGAAATACCCAGCACAGTGCCTGATCTACAGAGGAAATGTGTGTTAGATTGAATATACCATCTCTTTACTTGCTTTTTTCCTATGACACTGGAGATAGTTTCTCAATGCTGGGCATTCCCAATGCTTAAAGGTCCTTTGAAATTAAGTCCAGATGTAGGGCAGTAGGTGGCTGCGGCCCTAATATTTTGATTCTGTAGTTGCACAGAGTATGTCTCCAAGTGATTAAATCACCCCACCTCCATTATACTATGGTCTCCAAAAACTGCTCAGAATAGTCACAAAACGGAGTTTCGGTTCTTTAAAGTGCCTTAGGAGAAGTAAGAGTTATTGGAATAAAGTTCTCAGTTTGAACAAGAAATTTATTCACATGGCCTAAAAAAACCATGATTGATTAACTACCATGGATGATACTTTTAGAAGTCTACGTAGAAAAAGAAAAAAAAAATTGCTTCATTTAAATGTCCAAGGGCCACTCAATTACACATAGGCAAGTCCAGTGTATAAATTTCTTCCTCCCTGGATTTAATATCCGTAGGTACTACAGGATAGATATTTGTTCTCATTAGGTTAATATTTTCACAGCTAATATTTGGTAAATAAAATCAATGAAACATCTATGCTAGGTTTTGTTTGTCCATGTTAAAGAGGGCCAAATGGAGGGAATCACCTAATTATACCAATCCCTTCACTTGCTATTACATGTTGGACATGAAGCTCTAATATCAATATAAGCTGCATTTGATCAACATGCAGGAGGAATGCAAAGGCACTCTCTGGTTTTTGTAATGCTCTTTTCTACCTTTCGAAAATGAGTGGCTTTAAATAATCCTCCTGAAACTTCACACCTCACACCCCTTCAAAGCCCAGTGCTCACACATGGTAGCATTAGAGGAAGGATTATTAAAGACCCCCATTGGAACTGTGGCCTATTCATTTTCTGTGTAAACCGTGGGGTTCCTGTGCAGACAGTGATGTGCCAACACGAACCCAGACAGCTGCTGTACTAAAGCTGCTCTGAGTGCAGGTGGGGAAACAGCTTGTGATATTAACAAGACTAGATCCTTCTTGTGGCTTTCTATAGCCTTTATTTAAAATACAGAAAAATGCTTTCAAAGACTTATTTATAACTGTATCAAGCACAGATTGCACCAACATTATGCTGCAATGAGCACATGTGTTATTCATACTGATATTAAGTATTTTTCTTTTTTGAAATAGCCAAAGAGAAAAAACATGTTTCCTGACGATGGTTTCAGATAGGAGCTACTAAAATCATATCAATGAAACAAACTTGGGTGAAAATAGCTTTTTTGGAATTTAAAAAAAATCATGAAAACAAACAAACAAAAAGATTCAGTGTAAACAGAGAAATTGAGACATAAGAAATGAATTTTTTAAACAAAGGTTTTATGAATATCACAGCTGTCACATGCATTTTTTCTCCTTCATATAAAGATCATAATTAAATTAGATTTGAATGTTCTACATCACTATGGGCTTGTATTTTTTCTAACTCCTCAATAAGCCTTGACAGAGTTCTTAGTATTGAAAACTTACTAATTCTTTTCCCTGAAGTTTTACTAAGCTCCTACTGTGTTCTACAGCTCTGTTAAGTATTATGACCAACATAAAGACATCCAAGCTATGTTTTTGGCCTCCAGAAACTTATACCTCTTGGGGAAGAAAGAAATGTTCATGAAGTGTCTATGAGCATAAAAAGGGGCAAACATTTTAAAAAGCAGTTATGGGCCAAGCGATGTGGGCTCTGCCACTCAGTGCACAATCTTCGGAAATTTATTTTAAATCTCTGGCCTCAGTTTACTTATCTTTAAAATGAGGATCAAACCATTACCTAACTTACAGGTTTTCATCAAGTATTAAAGGAGATAATGCAAACAAAACGCTTTGAAAGGATCTTGGCACATAATAAACATTTAGGAAATAGCTGTTACTATTCTATGGCAACTCATAGAAGGTGGGGGTTATTTGGGGATGACATTGACTAAGGAGCTACAAAGAAGAAAATTTTTTGCATTCAGAGCATTGAAAATATTTATTTGATTTAGTCATTGAAGGAGAAAGTGGGCATCTCAGGTCTAGGGAAAATATTGAGCAAATTTTATGTAACTATGAATGAACAAGTTGTACATTTTAGAAAGTGATGCAGTCATAGGACATATAATTGAAAGGAAGGAATGAATTTGTGGAAAGATTTGATGTTAGATTGGTAAATAGATACAGAACAGGGACATAAGCAAATACAGTGAAGGACAAAATTCAAATAGTTTCTTATCAAGCATTTTCACTCAATCTTTTTCACCCTATGATTAAACTTGAATAATTCTTACTAAAGTTATCATTTCATTTGACATTTCAATTACATTCACTCCCAACTCAAAACCATGAGTTGTTCCACTATTTCTCCATATTCACATTGCTTTAATTCTGTCGAATTTCCATAATATCCCTATTTTTCTACAAATTGACCTTTCTTTCTCTTAAGGAATGCATTTTTATGTTTGGTTATTTCAAATACCTCAAATATCTATCTTAGCCTGAGCATATATGCATACTGTCAGGCTTAACTTTCAAGGGAACTCTGGTTTAACATTGGACATTTATTGGTTTTAAAGCCTTAGGCACTCACTTATTTTCGTCGTGTATCAATTTTCCCAATTTTAGAAATATCAAAAATGCCTGCTTTATATGCAAGTGGTGATTAAGACAGCTGGTAACAGATCAGACCCTTGAAATTACTATAGAATATAAAATTATTATTGTTAATATTCTTCATGTTACTACTTTAAAAAAACCTTTGCTTTAGAAAAATGCTTTTATTTTTATTTATTTATTTATTTTTGATCTTTTTTTTTTTTTTTTTTTTTTTTTTGAGACAGAGTCTCGCTCTGTCGCCCAGGCTGGAGTGCAGTGGCGCAATCTCGGCTCACTGCAAGCTCCGCCTCCCGGGTTCACGCCATTCTCCTGCCTCAGCCTCTCTGAGTAGCTGGGACTACAGGCGCCCGCCACCACGCCTGGCTAATTTTTTTTGTATTTTTTAGTAGAGACGTGGTTTCACTGTGGTCTCGATCTCCTGACCTCGTGATCCGCCCGCCTCGGCCTCCCAAAGTGCTGGGATTACAAGCATGAGCCATCGCGCCCAGCCAGAAAAATGCTTTTAAGAAGTCTATTTCAGTCAAATATAATGGCTGACGTATTTTTTCAAAAGGACAGTTAAGCCAACCAACATCACTCTTAAAGAAAGCTCATCTTACTATTGGCAAAAATAAAACCAAAATTAAACTCTGTTTTCTTACAAATAAAGAGGAGACAATTGTTTCAAAATTGGAATCAAATATTTTCAAGATGGAAAAATTAACTTTAAAAGCACGAGATGTTACACTACAAAATAGAAAATTCTGTATGCAACCTAATTATGAACACATTATTTTTCAAGGATAAGACTGCATATAATGTTATTTTCTAGATTATATATTTTGAATTGTTAATAAAGATTAAACAAAACCTCAAAATCATTTTAATAAATATATTTGTAATTATTCTGACACCCTATCTTTTGCTACATTCATCCCAGGCTGTCAATAAAGTACTTGGGGAGGAGAATTAATTTCCGTTTACAGAGATCACCTCACTATTTTCCAAAGAACTGGGGAGAAAGTAAATAACAAGTGTTTAATATTTTGCTTGTGGATTTAGGCCTAAATATTTTTTAAGGGAAGAAGTAGAAAATTATTGTCTAAGAAGGTATTATAATAAATATCTTTGAAAAGGGAGACAAGACAGTTAAGAAAAACAAAAAGACCATCCCGCAATCCTCAGTATTTTGTCTTTTACTTCTCAGCATACAAGTAACGTAGTATAAAAGGTAAGAATTGTATCACACATCAAATTAATTCAGAACATGACAGGGAAGGCAGACAAGTGGATGTTTTAGAAATGAATAGAGTTCATGACGTATTTAATAAGTATTGGTCCTGATTTCACCAGGGGTAAACTACTCTTTGCTACTAAGTTAAGCACTTTTGAGAAAGCTACATCAACTGTAAGGTCGGTAGTTCAACTAATACACAGTCATGAGCTGTTGGTTCAACACTCTTTTCCTCCTCAAAGCAGGGCTCCTCCCACATCCTCCCGCACTGGCTATGGATACCATTTGAAAATTGAACAGATTAATATTTTTGAATATAGGGCATGAGGGTGGGGTCATCATGGAGCGTCTCAAAATGATGGTATGGAAATGAGCCTCTAATCTGCTACTGCCATGGACAGAGAAAAAGAATATTTTCTGCAGTTCTTTTAAACTCTTCAACAGGCCACTATAGTCACTTCATGAAACCTGATTCCATCCCGGTTTTCCTTTTTTTTTTTTTTTTTTTTTTTTTTTTGTTATTTTCAGTTTTATTACAACATCATAGAGACGAGAGTCTCAGAATAACTATAAGAAAGATCTTAGGTACAACGCTACTTCTTTTGCTGAATTTTTAAACCATGTGCTTATATGTCAGTCTCTTTGGATGTCAATTTTCCATCTGAGCTTTGATGCTTATCAGGCTCAAAAGCTAACTGAACAGAAAGAAGTGATTTAATAGCCTATGCTTCAAAATGTTCCATAAAAGAATTAACTAATGTATTAACAACTTTATAGTCTAACTCTTCTTTCCCTTTCTCCTTCATTCTAGGCTTCCAGATCAGCACATTGAATAGGAAACTTGAAAGCTATTTTAAAATTGAAGAGAGTAGAGATGTCCCGGGAAGAATTTTTTTTTTTTTTTTTTTTTTTTTTTTTTTTTTTTTAACTGTGCCTTATGCTATGGACAATGTAACTACTGCCTGGCAGCAGTCCGCTGGGTCTTTCAAAAGACCTTTTCTTAGTTTCAGCAACGTGCTTCCCAGAAGATCAGAATAATTGTACTTATACCTATGGCTTCACGCAGTTTGTAGCTACATGGGATATTTTCCTAAGACCTGATACTTTATTAAGCTGGCTGGATCTCATAGATTAAAAAAAAATGTAAAATCTGTGCTAATACGAGAGTATAAATATGATAGAATGAGCAATTTTACCACTATTACTTCTGATCGAGTTCAAATTTGGGTTAATTTGCCTAAGGCCTCAATGCAGATTGGTCACAGTTGTAATCATCATCTCTATTTTTTATGTGATCAAGATGAGGATAGTAATAACCCGGCATTGGTCAAGAAGATGATCTAGGAAAATAGCTCCATCATCTCAATCCCCATTTAGGGCTTTCTTCACCTAAAATGAGTATCAATCACCAAAATATTTGCTTAATCTCAGATTTACTGGGGAGCTAATATAGATTCAAAAACAAATTCTGAGATGCTTTCAACCACTAACATCCTCCCCGCTATACTAATCCTGTTCTTTTATTTTGGTTGTAATTTCTTTTGAAAGCTATCACTTAGGTATGGCTTAGCTGTTAAAATAGCATAGCTCTAAGGGAACTTACATGTGTTTCGCTTGTGAATGCCGTTTACTTATATATTAACAGTAGTTTTCATAATGATTACCATAAAAAATGCTTGAACTGTAAGTTAAAAGTGTGCACATATTTAGATTTTCCTTCTAGCTCTGGTTGACTGAGGTCTCCTATCCTTACCCAGACAGGTGGCTCCTTTAATGGGTCAGATGAAAATTCTTACAAAATTTCAAATTATATAGAGATGAAAAACATTGACAAACAGTAACAGAGGCCGGGCGCAGTAGCTCACGCCTGTAATCCCAGCACTTTGGGAGGCGGGCGGATCACGAGGTTAGGAGATCGAGACCATCCTGGCTAACATGGTGAAACCCCGTCTCTACTAAAAATACAAAAAATTAACCGGGCGTGGGGGTGGGCGCCTGTAGTCCCAGCTACTCGGGAGAATGGCAGGAGAATGGCGTGAACCCGGGAGGCGGAGCTTACAGTGAGCCAAGATCGTCGTGCCACTGCACTCCAGCCTGGGCGACAGAGCGAGACTCTGTCTCAAAAAAAAGTAATAGAGGTTTCACTCAGTGCTCCCAATGCTGGCATTGTATAGCAAACAAAATATGCTTCTTAAATTTACGTACAGAGTTAACGTGTTCCCAATCAAATTCCAAAATATATTTTCTAGCAATGTAACAAATAGATTTAAATATGCCCCTTGGATAATAACAAGGTAAGGTTAGCAAATACGCTTTTGAGGTAGAAGATTATTGAAAAGGCACTACCTTTATCAACCAATAATTTAAGCTGCGAAGGATTTGCATAAATATTGCCATTTCTATCTAGGGAATAAAAAGTTTAGAATTTTATATCATAGAAAATTTAAAATATAGAAATAAACATATATGCACCAAAGATTAAATGCAACTAATGTTGCAGAACATATTTGTCAGAGAAATTACGTCTATACATCCCACCAAATAACAAAACTTTAAACGGATTTTAAACTTTTCATGGTAATTATTAGTGAAAAATGAACAGTTGCTATAAAGAGAAAATGAGATGATGTCGGAATCCCAGCAGCAGAAGTGTTTTTGCCGTAGCGTATCAGGAAAGTGCCAATAATGTGAGGCTCTTCTTTGTAATTCTTTGTATCTCTTGGAGGGATAGGACCAAGCCATGAGTTTAAGGGTAAGTTTGACTTGAGTTAGTAGTTCAGCTATATGTTTATGAGCTTCTGACAAGCACTTATCATAGAGAGAAGTTCCATAGCTTATGTAATAGTAAGAAGTTAAACTAAACACAGGGTTTATAAACACAGGGTAACGTAAACATATTTATACTAAGTATTTTCATTTTAAGAACTGAAATTACCTTGCCTCTGGACTTACCTTGTCTCTAAGTTTCTTATGGAGGAACTTAGTGGTAAGACACAAAAGAGTTACTAAGTATTTCAGGATGTAAAGCAGTGTTTTCCCCAAAACTATCCTTGAATAATTAAAGTCATCATCTATTCAAGCCCCTTCAAAATGCTATATATTATGGGGCCTAACCTCAATTATTATATTTTGAACCAAACACGGTGTACAAAAGAAACACTGGTATAAAACGATGTCAACAAACAAAAATCTTTGCTACATTTAGATATCTCCAGATAAAGTTGGTTAAAAAAAAATGTATTTAATACAGATTTGGTCATGATTTCCAGGGAAGTGTCACAAATTTCACAAAAATTCACATTTTTTTTCACAACAGCAAGGCTAATGCTATTGTCAACCCTTTTAGGAGATAGCTGTATCAATTTATGTGTAACACATTAACTAGCTCTACTTAACCACTTAAGGATCATGAAAATTAACCTCCAGGGCAAAAACAAGTGAGCCAAAATGCAAACAACACCAGTTCATATATTTTGCAAATGAATATTTAGGTCTCATTAAAAAAAACTAGGAACAGTAGCATGTATAGATTTTAAAGGACATATATTTTAAATAACTTGAATAGCAGTGAAAATGAGGTGCCCGAGAAGATACACAGGAGGCAGAAAATGTAATTTTGTAATAAGAGACCATGATAACAAAAACATAGGTAAGATTTCTTTGAACTATTATTTGAAATGAGGGAAGAATAAAATAATCTAATATTTTCCAATGAATGTTATATGTGATTTTTTATACTATTCCCAAGTGCATATTCATTTAATAAATTAGTATTTTAAAAGCTATGACTACTTTAGCTACATTGCCATGAGTTTATGTACTCAACTTGCCTTACCCACAAAATTAAGCCTTAAAAATCCTATAAAAAGTAAGTTTAAGTATTTATCTGATATTTGAAAATATTCTACTTTTCTAAAACTTGAAGTGAAAAAAAAATCCTTATATGATTTCCAAAAGTGTTCATATGTTGATTTTACTTACACAAACTTGTATACTTATAAAGAGAAATATATATATATATATTTTAATGTGTTTTGGTTGTGGGTATTATTTATATATATATACAATATTTTAATCTATGCATTTTTCAGAAAATTTCATCACTTAACCATATATCTGAAAAATATATCCTTTTTCTACACATATATTTGTATGTGCATGTAGCTTTTTCTGAAATGTAAGTATTCCATAATATAGATTTACAACTATTTGTTTATTCACTAAAATGATGATGAACGGCAGCATATTAAAATCCCACTGCAAAAACAAAGCTATCATAAAAAGTCTTTGTTCTTGGCTCTTTATGTACATGTCCAAATATTTTCCAGGCCAGTTACCAAGAATTTCACTGTTGGGCTATCAACAGTTTTCATATTAAGAGTTAACACATACTACTCTTTGAAAGGCATCACCTCCTGTAGAAAAAGGAGAATTTACATCCAACATGCTGATACTTAATGTCATCAATCTGTGTGTGTGTGTGTATATATATATATATGTATGTGTGTGTATATATATATGTATATATGTGTGTATATATGTGTGTGTATATGTATGTGTATATATGTGTGTGTGTATGTGTGTATATATATGTGTGTATGTATATATATTATTCCAATTTAATGGATTAATAATCTCATGGTTATTTTAATTTGCATTTTTCTGACTACTTATAAGATTCCATATAGTGTATTCTACATGCATATTTTTCAGTCATGTCTATACTATGAATTTTAAAGTGTTTTTATTGTGGCAAAATATACATAACATAGAATTCTCCATTTTTATTGTTTTTAAATATACTGTTCAGTGGCATTAAATACATTTTAATTGTTGGCAACCATCACCACAATTCATTCCCAGAACATTTTCATCTTCTCAAGCTGAAACTCTGTATCTCACTTAAATTAAGTCATACAATATTTGTCCTTTTACTTCTGGCTAATTGTACTAAGTGACTTCAAGGTTTATTAATGTCATAATATGTTTTAGATTTTTTTTTTTTTTTTTTTTTGAGACAGAGTCTTGCTCTGTCGCCCACGCCCAGGCTGGAGTGCAGTGGCGCAATCTCGGCTCACTGCAAGCTCTGCCTCCCGGGTTCACGCCATTCTCCTGCCTCAGCCTCTCCGAGTAGCTGGGACTACAGGCGCCCACCACCACGCCCGGCTAATTTTTTTGTATTTTTTTAGTAGAGGCGGGGTTTCACCGTGGTCTCGATCTCCTGACCTCGTGATCTGCCCGCCTCGGCCTCCCAAAGTGCTGGGATTACAAGCGTGAGCCACCGGGCCCGGCCTGAATTTTTTTGAAGTCTGAAATTTGGACTGACTGTTTATACTTTTGCCTACCCTTTATGATATGGTAACGTTTCGTTGTTACAAATTGGAAGCCAACACAAAATAGGACTGTTTCTCATTGAAGAAATCCTCAGTATAGGAAATGGACGTCTGCTCTCTGCACTTGAACCTTGTCAAATTCAGTTGTTTTTATATTATTAAGTAAATAATTTTAATGACAAAAATTGTATGTTTATAGTGTACAACTTTTGTGATATACCTATACTTTGTCGAATGGCTAAGTTAGTTGACATATGCATTACCTCTTAGACATTTTTTTCACTTGAAGTCTATTCATTTAGTAATTTTCTGGCATGTAATACATTGTTATTATCTATGCTCAACATGTAATACAATATATTTCTTGAACTTAGTCCTCCTGTCTAATTGAAATTTTATATTCTTTGACCAACATTTCCCCAATTCTCTTCCCACCCTCAGTCCCAGGTAACCTCCATTCTCTTCTCTGCTTCTGTGAGTTGGGCTTTTTAAGATTCCACATATAAATGAGATCATGCAGTATTTGTCTTCTGGTGCCTGGCTTATTTCACTTAGCATAATGCCCTCCAGTTTCATCCACATTGTTGCAAATGATAAGATTTCATCATTTTTCAAGGCTGAATAGTACTACACTGTGTATATACACCACATTTTCTTTATCCATTTATCCATTGATGGACACTTAGGTTAATCACATAGGGTGGCTATTGTGAATAATGCTGTAGCTAATGTGAAAGTGCAGATATATTTTTGATACACTGACTTCATTTTCTTTGGATATATAACCAGTAGCTGGGTTGCTGGATCATATGGAAGCTCTATTTTTAATTTTCTGAGGCATCTCCATACTGTTTTTTCATAGGCTGTACTAATTTACATTCTCACCAATAGTGTACAAGGGTTCCCTCTACATCTTCACCAATACTTATCTCTTATTTTTTGATAATTGCTATCTACATATGTGAGGTTATCTCATGTTTTTAACTTTCTCTATTAGTGATGTAGATTAGGTTTTGTGTGCTTATTGACCATTGGCACATCTTGTCCGGAGATATGCATTAGGTCACTCTTGCATAGCTACCCAGGAGGCTGTAGCACAAGAATCGCTTGAACCCAGGAGGCAGAGGTTGCAGCAAGGCGAGGTCGTGTCACTGCACCACTCCAGCCTGGACGATAGAGCGAGAACTCCGTCTCAAAAAATACAAACAAAACAATAACAACAACAACCAAAACCTGAGGCTGGGCATAGAAGCTCATGCCTGTAATCCCAGCACTTTGGGAGGCCAAGGTGGGTAGATCACTTGAGCCCAGGAGTTCAAGACTAGCTTGGGCAACATGACAAGATGCTGTCTCTACAAAAAATACAAAAGTTAGCCAAGTGTGGTGGCACATACCTGTAGTCCCAGCTACTTGGGGGACTGAGGGAGGAGGATCACTTGATCATTTGATCACTAGGGTGACAAAATGAGACGCTGTCTCAAAAAAAAAAAAAAAAAAAGAAAGAGAGAAAAAGAAAAAAGAAAAAAAGGAATACCTGAGATTGGGTAATTTATTAAAAAATGAGGTTTAGATGGCTCACGGTTCTGCTGGCTTTATGGGAGGCATGGTGCTGGCATTTGCTCGGTTTCTAGGGAGGCCTCAGGAAGCTTACAATCATGGCAGAGGGTGAAGGGGGAGCAGGTACATCACATGGCTAAAGCAGGAACAAGCGGGAGAGACTGAGGTAGAGCAGTGCCACAGTTTCAAACAAGCAGATCCTGTGAAAACTTACTATAACGAAGAAGCCATGAAAGATCCACTCCCATGATTCAAACACCCCCCAACAGGCCCCACCTCCAGCATTGGGCATTACAATTCAACATGAGATTTGGGTGGGAACAAATACCCAAACTATTACGAAATGTCTAATGTCCAAAATTTTTTTATTTCCTCCTTGCCTGTGCTTCTGGTTTCGTATCAAAGATGTCACTTTCAAGTCTAATGTCATAAAGTTTTTCCCTTACGTTTTCTCCTAGGATTTTTGTAGTTTTGGCTCATATTTAGATATTTGATCCATTTGAATTAATTTTTACATATGGTATAAGGCAAAGGTCCAACTTTTTTTTTTTTTCACATGAAGCTATCTACTTTTCCCAACACAGTTTGTTGAAAAGACTCATTTTCCCATTGAATGGTCTTGACAAACTTGTTGAAAATCATTTGATTGTATACGTGAGTTTATTTCTGAGCTCTCTATTTGATACCATTGTTCTGTGTATCTGTCATTATGCCATTACCCCAGTTTTGATTCCTGTAGTTTTGTCACAAGTTTTGAAATCAGGAGGCATGAGATTTCTACTTTTATTCTTCTTGGAAGTTATTATACCTTATAAATCATATTCCATTTATATATATTAGATTACAAAATTCTTGAAGATGTCAAGCCTCTTTTTTTAATACAGCGACTTGAACAGAGCAGAATCTTATAAGTGGTTGTCAGGTAAGTGATTAGCTAGCTTATTAGTTTTCCTTCCAAATCTAATTTCGAAACTAATTCTTTTTACACTTTATCTTAGTTTCACATCTCCATCTTTGTTACATTCTCTAAGACAAATGTCTTAATGTTGTCTTTAATATTTTGCAAATATTTTCAGCTATTCTAAAAGGGTTGATAGAGCTGAGTTGCGTTATAAAGTAAAATTTGTTAAAAAGTCATTGATGTAAATAAAGTAAGGCAAATTTCTTATACCTATATTAAACATATAAAGATCTGAGGGATAAAATTAATAGGATATTTATAATGGTATTAGAAAACCTGAAGGCTGAAACAAATTAGAATGTTAAGTTACAAAGTTAAACTGCCTAGCAGAGAAGAGTTAAAATATATAAGCAAGGAAGAAGAGAATTTTTTTTTGCTGAGATTCAACGAGAGTTAATGAAATAGGGGGTGCTGGAAGTCTGTTCCAAACAGTAGACTACCAATGGCAGCAACTGCAGAGCTGAGCTGATGTCGTACTGGCCAGAACACTCGTTGAGGAGTTGGGACCAGAGGAGAATTTTTGAAAAGTAGAGTCTGAAGTGGTTTCAGTAGTGCTTCTGTGATAATTACATAGAAATTTGTTGTCCTAACAATAAAAAACAAATGCTTCTGACACATCCTAATATAGAGAACGGTTATCAAAAAACAAAGGCATTTTGTACATTGTATCAGAAATCAAAAACATTAATATCTAAACTTACTGTGTACTTAATATTTGAGGTGCAGTTAATGACTTTCTAAGCACTTCCTTGTTAGCTACAAAATGGTGGAGGTAGACTGGATCCCTGGTCTGCCTTATGCCAAAGACCACAAGTACTTCTGGCCTCTTTCTGTTGTCTCTTTGAGCCACTTTCTGACAGTGCAACAGAGAATACAGCAAAGACCCTTTTCCTTCATCCTTTCACATTTTTTTTTCCTATTTCTAAAGCTAATTGAAATAGATTGTTCATTTTGGTCTTCGTAGTCTACACAGAGAATTAACAGGAATAAGAATGAGGCAAAATAAACATTTTATAATAAACATAATAAACCTTCTCCAAATGGTTTTAGGACAATGTAGTTGAAAAACCTCACAGCAAAACAATTTTTGTCTTTAAGACCTCATATTTTTAAAATAGAATTTAGAGCAAGATTTTATTGTCTAGAACCAAAGAGCTAAACTTTCTTACCTATTCACAGTCTATTGTCAAGTGCTATTTTTCTCTCAATATGATGTATATGCTTTATTAGAAATAAATTGATCACTAATGATCATTCTGAGGTTTCATGGTATAAAAACCTTACAGTATAAAAATCTTACTGTTTCTGACTCCCTACAAATTAGACATGGGTTTGTCTCTTAGGTGTATGTAACAATTATTAAGAGCTCTCAAAGTACAGGGGACTCCTCTCATCTCTGTGGGAATACAAAATCTAAGAATAATTCCTGATCCTATAATTTATTTAAGAATAAGAGACATAAATAAAGTTAACTTGCTAAATGTATGGGGTAGAGGTGGTAAATGTTTTGAATATTGAGTGGAAAAAAATCGCTCAGTATCTTCTAACTGATGTCTAAAACTGTTTGGGGCTTCTCTGTGTGTGTGTGTGTGTGTGTGTTGATAATAAATCATATATTCTGCTAAGGAGTTTAGCAGCTCTGTGCTTTTAATACCTACATGGAACTGACAACCAGTACTGGGAATTCTGAACAATATATTTATAAGAATGTGGACCTCTTTTATTGTTAAACTATGTCATTTTTATTTTTGGTTGTTTCTTCTTTAAATTGGAATTCAGAAAATATTCTTAACCTCACTTTCTTAGTATAGATCAGGTTTTGTCTATCTGCATACCACATTAAAAAATAAGCTACATTTTGAAACAAGATAGTTTTGACTAGAAAATGAAAATATCTTTCTATTCAATACTTACATTGATTTATACTAAACTTATTTTCAAGTGGATTGTCCCACCCATGTGTTATATAATTATCAGTTGTCCTTTACTGAATTAAGTGTCATTAAAGAATTTCTCTAGAGTCTGTTCAGGCGATACTTCTTTTTCTGCTTCATGACAGTCAAGATTGACATAGTGGAGGCCACTGCTTGATTAAAATAAATGGTAGTCAGTGTATATAAAATCTGAATGTCAGCATGAGTACTTTTGTGGATATTTTAAAAAACATAATTTTCTCCTAAAATCTAAAGTAAAATTTATTTATGCACACAAGTTTACCAGATATGGTTTTTAAAATAAGTTTCTAGCTCATACCTTTTTCTGGATGAAAACAAGTTATTTGTGTTAGATTTTTTTTTTTTTCTAAAGGCAAAGCACATTGAGTAGGTCAAAACTAAATCCTTGAGTCTATGTGATTTATTTGGCTATATCTTTAAAGCAATCTTATCAGACCTACTCGCACTCCAGTCAATAGTGTCAGTTTAGACCAGAAATCAACTTTGATAAAAGATTTTTAAAAAATAAATCATCGAACACTAAATAGTCCCAAGTGATTTATTATAGGGAAAGATATGCACTGATGAAAAGGTACAAGACAGAAGATAAGCAGCATAAGAATTTTTTTAATACTATGTTCTAGTATCTAAGAATGTTAAAAGCAAACACCTATTTTCTGTTGTTTAGAAACAGAATTTTAGAAAGTAAATTCAGTTTTAAATCACTTTAGGTTTTTTTAGTTAGATCTTTTTTTAAAGAAAAGCTTTTATCAAACTCTAATAGAGATTATGTTTTAGATAGAAACTAAAGTTATGTAAAGCAAATTTATAAAGAAATAATTTGTTGTCATTTGCAGGCTGATGTGAAATCGCACAACAAATTCCTTGGAGATTTTCATTCTTCCATCAGTTTTACTCTCTCCGACAGTACCCGTCTTAGCTTTTGTGTGATTTTGATAGTCACATAGACAATCCTTCCAAAATATTGGTCCTCAGTTCCTTAACCTCCACTTTTTGAATGACTGCTCTCTATCCTCAGTACACCATACCCAATAGCCTTTATTAATCAATTATTACATTTTCTCCATTGGAAACTGTTTCTCCATTTCTTCATTTCAAGCCTCCTACTCTCCAAACATTGCCTTCTCTTGTTCAAGGTCCTCCTATTAATTCCCCAGATTCAACAGTTACTATTTCTTCCTGCAACATATAGCCATTGAACTTAACACATGCCCACTGTCTTTTATTCCTTCATGTGCTAACTTCCACCCTTAGCCAGCTTAAATCTCATGATCCACCACCCCTCGCATTTAGCCTCCACTTCAATACCTCCCATCTTCTCAGTTATGATTGCCTGGAAATGCCTATATCCTAGTTCAATTGAATTCTCTGATTAGTCTTCTCCTGTAACTGGACTGATGAGAAAGATTGAAATAAACTTAATCATGCTGACCTTATGTCCCTATCCAATGGTAAGCAACACAATTGGGATAAACTAAATGTTATCTCCTCAACTCAAGCACATCACTTCAACACTTCTCTGCTTTCCTCTGTACCATTAATTTGATTTCTTTACCACATCATTCTGAGTAGCATACAATATGCGGCAATATCTGTTTTTTTTTTTAAACCTCACCACATCTCGATTTTTTTTCACCTCACCACTCTGCCAAAATAAATCTTGTAAAAGTCATGTCATTCACATAGCTAAATTAAGTGAACTATTCTCAGCTCTCCTTTCACTCAAATTTGTTGCTAATATAGGTAGCATTTTGTAACGATAGTCATTCATTTCTTGAAATATATCTTCACTTTACTTTGGGAACTTTTTTGTTTCTCTCTGACCATAAGGGCCATTCTCTTTTCATCTTTTTTGATTGCTTTCTCCCCATTTCCCCACAACTCAATATTTTTTTTTTCCTCTTTCCTACCTACTTTTATTCCCTTTGGGTTTTCTAGTCTTATGATTTTCAATATTTATATATTCACTGCTTCCAAATTCTTATCTCCAGCCCAGAGTTCTCCCCAGACCTGATAATCCAATTGCCTATTTACCATCTTCCTTTGGAAGTCTCATCCTAAATCTGTATGTCCACGGAATCAGCTAAGGGCAACGTCATCTTTAAGTTGCTCAAATCAGAAATAGTGGCTTCATCCTCAACTCCTCTCCACCTCCACAACCAATATCCATTAGCGTATTTTCTTGGCTGTACCTTTAAAATATGTACTGGATCTAAAACCTTCTTATTTCTACTATTATCGTGTTAATTTAAGCCATCATTTTTTTTTTTTTTTTTTTTTTTTTGAGATGGAGTCTCGCTCTGTTGCCCAGGCTGGAGTGCAGTGGCGCGATCTCGGCTCACTGAAAGCTCCATCTCCCGGGTTCACGCCATTCTCCTGCCTCAGCCTCTCGAGTAGCTGGGACTACAGGCGCCCGCCACCATGCCCAGCTAATTGTTTTGTATTTTTTTTACTAGAGACGGAGTTTCACCATGTTAGCCAGGATGGTCTCGATCTCCTGACCTTGTGATCCGCCTGTCTCAGCCTCCCAAAGTGCTGGGATTACAGGCGTGAGGCACCGCGCCCGGCCACCATTGTTTCTCTAGCAGAGAAACAATAGCCTCCTAACTTGACTCCTTACTGCCATCCTTGTCCACTTGGAATACACACAAAGCAATGCAGTCAGAATTAGCTTTATAAAGTCATGCATTTAACTACATAATCGTTGAGGTAAGAATAAATGCAAGTTAAAAAAAAAACTATAAACTGGAAAAGATATTGCTGAAACAGTACAAATTATAGCCTATTCTTCCTAATAGAGTAAAGTCTACAAAAGGACCAACAATCTGATTTTTAAAATGAGGAAATGAGAGAAATGGACACTTAACAGGAAAAAAATGAAATGCAAATGTCTAATAATTACATCAAAAGATGCTCAGTGTAATTCCTAAAAAGATAAGTTCAAGTTACACCCTATGTGGTGGCTAGTGAGAGTAGAGATGATTTAAGTCTTTTGAGGGGCATCTGGCAATATTTATCAAAAACATACACGTATAACCTTTTAGAGCAGCCTCCACCTTGAGAATGTATTAACTTGTGAGAATGTAACTGCCTTACATGTATGAAATTAAATAGAAGGGTTGTTTTTCCTTTGTGACATTGTTTATAATTGCAAAAATTAGAAACTGAAGTGGCCAAAAATAGGATAAGGATAATTTAATTATGATATATCCACACAATAGAATAGTATGCAGTTGTATACAAAATGTGTGTGATCTGTTTATTGATATAGAACTCTCTAGAACGTATGGTTTAATAAAATGAACCACAGAGAAAAGGAGTGTATCAATAGCCAATCACATTGGTGTAAAAAGTGAGGCAGTGGGGAGAGAAATATATTTAGAAATCCTCGTATTTGCCTAAAGATAATCTTACAGGACAGCTAATTAAAAATGGTTTCTTGAAAATGCAGGTAAACCAAGTAAATGGAGACAGGAATGGGAGCAAGGACTTTTAGTGTAAAACTGTTATATATCATCTTTATGGTTAAACTTTTAAGTGTTATTACCTATTAAAAAATAATTTAAGTAACATAACATATTACTTCCCTGCATGAAACCTTTCATTAATTTCTTACCTCATTTAGAGAAAAAAAAACAAAAAAAACAAAGTCTGGATATTTGTCTACAAGTTTCTGTACCTTCTCATCCTGTCTGCCATTGCTCTTCTCTTGTATTAACCTGCTCAAAACACATTGACTTCCTACTGCTTCCTGAACACATCAAACACTTCTACATCGGGACTTTTGTTGACTGCTCTATCTCCTTTGAATACATTTGCCCCAGAGATCCTTGGGGTTCCTTCCTTCCTTTCCTTCTGATACCTGTTCAAATGTCATCTTACCTCTGATGCATACCTTGACTACTGTATATAAAGCACTCCCCCATCTTGGGACGTCTACTCCTTTGATGTTACTTTATTATTTATTTAGCAGGTATCACCACTTGATATCATTTTATTTATTCCTTTTCATCTTCTCTCCCTCTATACAGCAGAATGTAAGCTCTAAGGGGACTTTGTATTCACTGGTGGTTTTTCAGTGCCTACAACAGTACCTTGCACATAGTAGATGTCAAAAGTATTCCTCCAATGAATGAATGTTTGACAAAATGAATTTTAGATAACTAATCAAGCATAATCCTCTAATTTGTTCTATCAGAATAGTTCACTTGTATGTTCCCAGCAGTATATGAATTCTAACCACATGTATGGTAACCATGGACTTCACAACCTTTGCAAGTGCTAGGAGGAGAGTAAAACATTCTGAACAAAGGATGTTCTTCCCTTTCCTCCCTGTGGCTTAAGCCCGAGAAGCCCCTTTGCTTCTTGGATGGGAGCCCTGTGCAATTCACAATTTTAGGAGAGAATTGAGTAAACAGTCTATGAGTAGAAGGCATCTAGATTAGGTTTCATACCCATTTTTCACCTCTAAAATACAGTCTAACTCTCAAATGTTGTACAACCATTCTTGAAAACGTAGCATGAATCTATTCAGTCAAACCCAATTTTTTTTTCCAGGAAATTCACAGTATTTCAACATCACTGCCAAGTAATTCTACCAAGATTACCCACTGTAATCAGTAACAACTAATGCTGATAGGTAAATCTCAAAATTGTGTACATATAATGGGGTTAAGAAAGTTGTATTAAAATACACATGCTCTGTGTATGTAATTTATCATACATTTAGATAACCTAATCTTTGTTCTATACCTCGAGTGATTATGCTGCATGCTGCATGCGAGAGGCAGGTTTTTTCCCCTTCTCCTTAAGGCTCGCACTGTTAGATGATATCTTGTTTTTGTGATTTTTGCCTTAGCCTGAGTAGGAGGCAGATAATCCTTTTTTTTTTTTTTTTTTTTTTCCACTTGCCATTCCAAATGAAATAGTGAGAATGCTCCTTAAACCGCCTCTTATCTCCAGTTCTATCTGCATAACATTGCCCGGAACTTGCTGCGCCTTCTCTTCTTTCATTTCCCTGTCTGCTTTAAGTGCAGGCTCAAACTGTCTTTAGAAATTGCATGTTGCGTGTAAATCCCAGGAGCCCTTTCACATGGGGTTGACTATAGTTTTCTGACAAACTTGGCTCCTCTGCAGTTCTTCTGAACTTAGAGTCCTGGTTCTTTTCTCCCCATTTCTTTTGTTTTTCTTCTTTCAGTCTTTGCTCTTCATTCAGGTTGGCTGGATTTTGTCAGAATTCAGGTTCTTCCGTTCTTGTCTCCCCCTACTGCTATCTGCTTCTCATGTTTTCTTTGCTCCCTGATCAACTACATTTTCAAGCATAGCTCATAACAGCAGAGGCATGATATGGTTTAAGACATACAACCAGCCGGGAGTGGTTGCTCACGCCTGTAATCCCAGCACTTTGGGAGGCCGAGGCAGGCAGATCACGAGGTCAGGAGATCGAGACTATCCTGGCCAACCTGGTGAAACTCTGTCTCTACTAAAAATAAAAATACAAAAATTAGCTGGGTGTGGTGGCGCGTGCCTGTAATCCCAGCTACTAGGGAGGCTGGGGCAGGAGAATCGCTTGAACCAGTGAGTTAGAGGTTGCAGTGAGCCAAGATCACGCCACAGCACTTCAGCCTGGTGAGAGAGTGAGACTCCATCTCAAAAAAAAAAAATTACAACCTAAGCTACTGGATCCAGGTGAAGACAAATCTGCAATGCCTTTGATTCTTGGAGTAGCTTTTTTATTTTTAACTTTAGTCTTTTCTCTTGTTTGCTTTGTCTAAACATCTCTCAGTTTGTGTCTTACGCTTTAGGTCTCCATACAAATGTCACCTCCTCAGAGAAGCTTTTACTGACCACTCTTCTCAAGTTCTTTTTTGTTACCTTCTTTATTGATTTTCTGTATGACAACCACAATACCTAAGCATATGGCTTATCTATTTGACTTCATTATAATTCTCTATCTTCATCACCAGTATGTCACTCCCTGGAAAACTGGGATCTTGTCTTTTTCACCATTTCCTCATGGTCTTCATGCCTAACTTAGACAAACAGTAAGCCTTCAGTAAATATTGCATTACTTATTTCCTTTTCCTCTTTCTTTCATCCCCACCTCAACCTAGTTTTTTGAAAGATTTTGCATGTTGGTCTTCCCTAAAGCTTACAAAATAATTTATTTAAATATAGACATATAATTATTACTCTTAATTCACAATTTTTTTGTTTTTCTCCGTCAATTTTTAAAATCTATTACATAGTAAAGTAAAATCTTGGTTATTATTCTGCAAATATTTTCTAAACTCATACTGCTTCCTGTGACATGAATGGGGAAAATTTCACTTGTAGTGGTAGTTTATATGATATTTTGTACTAAGGTAAATACTAAGATTCATGGTTATAGCTTTTAACATGTCCTTACTTCAACGAATTTTATCAAATATGATTCAAATTACAGCAAGCTCAACTTAAAATGTATAGTCAAATACAGGTGTTATTTAAAGTAAACCTGTTAACAAAGTTAATGTTTCCAATCTTAGTACTATGTTGACTTCTCAATGTTTTGGCATATTATCATTCTATCACCTAAATATTACTGGAAAAATTTAGCAAAATGTCAGTAAAATATGGAACTCTGCAGCCTCTGTTGTTATTCTAAGGTTGTTCCCATAGCATCTTATAGAAATAGCTGCTAAGAATTTATACTACATTAAAGGACAAGTGATATTTTAATTATATTACATAACCCAAGCAATTTTAGGAGTTGGATGGTATTTTCATTATATAACTGATTCATAAATTAATTCCACAAGTTTTATTATTGGCCCTATTAAACATGTATTAGCATTTTTATTATCATTTTCAGTTTTCAGAGATTTGTAATTACATAAGTTTAGATAGGTTTGGGCACTAATTTGTACAGTTAACTAAATTAATATTACTTTGGTTTAGTTTTCTTTCATTGCTTAATGCTATTTTGAAATTAACTACTTAAAATTGTTTTTTAGATGATATAAAGTCTATTTCTAACTGTGTGGCCTTTGATGTATAGCTAAATGTATGTTATTTAATAATGTGAACAGACTATACTTATGGATTCTTTAACATTTCATAATAACACACCCAACTGACATACATATCAATGTAATAGTTAAACACATGTTTGATTTTTAGCTTTGCCACTTATTAACTAGGTGACATTGGGAATTTCACTTAAAATCTCTGTACCTTCATTTCCTTACCTCTTCAACATCCTCGAAAAAGTTGTCGTAAAGATTAAATAAGGTGATGTATGAGAGCCCCTAGGCCCAGGCCTGATATATCATCAGAAATGTCAGCTATTGGCTTCACTAGTAGTATTAATATGGTTACTATTACTATTGAATTGTAGTCATTATTTCTTTTTAAGCATTTTTTTACTAAGAGCAAATCTCTCCTTTTCAATTATATATATTGTATAAATATATACACTTACATGTACATAAAGCTGGCCATTTGAAGATTTCTTTTCATGTAATTATTCTCCCTAAGTACAACCGGCCTAATATGCTTTACAGTTTCTTATTTCTGAATCTAATACAAACTCAACATTAATTGTTTTCGTACTATTTTGAAGGCTCAGAAGTAGTGATTTGACGGAGTACAATGATGAACAAGCCACAATTACTTTGTTGAGGGACCATCAAATCTAGTGGAAGAGCTCAAATGTCCTCAAATAACTACAATAGTTAGTTATTAGATCCGCCAAGGTGGGTGGATCACGAGGTCAGGAGATCGAGACCATCCTGGCTAACATGGTAAAACCCCGTCTCTACTAAAAATACAAAAAATTAGCCGGGCGCGGTGGCGGGCGCCCGTACTCCCAGCTACTCTACTCAGGAGGCTGAGGCAGGAGAATGGCGTGAACCCAGGAGGCGGAGCTTGCAGTGAGCCGACATCGCGCCACTGCACTCCAGCCTGGGTGACAGAGTGAGACTCTGTCTCACAAAAAAAAAAAAAAAAAGAGAAAAGAAAAGAATAAAAATAGATAGTAACAGCCAGCAACCAAGTAATTTAGTACACCAAACTTAATTTAGGTGCCGTTAGAGGAAAGTAACTGCTAAACTGGCATCATCCACAATTCCTGAACAAAGGAACCCTAGTATTTTGTGTAAATCTCCAAAACATATCTGAGATTAAGGTGCATAACAAATAGTATTTCTCATATTTGCAATGCATTAAAGTTACTGTTTCATGGATTAAGTGAATAATTTACAAGTAATAACCTATTGCATAAAACAACTTGCTAGCCATCGGTCTATGTGCTTGATAAATCATATTAACGCTGTAACAATTCCAGAAAGTGAATATTATTTTCATTATTATCTCTGATTTCATTTATACAAAAATAGGAGATTAGCTATCAGCCCAATCAAACAATAGCAACCACCCTTGTTTTGAAAAAGGAAGAAAAACAAGAATAATTGGTGTCAGTCTTACCTAAAGTCTCACAGCCAATGGAAACCTTGGTAGCACTTATCTTATCCAGATATTTAGAGATTGTAGAAAGCTAAGAGAAAGTGTTTAAACATGGTCAAATATAAAGAGGGACAATATTAGGTATTAAAGTGAGAAAGAATCAGAAAGAGTATAGCAGAACAGGTCAAAAAATGAAAGCTTGCCTGTAAATCATAAATGAACAACAAATAGAGAAAATGGGCTTTTTTCTTTTATAAAATTTAAAGATAATAGTTATCTTTTAGGAGAGCTTGCATGAAGTGTTTCCACTTTTTGACCTCTCATAGTCCTTTTTATCTCATATAGTCTCTGATTCTATAATGACTACTGCCACAAATAATATTAGTAGAGAGATAAGAAATAGACAGGGGAAAAGAAGGGAAATCACCTCAAACCATGATAACAGAAGGTAGAATTAAGTCATTGTTATACATGGCAGTTCTGCCTTTCAAGACATCACTTTTATAAAGCACCTAAGAGAAAAGCGGATTTTAAAAAAATGTTTCATATTAATTAAATTCCATATTGTATCAACCCATCACCCGGTGTATTATGATCATATTACGGGAAACAATTTGTCATTCAAGAACTTGCTAACAATCTCAATAGCGAGGGTCTCTTAGAAACAGATCTCAGGAAGGTGAATACCAACAGGTATGTGTTGCTTGGGAACAAAAGATTTTTTCATTTTCCTCCACTAGTCTGAATAGCCAGTTGATTTATTTATTTGGGAACAAAAGCACAACATTCAATATCTTATGAAAGGACACCTACATAAAACCCTTTAAAAATACATGATTTCTTGGTATCATTTGAAAGATGTGTTCAAATACAAAACTAGTGTATAAAATCAGCTATTTGATCAATTCATACTAGTGGTTAGCTCTGAAAATTTAATGTAATACTAGGAGGCTGAAAGAAGGGGAAAATATGCTTAGCAAAAAATCACATCTTTAGTGGTGGGGGCAGGAGAAGCAACCATATGCAAATCCTCAAAGGCAGAAAAAAGAATATGTTATAAAGGGTATGGAAATACGTGACAATGTATCTGAACAAGCGATTTGTGTACCTCATTCACCCAGATAAATAACAATTATTATTTTACTAGTAAGTGATATCCTAATACAGGGAATTCACTAGAATCATTTTGAAGCTTACAAAAGTAGAGACACTGGTCAACTTGTATCTGAGGGTAAAACACAGTAACCACATAAAACTAGGAACTCTTTAGTGCTTGTGTCTATGTTATTTTCTACAAGTATGTATATAATTGTATTATATGACTGTGCTGGCTTAGAAAGATATATTACCATATGATAAGAGTTTTTAGTAACCTAAAATTTCATTTTTTCTTTTGATTTTAAAATAAATTGAAATATTTTTGTGAGCTATAGGCACTGTGCCTAATGGAGAAGTCAGCTCTGCTTATCTTTACTCACTACAAGTGTGAACTTTGACAACATACCTAACTCTCTAATCTTTGTCAGCTATAAAATGGGAGAGTAGTAATGGCGCCTGTTTCATGAGGCTTTTGTGAGAACTGAATCACACAATCCATCCAGGAAAGTGAAGGTATACAGGGTGGGGCAGGGATGAGAACTGATGAGGGTAGAGAAAGGTGAAAAGAGAAATTGTTAGACAGGGATTGAGAAACGGGAACAGAGTAGTCTCAGGGGGACTGAAATTTCTAAGCACAGTAAGCTTTGTCTTTTGATGAAATAGGTCTCATCCATTTACACGCTATCGTTTTTCAAACATAATTTCTATTGTGTTAAGTAAAACACAACTTTATTTAAACAAGTCATTGACTTCACACTTTGTGTCATAATGCATTTTCTCAAATAAACCTAATTATTCCTAACGTGAGATTTTAAAAAATTGATAGTAAAAGGAGGTAGTCATTGATATGAATGGGATAATTTGAAGGATTACAGAGTCAGAAGTTTGAAAATAAAAATGTAGGACTAAAAGAGACAATTCCTTAATGAAAGCCCCCACATTTTGCAGCTGATGGAACTAAATCTCAGGGAGGTTGCATGATGTCACAAATTAGGATTATAATCCAAATCTCCTGATTCTTCCTTATGGGGTTTTGCATCACTCCATACCAAAGGTAAGAGAGTTCTGAGATGATGATTTGCAAAATGACAGTCACTGCAGATTTGGGGGCTTATGGTAGAACAAAACAGGAACATTTATTAATTCAAAAATATTTATTGCACCCCTAATGTTCTTGTTAATGTTCATGCAGTATAGAAAAAGAAAGGCACATTATACCGTCAGGAGGTTCTAGTTTAGACAGCAGGATACACATTCAATACATAACTAAACTGCCATTTGTGTCACTGTAACCAAGGGAAGTTCTATCATGGTAAAAAGCACAGTGTGCCAGGTAAGTGGGAAATGGGAACACAAAATGTGGTCCAAGCATTCAGGAAATGCTTCCTTGACAAAGACATGAGTAGAATAAAACCTGAAGATTAAGCTCAAGCAAAGAAGGTAGGAGAGGATATTCCAGGTGCATGAAAGTGGGAAGTCACTCAGGTTGTTCCATGAGCAGAAGGAAAGTGTTCTGCTGGGGCCTTGTGAGTGAAGGGGCCCGTGGGGAGTGGCAGGAGGTGGGAGACGAACCTGGACCACAGATGAGGCCCGTTCATTCAAGCAAGTATAGAATATTATAAGGATTATGTGGTTTATTCAAAAAGCGATGGTCTGCAAATGAGTACCAAACATGATCTCTAAATAGACTAGATGAAAAACGACAGTAGTTTGAGGTAGCTTGGTAGCAACAGTGGATATGGAGAGAAATAAGGAATTAAAATATTGTCTAGAGGTAGAATACACAGGATTTGTTTCCTAACTGGAAAAGGAGAGAGTCTGAAGGAGGTATTAAAGATGATTCTAGCTGTCTGATAAGAACAACTTGTGGGTCAGGTTACCTTTTCTTTCTTTTTTTTTTTTTAATTTTTTTTTTTGAGACAGAGTCTTGCTCTGTCTCCCAGGCTGGAGTGCAGTGGCGCGACCTCGGCTGACTGCAAGCTCCGCCTCCCGGGTTCACGCCATTCTCCTGCCTCAGCAACCCGAGTAGCTGGGACTACAGGTGCCCGCCACCACGACCAGATAATTTTTTGTATTTTTAGTAGAGACGTGGTTTTACTATGTTAGCCAGGATGGTCTCGATCTCCTGACCCTGTGATCCGCCCACCTCGGTCTCCCAAAGTTCTGGGATTACAGGTGTGAGCCACCGCACCCAGCCAGGTCAGATTACCTTTTCTACGATGGTTTATGTGGTTGTAGCAATGAGAATCATGTTTATTTACTTTTATGTGTCTTTCTTCCTTCTAGTTCATCCTACGAAATTAGTTTAATAGGATTAGAAAATTCAAGCAAGCCTAATATAGAATCTAGAAAAAAAGGATATAATCAGGTAGTGTAATAGTTTATCTGGCTTATATTTACTGGGTATCTCATGTGTCAGACCCTTTTCTAAGACATTTATATGAACATTATATTTACATTTACTCATTTAAATTATTAATCTATATGAAGTAGATATTACTTTTACTCTTAATTGACAGAAGAGGAACTAAAGCATGTAGAACTCAAGTAATTTAAACAGCATGGAAATGATAGAGCAAGATGTGAGGCACCTTCTCTTACCTATCATGCTGGATGGCCTCTTAAAAAATCTCTCTGGTTTAATATTAAATAAAAGGAGGTGGGTGGATCACCTGAGGTCAGGAGTTTGAGACCAGCCTGGCCAACATGGTGAAACCCCATGTCTACTAAAAAAAAAAAAAAAAAAAAAAGAAAAACAAAAACCTAGCTGGGTGTGGTGGCGCATACCTGTATCCCAGCTGCTTGGTAGGCTGAGGCAGGACAATCGCTTGAAACTGGGAGGTGGAAGTTGCAGTGAGCCGAGATCGTGCCATTGCACTCCAGCCTGGGTAAAACAGTGAGACTCTGTCTCAAAAAAAAAAAAAAAAAAAAAAAAGCGTAAGGGGTCTTGGAAACCCTTCTGTGGCTCCAACCCAACATGTCAAGAGGCTGGATAGGAATTTGGGCCTGAAACCCTGGATAACATCAGTGTCACTGCTCCACTGTTCTCCTGGGAACCAAGAAGCACTGTGCTGGGTCCCTGGATGGGGTTGGAAATGGAGAGGTCTGTATCACCAGTTCAAGTCTTAATAATGAATCTAACCAAGGTGAGTACTTAGAAATGTTTTTCAATAACTGACTTATTGTTTAAGAGCATTCAGATGAAACAAGTTTATGACAGAAATTCTTAGACATAGGACCCAGAATGTACTTGCCTTCCCAGGAGGAAAGAAGATAAATTATTATTATTTGTGAAAATTTTGTGAAATCATTAAATCTGCTAAAGGTTGAAAAGCAGAGACCTATGATCTCTGTCTTCTGTTAGAGATAACGTGATCCATTAGCTTGCTTAGAAGAATAGTGATGTCTTACGGTACTGAACCATTCAGCTTTATTACCACATGAATTCCACATAATCAGTTCTTAGGACAGCACTTTGCCATAATACGTTTCATAGTTCATCCACAAAAATGACCCTTCAACCCAGGTAAATAACAGTATATGACATATATATGTTATCTAATTCTGAGTCAAGCTTTAGTACTTGAGGAAGGTAAAATTTTAGTAGGGAATATAACTTATAAGTCAGATTTTTTAAAAGCCGAGTGAAATGTCTGCCTACAGTATCTCATATTGTTCTCACATTTTGTGTAAAAGTTAAAATGAACAGAATGGTGATAGAGGAATGCACCTATGTTCAGTGGTGAATCGTCTCTTGTTAACCGCTTTTAATGCAGTAGCTCAACAATCACCAGGTACAAAGCACACTGTAAACAAACCCTACTTTCAACTTACATTTTTTAGCTCAACTTGGAGATTATGGATAAATGTATCTGACATGGGACAGCATATTTTAGTGAATGCTGATAAAAATCCTGGTGAGACCTTACTTTTCGTAGAAATTTGTCTCTGAAGGACATAACCTTTTCTGTCATGATTGCAACTCTCACTGCAAAACGAGAAAATTAAATCACTTGGGAACGCTAGAAAAGAGAAAACTTTAAACTAAATGCCACTCATAACACTAGAAAGCAAAGTAAATGATGTGTTGGCTTTGATACAAGAAAACATCTATGACATTATCTATCATTAAGTCGAAAAATCTGTCAGGTATGTTTTCCTTCCAATGATGGTTTTTTAACTAAGTCTGGGATTGAGCTGTTTAAATAATAATTGACATATACATGAATTTAAACAAACTTCTCAGCTCACCTATATAACTTAGGCCAAAAAGAGCTTCAGAGTTCTGGATCCCTTTAGCGTTTTCAGGATGACTAGAAAATCCTGCTATTACCTTTTACAGCATCCTAACCTTCTAACCTACCTCTGTTTCACCTGGTCAATTGCCTCCAGTCGACACAGTTATCTCAGGGGTTTCTTTGATTAGTGGCCAGTTAGCGATGGCCTTTCTAAAGGTAAAAGTTAGCATAAGGGTAGAAGAACAAAGTGGATGCTATAGAAAAAAAATACGAAAAAAACTCATGTTTTCAAGTGCCGATATCATTTTGTGCACACTATATAGAAAAAAACAAAATCATGCTTCAAATTTAAATATAGCTAAAATTATATATTGGAATTTTAGCATCAAGTTGTCGTGCAGATATTTTCCTATAGGAATATAAAACTCATTTTTTCCCTTCATTTATGAAACACCAAAAATTACTTTCATGTGTATTTATGTCTCCTCCGATCATGGGTTCTATTACTAAAATGACATGAAAAAGAGATATGATTCAGATCTATCAGAAAAGCTGATGGCTCAGCCAAATTAATCTATAATCAGAACAAGACAGGGTATGACAAATTTTAGACTTTTACTTTAAAAACTTTGTTGGAAACATTGCGTGTTAACAGGCTAACTTTGAAAAATTTGAAACATTTACACAAAAAGGTATGGGGGTGTATATGTGCACTTTCTTTAAATACCAGATAGCAGGTGATGTTTGAGCCTATAGGAAATTCTTGGGTTTTTTTGAGTAATAAGCACCTTATGATATGCCTACTTAAAATGAATCTGCTAGTATATAGTACAAAGTGAAAAGGATTTTGTCTCAAAAATATCTAATTTTTGCTTAGCAAATTTTAGATTGTAATTATAATTATGCACTCCATCTTGAAATTAAAAATACACCAACATTGTTTTCAATGTATGGTTTTTCTGGTAAAAATTTGTGATATCATGAAATGACATCTTTCACTTTGCAATTAACTTTTGCACAATCACAAAAACAGTCTTTATCTAAGAGTATTTCAGGGCTTTATAAGTTTTCCCAGGGGCTTCTCTTAGCTCTGATATTTAAGTCATACTCCTTTGAAGTACCTAACATTTCACTGTTTGTGTCAATTTTTCTTTAGGAAGACAGCTTTTTCTTTTGGTCACTGCTGTAACTGCCAGATATTCCCATGTTAATCAATGGCTTTGTAAGTTATTAGAACAGTTCTCCAGTGTCGCTCTCATCTACTTCATGAAATCTCTGACTTTTCACAAGATTTGAAATGTCACTTTGCAAGGTCATTGCTCTATTTTCGTACAGTACTGACAAATTTCAAAACTAAAATTAACAAGAGATCTAGAAGTGTTCAGGCAATAAATGGTACTGTTCTATGAGACTGTATGACTGAATGGAGACAGATTTTATAAGTTTTCATTTATTTACAAACTTATTCATATTATGATGGATTTTGAGACTAACTCAGGGGCCAGACAATTTATTTATCAAAGTTCCCAGTAGTAAATATTTCAGGTCACTGTTGCTACTACTGAACTCAGTTATTGTATCATGAAAGCAGCCATAGACAGTATGTGAAAGAATGAACATGGCTGTGATCAAATAAAACTTTATTTACAAATCCAGATGCTGGGCTTGATTTGGCCCAAAGGCTCTATTTTCTGATACCTGTCAAAGTCAATAAACACTAAGATTATGAGAATCCCCTCCATAAGAAAATATTTTTCCCAGAAAATAATGGGTAAAGGCTTCATTGATAATATCCCCCAAATCTACATACTTGTGAAACTGAATATTATTTGTATGCATTTATAAAAGTGATTGCCTTAAAGACTATTAGAAATTTACTTGATTCTTTTATTTCTATTATATTACCTTAAAGTGTATTGAAGCATTTACTTTAACAAAAATCTGAAAATTTATCTTTCTCCTGGGTTTGCAAGTTTTTGACCCTCCCATTGACATTATTACAGATTAAGAACCCAGGTAACCCAGTCATAATGATATTGATAAGAAAACTGAGATTCATGTGTGTAATCCCAGCAATTTGGGAGGCTGAACTGGGTGGATCACTTTAGCTCAGGAGTTCAAAACCAGCCTGGTCAACACGGTGAAACTCCGCCTCTATGAAAAAATATAAAAATGAGCTGGGTAGCACAAGCCTGCAGTCTCAGCTACTCAGGAGGTTGAGGTGGGAGGATCAGCTGAGCCCAGAAGGCGGAGGTTACAGTAAGCCAAGATTGTACCACTGTACTCCAGCCTCCAGCCTGTGTGACAGGTGAATCCCTGTCTCAAAAACAAAACCAAAATAAAAAAGGGAACTTACTTTCTATTATCAAATATTAATATAATTCAGTAGGAAAATGCTGATTTCTTACATTTTTTCTTTATACAAACTTTAGTTTGATAAAAACAGAAATGATTATTTGTTTTAAAGAATGCATAAAACTTATATAGCACTTATAATGTTCTAGGCTATGCTATAAGAGATAGTAGTATAGATATATATATATGTGATTGTAGATTATAACTATCTACATGTATCAATCTGTATATGTATACATTCGTATAAACACATATATTTTTGTATAAACTTTTAAATTCTCAACAGCTTCATAAAGAAAATATTGTTACACATACTTTATAGATGTGAAAACTGAGTCACTGAGCTCAGTGACAAGCCAGAATCCATGCCATTACTACTTTTTTTACAACTTTGTTGATGAAGCACCCCTTTTCCTTCCTGAACTCTAATTTGATTTAAAATGTTATTTTCAAAGACAATACTTAAAATTTGCCTAAACTTGATCATACAGTTTTTAAAAGTTCATATGAAAGTCCTTCAATTATATTAAAAGTTAAGACGACACAAATCTTGTTCTGGAAGGGGTCTATTGTTTATATGTCTATCTTCTACACATGACAATCAGATTCTTTTCAATTTATCCCGTTTTCTAGAAGAGCTCCTCACAACAGTTTTTAAAAATTAAAATGACTTGAATAAATCAATAAATTAGTCATCAGAACCAAATTTGAATCTATTATTCCCTTGCACGTGGCTTTATCAGAAAGGTACAAATCATGGGAACAAGAATAGGTGTAACGTCTTTTTCGAACAAATGGCAAAAAATATTCTAGAGCCAAAATACATTTCAGATCTGTCACCTCTGACTCCTTTCAGTTAAACTGGTAAATTTGCATAACCAAAACAACCCTCCCCTCTGTTTTCCAATTAATAGAGTCTTAATATGTTTAGAAAATATCTGGTTGAATTTACTAAAACAGCCAATTATAAGCCAGGTGTTTCAATTGTATAAATAAACATGTGGACCGCATTAATTATGGCATGTCTTTATCTCAGCTCCAAACCATCCCACTAAAAATGGAAGAATATTGTATATTTCTCCAACTTACATCTAGATTGTGTTTTAATATCTCATTACATTTTTGAAGGATGGAATCAAGATCTCTAAGGCATGTAGAGCTCCTTGGTAATTATAAATACAAGATGGTATTAATAATAAACTTTTATTTCCATTCTTTTTTTCTCATTAATTCATTCTTTTAAATTTTGTATATTGCAGTGGGATTTTTTTTCTTCCCCTGTTACAGATGTTTGGATTCTCTAATCCCCCGAGGTATCAGAGGCCTGCATATTCCATCTGCAGTGATAAGCATATCTGGTGATTAGAATTTCATAGAAAGCAAAATACTAATACATCATTAAGCCTACAAAATATTTAGTCCTCCATATGTTGTTTGTGCTTCTGATTTCTCAAACGTTTTGCTATAAAATACAATTCAGAATAAACAATAGATAAAAGTAAAGAGTATTTATATTTTTAACTTCTTTGTTTTTATTCTATTTCTATGAAGTATACTATTCAGTGCTCAGTATTCCTCACTCCCTTGACATGACTCTGAATATGCAGTTTATGAGGTTTACCAAAGATACTGTTTTAAATAATACATTTGGTATTAAATTGAGCTTAATTTCAAATGGGTAGAAAACTCATTAGAAGTTTCCTGTTTGGACATTAATTGCCAGTCATCTTGCACAAAGTAAACTCTGTATTTTCCAAAGTCTGTGCAATGGAGTAAAGATCCTGTTTTTGCTATAGAGCTTAAATGCAACTTACGGTTGAAATGTATCTTTTAAAAATAAATCAATTCCGAAAAAGCTACGAATACTTTATTTCACACAAGATAAAGCAGCCCAAAGGTGAAGCCCAAAATAAGAACTTTCAACAGAAAAGAGCAAAAGCTAAAAAGAATTTTCTTTTTTCTCAGTATCCCAGTATTTGCTTTCTACCTTGGCAATGGTGCTAAACAAGCAATAGGAGGAAAACTGCATCAATTGTGTGAAACAGGACCGCAAAAATCAACTCTCGGATTTGGACTATCTGCTAATTAATAGCAGATAATGTGTTTATTTTATTTTTTCAACTTTGACATGAAAGCCATCCACTTTTCTTTTCCACTGGCTTTCTTGGCCTTACATAAATTCTACTCACTCCTTTTCTTTCCTGAGTTCATTTCATCTAGGATTACTTCAATCTGGAAATAGAACAGTAAAAACTAGAGGGACTAAACAAGTAGGTCTCCCCTAGTGAAAAGATGTAAAAGATACAATATTTCATCCAATGAACCAACCCACAATCAAAGGGCTGAATAGAGCAGGGCTTGAGACCTTAATATTTTAGTTTGAAAGGTAAACATAAAAATGACCCTGGAGATTAAACAATTTAATATTTTTCTTATTTAATGAAGACTTGAGACCTCCCGAGTACAAAAATCTTAGAAGCATATTTTCCATAAAACCAAAATAACCAAAAATGGGAAAGACCTTTCAGGTCAGTCAGACCATCCTCTGGAGATCATAGAGGGCAGTTGCCTAGAATAAATATGCCAGTGTTTTGTTCCCTCAAGTGTTCGACTTCCCCAGTGTTAGGCCAGCTTCTGACCTTTTATTTACAGTGTTATTTATTATTCATATTTTATTAAATATTTAAAATGCCACCTATTGTATTTGATGACTATTATGAGAAGAAAAGGTCCCTGTTCTTCAGATCCAGTTAGTTAATATCCTGGACTTGGCATTAATTATCTGGCACTTCCTTTCAAAAGCTCCTGACGCTTCATGCTTGTACTTTTACAGGGGGCAATTGCAAACCTTTTTAGCGGAAACTAAACACGGCCATGAAGATAGCAAGATTCAGGAATTAGTTCACCTTATACCACTCCATTCATACATGTATCCATCAGTTCTTTTACTTCTTAAGGACTACCACTGATAACTGTTATTAAAAACGACATACAACAGGTGGCAAGGATGACATTTGTTTAAGAAAAAAAAGTCTAAATTTGGTATGGCTTTTTCCATGGGTAGGGGGTTTGGGAGGCGGTTAGGGACTTCCATGGCCATTGCTTATATGGAAGTTATTAAACCAGTGGAGGAGCTCTTCCCCCTCCTCCTTCACCTAATCTCCCTCTCTTTCTAATGGGATAGGAGCTAGAAAGTGAGTGAAAGAAGAATATTATTCTGATTATTTAACTGGTTACCTCCTAAAGCCTAGTGTCTCGTTCTTCCAAGGAAGCTCTATATTCTCATATGAAGAGAAATGAGAAAAATCTCCAAATTTTATTTTTAGGTAATTTAATCCAATGGCTGTGCATACAAATTTATGAAAACATGAATTTAGGAAAACATATAAGTTTACATAAATATGTTTCCCTAAACATTGTTTCCTAAAAAAAGGAAACCAAAGACAAACCAACAAGAAAACAAAGCACTTTTCTCTGACGTCAGGAATCAGTGCATTCCAGCCATAGAGAAACAGCCTGGAGGACTTCTGTGATGGGGATGAGCTGCTCCTATTCAGGCAGAAGCAGTCCAGAGGCAAGGCTGATAACTGCTCAGATACGGGAACTTGGCATAGATAGAAACCTGTTTGTTTGACTATTATGAAATGCACACTTAAATGCATTTAAATGTATCCTGAAACCCACTATTTAACTACTTCCATAAAATTTTATTTAAAATGATAGCCTCACCCCAGTTATAGACTGTGAGAGAAAGGGCCTAGGTGAGGGAATAACATTGCCATCACAGCAGATGCTGCCACCAGAGGGAGGAGCAAGCTCACAGAGGCCATCGAGAGCAGGATTGATGATGGGTAGGAGAGCGTGAAGAATGGGATAAAACAGTCAGCTCGCCCATGTGAATTTTAGAAAGACTTGGACAAATAATCATCTCCCATTCCATCCAACCAACCTCCTCAGAAAAAAAAAAAAAAAAAGAAAAAAAAAAAGAGAGTTCAAAGTCAGGTCATTATGATTTGGATTATGCTCTTTGTGCTGCTCTGATTGCTCATTTTTATCCCTCAAATCCTTTTCTACATGCCTTCCCAAATTTAAGTTTCATTTATTTTCCCTCTTATTTTCTTCCTTACTCCACATCTCTCAACAACCTCAAAGGATCCTGACATCAATTTTGATTTCTTAACATTTATTTTCTATTGAATCAGAAAAGAAATCAGACTTCCTAGGATTATATTTTAGATCTATCCGTTATTTGTGTGACCTTGAAAAAACGAACATATCAGAAACTCAGATTCCTCATATATAATATAAAAATAAAAATTAGGACGTACATAGATGTCTTTGATGAGAAAATGAGGTTATTTGGGTAAAGCACTTGGCAGAATGCCTGGCATACAGTATATCGATATTAGCTGTAATTATTATTAATTATAATTAGTCAGATAACTCTAAATATGTATCTCCAACCATGGTATTTATACTCAATCCCAGTCTTTATTTCCAGCTCTTTGCTGATTATGTCTTACTATCACTGCATATTCAACATTTCTTAAACTAAACTCATCCTGTTTTTAACTTTTAAAACTAAGCCACTTATGCTAAGATCTCATTTTCTTTATGTATCAACTTAGTTACTAAATTATCTACCTACTACTGATACGTCTTGAACATTCCTTTGCTCCTTTTAATTCCCAAATTCACCCTCAAGTGGAAATACTCAACCTCAGCCTCAAGTATTGCAATTATCTCCTAACTTTTCTTTCCTTTCCTAATAACTACCAACTCTAATCACTTGGAACTCTGGAGATGAATCAATATTCCAAAGTCACAGATTGTAATCAATAGACCCTCCAAGTTTACAGTGGTCCTATAATATAAGCTCTTTACAAATTTAGACCCAATCTTCATTTCTAACTCTTACTACTCTTACACAAAACTTTAAGCTCTAATGAAATGTATTTTGTATGTCTTCTCTGATCATTACACACATTTCTCTTATTCTCTTTCTGAAATATATTCATCATATTTCTGTGTAAAATAACCCATGTCCTTAAACAGCTATCACAATAAAACATCACGTATAAAACTTTTCTTGATAATGATATTGCTTTCCAAGACGTATAGCATTTAGTTTATATATTTCTTCTGCCACTTCATCATGACATGAGAAATTCCTATGTGTTTATGTCTCTTATTACCTCTTCCCTTAGTCTCTACTACATTTAAGGATTCTTCGGGAAATTTTATAGGCATAACTGAGCCTTACATTTACTTTGTACCCTGAACAATGTGCCTGGTCGACACACAGATGTATGATTAATTTAGTGACACATAGTCATTTTAAAATGTGTTATAAAAATGATTTTTCATATCACCAACTTGAAGTTATTACTGAGTGAATAAAAAATATTTACTAATGAATTTCATTAAGGATAAAGCTCCAAGTAGCAATGTAGCCAGAAACTTATGAATTTGTATTTATTGAACAAAGGATTATTTAGGTCAAAAGGAAATTCAGTTGTTTTTAACAAGACAGAGTACCTGAAAAATACAAATACATGCACTCACACTGTGCTTATAGTTTAAACATTAAGACCCAATAGTAGGAGCCAACACCAGACTTCATGCTGCCCTAAGATGAGTAATCCCTGTATCCCCCACATCCCAGGAATCTTACCAACATTGCCACACTTCCGCTCAGGGGGCTGTAGTATTGCAACACCAGCTAGACCCAGCCTATGATCACGTATCCAGTACCTGAGTCGAAGCAACACTCTACTCCCCAAAGTACAAGCAGTCCAGCACATCATGGAGGCTGCCCCCAGGACATAGGAAGCAGAATAGTATGTTACCCAGAGCCTGAGAGTCACCTGCCTAGGACCATCATGGATAGTGACCCTGATTCCTTCAGCAATGGGGCTACCATGCCCCCATGTGTGCCACCCCAGGGCCCAAGAACTGGTCTGCTGACAAGTTGACACGAACATGTACCATCTGGGAACCTACAAACCTAAGGACCAGCCTGCCCAGCCTGCCACCATTGGTACCCAAGTAACCAGCCTGGTGGCCCAAAGACCAGTCCACCCAGCTCACAGAGCCCACCATGGCTGCTGTTGTCTATGCACACTATCCGGGGGCCTAAGAACCAGCCTTACTGGCCAGACTTTACCACTGCCACCACCCATGCACACCATCCAGGGACCCAATAAATGACTCCCCTGGGGCCTGCTGCTGCCACAGCTGGTGCTGAAATATATATATATACCTAGAGACCTGAGTAATGGCTTACCCAGTGGCTCAGTCACCAGCAAAGACTAAGCCACAGCCTACACAATCACAGCCTAAGTTACCGGGGAACTCATAGCACTGACATTCATTGCAGCCAAAGAAATCATTTGTACATTATACTATGGTGTAATTTCTAGGCACAAAGTACCCTACCCGGGGTACCCTACCCGACTGACTTTATGGACATATCTACAGAAAAAAGTCTATTACAGCAGATGCAGAGATACCAAAATAATGATGGAAGAAGTATTAAAGATCAAGGAAATATGACATTTCCAAAGGAAGGTGATAATTTTCTGGTAACAAACCCCAAAGAAAAAGAAATGCATACAATGCCTGAAAAGGAGTTCAAAATAATGATCTTATTAAAACTCAGAGCAATACAAGAGAACACAGGTAAACAATACAAAGAAATCAGAAAACCAATTTATAATATGAATGAGAAATTCAACAGTTAGATATAAAAAAGGAACTAAATAGAAATCTTGGAAATGAAGAACTCAATGAAATAAAAATACAATTGAGAATGAAATAAAAATACAGATTAAATCAAGCGGAGGAATGTCTAAACCGAAGAGGTATCTTTGGAATTAACCCAGTCTGACAAAAAGAACAAAGAAAATTTTAAAAATGAAGAAAGTCTATATGACATATGAGACACTATCAAGCACTTTGGGAGTTCTAGAAGAAGAGATGGGAAAAGGCATAGAAAGTCCATTTAATAAAATAATAGCCCAAAACTTTCCACCTCATGTAAGAGATAGAAACATCCAGATACAAGAAACTGAAAGATCCCCAAATTCAATACAAATGTCCTCCCTGTGGAACTTTATAGTCAAACAGTCACAAATTGAAGACAAAGAGAAAATTCAAAAAACAGCAAGAGAAAAGCATATAGTCATATATAAGGGAAGTCCATCAGACTATGAGCAGATTTCTCACCAGAAACACTGCAGGCTAAAAGAGAATGGGTTGATACATTCAAATAACTCAAAGTAAAGAAAAATTGCTAGTGAAGAACACTGTAACCTAGCAGAGCTATCCTTCAGGAATATAGGAAAAATAAAGTCCCAAACAAGCCAAAACTAAGAGATAGATAAACACTAGATCAATTCTACAAGAAACGCTTAAGAGAATCCTACATCTGCAGGCAAAAAACATATTTATCATCATAAAAACACATAAAAGTATGATACTCATTGGCAGCAGATACGTAAATGAGAAAAAGAAAGGAATTAAGCAACTTCATTATAGAAAACCACCAAACTACAAAGATAAACAACAAGAGAATGAAACAAGATGAACAAAACAAACAGAAACCAGTTAGCAAAATGACAGGAGTATGTTTTTACCTATCAATGACAACTTTGAATGTAAATTGTTTTAATTCACTAATGAAAAAGTATAGACTAGGCGCTTGAGCCTAGCAGTTCAAGACCACCAGCCTGTGTAACATACCAAGACTTTGTCTCCACACACACACAAAAAAAGTTAGCTGTGCATGGTTGCACACACCTATAGTCCTAGCTACTCAGAGTTTTGAGGTAGGAGAAATGCTTAAGCCCAGGACTTGGAAGTTGCAATGAGTTATGATTGCACTACTGCACTCCAACCTGGGTGGCAGAGTAAGACTCTGCCCATAATAACAACAACAAGAAAATTATAGCCTAGCTTAACAAATTAAAACAACAACAACAAAAAGAGAAAAACTGTATGCTGCCTACAAGAAACTCACTCTCACTTTACCTGTAAAGGCACACATGGACTAAAAATGAAAGGATGGAAAAAGATATTTCAGGCAAACAGAAACCAAAAGCAGGAAGGAATAGCTATACTTATATCAGACAAAATTGACTGTAAGTGAAAAAACTAAAAAAGATACAAAGAAAGTCACTACATAATAATAAAGAGATCCATTTAGCAAGAGGATATAACAACTGTAAATATATATGCAACCAACGTTTGAGAAACCACATATACAAATCAAATATTGTTAGAGCTAAAGAAAGACCCCAACACCATAACAGTTTGGGACTTCAACAACCCATTTTCAGCAGGTCATCTATACAGAAATCAACATAGAAACATCAGATATAAACTGCATTATATACCTAATGGACCTAAGATATATTTAGAAAACATTTTAATCAATAGCTGCAGAATACAGATTCTCCTCATAAGCACATGAAACATTTTCCAGGAAAAACCACATGTTAGGCCAGAAAACAAATCTCAACATTAACAAATCAAAATCATATCAAGTATCTTCTCAAACCAAAAAGGAATAACACTGGAAATCTTCCTTGCCTTGAGTTGGCAGTGGTTTGCATTTACACCTGTAAATGTATTCATCCTTTTAATCTATGTAAGGTTTTTTTTGTGCACAATGGTTTTCTATTGTTATGTGAGAATATTAGGCCCTAGAAACATGTCATTGTGTAAGGAAAAATAAAAGTGCTGCCATAAAACAAACAAAAACTAGAAATCAATAACAAAAGAAACTGGAAATTACACAAATACATAGAAATTAAAATCACATCCTTCCGCATGGCCACTGGATCAATGAAGAAATTTAAAAAGTAAATTTAAAAAATTATTGAAACAAATGAAACAGAGATACAACATACCAAAACCCATAGGATATAGCAAAAGCAGTGATAAGCAGGAGGTTTATAGAAATAAACACATCGAATAAATAGAAATAATTCGAATAAGCCATCTAATGATAATCCTTAAGACATTAGAAAATCAAGAATAAATCAAATGCAAATTAGTAGAAAAAAATAATAGAGAATAAGTATAACTAAAGGAAACAGAGATGAAAAAATTGAAATGAACAATACAAAAAGTTGGTTTCTTAAAAAGGTACACAAAATTAAACTGTTAGCTAGACTATGACAAAAGAGAGACAACCCAAATAATATCACAAAAGAAAAACGAGACATTACAACTGATACCACAGAAATACAAAGAATTGTTACAGACTATTATGAGCAGCTATATGCTAATAAATTAGAGAATCCAGAGGAAATGGGTAATTTCCTGGACACATAACCCCTACCAAGACTGAATCAGGAAGAAATAGAAAACCTAAATACACCAATAATGAATAATAAGATTGAAACTGCAATAAAAAAAAAATCTCCCAACAAAGAAAAACCCAGGACCAAACGGCTTTACTGTTAAATTCTATCAAATTTTAAATACTAATTTCTCTCAAACTATTCCAAAAAATATAAAAGAAGGGATATCTCCCTGATTCATTTTATGAGACCAGTATTACTGATACCAAAACCAGATAGACACAAGAACAACAACAAAAAACTAAAGACCAATATTTCTAATGAACATTTCTGGAAAAATTATTCTCAACAGAATACTATCAAACTGAATCCAATACCATATCAAAAATATAATACACCATGATCAAATGGGATTTAGCCCAGAAATACAAGGATGCCTCACCATAAGTAAATGAATAAATGTTATATGTCACATCAACAGAATGAATAACCATATAATAATCTCAACGAATGTAGAAAAAAATTAATAAAATTCAACATCACTTCATGTTAAATCCTCTCAACAAATTAGGCATATACGAACATACCTCAGCACCCTAAAGGTCATATATAAAATACCCAAGCTAACATCATACTGAATGAGAAACAGGGAAAAGCCTTTCCTCTAACAACTGGAACAACAGAAGAGTGCCCACTTTCTCCACTCTAATTCAACAGAGTGCTGCAAGTTCTAGCCAGAGAAATTAGGCAAGAAAAAGAAACAAAGGGCATCCAAATTGAAGATGATAAAGTCAAATTTCCCTCTTTAACAATGACGTA
This sequence comes from Symphalangus syndactylus, assembly GCF_028878055.3. Taxonomy (NCBI): domain Eukaryota; kingdom Metazoa; phylum Chordata; class Mammalia; order Primates; family Hylobatidae; genus Symphalangus; species Symphalangus syndactylus. The sequence goes on from NC_072429.2 coordinate 21,094,908, forward strand.
ATCTTATATATAGAAACATTTAATGAAACTACCAAAAAACTCCTAGAAGTGATAAACACATTTGGTAAAGTTGCAGGATATAAAATCAAAAATTTAAAAACTCTGCATTTCTCTACACTAATAAATCAGCTGGAAAATAAATCAAAAAAGGAATCCCATTTACAATAGCTACAAAAATAAAATATCTAGAAATAAATTTAATCAAGAAGGTGAAGGATCTCTAAAAGGCAAACTACAAACCACTGATGAAAGAAATTGAGGACACCAAAAATCTGGAACAATATTCATGCTCATGAATTGTTAGAATATTGTTAAAACATTCTACTCAAAGCAATGTACAGATTCAATGAAATTTCTATTAACATACCAATGACATTCTTCACAGAAATAGAAAAACAATCCTAAAATACAAATGGAACCAAAAATGACCCTGAATAGCCAAATATTGAACATTACAACAACAGAATAGTTGGAGGCATCACACCACTTAACTTCAAAATACACTACAAAGCTATAATAAATAAAACAACAGGGTATTCGTATAAAAATGGACACACAAAAACAGACAATGGAACAGAATAGAGAACTCAGAAATAAATACACTCTGTATCCCATAAATATGTACAAATATTTTAAGTCATTTGAAAATAAAAGAAAAATTATAACCAGTATTATTTCATAGAATTTCTGATTCTGAATGGCCCAACAACCTCCTCCTAGATCTCACTCTCCCACAGGTATCAGTGATAAAACTGGGAATAATACAGAAATATCAATGAACCAAAAACCTTGCAAAATGAAAAGGAAAATTCTAGAGAAGCGTTGGCAGTTTGAAAAATGGATCATCATAGGTGAGTAACCATTTTTACAGATTTAAGTCTAAGGACAGGTCACATCCAATCTCATGCAAGGGGGACAGAAATGCCAAAAGAAAAACACTTTCTGGATTCAAAGATCAATAAAAGTGTTCTGTAGCAACCACAGTAAATAAAAGGAAATCTCAGGATGGAGAGCCAGAGAGAAGAGAATCACATTTTGTCTATAAACTCTTCAAAAATGTATAGCTGACCAGTGGATAATGCATGCGTGGGACTGGCTCAGAGGATTCTTGAATCAGCCTACCTAAGAACAAATCAGCTGAACTACAACTTGACTTGCTCTCCTTAAGACAATTTGCAGTTTATGTCCAAGCAAGTTAATTGCCTGCTAAAACCAAACAACAAAATTTGACATTTTCCAGAGAAATATGTCTGAATGAAGAATCTTCACAAAATGCAATCAGCATATCTAAGGTATATTCTAAAAGTATGTGACATGTAAAGTACCAGGAAAATGTTCCCAATTCTCAAGCAAAAGACAATCACTGAGACCAACATTGATAGAACCCAGATATTAGAATCACAACTACATTCAAATGTACAAGGGTAATATGTTTATAATAAAATATTTAAAGTTTTCAGAGAAATAAAGCACTGTCAAAAATAAATAAAAATTCTAAAAAACAAATCTAAAAATTATGGGGTATGCTTAATAGCATAGCATAAACAATAGAGAAAAAGTCAATAAATGTGTAGATAAATAAAAAGTATTCAATTTAAAGACTAGAGGCCAGGCACAGTGGCTCATGCCTGTAATCCCAACACCTTGGGAGGCTGAGGCTGGTGGATCACCTGAGGTCAAGAGTTTGAGACCAGCCTGACCAACATGGTGAAACCCTGTCTCTACTAAAAATACAAAAACTTAGCCAGGCGTGGTGGCAGATGCCTGTAATCCCAGCTACTCGGGAGGCTGAGGCAGGACAATTGCTTGAACCCGGGAGGTGGAGGTTGCAATGAGCCAAGATTGCGCCACTGCACTCCATCCTGGGCAACAGAGCGAGATTCCATCTCAAAATAAAATAAATAAATAAATAAATAAAAATAAAGACTAGAAAAAACTATTGGATAGGAGTGAATGTCCCTCAGAGACTTGTGGGCCATTAAACAGTCTAAATTTTGTGTAATTAGAATCTCAGAAGAATAGAACAAAGTAGACAAAAATATTTTGGTGAAAGTTATAAATATACAGATAATATCAGATAATAAAGGCTACTGAATTGCAAGCAGGAAAAAAAGCAAATCAGAAATATGAGAAATTCTTAAACATATTATAATCAAACTGCCAAAAAGCAAAGATAAATCTTAGAAGCAGCCAAATGAAAACACACATCTTATACAAGAACAATTACACTTGGCCCTTACACAACCCATGAAGCCAGGAGCACTGACCATCCTCCCAGCCTCCACAGTCAAATGCGTATAACTTTTGATTTCTCAAAAATATTAACTAATAGCCTATTGTTGACTGATAAAATGGTCAATTAACAAATATCTTGTGTATCATTTGTATTGTAAAATGTATTCTCACAATAAAGTAAGCTAGAGAAAGAATGTTATTGAGATAATCACAAGGAAGATGAAATGTATTTACTGTTAAGTGGAAGTGGATTATCATAAAGTTATGCATCCTTGTCATCTTCATGTTGAGTAGGCCGAGGAGAAAGAAGAGGAAGGGTTGGTCTTGCTGTTTCAGGGATGGGAGAGGCAGAAGAAAATCCACGTATAAGTGGACATGCACAGTTCAAATCCATGTTGTTCAAGAGTCAACTGTATTTCAATTATTTCTAACTTCTCATTGGAAATGATAGGTATCACAACTGAAACAACCTTCATCTGCTGATAGAAAAAAAAATATGTCAACCCAGTTGTCTCTACTTAGTGAAAATATATTTCAAGATAACAGAGGGCAGGCACAATGGTTCACACCTGTAATACCAGCACTTTGGGAGGCCGAGGAGAGTGGATCACTTGAGGTCAGGAGTTTGAGACTAGCCTGGTCAACATGGTGAAACCCCATCTCTACTAAAAATACAAAAACCAGCCAGGAGTGGTGAGGGGCACCTGTAATCCCAACTACTCCGGAGTCTGAGGCAGGGACAAGTGCTTGAACCTGGGAGGTGGAGGTGCAGTGAGCCAAAATCATACCACCGCACTCTAGCCTGGGTGACAGAGCAAGACTCCGTCTCAAAAAAAAAAATGGAGAAATAAACTAAGAAAAAAAAAAAACTAAGATTTCATTGCCAGCAGACATGAAATATAAAAAAGGCTAATGAAGTTTTTTAGGCTAACAGGAGTTAAAAACAGACAGAAATATAAATACATGAATCTTCAAGGAGAAATGAATTAGCAATACCCAGACATTACCATATGTATTCCTTTTAGTCTGTATAGATTAAATAAGAAGTCCAAATAATGATTTTACAAGACTTGTATAATATTTCATATTTTTCTTGGCTCCACGTGTTTATATACCATACAGGAATTTAGATTCTCCTCGAGCACTTGGACACTGAAAAGTGAAATTCAATCTAGACACTTGAAAATCCACTAAGTCAGAAAAATTCTAGAGGTGCCATCTGAATAGATGTTACAGAGTAACTGATTCTAGAATGGACATCAAAGGCTTTCATGTTCACTCTGCACTGGGGAGAAGTCTTTCTTAATAGGAAACAAATGTGTGTTCACTGCCTGATGTTGACATGCTATAGGTAATTAGATTTTGCATTGTACACAATTTTAAACTGGGGCAAGGTGATCATATGTGTATATTCATGTATCTATGTAAATGCATGCTTTATATATATGTGTGTGTGTGTGTATGTGTGTGTGTGTGTGTATATATATGTATTTTATATATAAGCCTATAGTCTCGGTATGCTTTTTTGGACTCTATTAGGCTATATTACTAAAAGTGTTTTTAAAAATTTGGTTTTGGGACTACACAATTGAATATTCTAAAATATTGTCCATCAGTAGCCCAATAATGTGATTTGGTTCAAGATGTGCCATATTTCATTTTGTATCCATGAGAATCTTGTAAATTGTGCTGCCGGGACACAAATTATTGTTGTGATTATTTTATTTTTATTTCTTTTAAAGATTTCAAAAAGATTATTGGGCTAACAGTGATACTACCTCTAGTTAGGAGTGACTGGTGATAGGCTCCTCAATATATTATTACTACATTTGTGTTATGATTTATAATGAGAAAAATAAATAGCAAAAGCATATGATTATTTCTGTAATTTAACTTACATTTTCCAAAACTGGTAATAACTAGCGTAATTTAGATCTCATAAAAGAAACAGAGATGCTCCACTGAATCTAAAATCAAAGCCCATGAAAACCTTTTATACACAATGTAAACAGACATGTTTAATATCAGCATCTGCCCATCTAATCTGATAATTTTGCTCATGTTGTATTTTTCTGTCCATTTGGCATGTTTTTATGCAGCAATTTACACACAACACTGTATCAGCATATACGGGGGTATACAACCAGCTGTGTCCTATTATATAATTTACACACAAAAAAGTTTGACCAAAAAAATTTACTTTCTAATGAAATACGTAGGGAACATTTTCAGATATGGAACCTGTTGACCTATTTTCCAGATGAGCCCTCAAGGGCATACGCTGTGCCTAGCCCTTTGGCTACAATATTACTCCTCTCAAACAGATTGGTATGTCTACTCCAAGGCAGAATTTGTACATTTGCTTCACAAATGAGCCTACCACTTTTGAAGTCCACCCTTTGAAAAGATAGGAAAGAGCTACATGCACTTTACTCTCCAAAAAGGGGTTGTTTGTGGCATTTTTTTCAATCTGAAAGTAGTGATTAGTAGTAAACAGAGTAAACAGCAGTGGTGAGTAACAATGTACAATCAGAAGCATGCATGAGATGTGCAGCTGCCAGTAGTTAACATCGTTTCTGTTCACTGTTTTCCAAAGCACTGCTTATATTATCAAGAAAAAAAAATGGGGAATAAAATTGTACACAGTGAATATGGGTCATAGTCCTATCAGGGCTCCTCCTCCCATCCTCCACCTTCAACTAATTTTTGCAGATGTTTATTTGGTGATTTTTTTTTTTTTTTTTTTTTTTCAGATGGAGTCTCACTCTGTCGCCCAGGCTGGAGCGCAGTGGTGCGATCTCGGCCCACTGCAAGTTCCGCCTCTCAGGTTCATGCCATTCTCTTGCCTCAGCCTCCCTAGTAGCCGGGACTACAGGCGCCTGCCACCTCGCCAGGCTAATTTTTTTTTTTTTTTTTTTTTTTTTTGTATATTTAGTAGAGATGGGGTTTCACCGTGTTGGCCAGGATGGCCTCCATCTCCTGACCTCGTGATCTGCCTGCCTCGGCCTCCCAAAGTGCTGGGATTATTGGTGTAAGCCACTGCTCCTGGCCTATTTGGTGATCTTTTTAAAGTAAAAATCGTTTGATTGGCTCTCAGTGAGCCAAGTACAATAGACAGTAAACATCCCGTGCACACCTCTTAGATTTTTGCAGTCCATTGTCCTTGCATGTTTCAGACCCATCGGCAAGATTGTCTCTTCTGTAAGACAGCCTTAAAAAGATTCATTTTTCTTACGGCATTTAACTCTGGTTTTGTCTAGTTCTCTTTATTTTTGTTCAAGCCTCAATAAGTTTTGTCATTTTATTTGGTAGTTTATGAGAGTCTAATGAGATCATGGGATTTCACCCTCTGTAAATGTTGTCTGAATCTGGATAGCCTGAGGTTAGTAAAAATATTTTGAAAAAGCCCCAAGGGGGTTTTGATACACTGTCTATCCATGTCGAATCACAGACTTCAGCGAGAATGCGCTCCTCTAATGTACTTCTCGTTTCTGGTTCCTGCAGCAGTGATTTGTCCTAGAGAGTTCACATGGCGGCTTCCCTCTGCAAGTTAACTTCCCACCTAGTGTGATCATGAGACAATGATGATCATGATGATGTAGCATTTTGGCTCATGGTTGTATACCCTATGGCATATTAATATGCTGGCATTCTGAGGATTGCCTCTTTCATGTGTGCCGTTTGGTTAGCATTTCCCTGTCTTCAACTCTCAGTTTCAGAGAAGAGGGCCAGATCTTGGAGTATAACAATGTTGGCAAGTAGCCTCTGAACTGTTGTCCAGTATTGCTTAAGCTCATCTGATTTGAAACAATCACCATTTCATCTTAATATTAATAGGCTAACTCTCAACTGTCTCTTCTATGAAAACCATCAAATGCCTAAGGCATTTATCCTTAGATCATGGGGCAGAGGATACACTAATCAGATTTGTGAAAAAGGCATTTTTAGCAGCTCTTTTCAGTTATCTAGCTCATAGTATTCCCTGCCTTCTCTGGATAATAACCAGAATATCACCACCACCACCACATATTTGTATCATTAAAATAGAAGTTAACATTTTGGGCTCTTCACTATGTTCCAGGAACTTTGTATGCTAAGCACTCTGCATTATCTTAATTTCCACAAAACTCTAAGGCAGTTCCTATCATTTTTTCCACTTTCTAAATTAGGAAACTGAGAGACAGAAAGGTTAAGCAACTTGCAGGAAGTAATACAGTGAGGCCTGTCTAACTAGGACTGTTTGCACTTACCTCTATCACAGCACATTTAGCTGTGCTGCTGCGGAGGCTGGTATTACTAAGCAAACACAAACACGGGTTAACTCTCTACCATTTATAAGGAGGCTCTGAGACTATGTGTTGGTTTAGAAGGAGCATCTTAAGGGGAAGGAGTGTTTGCTATTGCCAGAAGACCAGGAAAGTCATGAGTTTTAGATAAATAGAGTTTCTAGTGACCTTTCATGCCAGACTATATTACGCTGCTGCCTAATTTACCCACATATAATATCAGCCATATGTGGTAGTTTCAGTGTAGGGAATTAAAATCTCATTTCATCAACCACAACAAAAAAATAACAACTCTTCTAATAGCCACTATCATGGCGCACCTACTCTGTATCAGATATTTTCCTAAGCATTTTTGCTTCATTAAAAAAATGGCATATGAAGACAATGGTACAAGCTCATCATCAATAATTATAGATATAAACTAGTATTTTGAGAACTAACCTAGCAAAATCCACAAAAAAAATGGATATGACATGTTTTCTACAAAGGCATGCATGTTCTTACAAATGCACGAATGGAACATTCGGGAATATTTATCACTCTGATACAAGTGACATAGGGAAGAATCTCCAGGATGCAGGACAGAGGGGATGTTATTACAATTGAGTCAGCAAAAATTGAATCAAGATTACATCCTATTCTGAGAAGAGTTATAAACAGGCGGAGGAGAGAATGGGTTTATTCATCCACAGAGCGTAAACAAGTGAACAAACTACCACCACCATGAGAACATCAGCAGATCCTATCCAGGCGGCATCTGAGGGAGGTGGTGGCCAATGACAGGCCCACTCGAATCGCCATCCAGTTGACATAGATCCCTACTACAGAGATAAATTTGCAAGTTATCAGATTCTAAAGGCAAACTTGAATCACAAACAGTTTTTTTCTTATTCTATATTGATTTAATGAGCAAACTTATAATATGTTGTTTTCATATGTGGCTCTCTGTTAAGAGAATATGTGGTTAGACTGGTGCAAGCATGTGACATGTTTGATAGCAGTTTTTCCTATGGTTCATTAATACACTGGCATTTTGACATATGTGTGTAGTTACAGTTCTCAAGGCACATAGATTTAAGCTCATAATGGGAGTCAACTCACAGGTAACCAGTAAGTCCAAGAAAACAAGTTTCTGAACCAGCAGCAAGACCAACCAGGTCAGTAACTCAGGTCAGTGTCACTGACTGAGACAGACTGGTCTGCCATGACCTGGGCAAGACTCCTCTGTGCATCTGCGTACCCCTGGCCACTGGATTTTAACTCTAACGTTTCATAATTATTCCTGTATAAGGCACATTAGCCTCCTCATTTTTACAGATGAGGAAACAGGCTCAGAGAGGTAATGTAAGTTCCTGCAGGTTATACAACTAGTAAGTGCAGAGCCAAATACCGAACCCAGAACTGTTTGGCTGAAAATTCTACATTCTTCACTCCACTAGCCTGGGCTCATTTCCTGAAAGTCAGGTACAGTTGCACAGCCACCACTGATGGCGGTGACAGTGTGCCTTAAAAAGGGTTCATCCTGAGAGCCCCAGGAAAGGCCAACAGCAACCACAGCAGAGTATTTAACTTATAACTAGGATTTCAGAGGCTTTCACCTCTTTTCTTATTGTTTGTCAGTTTCCAGGAGAATTTTTTAAAAATCTCAAAGCAGTGCCCATGATATACAACCCTGAGGGAAATTCAGTGTTACTCATGGTTACAGCTTTACTTAGGCAATGTACTATAGTATTAGTATATACTATACTAAAGTGAAGTATATAATAAAGCATATTGCCTAAATACGGAAGCACAAGCCAACAGCCACTTCTCATAGCCAATACTTCCAATTATACTAGAAGTAGGCAAGAAGCGACAAATTCGCAGAAGACTCAGAAGGAAAAATACATTTGTAAGAGGAGATTATTCATTATACTAAATTGCGTTTGTCTTTTGAGAAGAGAGAGGGAAGGAGTGTTAATATAAGATCCAAATGGCTCTCCCTTCACATAAAGACTGTATTTCAGATTTTAAAGCCAAATTGCACTGTCAGAGAATCACTCCAAATTTCATAACCATTATTATGACTCATGAGCATTAGGAACTACGTATAGAAGAGTTTGCCTGAGGCACAATTGTGAAGTAAGTGAAATTTATCTTTCCAGTCCTTAGTGTTCTTTTTCTATATTCTCCCATCCCTTCTGGCACTGCCTGCTATTGTCCCTGTTTTATTTTTTCATTTATTGGAAGAGTTATCAGTCATTTACACTTTAGCATGAATGCATTGTGTTTAGCACAATTAGTTTGTTTCCTCATCAATGGTAGACTCATGTTAGAAATTATCTCTGAGTGTGAATTAAAGGATTTTGTTAAAAATTTTAAGATATCGGGGGAAGACAGAAGAGCTTTTAAGGAAATCATTAAGAGAACTTTCACGTGTTCCCTGGAATGATACCATAAAGGCAACCGCTGACAGAAATGGTGACAAATAATTGGTGAATAGTATAACTACAGCTTCTCTCCAGAAACCCCGTATCTGAGAACTAAGAGTTAAAATGAAAGATGAAGGCAAGTGTGATGAATTGTTTCCTTACAATAACAGAATTTTAGGTTAGATAGCACATTATGCCTACCATTAGCTCCTGCTATGTTTCATGTTTGCCCCTTCCTTTTTTGCTAGAAACACAGAGCCCTTTTCTGCCTCTCAAGTCACTGCCCTGTGCTTCACATTTATTTCTCATTCTCACTGCTGTATCTTCCCTACAAACCAAGGTTTCCATTTCTCAGTGACATATTTTCAATAAACAACTGTGTTAGAAAATAATCGGCTAAGTTAATGCTTACCAGAGCATGTGTGACTAAAAACGCAAAGTTTTCATTGTCCAAACCCTTAAATGTATTTACTTGTTAACCAAATGAAATGTGGTGCAACTTAATTATGAACTTTTAAACAGTAGGAGTACAGCAGATGTTAATTAACAGGCTTAAGGGCAGGTGACCTTTCCAACTTCATCCCAGCAATAAACACAGCCGTAGCAACAGAAGGAAGAACAGTGGCCAGGCAGCACAAACCACCACTAAAAAGGAAGAGCAATTTATCTACTCTGTAGATGCATAAGGTTAAATTCACCTTAATGGGATGGTGGTGAGAATGGTATTAATTACACACTGGCACACAGAGTTTTATACAGGAGGAAGGGTCTTCTATGAACATCTTTGAAGTATCTATTCATTATGAGTGTTAGAGGATGCGGAGGTGATTATCACTATTAAACAGCACTAGAATGATTGGACTCACCGGCATCCTCACCTAACCATTACTATTGCTGCTTTAGGTTTACTCTGATCACATTTTAAGTCCCGTTAGTGCTAAAACCTTCCCTGGAACAATCCCTAGGATGCCACCTCTCTTCTAATAGATATATTGTCTCTCTCTTCAATAGCCCAGCAATATCTGGAGTTTTTGATCTCTGCTACTGAAAGGAAGTTTGGATTAAAATCTTTAAGCAGTCATAGAAAATAAAGTGAATCCTTTCCCTGTATAGGCACAACAAAAGTGGCTGTGTGCATGCAGATACAATTCTCTTAGTCTCGCAGTTCAGATCCCATGACCATTTCTCTTTGATCTTCCTCATGGTCTTGCTATCACTTTGAAACAGCATGGCATGCACTCTAGGTATCAGCTTATTAAATACAGGTTATTGTTAAAGGAAAATTCCAACTGAGACTCAGCTGATTCATGTATAGTCTCCCTTATTTACTAAGAATTTTTTCACTGGAAAATATTGAAAGGAAGCTAGCTTTTTATTTTTTTTAAAAGAAGTTTTAACTCCCTTTTATTTAGAAAAAAAAATCTTTGATGTAAAATTTTACCAATCACTTGCAAATATACTTAATCCCAAGGCCTTTGTATTTGAGGATATCTGCACATAAGTGACTTGGTAAAATATATATTCTGCTGTCCCATGAACTAATATTGTCATGTTCGCTTGAAAATGGAGGATGCATAACCTAGGTTTTATTAGAATCAGTAGAGAGATTTGAAAATGCTGGTATTGCATGTTAGCACTGATCAAGTTTTGTGGCTTATTCTTTTTCATAAGAGTAAAATATAGAGAAATCGTAACTATAAAATCATACTTGTAAAGTCATCTAATGTACATATAGAGTTGTGTGTACACACATACACATGAACCCACACACACTTGTGACGCTTTGGATTATAAGTTTTGGAGTCAAATGGACTGGGTTTTATGCCTTTTAATCACCGTGTAGCCTTGAGAAGGTTTTTTAAGCACACTGCCCCTCTATTTCTTCATCTGTAATATAGGATGGATAAAACCCATCTCAGAAAACTGTTGTGAGGGCAAAAAACAATGAACCATAACTACTGGAGTACCTGATGTTGAATAGGTTCCAATAAATAGTGGCTGCTGTTGCTACTGTCATCGTGGCTGCTTAGGAGGTTGTTATCCAGCCTTAAGTAAATAAATCTCCTTAGCCACTCAAGCTGAGTCTGAGAGAAGTAGCACCCTAGGAACCCAAACCTGCACTTCAGAACATCTGCCCTCGAGACTTTCAGTTTGGTGTCCATATTTGACAGCCTCTTTTGTTGTTCTTGGCACCTTAGTTACTACGACTTATGTCTCTCGGGGAAGCCTTAGGAGCCTCTAGCTGTACCTAGTTCAGCTACTCTGGAGGAGGCCACCCTGCCTTTTGGATCTCCGAAAAGGTAATTTTCACTGTGACACACAACCCTCATTTAAAATCAAATGCTCTCAAACACAGTTTAGATACTTGGTGATAATTCATCTATATGGTGTATTGAAGAAGTTAACTACAGGTAAATAATTGTACTATTGTAACGAATTGTAATTCTCTTACTAGATGCCTTCAGGGAAAAAAACAATTCCTACAGACTTCTAAACCAGAGAAAATACACTATAGAGAACACAGTTGTATAATTAGTATTCTCTCACACCCAAGAAATACGTGGCTTAGTCATCCTTATTATATTGAGATTGTAAATCTAATGTCATGCTCTGACTCCACCCTACTCATTAATAAAAAGCCCTTGGGCTATATCAACTGATCTATATCCCTAATCAAGTATTTATTAAACCCTTGCTGTGTGCATCCCATTATGGTAAGTGTTGCAGCTGCATCTGCATGTCTTATGACGCTAAGTGAGTTCGGGTAAAAGCTTGTAGACTCTCAGATTACATGTCAGGCCTGGAGTCTCATCTCTCATATGCCATTCATTAGTGTTAAACCTTGAACAATTTCTTGAGCATATTTGCTTCCCTTTTTACATCTATGTAATGAAGAGCTTGAACCCAAAGATATCTAAGGTCACTTGCAGTTGTCACATTCTATGATCTTTCTCCTCTTTCCTGAGAGGTTAGGTAGGGTTTCCTGAATCATTAAGGGATCACACTCCTTGCTCCACCCACAAGGAACTACATTCATATTTGTCTCATGGCTGGTATTTTGTGAGTGCTAGCATTTTTCCCGGAACATACCCCTACCCTTTATGAGAATAATCCCCAGTCATCCTTTAGGTTCTGTTTCAAATACCACATGCTTTCCCAGAGGTTTTCCATCATCTCCAACTCCTTTTTTCCCCTCTATGCTCAGTTAAATGCTTCTCCTTGTTCCCATAGCATCTTAAACTATATTTCTTTTGTTTTGTTTTGTTTTTTGTTTTTCGAGATGCAGTTTTACTCTTGTCACCCCGGCTGGATTGCAATGGCATGGTCTTGGCTGACTGCAACCTCTGCCTCCCAGGTTCAAGCGATTCTCCTGCCTCAGCCTCCTGAGTAGCTGGGATTGCAGGCATACGCCACCACACCCGACTAATTTTTTGTATTTTTAGTAGAGACAGGGTTTCACCATGTTGGCCAGGCTGGTCTCAAATTCCTGACCTCAGGTGATCCTCCCGCCTCGGCTGCCCAAAGTATAGGGATTACAGGTGTGAGCCACTGTGCCCGGCCTTAAACTACATTTCTTATAACATTCATTGCACAGCGCTGTCTTGTCCATTTGTCTGACGGAATTCTTCACCAGACGGTTGGCTTCACGCCTTACTTACACATTGTATTTTCAGGCCCTAGTATAAAATCTGTCTCAAAGTAGGTGTTCAAAGATTATTTCTGGAATAAATTAGGAGTTGACTTCTCTGTTAAATCCTGGAATGGCTTCCATTTATAGTGGACACTGCGCTACCCTTCCCAGGTCACCCTTCAGGAGGGGAGAGCTCATCCTACAGTCTGTAGGTAATAAAAAGCTCTTAGTATCCCTCTGTAGGAATTATACAGGGCAGAAGATACCCTACCCCCAAGGTTATGTCCCCTTCCCAGGGACAGCTAGGATGCAATGACTGGTTGATGTAGGGTTATAAAGGGCCGGCCCCATTGCCTAAATGCAAGAAGACTTACAGAGCCATCGCAGCACCACAGCCCCCCTTGGGAACAGCTGAGCGAGACATTTGTGGTGACCACATCACAGTTCAGCTCCTTTTTTCCACCAGTGGCATTTTCCTTACTCTGACTTAAGTGTTATTCTTCACAGAGCTCAGCAACAAACTTCCTGTCTGCAAAACTCAGTCTCAGAATCTGTTTTCCATGGAACACAACCATTGAGTAGAATAAAATTCGAATCCTTACAAAGGCTAGCGTGACGGGGCTGACCTGGTTTTCCTCCTTTTCTAACTAGCTCGCATCACCATGCACTTGTCTTCAGTTACACTGTCTGACCTTCCTTACATCCTTGAAACTTGTTTTTTTCCCCATATGTAGGACTGTTACTTCTAGTCCCTCTTTCTAGAAGTTTCCTCTTGGCCTATCTCATGAATGACAATATCCTTTTGGTCTCAATGGTTCTATCAGTGTCATCTTTCTGTTTTTTTCCATAAAAAGGCCTTGCTTTGAGATCCTACCCATGGTGATCACCCTGGCATTCTGTCCACTACCCTAGTTATTTCCATTATAACATCTTTCATAGAGTTTTTTTTTTTTTTGCCTAAAACATTGACCCAATTAACACCTAAAGATTTGTAGTCAGAGTAACAAAAATAACAATAACACACTTACATAGCACTTATTATTAACCAGGCACAGTCTGAAGGGCTGTACACATTGAATGCTCAACACAACCCTATAACATAGTGATATGGTTAAGCTTTGTGTCCCCACCCAAATCTCATCTTGAATTGTAATCCCCAGGTATTTAGGGAGCAACCTGGTGGGAAGTGATTGGATTACGGGGGGTGGTTTGCTCCATGCTGTTCTCGTGATAACGACTGAGTTCTCACAAGATCGGATCTAAGGCAATATTCCCTGCTCTGGCAGGCTGTCTTTCTCGCCTCCATGTGAAAAAGATCTTTGCTTCCCTTTTGCCTTCTACCATGATTTTAAGTTTCCTGAGGCCTCCCCAGCCATGCAGAACTGTCAGTCAATTAAACCTCTCTTTGTTATAAATTACCCAGTCTCAGATAATATCTTTATAGCCGTGTGAGAACAAACTAATACAGATAGGCACTATTTTATCTTCAACTTTGCAGATGAGGAAATGGAGGAACAGAGATCTCATAGCAAGAAGTGAAGCTGAGATTCAAACTCAAGACAGTCTAGCTACCAAATTCACGCTGTTAACTGTGGTAGGTACTATATAACCACATTTTAAGTAATACGTGACCGATGAATGAAAGAATGAGTGGACAGCATAGAAATTACTCCAGTAATTTTTCTGTGGAAGGTATTAGTGTTGGACATAAAGTTTAAAATATAACATTTAATATATATCCCTTTGACAAGAGAAACAAACACTTACATATTCTGTCTGAACTTCCATGTTGAGTCAGTAGTTCTGCCACTGATATAGAAAAGGGTCCTATTATATGCTGGTGCCAAATCCAATATGTTGCCCATTTTCTATGCAGGCACTTGTGTTCCTAACTTCCCTTTCATAAGCAGGCAGTTCAAATATGAATGAGCCATTCAACAGAAGGCATATTTGAAAATATTACAATCTATTATACTAAGACAAAAACTAAGCATAGTACAAAATTTGAGGGTGCCTGTTTTTCTTTTAGATCACTATAGATAATATTAGAGTACTTCTAACTTTATAAATGGCAGGATGATTAAGTTTGGTCATACAATGCATAAGAAATATCAGCTCTAATAAAAATGTTCCACTCTCCAAATTTACTTGGAGATTTTGTCTACAAAATGCTACCGAAAGAAAAGTGAAAAATGTGATCATCCACCTGAATGTTTTGTCTACATTATATCAAACATTTTTTATTTATAAATTATAAAGCTGAGAATTTTTGACTTTGTACCCAGAAAACCTGGCAAAGGTACTAAGTCAATGGAATCCGGACTTTTTTGTGTGTGTTGAATAATTATGCACAGCACATTTTTCTTCCCCAGCTTTTTGCTTAGATATGTTTAAAATCACAATATATTCTAGTATATCTAACTTAGCTTCACTTTAATATAATTGAGAAGCACAATTAGAGTTGTTTAATAGGTCAATTGCTGATGAATTACACAAAATGTGATAATCTTCTTTGGCATAATAATTTTGGAAGCCATCTTGCAAAATAAAGCATTTCAGAGGAGATTAGTTCTTCAAATAAATTTCTATTACTGGTCTTTTATTTTTATTCCCCAAACCGTATGCCAATTACAAAATAATTTCTTCATAAACATCAATATATACTTATCTATTTCTATCATTGACAGTGTTATGTTTTTAAAGATAATTTTTGCCTCAGTGTTAATACATCTAGAAAAACAACTATTTTTACTGAGAATAAGGAAGGTTACAGTAATTTTCCCAAACAATCGTGATAGAACCAATCCAGTCACAATATCATATGAAGTGTAACAGCAATTAATTTTTTCATTTCTTGAGCCATTATCATAGATGAAGAGCATTCATGCTACTTTAAATTTCTTTCAAGAGAATATTCTGTGGGGCAAACACTAGTTAAGTTTTGAGTACCTAATGATGCAGTCAATAAGAGCAAAAATAAACTATTTTTGAAAAACTTTCAAATAAGATTTTAAAACTTTATTTTTAAAGACATGCCTCAAGATTTCAGGAACTATCTTTTATCTGCTAATCGGTATCATTGCTCAGTTCTCTGTTGTCAAGGAAACAGTCAATCTGAGACAGATTTTGTGGACACAGAGACGTCATATTTGCAAAGAAAATGAATTATTTAACTTATAACCATGTGGCCCGATCAAGACATTAATTTAAGATTTTCCTTCTCCTTTAATTAAGATAACCATTAGATAAGCCTGAACAACATTACCTTTTAAAACTCTGACAGTTTAAAAGTTTGGGAAATGTTTGACCAACTTGAAATATTATATTTAATCCAGCACTAACCAGAGTATTTTAAAGAAAAACATTCTTGTAACTCTTGAAAATGTGCTCTTCTAAAGTATAGAATTTTTAAATAAACAATTGTGGTAGCCTAAAATTAGATTTAAAACAAAAATGTGATAACCAGAAATTGATAACTATTTAATATCTTCTACTCATAGGTTTCAAAGTCATTGGCACAACAATTGCTAATTTGTCATAGTTCCTATCATTTATTTGTACAAAAGGGTAGACTGAAGTATTTATACCATTTGAAAATTAAAATGATTCTACTATAAACTATGAGAAGAAATGTATGGGCTATTTTTAATCACTCATTTTTCTCTTTTGCAAGTTGAATTCTAATTCATTAAGAAAAAATGTCTCTGGGACTTCTAAATAGTGTATTTAAAAATTCACTGTAGAAATCAATAATATAGGCATATCTCAATTCAAGTCTTTTAAAGTGAGAAAATATGAGAAAGCATGAGTAAAT
Organism: Symphalangus syndactylus; assembly: GCF_028878055.3. NCBI lineage: Eukaryota > Metazoa > Chordata > Mammalia > Primates > Hylobatidae > Symphalangus > Symphalangus syndactylus. The sequence continues at coordinate 21,111,285 of NC_072429.2, forward strand.
AACATTCAGGAGATAGAATTCAACTAGATATCATCACTAATAATATTGAATAAGTTCATTGGGAAAATGATGATCAAAGAGCTTTAAAGTGATAACTTCAAATTTTAAATTTTGAAGAATTCAGTTATCCTTCCAAACCACTCTGAGAATGTTTCCTTATTTTTCTTCAGTTTTCATTTGATAAAAAATAAGAAATATAAATATTTCTTATAAGTAAGAATAGTACTTACATTATTAGCCATTTTATCATTATGCAGTGTCCATTTTATCTGAGCTGACTAATCAGTTTCTTTTAATTAGACATTTTGGTTTCAAACTTTAAGCAACTTTCTATAAATTGTGTGAAGAAAAATGATCGTTCAATGCTATAGTCAGGGATAGTAAATCCCAGGTAGTGATCATTAACCTTAGAACACATCTCATAGAGATAATGGTAATTATACTTCTTAGAAATGTCCATACCACAGGTTTCTTGTCATTTATACAGTTGAGGGAAAGAACAACCTTATTAGATATTTATAAGTCATCTCAAAGGGTTTGACAGGGTCTTTAAATCAAATTTCAAACAGAAGCCATTTTAAATGTTCACTTTTAACACAATAGTATCCAGCAGACTTCCCTGCCTGTCTTAATTCTATGACTATTTCAAAAATGAAAGCTCACTCATGTTCTCCTTCTCACCATTGTCTCATGTACCAATTAGTCTCTTTTGTAGTAGATATCTTCGGAGTGTACTCCCAGACGGGGCCTCCTTTCTCCATAAGAATTGTACCCTCATATAGAAGGTAGACTCCAGCAACCCTATTTTTCACTCCATGGCCCTGCTCCCTGAAGGTCCTCAACTGGACTGGGGCTGGATATTTGCCCCAGGAGAGAAAAATCACATTTCCTCTTCATGAGCTGGAATTGGACATACAGAGGCAGATCAAATTTTGCTGGGCCTGTGAACTAAAGGTAGGTTACTTGGAACCACGGGGTAGAGTTCTGCCTCTCAAGTGCAGTGCAAACAGCAAAGAAAAGATGAAACAAAGATGTAAGACTCTGCAACTTAAAGGAGTCCGAGGTCATGGAACTGGATCGCTTTCTAAGTCTCCTTCTGTTTCTCCTAAGGTGGAAGTGTCTTTCTTCCCTTCCAATTCCGTGAGCTAGCCTTGTATTTAATAGCAAACTCCTTATTTTTGTGTAAACAAGTGCCAGTAGGTTTCTGTGACTTGAATCCCAAAGAGCATTAAGACATCCATCCTCTTCCACTACGTGCCCTTTTCCAGCATCTTCATATGTATAAAATACTTGAATAATTATGATAAAAATATGTAAAATTATGTTTGATGTGTTAGCAAAATATGTAAAAATTGTTGTTCCCATCATATATTTTCCTTCTATGACACATTAAAAAAATCAGAAAATGCTTTTCAACTTTGTTGTTTCTTGAAACTTTTTTCATTCTACTTAGTCACAATGTCCTTCCTTGGGCTTGCTAGCATTGGTCCTCCAAAGTTAATGAGCACATCACTTATACAGTGTTTCTATTTTTAGACAGTGTAATGCCTATGTCTCTAAATCTGACTTGAAACCTCAGCCCCCCACCCCCACCCCATGTAAAGTAGCATGATGTGTCACCACCAAGAAAGCCACTGCTGGCTCCAGTGCTCCTGGACCCAGTAATATTGGAGGACTGTGAGTCCTGGAGTGTCTCCTAATTAACACTTTGCTTAACAACAAGAAAAAAGAAATAACGCACCTAAAAACAAAACAAAACAAAACAAACAAACAAACAAACCCCAGCATTTGAATCAGGTCTGTGCATATTTTCTTTTACTTTTCTGTTGGAATAAGAAGTTCCATTAGTTTTTCTTAACAAAGCAACAGATTCCCAAAGATTATATTTCCTGAATATATTTAAAACTATCTACTATTAAAGAAAAACTTTTTTTTTTTAGATGGAGTCTCACTCTGTCACCCAGGCTGGAGTGCAGAGACACAATCTCGGCTCACTGCAACCTCCGCCTCCCGGGTTCAAGCGATTCTCCTGCCTCAGCCTCCTGAGTAGCTGGGACTACAGGCACGCGCCACCACACCTGGCTAATTTTTGTATTTTCAGTAGAGACGAGGTTTCATCATGTTGGCCAGGATGGTCTCGATCTCTTGACTTTGTGATCTGCCCCCCTCAGCCTCTCAAAGTGCTGGGATTACAGGCATGAGCCACTGTGCCCAGCCAGTAAAACATTTTCATAATGAGGTAAGGGAGAGAGGAAGGAGGAGAGAGAGAGGGCTAATAAACAAGCTGTTTTATTTTTACTAGCTCCAACATATTTTAATGTGGTTTTACATATTTAACTTCTGTATTTATTTTAACCAGAGTGTAGGGAAAAACTTATTATTAGAAAACAATGTGAGAGTCTTTTTGGTAAAAGCTAATTAAGATAATATTGTTTTTACTATAATCATGAGAGGAGTTAGTATCACAAATTATGTTCTAATTAGTCAGTTAATTGTAGTTAGTTAACAATGAAAAGTCATAGAGTACCTAGTTAGGCAGTTAGTTAACCATGAACAATTATGGAATTTCTAGTGTGTGAGGAACAGTAGACCAGGCACCTAGGGGTGAGATATTTTTAAAAAATAATTAAAACTTCCCTAAAGGAGTTTTGGGGTAAACCAAACAGGTACAGGTGGGAGATGATTAAAAATGAGATTTTTAACTTATTTATTTAAAAAAAAAACAGCATATTATGCCTGCACAAATGTTAACTGAAAGCTTACAGCAAACCTATGGGCATGGGAGAGGTGCCTGTATGCGTGAAGTCACTGAGCACAGCAGAGAGCTGCCCACTATTGCTTTGTTGAGAAAAGAGGGAATTGACTCATGGGTGTTCATATCATCTCTGCACTGAGTGTCAGCTGGTGACAGCCCCACCTGGGTAGCAGGGCCTGAGCACCTCCTGGAGCTCCAGGCACTGTGAGATGTGCTTCCTCTCTTCAGTTGGTCTCTGGCAGCTATTCAAATGGAAGCTCAATATGTTAGAACTGGCTTTGGAAAACATCTCCAAGCAAGAACTCCCACTGAATAGTAAAATGGAAATTCTGCTCTCAGAAAACCTCCAGAATTAGGTTTCATTTCTGACACCTCAGATAACAATGGAAAAAACTTGTCTTTATACAAAGTGCTTCACATATATTATTTACACTTCCTACATCTACGAGGAGTTGGGGGAAAAAAAGAAACACGTGAAAAATCGAAAGCATAGAAATATTCAGTGGGTCTCTGGCCAGACACGGTGACTCACACCTGTAATCCCAGCACGTTGGGAGGCTGAAGCAGGTGGATCACCTGAGGTCAGGAGTTCGAGACCAGCCTGACCAACATAGTAAAAACCTGTCTCTACTAAAAATACAGAAAAAAAAAAAAAAAATTAGCTGGGTGTGGTGGCAGGCGCCTGTAATCCCAGCTACTAGGTAGGCTGAGGCAGGAGAATAGCTTGAACCCTGGAGACAGAGGTTGCAGTGAACCGAGATTGCACCACTGCACTTCAGCCTGGGCAACAAGAGTGAAACTCCATCTCAGAAAAAAAAAAAAAAAAAAAGAAATACTCAGTGGGCCTCCAAAGCTATATTGATAATAACAACAATAATTTCTACTACAACTACTACCTCTGCCACTAACATTGCTATTCCAGCGGAACTCACTATGCATCAAGAACTATGCCAACACTTCGCCTACAGTCACTCTCAATTTTTACAGCACGCTTGGAGGGGTACTGTTACCCCATTTAATTAGTCTGGAAAAATAAGGCTCATAGAGTTAAGTAATGTGGCCAAGAATACACAGCTATAAAGTGATGGAAAAGGATGATCTGATGCCAAGATCTGCATTCCTAACTATACTACCATCCTTCAATAACTTGCAAAAAAGCCTTTTCAGAGGACAGTCACTGTCTACATTAATAATTTTCTAGATATTTTTGCATTATGCACAAAATTATTTCACATATTTTAGTCTCACATAGTTGGCATAAAACTGGTCGCCAATACTACCATCACTCTACTTCAAATGTTATCCTACCTGCTGTTTTTTGAAGCACTTACTGTGATTGACAGCCCTACAGAGATGGCCCTGTAGAGACACTCACTGGTTAATTTATTGTTTGTCTCTTCCACTAGAATGTAAGGTCCACTAGAACAGGGACTTTGAGTCACTGCTATAGCCTTAGAGTCCAAAAGAGTGCAAACATTCAATATGTACATGTTAAATAAATAAATTATCTAGATCCCCAAATATCGAGGACTATCTCTACTTAAATAGATTAAAAGTTGTTTTAATTTTGGTTTTCACCATGTTGGTCAGCCCCATAGGCATGGTGGCTCATGCCTATAATTCAAGCATTTTGAGAGGCCAAGGTAGGAAGATTGCTTGAGGCCAGGAGTTTGAAATCTGCCTGGAAAACAGAGTGAGATTCTGTCTCTACAAAAATTAAAATAAAGAAATTAACTGGGCATGGTGATGTGTGTCTTTATGTAATCCTAGCTTCTTGGAAGGCTGAAGAGGGAGGATCTTTTAAACCCAGGAGAGTTTGATGCTATAGTGAGCTATGATTGCACCACTGAACTCCAGCCTGGGTGATAGAGCAAGACTCCATATCTTAAAACAAACAAAGTTAGTATAATTCTTATATGCACTCATTAACTCATGTATAGTTATTTTTTGAGTTCCATAAGCAAATATAAATACCACAATATACGCTGTGACTCAAGAACCAAGCCCTCATCAGAAACTGCTGTATTACGTGAGGGACAAATGAAGTAGGAGAATATTCAAGAAGCAATACTACATCATACTACATCATAGAAAAGAAAATCTGGCATTGAAATTTCAGAGAATGATGTTCAAATCCCAGCTCTGTCAAATAACATGCGATAAGTAAATTACTTCTCTGCACTGGTAAAAATGGGGAGTAATTATGATTACATACAGAGATGAGGAGGATGACATGGGATAACAAACATAGAAAACTTTTCAGACGTAATTTTCCTGGGTTTTTCTGACACACTGCAACACAGCAAAGCATTCTATTTCAAACAATCCCACATCTCTCTACCAACAACAACAAAGTGGCAAGCAACTGGAAACCAACTGGCAACAAAACAGAGAAGAAGAAGAAACATGTTTCAAGGCCCTCCCAGACTTGGAGGTCAACTGAGAAAACATCAGAGAGAACATGGTATCCTGGGTGATACCTAAACAGAATGGCAAAGGGGACAGACACCAAAGGGGAGGCAGGAAAAGCAGCTCAGAAAAGACAGTGACCACGTGGCTTTAGAACTTAGAACTACGTGGGGGGCAAACTTCAGAGGCAGCTTAGTGTGATGGTGAGATGGTGAATAGAACTAAATTCAGACCACAAAGCTAGAGCTTTTCATTTCAAAGAGAGGGACAGAAGGGGTAGGCAGGCTTATGTTTCAGAAAAGCTCCATAGAGCTTCACAATCTTTGGGAATTCGCCAGGGTGTAAAAGTTCAATAAAAGAAAATTGGCTTACAATACTCATCACTAAGCGCACATCTCAAGATTAGTTAGATAGTCTCTGGGACTGGGCAGAGTGAAAGAATTAGGAGCAAAACTAAATAGTTATTAAGGAGATAGAAAAGCTTATGAGTGAATACAACGGGAAATACTTATGGTGAGATTAAAAGCAGAAATTGAAAGAATCTCCTTTTTTTCTTAAGAAAAGGTTATGAGGTGAGTAGCACATGGATGATGGAAATAAAAATAAGAGAAGTTACTATCTTTTGTGCTTTGTTTCCAGGAATCTTAAATTTTATGGGATGCTAGCTAGGCTTATATGATTTATGAAGAAAAAAACATAATTGGATGCTTTGGAATTATCCAGGGGATTTGGGTATATATAAAAACTGGCTCAGCTAATGCCCCTCAATATCATTAGCAATTTCTTTGTGTTTATGTTTCTTGATAGCAGAAGTTTTACCTGAACAATTTCATGAATATTGTTAAGATATTTAAAACAGACATAATAAATAAAAGTAGACTTTTTTACAACAAGACGTATCGACTTAGAGTTCTAAGTCTTAAGGCAAAAAGATATTGTATGCAGACTAGTCTTAGCAGTTTATAACTTAAAAATAGTGTATTTCATAAAATCTAAGAAATTCTTTTAACATTTTAATGTCTCCTAAAATCTAGACATTCCTTAAAATCAGCTTCTTAGATTCTGTGAGTAAAAGCAAACACTTAATACACGAAGGACAATGTTTCAGTGACTGTTTATAACACTTGGCATCTAGTAAAACATTTTATCCTCAAGCCATTCTATGGGGTAAGAAATATTACACACATTTTACAGATGAAGAAAGTGAGGCACAAAAGAGGTTGTGTCAACTCCTGGAGCTTCCTAGGCTAGTAAGCAGCAGAGATGAAGTTTAAACACACACAGCCTGACTGCAGATTCTGTGCACCTAACCACAAAAATATCATACAGTCTCATATCTTATTTAGTGAAGCAGAAAGTAACAGGAGAAAAATGTTTGCTGACCAGAAACAAAATCTTAATATGTGAATACATATAGTATTCTTAAATTAGGGTATAATTACCCCTTCTCTCCTCTCAGATGAATCTTTTCATTGTTAGAATTTTTACAAACAGCACCAATATTCACAATCATTCATAGTCACTTGCTTTAACCCAGCTATTCTTTTGATACAAGATGAAGATTTAACCTCTGTATAAGTGAATATAGGGATCCGAGGAGAATGGAGATCTAGATCAAAGAGTCCCACCTTTAGAAACAGGGTTTGGTTGCACTGAATGTTAGTGGACACAGAACTGAGGTTATAACTAAATGAAGGCAGAGAGCACGCAGTTGAGAGCACAGGCTCTGGAGTCAGGCCTGGGTTGAAATCTTAGATGATCTTAGATGTCACTCATTTCTCCTAAATTTCTAATTTCTTCATCTGTAAAGTGGGACTAATAATGGTAGCTACCACATGGGTAATCCTAAAATTAGGGGACAGCTCAATACATTGTAGCTATTATACACATTAGAAATGAAACAGAAAATATTAAATAATTACACTTGACTTTTTAAAAAAGGAACTCAATGAGTAAAGCAGTGTCCTGTAAGAAGATGAAGACTACACTAACAGTTGATATGACCACTAAAATCAGAAGTATGCAGTTGTTTATTTCATGCCTTAAGTCGAGTTTAAGGACAAAACTAATTCCTTTCGCTAATTCACTTGCCAAACATATTTATTAGGAAAGAATACTATCAGAATGATTAGGATATTCTGTATCTTTATGTATCCACACGTCAATCTAGATTTTTTTGAGGAAATATATGACCATCTATTTGGAAGATAACAGCTATCTAGATACAATTAATCAGTTTAAAATTTTATTTCACAACCGTAACATCATTTTTGTACACGATATATTAGTATACAGAATTACCAACAGGTATCATTACGATCTTATGGGCTTTTTTGTTGTAGATTTTAAATGAGCTTTCTCAAAATTTATAGAAAATGTAGATAAAACATTATAATCCCGTGTCTTTATGTACAACTTATCCAGGGCATAATTTTAGAGATATTTGGCTTCATTCCTAGAATTCTAAGTTGGTATGTACACTATTTAAACAGGTGTAGAATGGGTCCGTTGGTGACTGTATGGTGATAAACTGAATGAAAAACTTTAGTATTTTTCAATTTATTTTAAAATAATGATTTCTTTGTAAAGCAGGAATATAAAGTTTTACTTATGATTTTAAATTTTAAAACTTTTTAAATAAAAACTATTAAAGTATATTAAAATTAACATCCACAAAATAACAAAAATTAGGGAAACATTGAAAAATATCAAGCATTTAGACTCTAAGCAAATATATATCACTTTTTGAAGTTTTCTTCCAAACTATTTTGTGTTATATAATTTATGTCATGAGTTGAATAAATACACCAACATTACTAATATACTATTTCAGTCAGATATTATTGATGACATGGATTAAAAAAAGGTTTGATCAGCTAATTTTCTTGGCATGTGCTTTTTCGTGTGTGATCTGCCACGCCAATATTTAGAGATGTACTAACTACAGCCCAAAGATTGTCCATTATTAAAATGGCAACCAAGTATCTCTACTTTCCTTTTCAGCTCTAAGAAACCAAGAAACAGTTACCTCAGAAGGAAATTACACCTAACAGGAATTTTATCTTTTGAATTACAGACACTAACTTCTGTTACTTCTACACTACGCTTCTCCCCTTATGCATTTCCAGACCAATGGAAAGCATGCACACTTGCTCACACACCCACATGCACACACTCAGAACAGCACCTTGCCCCAACAATTCCACAGTTCTAATTAAAAGCTACATTTTGTTAAGCAAATTAGGAGTTACAATAAAGTGGAGGGAGCATACGAAATGAATAATTAATGTTGTATAGACTTCGGCATCATAATTAAGATTAAATGCTGCATATATTCAAACTAGATTAGCACAGCCATTGAAAGCAGCAATGCGCTTAGTGGGAGAGTATGCTTTTGCTAAATAATATTTTATGAAGAATATTCTAAAAACATTAAGCATAAGGTTGTCATATATAAAATGATTAAAGTTTTATACAAAAGAAGCTGTAATTCCGGTAAATGAAGTAATTTCGTTTTCCTGCTGTTTTCACCTTTAGGAACATACTGTAAATGGAAAGGAACTCCATGTGATACCTTATTAAATAGAGTATGAATCCCCTTATTTGAAGTTAATGAACCCTTGCTACATAAATTTGGGGTAATGGACAGTTGCAGTCACTTAACCTCACCAATTTCCCTTTAGAAATGTTAATTTTATTTAAGTTCTTATTCATTGTAACCTCTAATCTTGCTACCAAGCTATTTGTTTTCTATTACAAAAAATAAACATTCAACTTTCCTTTAGGTTCTTTCTTGTGTTTTGTGAATAATTTGTGAAAACTCAGAGCTGGCTATAGATATTCATATATTTTTATAGCACAAGCATTTTATTCATGCTGACAGTAAGTTTTATGCTAAGATTAGACTTGGTTGTGAGCATTTTACTGTACATTTCTGCTTTTCCTGGAAATTGACAAGTTAGAGTTTAAAAAATGAAATCAAAACAAAATGTGATTTTTACAGTAGTTAAATATTGGCTAAAATTCTTTCTTGATCTCTCCAATTTTTTGCGATTGCCCTCAGACTGTTAAAAAACAAGAGCCCAAAACAAAAATAAAAACAATTGATTTTAAATCTTATCTCAGGTATAACATTAATTATCAAACTGAAGTGGGATGAAAAGCATTTGAAATTTTTAAAATTACATATTTTTTTAAATTCATGTGCATAAATTTATTTTGGGATCAGGAAAATCTATATTCCAAGTCAGTAAAATTATTTGCTCAAAATGGTCAACTAAATAACCAACCAATGGAACTACCAATAGAATAGCTACCACAGGTTTATATGTGTAAAGTTTTAAACATCTCATTGTTTTAAGACCTTGTTATTTTGGTCTGTGATTTCTTGAAATTAAGATGAAAATTAAAAGGCATACTATTAGGATATATTAGGATATAATATATATTTAATATAAATATAATATATATTTAATATATATTAAATAAATATATAATATATATTTTATAATATATATAATTATATAATATATAACATATATTATATATAAAATAATATAATATATAATAATATATATAATAATATATTTATATTATATATAAAATAATATAATATATAATAATATATACAAAATAATATAATATATAATATAATATTTATATTATATAATATATATATCATATATAATAATATAATATATATTATATAAGATATATATCATATATAATATATAATATATAACATATACAATACACAATATATAACATATGACATATATAATATATAGCATATATAATATATGTTATATATTATATAATATATATAATATATAATATATAACATATATTATATAATATATAACATATATTATATATTATATATAATATATAATATATAACATATATTATATAATATATATAATATATAATATATAACATATATTATATAATATATAACATAGTTATATAATATATAACATATAATTATATAATATATAATGTATAATTTAATATAATGTATAATATATAATTATATAATATTATATAATATATAATATATAATTAATATAAAATTAATAAAATAAATAAATAAAATTAATATAAAATTATATAATATATAATTAAATTATATATAATAAAATTATATAATAAAATTTATTATATAATAAAATTATATAATATATAATTAATTTAAAATAAAATTAATACAAAATTATATAATATATAATATATAATTTAATATAATGTATAATATATAATTATATAATATTATATAATATATAATATAAAATTAAAAAGATACTATTAGGATATACTCATTCAGAAGAGAAAATTGTGTCTGGGTATATTTTCGGTGGGGAAAGGGTACACTTTTTATAGTTATGTTACAGTTATTTAATAAACACACTGCAGTGTAAAACACTCAAATAGCTTTTGAAAGAAAATTCAGAATTTTTTTTTTAGGTCAAACCATCATTTGTGAGATGGGAGGAAAAATTTCAGAGTGTTTTTCATAAGAGAAACACTCATGATCAGACAGGCTGTTATTCTTTAAAGAAAGCTCTGAAGTTTTATTTACCTTATTCAAGCAAGTATTTTCTCAGAATCATACTATTATTTTCATGCAGACTAAAATGGCATTACACACTGAGAGAGGCACTTTTAAAAAAATTATTCTTTGTTGATGTGATTCTATACAAATAACATTTAATACTCTTAAAAAAAAGGCAAGCCAAAAAGAAAAATAAGCTTCTGAATATCAAATCAAAAGTTGACAGTCCTTCCACTTACATTATAAATGAACCCAAGGAAAAATGCTAAAACATTACCTATCAAAGATCTATAAGCTATTTACCAGGTAAAAAATCAAAAACACCCAAATCACAGATTTGCTAAACAAAATCCATCAGTATCACTTTTTTTTAACCAACTCATACTAGGATAATCTTTAAAATAACAGAGAAAATAGGTAACAAAAGTTATAAGTTGGCCAGGTCCTAAGAGGAAAAAAAATTTCAGTTACTATCCTTGCCAATTAAACAAAATATTTTAAATAATTACTTTAGCCCCCACTTTTGATGAAAAAAAACATTGCTTTATGGATTTAAGATGCAGGTTAGATACTATTCCTCTAACTATAAATTACCTTTATAGCAATATAATTGCAGGTCTTATAAGTAGGTACCACTAATACTGTTATCAATTAAAGTGCCATAAACATTGTTTATGGAAGCATATAGATATTAATGTAATCAAGAATCAATAGTAGTTATTCAAAGTGTCATGTAAAATATAACTCGCTTATTAGATAAAATATTTAACTTTAAGGCCATGTGGAATGTATATTACCACCCAGAAAGTTATTTAGGCCAAGTCTAATCAAATTTAAATATGAATTAAAGAATAGAAAAATAGCTGTATTCAGTAGACATTCTGGACGTGGCAAAAGTTATTTTATACAATATTATTTTAAAATTCTATTTTATGTTTTTTTTTAAGTTTGCATAAATAGATCTACACAACAGTGACAATGTTAGATTTTCAAATCTGCGTGAATGAGTCTCATGGAGCCATGGAGCAATCAAACCCACACACATTATTTCATTTTATTCCTGGCAAATGTAACTTGAAAAAAAGCACTAACAATTACTAGTGGGGCTCCTATGGCAAGATTCTTAATTCCCCTGCTGTAGGGGGTGGAAGCCTTAGATGGCTCCAAGTTCCTGGCCCTTTGATGTTCACACCCTGTATGACTCCCTGTCTTTGAGAAAGGGTGGCCCTGATGTAATAAGGTGAGTCTTCTTACAAAAAGGACCTGGAGGTCAAAGAGGAGAGGAGTCAGAAATTAAAAGCTGTGGTGGATGCTGTCTTGTTGGCCTAAGAGGTACCAGGTGCTGCATTGTGGAGAGGGTCACATGGCACAGAACAGCAGGCTAGGCTGCCTCTAGTAGCTGAGAACAACCAGTAAGCAAATGGGGTTGTTACTGATACAGCTGGAAGGAAATGAATTCTGCCAACATCCAATGAGACTACATGGAAACTCTGAACCACAGATGAAAGTGCACCCCCAATCAGCACATTTATTGCAGTCTGACGAAACCCTAAGCAGAGAGGTCCAGTTAGTCCATACCCAGACTTCTGACCTACAAAAATATATAATAAATGAGTGTTCTTTTAAGTCTTTAAACTAGTGGTGATTTGTTACACAGCAATAGAAAACTACACTCCTACTTTAACCCCTCTGTCTGGAAACTGACTTATTTCTCATCAGCTCCAGTGTCAAAGCAATTTAAGACCAAGGATAAGAAACCATTATGTTCTCCTTAATTCTCCAAACTGGTACCAGCTCACTAAGAGCTTCTAAAACCCCGATGTCTCAAGTCTGAAATGTAGGAGCACATGTTGATAGTACCATCAAAAGATTATCTGTAAGGACCTATATAAGGCATAAGGCATGTATGCATAAACTGTATTAGCATACATATACAAAGCCATTTAGTTTTGAAAAGATAAAGCTGTAAAGATGATAGTATAAAACCTATGATAGCTTTAAATTCAAGTTCAGCCAGATGCACATCACTATACTGAAATTCAACTAGCTAGATGCATTTTACTATATTAGTCAGTAATGAGATCATTTGCCTTCTTTAAAAAGTTGTACAGCATTGTCTATCCCCAAGTCTCTGTTTTAAAAGAAAAAGGGCTTAAGGGAGTTGAAGGCTAGTTCTCAATATTTCCCAAAGAGTAACATTGTCCAGAAGCATCATGATTTCAAGGTATGTTAGTCTGTTTTCTGTTGCTATAAAGGAGTAGCTAAGACTGGGTAATTTATATTTAAAAAAGAGAAGCTTATTTGGCTGATGGTTCTGCAGGATATATATGAAGGATGGTGCCAGCATATGCTTTCGGTGAGGCTTCAGGGAGCATCCAATCATGGCAGAAGAGAGAGGGGATCCAGTGTGTCACACAGCAAGAGAGGGAGCAAGATAGATGCCATGCTCTTTTAAACAACCAGCTCTCCCGTGAACTAAGAGAGTGAGAACCCACACATTACCACAGGGAGGGCACCAAGCCAGTCATGAGGAATTCGCCCCCAGGACCCAGAAACCTTCCACTAGGCCCCACCTCCAACATTAGGGATCACATTTCAACATGAGATTTGGAGGGGATGAATTCTATCACAAGAAGGGAAGCAAACTTACCGATATCAGATGCCATGTACAGACTAGATGCATTTGCCATTTCATATCACTTAATTTTCTGGCACATTTTTGGAGGAGATTAGAAAGAGGTAAGGAGAGGAGTATGAGGCTCATGTAACACTGATGAGTGATGCCACTATATGTAACACAAGAAATGTGTGGATAATGAAGACCTGAGAAGTACTTGACTATTCAAGTGGTATCCAAAAAACTCAAATTTTTAAAATCTTCTGACTGGCTGGGTGTGGTGGCTCATGCCTGTAATCCTAACACTTTGGGAGGCTGAGGCAGGCAGATCACCAGAGGTTGGGAATTTGAGACCAGCCTGACCAACATGGAGAAACCCTGTCTCTACTAAAAAACACAAAATTATCTGGGTGTGGTGGTGCATGCCTGTAATCCCAGCTACTTGGGAGGCTGAGGCAGGAGAATCGCTTGAATCCGGGAGGCAGAGGTTGCTGTGAGCCGAGATTGCGGTGAGCCAAGATTGCACCACTGCACTCCATCCAGCCTGGGCAGTAAGAACGAAAATCCATCTCGAAAAATAAAATAAAATAAAATAAAATAAAATAAAATAAAATAAAATAAAATACGAAACTAAAAACCTTCTAATGACTAACTGAAACACATATTGCTCCTATAGGCTACCAGATTGCAAGCAAAAAATGTGAAATAGTTACCTTTGTTGATAAATGACCCAACCTCTCTAAGACTTATTTTCCTGAACTCTAAAATGGGTTAAAGTAGTGCCTATTCTTGATTGAGTTATCATAAGGATTAAATTATACAATGCATTTGAGATACTGAGAACAATGACAGATACCTAGTGTGATAATAGGTAGCAAGTAATAAAGATAGTGGTGATCAAGTAGTAGTATCAAAATTAAAGCTGACTTCTTCTAATTATTTTTCTTATTACTGAAGGTTGTATGCTATATAGAATCTTTTAATCAATTCTATATAGACGATATATATATTAAATCTTAATCTCAATGGATTGTTGCTATTTGTTCTTCTGGGAAGTACCTGTACTTGTTAATTTGTAGATGGACTTCTTATCAGTCCATTATTTAGAAACTATTCTTATTATAATCACCTTGATTTTCTATAATTTAGATAGCTCTCTCTCTTCAACCCTCCACTCAACACACACACACACATACACACACACTCAATACTTACAAATTATATTTAACTCTCTTTATGGGAATATATGTATCACATTAATGTAAATCAGAGGTCTTCAACTGGTAGCCCATAGACCAGATTTGGCTTATGCATATTTTATGTAGCTAGCATAGTGTTGGCTGTGCCATTATACACTAAATAATTATGATGAGTTGCCAATGCTTACAAATTGGGAAATTCACATTAAAATCTTAATTTCTGGCTTTTTTAATGTAAAAAAAAACAGATTTGTATCTTTAAAGTACATATTATCCGGGTGCAATGGCTCACACTCGAAATCCCAGCACTTTGGGAGGTCAAGGCAGGAGGATCGCTTGAGGTCATGAGTTAGAGACAAGACTGGTCAATACAGTGAGACTTGGTCTCTACAAAAATAAAAGAAAAAATTAGCCTGGTGCTGGACTCAAACTCCCAGGCTCAAGCAATCTTTCCTCCTCAGCCTCTGAGTAGCTGGGACTAGAGGTAGGTACCACTGTGCCTGGCTGGGATCCCTTTTTTCTCATGACCAAATTCTGTGGCTGCTTCTCCCCCGCTTACTCTTCCACTATCTGCTCAAATGATCTGCTAACAATTCTGGAAATGATTTTTAGTAAAAAAAAAAAAAAAAAATAAGTATTGTTTGAAGGATGTTGTTTGGTTGCATGTTAATGTCATTGCCTCTTTTCTAAGTGGCCCAGAGGAATGACTGCATTGAAAATGTTCCATTGTTTATATAGACAATAAAATACTGTCATATTGATTTACCCAGGTATTAGGTTATGACTGTTTTATTTTTTCCAGAAAAAATCTTAGCAAGACTTGGAAATGTTCATAGTGATTTTAGGTTTTTAAATAGTTTTTTTTTTCCTGGACAGAGGGCTTATTTCATCCTATTTGTGATATTACCTAAGCAAATCCAGAGATTTACGGGGTATCCCACCTTCATTATGCTATGCTCTTAAGAATTCTATCTAGAAATGACTTCCTGAAGGAGTAAAATATTTTCTTCTTTCAAAAATTTGGGTCACACTACCTTCTTATGAAGAACTTTTCCCAATTAAATAGCATTCAGTCATTAAATACTCAAAAATTAGAGGAGAGTTCAGAGAATAACTTCCTATTGATACAACAGAACGATTTCCCAAATGCTGTAGCTCTCTGTAAGTATTTGCTGCTGTTGCATATTCTGTGTTGTCATCCAGTTTAGGGAATCTCTATGAAAATCTTTTTTTGAAATGAACAATTTAATATCATTTCCATAGCTCATTGCTGCAATTTAAGGAACTTCCTTTTACACTTGGACTGTGTCCTCATTACCATCGTAATGGCTTCTCACCCACGTTTGTAATGACTAAATAATTGATATGTTGGTGGGTACTCAATGTACATGATTTTAAAACATTAAATATAAAAGAAAAGGGCATTCTAATCACCTATGAATAAGTTTTTTTTAAAGAACATAATTTCCAATATAATAAGTGTTAAAAGTGCAGAGAAGTTAAACACCAGTTAATAACAATCAGGTAATTTATGCTAGTTTCATAGTTAGGGTTAAGTACTCCAGCAAAAGCACTTGTTCACCTTGGAGACTGTGTTTCATTTCCAACATAATCCTCAAATTAAAAAGATATACATGTTGCCATCAGCCCTATTTCTTATGCACAGTAGCTCCCATTGTCCTAAAGTGGCCCCTTGGGTCATCTTGCTATGGAAGCAGTTAATTTTTTTCACATTTGTAACCTGAAACAGCATAACTGGAAATCAGTAAATAGCTTTTCATACTTAGCATGTCTAATTACAGGTTCAAAAATTATAGGGGCATCAAGGTCAAGATTATCAGAGAACGAGCCACTAAATTAACAAAACTGAGGTCTCTGTTACTTGGAATAGTCCATGGGGTTATTTATAGAATTAATATAGATATAAATGTAGAGATATATAAATCTCTTGCATTAGGCCAAGTTTCTGAAAATGTGAAAATAGCAGTTTCTTTCCCAAAGATTCTGAGTTTGGGGCCATGTCAAAGCTTTATTTTAGAACCCTACAGAGAGGTTTAACCTTCAGATTAGCTTGAACACCCAGTGGTATTCAGGCTGTCAGTAAAGGTTGGAGAAAGACTCTGTTAATAAAGCATTCAAAAAGGTTATTTGCATAAACTGTCTTCCTTAAACTAAGCATTACAAATGGTATTATTGCTCAAAGCCAAAATGGTAAGCAATTAAAGTTTGGACTCTAAATTCCCTCTGCTACTATTCTGTAAACAAGGAAAAATCACTGTCTTCAGGTCTTGCTTCTAGTGTCCCATATGAGGACACTGGATCTGAACAATTGGAATTACAAGCCCAGAATATGAACTGGGATTTGTGAATGAGAAAAGGTCCATGTGTTAGTTTGCTAAGGCTGCCAAAACAAAGTACTAGATACCTTAAACAACAGAAATTGATTTTCACAGTTCTGGAGGCTAAAATTCTGAGATCAAGGTGTCAACAGAGAGGGCTTCTGAAACTATTCTTCTTGACTTACAGATGTCTGCCTTCCTTCTAGGTCTTCACATGGTCTTCCCTGTATGTGTGTGTCTATGTCCTAATCTCCTCTTTTAAGGACACTAGTCATATTGGATTAGCACCCATGCTTATGACCAGATTTTACCTCCTTAAAAACACTTTTTTTTTTTTTTTTTTTTGAGATGGAGTTTCACTATTGTTGCCCAGGCTGAAGTGCGATGGCACGATCTCGGCTCACTGCAAACTCTGCCTCCCAAGTTCAAACGTTTCTCCTGCCTCAGGGTCCCAAGTAGCTAAGATTACAGGCATGCAACACCAGGCCTGCCTTATTTTTGTATTTTTAGTAGAGACGCAGTTTTGCCATGTTGGTCAGGCTGGTCTCGAACTCCCGACCTCAGGAGATCCACCCATCTCAGCCTCCCAAAGTAGTGGGATTACAGGCCTGAGCCACTGTGCCTGGTCTAAACCCTCTAAGTACAGTCACATGCTGTGATACTGAGGTTAAGACATCAACATATGCATTTTGGAAGGATATAATTAAGCACATAACAGTCTGCAACAGAGCATAGTAATCAGAGATTGCAGCACAAATATTTTCACACTGATGATTTTTACAATTCATGTTATTTTTGCCCATACCTTGACTCATTATCAAACATGTAATATACATGAAGTGTGCTTCTAAAAAAAAATCAGCTGATAACTTGGCCTTTTCCCCTAGTATCCTACACATTGAGCCTTTTCTGAACAGCCTGTTAAGACTTTCCTAAAAGGCTTCTCAAGGGAAAAAAATTATTGTAGGTCAAGTTATTGTTATGATACTATCTTCTGGTTGTAACTCCAGATGTAACTACAGGACTGTGAAACTCTAGGAGCTCTGGGTGTTATGATATATCTGAGAAGGGACAAAGTTGTCATGATAAGCATTTTGTTTAGCAGGATATCTTTTCTCAATGAGGATGTTTAATGTGGCCCAGAGAAAAACAATAAATAAAAAGTCTTTACTTGCTGTGTAAAGGCATTTGACTCTGAGGTCACAGAGTTAATTGGCAGCCTGTAGAAAGAAACTTGCTTTCTACATGCCAGGGACCTCAAGGGTCTACAGTAACTAGTAGACTTACAGGTCAGAAACCAAAAACTTTCTTAAGAATATCAATTAAACCAAATATTGAGGAAAAAGACAAGCAGGCTATTGTCACTACTCTTTCTAAATATCCAAGTTTGTTATAGTGGCATACCTTGTTTTGTATGACTATAGTTAATGATCAACTTGCTAGTTGTGTAACAAAAGACAAACGAAGTTAAATCATATTTAGATGATTTAATAGATGATTATATATTTTTAAATTATTAATGCAAACATAATACCAGGAAAATGTAAATAATTGATGATGTACTTATAAATAATTTCTATTAGTGAAATAGATTAAGGAAATGATTTGTCCTTACTAGTGGGCTCATACATATTTAATAGTAACTACCACTGACATCTTTTAGACTCACCTCAAAACTCTAACATTTAAGCTTCTTTTTATAATATAGAATGCAGTTTTCAGTAGAAAATAAAGTTAGCCAAGTATACTTATGTATAAGATTTACTTCATATCACTTAACATTTTCAAACAGTTAGAATGTAAACTATGTTCCATCGTGTTTCATATTCATAGAGATCATTTTTCCTTTTAAAAATTGCACCTAGATGTTAAAATGTGTTCATTTAAACATAATTTTATAGTACTAATCCATAGCATGCTTAACTATTATGTTCTCTAATTTTATATATTGCTGTCTTAAAGGAAAGAATAAATATATTTTAAAAACCTCTTCATACAGTTGCTTTTTCATCCATATACTTGAATAAGACCCAGAACAAGTCCAGCTATGGAGAGAGTACACTTAGGTGGGTTACCTCCCATTCACCCACCCTTATGGTAAACAAGAGATTTGTTGGGGATGTTACGTAACAGTTACTTGCAACAGAAGAGCTGGAGACAATGTAGGCAGACTCTCCGAAACAGTGATAGGTTGAACCAGATATCCCTTATGAATGATGAAGCGCATCCTCTTAAGCCCACTGCCATCCTTGCTTCTCCTTGACCTGGGAAGTCTATAACTCTATGTTGGAGCACATAGGCCTCCCATTTGATACAACAGTTTTTTAATCTTCACCTTTTAAAGATACCCTATATTTTTTAACTGGATCTATTTTTATTTTCTTACTAGTTATATTAACTTTGTGATGACATCGTAGCACGAATCTATATAAATAGGGAACGTTTGTTATATGTATATATATAACTTTTTAAAAATCTATTTAAATAAATTTTATCATAAGCATATATAAAACATTGAGATATCGATAAACTCTCCCATATTTCTTTTCAATTCTCTCTTCAATAACTACCCCTACTTTCTAATGATATAATACTTTCTGACACTTGCAAAGTCCAATCAGCCTTATAGACCTAATGGCGATTCTCTTTTAGGTATCTTTGAGTTCTCTGCTACAATCCATGATTTGCTTATCTCTGTCCCAATTCATGATTCCTCATCTCTGTTTAGATACACTGTAAGTTGAATTAATAATTTACTCTGATAGTGTGCTTACTGCTGGCAATCTTTATTCCAAGGTTGTTGTTTTTGTTTTTTGAGGGTATTAAGGAGTCAATACTTTCTCTTCCTATGAAAAACTAAAAAAGGATCTAGCCTATTATTGGGAAATCTGTTTGTTCTTTACTGTACTACATTAATACCCAGAATTCTTTGTAGTTGTTGTATTATTTATGCCTTTATTTTTATAATACCTTTCATAGTCTTACCTTTATTACATAATTAGTAGGGATTCATCTATCCCCCGGGTGATAGAGGGAGGCTAGGAGTTCAATGAAGGCAGAACCTTTGTTATATACAAATTAGTATGCCTTCTTTGTAGCAAAGTTAAGTATTTCATAGGATTTGTGAGATAATCAAAAAGAAGAGGGGCTGATTCAAATATGAGGCAAACTAAAATTAGATACAATAAGTCACAATTCACAATGAAGATATGATACTTATGAATTTCAGTAGCCATTAGGAAGCGAAATTACAGACATTGATGGGAGGCAGTAGAAAAACACTAACAGTAGAGGAATAAGAGACTTTCATATACCACGCTCAGCCCATGACACACAGAGTGAACAGGAAAGGATATAACAGCAAGAATAAGAGGTTGCACCTAAACAGTATAATCATAAAGGTAGATTTCTTTTTGATTTCCAACTTTTATTTTAAGTTCAGGGTACATGGGTAGGATGTGCAGGTTTGTTACATAGGTAAACATGTGCCATGGTGGTTGCTGCAAAGATCATCCCATCATCTAGGTATTGAGCCCTCAGCATCCCACTAGCTATTCTTCTATTCTTCCTGCTGCTCCCACCCCCTCCTCCCACCCCCAAGCCTACTATAGGCCCCTAGTGTGTGTTGTTCCCCTCCAAGTGTCCATGTGTTCTCATTATTCAGCTCCCACTTATAAGTGTGAAAATGTGGTGTTTGGTTTTCTGTTCCTGTATTCATTTGCGGAGGATAAAGGCTTCCAACTATATCCATGTCCCTGCAAAGGACATGATCTTGTTCCTTTTTATGGCCATATAGTATTCCATGGTGTGTGTGTGTGTGTGTGTGTGTATACACACACATATATATACATACATGTATATATATAAAATATACATGTATATATATATTACATTGTCTTATTCAGTTTATCATTGATGGGCATTTAGGTAGATCCCATGTCTTTGCTATTGTGAATAGTGCGGTAATGAACATATGCATGCATGCATCTTTATAATAGAATGATTTACATTCCATTGGGTAATCAGATTGCTGAGCCAAATAGCACTTCTGCCTCTAGGTCTTTGAGGAATTGCCACACTGTCTCCCATAATGGTTTAACTAATTTCACACTGTTGGTGGGAGTATAAAGTGTTCCTTTTTCTCCAAAACCTTGCTAGCATCTGCTGTTTTTTTATTCTGAATAAGAGACATTCTGACTGGCGTGAGATAGTATCTCACTGTGGTTTTGATTTGCATTTCTCTAAAGATCAGTGATGTTGAGCTTTTTTTCATGTTTCTTGGCCACATGTATATCTTCTTTTGAAAAGTGTCTGTTCATGTCTTTTGCCCACTTTTAATGGGGTTGTTTTCTTCTTGTAAATTTAAGTTCCTTGTAGATGCTGGATATTAGATCTTTGTCAGGTGGATAGATTGCAAAAATTATCTCCTATACTATAGGTTGTCTGTTTACTTCTGATGACAGATTCTTTTGCTGTGCAGAAGCTCTTTAGTTTAATTAGATCCCATTTGTCAGTATTTACTTTTATTTCAATTACTTCTGATGTTTTTGTCATAAAATCTTTGCCCATGCCTATGTCTTGAATAGTATTGCCGATATTTTCTTCTAGGGTTTTTGTAGTTTTGGATTTTACATAATTTAAGTCTTCAATCCATCTTGAGTTTATTTTTTAATATGGTGTAAGGAAGGGGTCCAGTTTCAATTTGCTGGATATGGCTTACCAGTTCTCCTAGCACAGTTTATTAAATAGGGTATCATTTCCCCAATGCTTTTGTCAGGTTTATCAAAGATCAGATGATTGCAGGTGTGTGCTCTTATTTCTGAGTTCTCTATTCTGTTCCATTGGTCTAAGTGCCTGTTGTTATACAAGAACCACGCTTCTTTGGTTACTCTAGCTTTGTAGTAATGCTTGAAGTCAGGTAGCATGATGCCTCCAGCTTTGTTCATTTTGCTTAGGATGGTCTTGGCTATTCAGGCTCTTTTTTGGGGTCCATATCAGTTTTAAAATACTATTTCCAATCCTGTGAAGAATGTCAATGGTAGTTTGACGGGAATAGCATTGAATCTATAAATTACTTTGGGCAGTATGGCCATTTTCATGGTATTGATTCTTCCTATCCATGAGAATGGAACGTTTTTCTATCTGTGTCATCTAATTTCTTTGCCAATGCTTTGTAATTCTCCTTGAAGCGGTCCTTCACTTTCCTTGTTTGCTGTATTCCTAGGTATTTTATTATTTTGCAGTAATTTTGAATTAGAGTTCATTCATGATTTGGCTCTCAGCTTGCCTGTCAATTTTGTACAGCAATGCTTGCTATTTTTGCACACTGATTTTGTATTCTGAGAATTTGCTGAAGTTGCATATCAACTTAAGAAGCTTTTAAGGCTCAGATGATGGGATTTTCTAGGTATAGTATCATGTCATCTGCAAACAAAGATTGTCTGACTTCCCCTCTTCCTATTTGAATACATTTATTTCTTTCTCTGCCTGACTGCCCTGGCCAGAACTTCCAATATCATGCCAAATAAGAGTGGTGAGAGGGCATCCGTGTCTTGTGCTGGTTTTCAAAGGGAATGCTTTCAGCTTTTGCCCATTCAGTATGATATTGTCTGTGGGTTTGCCATATATGGCTCTTATTGAGTTATGTTCCTTCAACACCTAGTTTGAGAGTTTTTAACATGAAGGGATGTAGAAATTGAATAACCTGCTCCTGAATGACTCTTGGGTAAATAATGAAATTAAGGTAGAAACCAAGAAGTTCTTCGAAACGATTAAGAAAAAAGATACAATGTATCAGAATCTTTAGAACACAGCTAAAGTTGTGTTAAGAGGGAAATTTATAGCAACATATGCCCACATCAAAAAGGTAAAAAGTTCTCAAGTTAACAACCTAACATCATGAGTAAATGAACTAGAGAACCAAGAACAAACAAACCCCAAAGCTAGCAGAAGACAAGAAATAACCAAGATCAGAGTTGAGCTGAACTGAAAGAGATAGAGACATGAAAAACCCTTCGGAGAAAAAAAAAATCAATGAATCCAGAAACTGGTATTTTGAAATAATTAATAAAATAGAACACTAGACTAATGAAGAAGAGAGAGAAGATTCAAATGAACAATCAGAGTTGATAAGGGGATTATCACCATTGACTGCACAGAAATGAAAACAATCATCAGAGAATACTATATATACCTCTATGCATATAAACTAGAAAATCTAGAAGAAATAGATACATTCCTGGACAAATACACCTTCCCAAGACTGAACCAGGAAGAAACTGAATCCCTGAAGACCAATAATAAATTCTGAAATTGAGGTAGTAATAAATAACATACTAACCAATAAAAGCCCAGGACCAGACCGATTCAAAGCTGAGTTTTACCAGAGGTACAAAGAAGAGCTGGTACCATTTTCAATAAAACTATTCCAAAAAATTGAAAGGAGGGACTCCTCCCTTACCCAATGAGGCTAGCATCATCTTGATACGAAAATTTGGCAGGGATACAACAAAAAAGAAAACTTTAGGCCAATATCCTTGATGAACATTAATGCAGAAATCCTCAACAAAATACTGGCAAACTGAATATAGCAGTGCATTAAAAAGCTCATCCACCACGATCAAGCAGGCTTCATCCCCAGGATGCAAGGTTGGTTCCACATATATAAATCAATAAACGTGATTTATCACATAAACAGAACTAAAGACAAAAACCACATGATTATCTCAATAGATGCAGAAAAGGCCTTTGATAAAATTCAACACAACTTCACGCTTACAAAAACATTCCATAAACTAGGTATTGATGGAACATCTCAAAATAATAAGAGCTATTTGTGACAAACCCACAGGCAATATCGTACTGATATTGTAGGTGCGTGGTCTTATTTCTGAGTTCTCTATTCTGTTCCATTGGTCTAAAAAAACAGAACTAAAGACAAAACCCACATGATTATCTCAGTAGATGCAGAAAAGGCTTTCAGTAAAATTCAACATCCATTCATGTTAAAAACTCTCAATAAGATAGATCTTATGAATAGATTTTGAAATTTACATTTTTAAAATAGAGAATATACCTTCTCAAGTACACATTTTATTATGTACTTGTTTTTACTTGTTTTCAAGTAAAAACACATTACAAAGTTATTGTGAAACTTTCACAATAACTCATCATATACTAGGTGACACTAAAAATGTCTCTAATTTCAAGGTAGAAACATTAAAAACAACTCTGATCATAACGCAATAAAACTAGACATTGACAAAAACAAAAACTTTTAAATTGAAACTTAATATAAAACATCTATTAAATGACAGGTAAAAAGGGAAAAACACTGAGATTATAGACTTTCTAAAAATATAAACACTACATATTAGAATCTATGGGTTCATTTAAAGCAATCAACAAAAAAAGTCTTAGCACTACAACAGTTATCAGGATAAATAAAATATCTGGCTCAAAAGATGTCAACACAAGATGGCCAAATATGAATAGCTCCGGTCTGCAGCTCCTAGTGAGACCAACACAGAAGGCAGGTGATTTCTGCATTTTCAACTAAGGTACCTGGTTCATCTCATTGGGACTGTTTAGACAGCGGATGCAGCCCACGGAGGGTGAGCAGAAGCAGGGTAGGGTGTTGCCTCACCTGGGAAGCAGAAGGGGTCAGGGAACGCCCTCCCCTAGCCAAGGGAAGCTGTGATGGACTGTGCCATGATGGACAGTGCTATCCGACCCAGATACTACGCTTTTCCCATAGTCACTGCAACCCACAGACCAGGAGATTCCCTTGGGTACCTATACCACCAGGGCCGTGGGTTTCAAGTACAAACTGGGCAGCCATTTGGGCAGACACCAAGCTAGCTGCAGGAGTCATTTTTCATACCCCAGTGGCACCTGGAACACCAGCATAACAGAAGCGTTCACTCCACTGGAAAGGGGGCTGAAGTTAGGGAGTCAAGTTGTCTTGCTCAGCAGATCCCACCCCCATGGAGCCCAATAAGCTCAGATCCACTGGCTTGAAATTCTTGCTGCCAGCACAGCAGTCTGAAGTCGACCTGGGATGCTCAAGCTTGGTGGGGATAGGGTCGTCCACTATTACTGAGGCATGAGTAGGCGGTTTTCCCCTCACAGGGTAGACAAAGCCACTGGGAAGTTTGGACTGGTAGGATCCCACTGCAGCGGTACAAAGCCACTGTAGCCAGACTGCCTCTACAGATTCCTCCTCTCTGGGCAGGGCATCTATGAAAGAAAGGCAGCAGCCTCGGTCACAGGCTTATAGATAAAACTCCCATCTTCCTGGTACAGAGCACCTGGGGGAAGGGGTGGCTGTGTGCACAGCTTCAGCAGACTTTTAAACATTCCTGCCTGCTGGCTCTGAAAAAAGCAGTGGATCTCCCAGCACAACGCTCCAGATCTGCTAAGGGAGAGACTGCCGCAAGTGGGTCTCTGACTCCCGTGCCTCCTGACTGGGAGACACCTTGCAGCAGGCATCAACAGATACCTCTTACAGGAAAGCTCCGGCTGGCATCTGGTGGGTGTCCCTCTGGGATGAAGCTTCCACAGGAAGGAGCAGGCAGCAATATTTGCTGTTCTACAGCCTCCACTGGTGATACTCAGGCAAACCGGGTCTGGAGTGGGCCTCCAGCAAACTCCAGCAGACCTGGAGAAGGGGGTCCTGACTGGTAGGAGGAAAACTAACAGAAAGCAACAGCATCAACATCAACAAAAAGGACGTCCACGCAAAAACCGCATCCAAAGATCACCAACATCAAAGACCACAGGTAGATAAATCCCCGAAGATGAGGAAAAACCAGTGCAAAAAGGCTGGAAATTCCAAAAACTAGAATGCCTCTTCTCCTCCAAAGGATCACAACTCCTCGCCAGCAAGGGAACAAAACTGGATGGAGAATGAGTTTGATCAAGTGACAGAAGTAGGCTTCAGAAGGTGGGTAATAACAAACTGCTCCAAGTAAAACGAGCATGTTCTAACCCAATGCAAGGAAGCTAAGAACCTTCATAAAAGATTACAGCAACTTGTAACTAGAATAACCAGTTTACAGAAGAACATAAATGACCTGATGGAACTGAAAAACACAGAATGAGAACTTCGTGAAGCATACCCAACTATCCATGACCAAATTGATCAAGTGGAAGAAAGGATATCAGAGATTGAAGATCAACTTAATGAAATAAGGCATGAAGACAAGATTAGAGAAAAAAGAATGAAAAGGAATGAGCAAAGCCTCCAAGAAATATGGGACTATGTGAAAAGACCAAAACTATGTCTGATGGGTGTACCTGAAAGTGATGGGGAGAATGGAACCAAGTTGGAAAACACACTTCAGGATATTATCCAGGAGAACTTCCCCAACCTAGCAAGACAGGCCAACATTCAAATTCAGGAAATACAGAGACCACCACAATGATACTCCTTGAGAACAGCAACCCCAAGACACATCATCATCAGCTTCGCCAAGGTTGAAATGAAGGAAAAAATGTTCAGGGCAGCCAGAGAGAAAGTTCAGGTTACTCACAAAGGGAAGCCCATGAGACTACTCACAAAGGGAAGCCCATGAGACTAACAGCAGATCTCTCTGCAGAAACCCTACAAGCCAGAAGAGAATGGGGGCCAATATTTAACATTCTTAAAGAAAAATGATTTTCAATGCAGAATTTCATATCTAGCCAAATTAATCTTTATAAGTGATGGATAAATAAAATCCTTTACAGATAAGCAAATACTGAGGGATTTTGTCACCACCAGGCCTGCATTATAAGAGTTCCTAAAGGAAGCACTAAATATGGAAAGGAAAAACCAGTAACTAGCCACTGCAAAAACATACCAAAATGTAAAGGCCATTGACACTATGAAGAAACTGCATCAACTAATGGGCAAACTAACCAGCTAGCATCATAACAGGATCAAATTCACACATAACAATATTAACCATAAATGTAAATGGGTGAAATGCCCCACTTAAAAACACAGACTGGTAAATTGGATAAAGAGTCAAGACCCATCGATGTGTTCTATTCAGGAAACCCATCTCACATGCAAAGACACACATAGGCTCAAAATAAATGGGTGGAGGAAGATTTACCAAGAAAATGGAAAGCAAAGAAAAAAAAAAAAGGGTTTGCAGTCTTAGTTTCTGATAAAACAGACTTTAAATCAACAAAGATCAAAAAACACAAAGAAGGGCATCACATAATGGTAAAGGGATCGATGCAATAAGAAGAGCTAACTATCCTAAATATATACACACCTAGTACAGGAACAGCCAGCTTCATAAAGCAAGTTCTTAGAGACCCACAAAGAGACTTAGACTCCCACACAACAATAGTGGGAGACTTTAACACCCCAATGTCAATATTAGCCAGATTCTTGAGACAGAAAATTAAGAAGGATATTCAGGACTTGAAGTCAGCTGGACAAAGTGGACCTCTACTCAAAATAGACATCTATAGAACTCTCCACACTGAATCAGCAGAATACATGTTCTTCTCAGCACCACATCACACTTATTCTAAAATTGACCACATAATTGGAAGTAAAACACTCCTCAGCAAATGCAAAAGAATTGAAATCATAACAAACAATCTCTCGGATCACAGCGCAATCAAATTAGAACTCAGGATTAAGAAACTCCCTCAAAACTGCACAACTACATGGAAACTGAACAACCTGCTCCTGAATGACTACTGGTTAAATAATGAAATTAAGGCAGAAATAAATAAGTTCTTTGAAACCAATGAGAACAAAGACTACGTACCAGAATCTCTGGGACAAAGCTAAAGCAGTGTCTAGAGGGAAACTTATAGCACTAAATGCCCACAAGAGAAAGCAGGAAAGATCTAAAATTGACACCCTAATATCACAATTAAAAGAACTAGAGAAGCAAGAGCAAATACATTCAAAAGCTAGCAGAAGGCAAGAATTAACTAAGATCAGAGCAAAACTGAAGGAGACAGAGACACACACCAAAAAACGCTTCAAAAACTCAATGAATCCAGGAGCTGGTTTTCTGAAAAGATTAACAAAATAGACTGCTAGTTAGACTAATAAAGAAGCAAAGAGAGAAGAATCAAATAGACACAATAAAAAATGATAAAGGGGAGATCACTGATCACACAGAAATACAAACTACCATCAGAAAATACTATAAACACCTCTATGCAAATAAACTAGAAAATCTGAAGAAAACGATAAGTCCTGGACATATATACCCTCCCAAGCCTAAACCAGGAAGAAGTTGAATCCCTGAATAGACCAATAATAAGTTCTGAA
Source organism: Symphalangus syndactylus (assembly GCF_028878055.3). Classification (NCBI taxonomy): domain Eukaryota; kingdom Metazoa; phylum Chordata; class Mammalia; order Primates; family Hylobatidae; genus Symphalangus; species Symphalangus syndactylus. The sequence continues at coordinate 21,139,442 of NC_072429.2, forward strand.
ATTGAGGCAATAATTAATAGGCTAACAACCAAAAAAAGCCCAGGACCAGACAGATTCACAGCTGAATTCTACCAGAGGTTCAAAGAGGAGCTGGTACCATTCCTTCCAAAACTACTCCAAACGACAGAAAAAGAGGGACGCCTCCCCAACTCACTTTAGGAGGCCAGCATCATCCTGATACCAAAACCTGGCAGAGACACAACAAAAAAAGAAAATTTCAGGCCACGATCCCTGATGAACATCGATACAAAAATCCTCAATAAAATACTGGCAAACCTAATCCAGCAGCACATCGAAAAGCTTATCCACCACAATCAAGATGGCTTCATTCCTGGGATGCAAGTCTGGTTAAACATATGCAAATCAATAAATGTAATCTATCACATAAACAGAACCAATGACTAAAACCACATTACTGTCTCAATAGATGCAGAAAAAATTCAACACCCTTTCATGCTACAAAACTCCATAAACTAGGTATTGATGGAACATATCTCTAAATAATAAGAGCTATTTATGACAAACCCACAGCCAATATCATATTGAATGGGTTAATGCTGAAAGCATTCCCTTTTAAAACCGGCACAAGACAAGGATGCCCTCTCTCACAACTCCTATTCAACATAGTATTGGAAGTTCTGGTCACGGCAATCAGGCAAGAGAAAGAAATAAATGGTACTCAAATAGGAAGAAAGGAAGTCAAATTTTCTCTGTTTGCAGATGACATGATTGTGTATTTAGAAAACCCCATCATTTCAGCCCCAAAACTCCTTAAGCTGATAAGCAACTTCAACAATGTCTCAGGATACAAAATCAGTATGCAAAAATCACAAGCATTCCTATACACCAATAATAGACAAGCAGAGCCAAATAATGAGTGAACTCCCATTCACAATTGCTACAAAGAGAATAAAATACCTAGGAATACAACTTATAAGGGATGTGATGGACCTCTTCAAGGAGAACTACAAACCACTGCTCAAGGAAATAAAAGGGGACACAAACAAGTGGAAAAACATTCCATGCTCATGGATAGGAAAAGTCAATACCATGAAAATAGCCATACTGCCCAAAGTAATTTACAGGTTCAATGCTATTCCCATCAAGCTACCACTGACTTTCTTCACAGAATTAGAAAAAACTACTTAAAATTTCATATGGAACCAAAAAAGGGCCCATATAGCCAAGACAATCCTAAGCAAAAAGAACAAAGCTGGAGGCATCATGCTACCTGACTTCGAACTATACTACAAGGCTACAGTAACCAAAAGAGCATGGTACTGGTACCAAAACAGAGATATAGTCCAATGGAACAGAACAGAGGCCTCAGAAATAACATCACATATCTACAACCATCTGATCTTTGACAAACCTGAAAAAAAAACAAGCAATGTGGTAAGGATTCCCTATTTAATAAATGGTGTAACGAAAACTGGCTAGCCATATGCAGAAAACTGAAACTGGACCCCTTCCTTACACCTTATACAAAAATTAAGTCAAGATGGATTAAATATTTAAACATAAGACCTAAAACCATCAAAACCCTAGAAGAAAACCTAGGCAATACCATTCAGGACATAGGCATGGGCAAAGACTTCGTGACTAAAATACCAACAGCAATGGCAACAAAAGCCAAAACTGACAAATGGAATCTAAGCTAAAGAGCTTCTGCACAGCAAAAGAAACTATCAGAGTAAACAGGCAACCTACAGAATGGGAGAAAATTTTTGTAATCTATCCATCGGACAAAGGGCTAATACCCAGAATCTATAAGGAATCTAAACACATTTACAAGAAAAAAACAACCCCATCAAAAAGTGGGTGAAGGATATGAACAGACACTTTTCAAAATAAGACATTTATGCAGCCAAACATGAAAAAAAGCTCATCATCACTGGTCATTAGAGACATGCAAATCAAAACCACAATGAGATACCAGCTCACACCAGTTAGAATGGCGATCATTAAAAAGTCAGGAAACAACAGATGCTGGAGAGGATGTGGAGAAATAGGAATGCTTTTACACTGTTGGTAGGAGTGTGAATTAGTTCAACCATTGTGAAAAACTGTGGTGATTCTTCAAGGATCTAGAACCAGAAATACCATTTGACCCAGCAATCCCATTACTGGGCATATACTCATTGGATTATAAATCATTCTGCTATAAAGACACATGCACATACACATTTATTGCGGCACTATTCACAATAGCAAAGACTTGGAACCCACCCAAATGCCCATCAATGATAGACTGGATAAAGAAAATGTGGCACATATACACCATGAAATACTATGCAGCCACAAAAAAGGAGGAGTTCTTGTCCTTTTCAGGGACATGGATGAAGCTGGAAACCATCATTCTCAGCAAGCTAACACATGAACAGAAAACCAAACACCTCACACTCTCACTTATGAGAACATATGGGCACAAGGAGGGGAACATCACACACTGGGATCCTGTTGGGGGTGGGGGCCAAGGGGATAGAGAACATTAGGAGAAATACCTAATGTAGATGATGGATTGATGGGTGCAGCAAATCACCATGGCACATGGATACCTATGTAACAAATCTGCACATTCTGTACCATGTATCCCAGGATTTAAAGTATAATAAAATTTTTTTTAAAAGGAAAGTCATTGTCCTCTCCTACCCCAGATCTTTAAACACAGAAATGCAGATGATGGTGTAAAATCTTTACTAAAAAAAAATCATTCTCTTATGTGGAGTAATTTCAACAGAGCAATGTTTTCTAACCTGTTTTACTGTGTATGCTGTGTATTCATACTGAGGTATGTTTAGTTTTATCTGAACAATTTCTATGGAAAAACCATCTGATTAAAAAGTTACAGATGATATGCATTAAAACAAAATGAAACTAAAAAGATGTCAACAACTAAAGAACAGCAAAGTAAGTAAGTCAAAGGAAAGTATAAGGACGTAACAAAGATAAGAGCCATAATTAATGAGAAAATAGAAAAACAGTAACTTAATAAATCTAAAGTCTGTCTTTCTGAAAAAAAAAAATTAACAAACATCTAACCTGATCAAGAAGAAAGGGAGAAATCACATATTGAGAAAGTAAGGGCAAAATAGTCATTGAAAAAGAGTAACATTTAAAAAACCATCAAAGACTACTCTGCAGACAATTCATCAAAAACATAAAGAATAAAAACCTTGATGATATTCCCAAGTAAAAACACATTACAAAAAATAATCCTATTGGAAATAGCAAGCTTAAAGAGGCCCATTTCCATAGAAAAAGATTAGAAAAGATTATTAAGGAACTGCACCATAAAAAAAGAAAGAAAAGGAAAATAAAAATCAAGATGCTTTCTCAGAAGACTTCTACCAATCCTCTGTGTACTAAGAAAGATCCAGTGCTTCGTTGTTCCAGAGGAAAAACAAGAGGATAACTTCCTAATTCTTTATAAAGCTAACATAACATTAATATCTCAATTTTATAAAAACAGTGCCAAAAAAGAAAGCAATAAATATTGCTATGGATAGCAATGAAAATATAGTAAACAAAATAGTAAGTAGACTTTATACTACATTAAGAAAGAAATACACCATGACAAAGTAGGCTTTACCCTAGAACTGTAAGATTGGTTCAATACTATGAAATCCATTGATATTATATCGTATAAATTAATATATTTTAAGACATAGTTCCATGGACAGTGAAAAGCCATTGAAAGAACACATATTTCTGATTTTTAAAAAACTCAAAAACATAGAAATTGAATGATACTTCCTATATACGTGATCATGTTCATCTTCAGCCACAAATCAAGTATTTTATTTAAATACTTAAACACTTACATGCTTACTTAATATGAAAACACTAAGATGTTTCCTAAGATCAGGAAAGAAGCAAAAATGCCAACTATCCCCATTACTACTCAAAATGGTTTTATGAGTATTAGCCATTTTTATTAGACGACAGATATCAAATTGAGCTATAAAATTGATAAGAAAAAAATCTCAAACATTTGATTTTATACTTGGAAAAGCTAAATCAATCAGTGATAAAATTAACTCAATCAAACATTCATGATGAGAGCAGAATACAAAATTACACACAGAAAAATAATGTTTTCACAAACAAAGGAGTAGATATTAAGGAATGAATTTAACAAGAAATGTGCAAAATCAATTGAAGGAGAACTTTAATATATTCCTGAAAGACAAAGTAGGCCTGAATAATGGGAAGGCATTCCATATTCCGAGATAGAATGGTTTAACATTAAAAGAATGACTTTTGGCTGGGCGCAGTGGCTTACGCCTGTAATCCCAACACTTTGGGAGAGTGAGGCGAGCGGATCATGAGATCAGGAGATTGAGACCATCCTGGCTAACATGGTGAAACCCTATCTGTGCTTAAAAAAAAAAATACAAAAAATTAGCCAGGTATGGTGGTGGGCACCTGTAGTCCCAGCTACTCGGGAGGCTGAGGCAGGAGAATGGCATGAACCCAGGAGGCGGAGCTTGCAGTGAGCCAAGATCGTGCCACTGCACTCCAGCCTGGGTGACAGGGCGAGACTCTGTCTCAAATAATAATAATAATAATAATAATAATGAGTTTTTCTGTAGTTTAATTTGTATACTTCAAGAAATTCCAATAAAAATCCCAAAACACATTTTCTAGAGTTGATATGGAAAAAGCAAACACGAACAAATAGAGAAGACTAAAAAAGAAAACTACATGGGGTGACTACTCTAACAGTTTTTAAAATACACTATGAGTCCTCTATAATTAAAACAATATTGTTAGAGGTATACGAACAAACAAGAATAAAAAAATCACATATAGGTCCCGACTACATATATTATTTGATACTTTTATTTTTGTTTGTTTTATTTTATATATATATGTATGAGACAGAGTCTTGCTCTCTCGCCAGAGTGCAGTGTAGTAGCTCAATCTCGGCTCACTGCAACCTTTGCCTGCCGGGTTCAAGTGATTCTCCTGCCTCAAGTAACTGGGACAAGTAACTGGGACTACAGGTGCATGCAACAACACCCAGCTAATTTTTGTATTTTTAGTAGAGACATGGTTTCACCGTGTTGGCCAGGATGGTCTCAATCTCTTGACCTCGTGATCCACCTGCCCCGGCCTCCCAAAGTGCTGGGATTACAGGCATAAGTCACAGAGTCTGGCTGATACTTTTAGTATCTAATAATGATGACATCTCAAATTACTATGAAAGAGATGAAGTTCTTAATAAATATTAATGGGACAACTGGGCATTTTTACAAAAACATACGATCTACAAACAAAACCAATCTATGAACAAAAACCGTATAATTTGCAAAAACATACAATTATGCACATACTGCACACCATATACAAGAATCAAATCCAAATGAACAATCGGTCTAAATGTAAAAAACAAAAGTAAACCATAAGAGTACTAGAAGAAGAAATTATGGAAGAATTCTCCTTTAACATCAATGTAGAAATGTCTTCTAATTATGACCCAAAAGTCCAGAGGCAATGAAAAGATTGATAAAATTTGACTACACAAATATTTTGCCTTACATAAAACATCATGAATATATATAAAAGACAACTGAAGACATGGGAGAACATTTTGTCACGCATATTCCGGAAAAAAAGGTTTATATCCCTAATATGTAATTTTTAAAACTTGAGGGAAAGACCATCAAAACCCAACAGAAAAATGAGAAAAAGATATGAACAGACAATTAACAAAATAGTTTAAAAAAATGGCCTTTAGGCTTATGAAAATATGTTCAAACCCACTGATAATTAGAGAAATACAAATTAACATTGAGGTATGATTTATTAACTCTCAGACTGGCAATTTCTTTTATAACATGAAAACACTTTCTGTGGGATTACTGGAGAATCAGACATTTTTATACACTGCTAGAGAATATGGCAATACCTAAAATAACTGCATATATACTTACTTTTTGACTCAGCAATTTTACTTTTAGATGCTTACCCTTATGATACATTCTCAATAACAAAAATATATTTGCACATGGTTATTTACTGCAGCATTGTTTGTAATTTCAAAAATACAGAACTCTTCCAGGTGACCACACATGGTAGACTGGTTAATAATAGATAGTACATTTAAATAATGGAGTATGATAGACCAATACGAAACTGAAAAAAGACCGCAGTGGACTGAAATAGAATGATTTACAAGACACGTTTAAAGAAATAAAAGATGGTGAAACAAAGAATATTTATAGAGTAGTAGCTTTTGGCTGGGTGCTGTGGCTCACACCTGTAATCCCAGCACTTTGGGAGGACGAGGTGGGCGGATCATGAGGTCAGGAGATCGAGACCACCCTGGCTAACACGGTGAAACCCTGTCTCTACTAAAAATACAAAAAATTAGCTGGGCTTGGTGGCATGTGACTGTAGTCCCAGCTACTCAGGAGGCTGAGGCAGGAGAATTGCTTGAACCTGGGAAGTAGAGGTCGCAGTGAGCTGAGATCACACCATTGCACCCCAGCCTGAGTGACAGAGTGAGACTCCATCTACAAAACAAACAAAAAAAAACACAAAAACAAAAAAAAGTTGCTTTTGAATTTGATAGAGATAAAATATATATGCACCTGATTATTAGTGCAAAAAAAATCTACTTAGGAAGATTAAACCAAAACTAACTAAATCAAAAACTAAAGAGGGTGGAAATGGAGGGTAAAATGAAAGAATGCCAATGAGGTAGAATGGATAAGAGAGGAGTGATGCTTCCCTGAATTTATGTTTTTAGTTAATTCTGATGTTTAGCAGAATGGTGGTATTTTACATACTCAAATAATACATAAAAATGAAAATCAACCAGAATGTGAGGAGACTCAAAATTGAAGACCAAAAATAAGTAAGACTATCTATTGCAAATAAAAAACATAACCACACTTATAGGCGCGGGTAGAAAAACAAACCTAAGTAACTTGGGAAAACAATATGTCAAGCCTATGTACCTACTATAAATACAAAAAGAACGATACGCCAACATGATATTCAACTTAGTACATCTGTTTGCCATTGAAATCTCGATTAGCAATTGTCAAGTTGCTCTAGCAATTCTGAAATTATGGAAATTAACCCAACAAAATAAAAGTATATGGTTGCAGGAAGATTGAGACAAGATAGTAGAATAGGAAGCACCAGAAATCTGTATCCCCACCTAGAGAACAATTACATTGTCACAATCTGTCTGATAAAACTATTTTGGAACTCTGGAGTCTATTGCAGACTTGCAATTCCTAGGAAAAATCTTAGGTAGTAAACGGCAGTAAGTTGAATCAACTTTAACAATTAGCAGCTGCTACCAATCTCTATCCCTTAGCCCAGCATTAAGTAGCATGTGCATATTCCGGGCCCAACTTGCATTCAGCTTGCTGGAGCCAGGTTGGGCAACAAAGCATCTGTCCCCCAAAACATTGTGGATCTGTGTTCTGACTGTTGAGTACTGCTTCTGATCATGGAGGTCCTGACGCAGAGATGGGTAGCCATTGTTGTACCTCCCACATTCCCTTTCCATAAATCCCTCCTCTTCTGGCCATGCAACTTCTGACTCAATGTGTCTGCGCTCTTTCCCCTCACCCCTCATTTTTCTTTTTTACCATTTTTGGAAGCTAGAACGTTCAAAACAACTGCATACACAGCAGAAATAACGAAGTCACTGCGCATGCGTGGGGAAGGGGAAAGGCACAACCTCAAAAGATCCTGAAAGATCTTAAGTTTACACCTCATATGATCTTCACTATAGGGACAGACTACAACTCATACAAACAAAAATTAAACAAAAAAAAACAGCAAACCTTGGGAAAGGATAATTTGATTTTCAAAATATCACATTATTGATCCAAATGTCAATTTTTTGACATGGCATTTTCAACAAGGCATTTTTCGTCAGGCATACAAAGAAATTGAGAAGTATAGATCATTAAAAGAGAAAGGTAAATGAACAGAAACTTTCTAAAAAAGATTTCATGATAGATCTACTAAAGACTTTAAAACAACTATTTTAATGATACTCAAGGAACTGAAATATCAACAAAGAGATAGAAAATCTTAAAAGAAACCAAAAAGTAATTCTAGGGCTGAAAACTACAATAACTGAAGTAAGAAAAAAAATTCACTAAAGAAACTCAAAGACATATTTGAACAGGAAGAAGAGTCAGTGAACTTGAAGATAGGACTATAAGAAAATACCATATTCAAGAAACAGAAAGAGAAAAAAAACTGAAGAAAAGTAAGCAGAGTGGAAGAAATCTATGGGTATACCATCAAGTGATCAACTATGTATTGGGGAAACCCAAGGGGTAAAAGGAAAGGGAAAAAGACAGAATATCTGAAGAAGTAAGGCTGAAAGTTTTTAAATTTGATGAAAGATATAGAAACAACTAAGAAGCTCAACAAACTCCAAGTAGGATGAATTCAGAGACCCACATTGAATGACAAAGACAAAGAGAATTTTGAATGTAGCAAGAGATAAGATACTTCTGACATACAAGAGGTCTTCAATGAGATTATCAACAGAGTTCTCATCAGAACTTTGGACATCAGAAGGCAGTGGGGTGATATATTCATACTCAAAATGCTAAAAGAAAAAGAAAACTATTTTCCAAGAAGAATCCTATATCCAGCAAAAACTGTCCTTTAAAAGTAAGGGAGATATTAAGAGATTCACACATAAACAGAATGTATTACCTCTAGACTTACTCTGCAAAATAATACTAAGGGGACTTGTGCAAGATGAAATAAAAGGATACTAGAAGTAACTCAAAACTATATGAAAAAAATAAAGATATCAGTAAAGGTAAATACATAAGCAATTTTTTTTTTTTTTTTTTTTTTTTTTTTTTTTTGAGACGGAGTCTCACTCTGTCACCAGGCTGGAGTGCAGTGGTGCTGTCTCAGCTCACTGCAACCTCTGCCTCCTGGATTCAAGTGATTCCCTTGCCTCAGCCCCGCGAGTAGCTGGGACTGGAGGCGCACACCGCCACGCCCGGCTAATTTTTTTTTTTTTTTTTTTTTTTTTTTAAGTAGAGACAGGGTTTCACCATGTTGGCCAGGATGGTCTCAATCTCCTGACCTCGTGCTCCACCCTCCTCGGCCTCCCAAAGTGCTGGGATTTACAGGCCTGAGCCACCGTGCCCGGCCATAAAATTTAGTAGTACTGTAACGATGGTATGCAATTCCACTTCTAGCTTTCTACATGATTAAAGAGACTAATAAATCTTTAAGAATAAAACAACCATTAGTCTAAAAGTATTATTATAACTTTGATTTGTAACTCCATATCTTGTTTCACACAAAATTTAAGCAACTGATGCATTGAAAATATCAACTGATGTTTTGCGCACACAATTTATAACAATATAATTTTGTGACAACTAAAAGGGGCGGGGATGAAGTTGTTAAAAGAGCAGAGTTTTATTAGAGTTTCGTCTTATGTGTTTTTAATGTTAAGCTGGTAAAAATTCCAACTGTGTTATAACTTTAGGATATTAAGTGAAATCCCTATGTTAACCACAAAGAAACAGCAAACATACACAAAAGGAAATGAGAAAATAATTTAAGTGTTTCACTACCAAAAAAAAAAAAAAACCACAAAATACATCGGTAATGAAAGGAGGCACAAAAATACTATAAAATGTAGAAAGCAAGTATCAAAGTGAAGTAAATCCCTCCATATCAGTAATTATTTTAAATGCAAACATATTAAACTATCCAATCAACAGACTGAGTTTGCCAGAAAGGGTTTTTAAAAAATTACTATGCAGCTATATGCTGATTACAAGCAACTCACTTTAGATTCAAAGACATGCAAAGGTTGACCATAAAAAGATTTTAAGGCCGGGCACAGTGGCTCATGCCTGTAATCCCAGCACTTTGGGAGGCCAAGGCGGGCAGATCACAAGGTCAGGAGATTGAGACCATCCTGGCTAACACGGTGAAACCCCGTCTCCACCAAAAAAAATACAAAAAATTGGCCGGGCATGGTGGCGGATGCCTGTAGTCCCAGCTACTTGGGAGGCTGAGGCAGGAGAATGGCGTGAACCCGGGAGGCGGAGCTTGCAGTGAGCCGAGATCGTGCCACTGCACTCCAGCCTGGGCGACAGAGCAAGACTCTGTCTCAAAAAAAAAAAAAAAAAGATTTTTTAAAAATACCATACAAATAGTAACCAAATAAGAGCAGAGGCAGGCAATTACTCAAAATCTTAAAAGTAGTATTACTGTATGATTCAGCAATTCCATTCCTGGGTATATGCATAAACTAACTGAAAGCAGAGCCTCAAAGAGAGATGCATGCATGTTCATAGCAGCATTATCCCCAATAGCTAAAATATGTACACAACTCAAGGGTCCATCAACAGAAGAATGCATAAGCAGTAGTATATACATATGATGAATTATTACTCAGCCTTAAAAAAGGAAATGCTGCTATAACATGGATGATACTTGCAGAAATTATGCTAAGATAAAATAAGCTTTTCAAGAAACATGAATACCATATGATTCCACTTAAATGAATTACTTAGAATATTCAAAAATCATAGAGACAGAAAGTAGAATGATAGTTACTAGGGGTTGGGGTGAAAGGAGAAAGGTGAGTTGTTTAATGGGTGTAGAGTTTCAGTTTTGCAATATTAAAAGGTGTCTAGAGATGAATGGTGCCAATAGTTTCACAACAATAGAATTGTACTTAATGTCCCTGAAATGTATATAGTTCCCCCTTGGTATTTGTGGGGGATTGGTTCCAGGACCCCACACAGATACCAAACTTCATAAATGCTTAAGCACCTTACATAAAATGGTATATATGCATATAATCTATGCCTGTCCTTCTGTATACTTTAAGTCATTTCCAGATTACTTAGACTATCTAATATAATGTAAATGCCATGTAAATAGTTTCTATATATTTTAATTTGTATTATTTTTAATTTTTTAATTTTCAAATATTTTCAATCATGAACCTGTGGATATGGAGAGTTGACTGTACTTAAAAATGGTTAAGATAGTATGTTTTATGTTTTGTGTATCTTACCACAAGAAAAAATGGGAAAAAAAAGAATACCTCTTACACGAACTCTCAAAGCAGCATTATTCATAAGTCAAAATTTGAAACATCCTAAATACCAATTGAGGAATGGATTTTCAAAAGTGGAATTGCAATGGAATATTACTCAGCAATGAAAAGGAATGAAGTTCTGAAACATGCTATATGACATGAGTAAATGTTGAAATTATTCTAATTGAAAGAATCCAAAGACCACACATTTTCCTCTATATGAAGTGTTCAAAATAGGGAAATCTATTTTAATAGAAAGTAATCAGTTATTGTATGGGGCTGAGGATTGAAGGAGGTCATGGGAATAGGGACCCACAGTAGTAAGTGGCGATTTCTTTTTGGCATAACAAAAGTTCTAAAATTAAATTACACTGATGGCTACATAATTCTGTGAATGTAATAAAAAAATCAGTAAACTGTCTATTTCAATGTGGTGAATATATGGCATATATATTATATCTCAGTAATGTTGTAAAAACCTCAGCAACTCTTTCCCCTTAAAAAGAAAAATGTCATATAAAAACCCAGAGGACTTATTTTTAAATACTAAATAAGTAAAAATAAAATAACAAGTATGTGATTAATCCAGATACTTACGGTTGGGGAAAGGAGTTAGGTAAACAGAGATGATACAAGATCACTTCTATGACATTCTTGCCCAAAGCTACATTATCTTATTTTAATCATAAGGAATGTTAGACAACTACAAATTGGGAACATTCTATAAACTAACTAGTGAATCCATGTCAAAATTGTAAGACTCAAGAAAAAGAGGCTGAAGAACTGCCCTAGATTAGAAGAAAATAAGAAGACATGAAAACAAAATGCAGTGTGGGATTCTGGATTTTAAACTAGAACAGAAAAAAAGACATTACTGGGACAATTTGTGAAATTTGGGTAAGGCCTAGAGATTAGTAAATAGAACGTTTCCAATATTAATTTCCTGGTTTTGATAATTTTGTGTATGGAATTGGTGGGTTCTTGGTCTCATTGACTTCAAGAATGAAACCTCGGACCCTCGCGGTGAGTGTTACAGCTCTTAAGGCGACAGAGCAAGACTCCGTCTCAAAAAAAAAAAAAAAAAAGGTGGCGCGTCTGGAGTTTGTTCCTTCTGATGTTCAGATATGTTCGGAGTTTCTTCCTTCTGGTGGGTTCGTGGTCTCGCTGGCTCAGGAGTGAAGCTGCAGACCTTCGTGGTGAGTGTTACAGCTCATAAAAGCAGTGTGGACCCAAAGAGTAAGGAGTAGCGAGATTTAGTGCAAAGAGCGAAAGAACAAAGCTTCCACACTGTGGAAGGGGACCCGAGTGGGTTGCCACTGCTGGCCCGGGCAGCCTGCTTTTATTCTCTTATCTGACCCCACCGACGTCCTGCTAATTGGTAGAGCCGAGTGGTTTGTTTTGACAGGGCACTGATTGGTGCGTTTACAATCCCTGAGCTAGACATAAAGGTTCTCCACCTCCCCATCAGATCAGTTAGATACAGAGTGTCAACACAAAGGTTCTCCAAGGCCCCACCAGAGCAGCTAGATACAGAGTGTCGATTGGTGCACTCACAAACCCTGAGCTAGACACAGGGTGCTGATTGGTGTGTTTACAAACCTTGAGCTAGATACAGAGTGCCGATTGGTGTATTTACAATCCTTGAGCTAGACATAAAGGTTCTCCAAGGCCCCACCAGAGCAGCTAGATACAGAGTGTCGATTGGTGCACTCACAAACCCTGAGCTAGACACAGGGTGCTGAATTGGTGTGTTTACAAACCTTGAGCTAGATACAGAGTGCTAATTGGTGTATTTACAATCCCTGAGCTAGACACAGGGTGCTGATTGGTGTATTTACAATCCCTAAGCTAGACATAAAGGTTCTCTACATCTCCACCAGCCTCAGGAGCCCAGCTGGCTTCACCCAGTGGATCCTGCACCGGGGCTGCAGGTGGAGCTGCCTGCCAGTCCCGCGCCGTGCGCTCGCACTCCTCAGCCCTTGGGTGGTCGATGTGACTGGGCGCCATGGAGCAGGGGGTGGCGCTCATCAGGGAGGCTCAGGCTGCACCGAAGCCCATGGAGGCGGGAGAAGGCTCAGGCATGGCGGGCTGCAGTCCCGAGGCCTGCCACGCGGGAAGGCAGCTAAGGCCCGGCGAGAAATCCAGTGCAGCGCCGGTGGGCTGGCACTGCTGGGGGACCCAGTACACCCTCCGCAGCTGCTGGCCCGGGTGCTAAGCCCCTCATTGCCCGGGGCCGGCAGGGCCGGCTGGCTGCCGTGAGTGCAGGGCCCGCCAAGCCCACACCCACCCGGAACCCCAGCTGGTCTGCAAGCACAGCACGCAGCCCCAGTTCCCCCTCGTGTCTCTCCCTCCACACCTCCCCGCAAGCTGGGGGAGCCGGCTCTGGCCTTGGCCAGCCCAGAAAAGGGTTCCCATGGTGCAGCGGTGGGCTGAAGGGCTCCTCAAGTGCCGCCAAAGTGGGAGCCCAGGCAGAGGAAGCGCTGAGAGCGACGGAGGGCTGTGAGGACTGCCAGCACACTGTCACCTCTCAATTTTGTTGTGAAGTAGTTACATAAAATGTTAAAATTTGGAGAATCTCTATAAAGTCATATGGAATATATTTGTATTTGTAGCTTTTTTCTAAAACTGAAATCATATCAAAATAAAAGTCTAAAATATAACATTATTAAATAAATGGTCTCAGGGAAGTACCAATTAGCCTGCAATGGTAGAAGAATAAGCAATCAAGTATAAAAAGAAGGTAAATAAACCACTTATGCTATTAAGGATTTAAGGGATTGGAAGATCTGTAAGATTAACTTGTGTTCCTATAAGCCTTCTGTTCTGACTATACAATCTAAAATCACTTCTGAGACTAAGTAACCTGTGTGAAATTTTGAGAAGAAAAAATATCCTTAAGAAAGGTGTGATCACATCTAAAGACATATCTTTCAGCATGATTTCTTAAGACTGAAATCACATCACTAAGTCTGGTAATGATATGGCACCTTTGGAAGTTTACAGAGTTTAGGTGCTTCTAAAGGTAAACAGAATGTCAAGAAAATAGAAGTCTAATTATGGAGCCATTTAAAGGCATAGAAATATTTCATTTCTGATATTAAAAAGTATAAACATTTTCTCAGTAGACTATATTAACCAAGATGCTAACATTTAACCCAAATCCTAGAATACTACCTCTGTAATATCGATTTATATGTATTTTCAGGTTCTAAAAAGATAAGTCGTTTCTCGAAAGTCTTCAGTATGTGTTTCTGTGTATACCTGTACACACACGTTTTCTTAAAATTCTCTTCCAGAGATATACCTAGATTTTAGTTTTCTATGCCTACAGTTTAACTGACTTACACATAGTCAAGTCTTTTGATCCCTACAGTTTCTTCATGTACTAGACTCTACAATACCTATGCTATATTGCCAATTTAAAACAGAAAATCCTACCATTCTCATTTAAACCTTCCCGTCCTATATCTCAGAGTTATGGTTGAGAGCATCAATTGACATGAGGCACTTGAAAGCATTTGGGAAAGAAGGAATTATTTTAGTTTGTTGAAGTAGGGATTGAGTAGGTGACACGACATTTTAGTAAGCTTACTATTAAAAACTACAAATACATTTTTCACATTCTCTAAGTAGCCATTATTATAGAAGGAAGCAGTGGAATAAGACCCATGATTTTAGAATATACATATGGCGGCATTAATGTTCAAGTGACTATAGTTCAAGCAAGACTTTCATCATATAGTAGAAAAAAGTCTAGATTTTCAACTAGCAAACACATTCAATTTGACATCATGAAATACTGAGTTCTCTTTGCTTGCATAAACTTAGTTTTCCTCTTGCATTTGCAGCAGTGTAGCATTCCGATTACAGACATTTCAGGAATCCATGATGGCCTCCAGACTATTTCTTTTCTATTAGTCAGGAAGAGGCTGAGCTATTCTAACACAATTTAATCATGTTTCTTCCACAGCTGTATGGATGATTTTCATGTCAACAGGTCTAGAGCCTGCTCACCAGATACAGAGGTGGAAATAAAGTACTGACTCTTGAATGGCAAAACACAAGCTCTGCAAAGACCATGATAAGAGAGAATGAGCTTTCGTTCTCCGCTTAACCAGTTCCATTCCTCTCCTTTATCCTCCCCTCTGTCTACTTGGCACATCACTGCCACTCGGCACAGCCCATGGGTTGCAAAGAGGATTATTTTATTGTTGACAAGGAAATAGGAGGCTCATGTTCTTCTGTAGAAATGTAGCACTCAGAATATAGTACTACTCTTTACTGATAGCATGTTATGAACCTTTTTTTTTCAATGATTTCCTCTGAAGAAAACACAGGCATTTATACATAACCCCCACTGAACTCCAAGTATCCCTGTACTTATGAAGAATACACACACATTCATTAATGATAACATGGTTATCAACTATATGCAGAGCATGGTCAAAGAAGAGAAATCATCCTCACCATGAATGAACTTATGTCTAATATGTAAAGGCAGAAAATAGGTACATATACAGTTAAGTACAATTTGAAGGGGAGAAAAATACTCTTTAGGTGATAAATGTGTTGTTGCAATAGAGAATAACTCATCTTAGATAGCCTGGCCAGCAAGAACTTGTCTAAGATGGCAACATGTAAGAGAAAATAGAAGGATCTAGCCACGTGATATTCGGGAGCTATTTTACGGGCCAATGTAACAGTATCTGAAAATGCTCTAGGTTATGTTCTAGAAACAGATAAAAGGCCAGACTTGATGGAAAGCAGTATCCATGAGAAGAGTGGTTTTATATGTGGTTGGAATGATAGGTCATACCTATCACCTATAATAATAATAATAAGCTGTGGCATGGAGCTTTCCTTTATTTTTTCTTCTAAGTGCAATGTGAGTAAAGTGATGGGTTTTAACTAGTGGACTGTCATGGTCCAATTCATTAAAATTCTAGCTGCTGTGTGGCATATGGATTAAATAAGGCAAATAATGAAATTCAAAGCAAGGGTTAGAGAGATAGATCATGTTGGACTGGATTACACTAGCAATCGTAGAAATGTAAAAAAGGTATAGTTATTTAAGGTAATGTTGGCATTGTAACAGGACTTGCTGCTTGTCAGGATGGTAGGAATTCTGAAGAAAATGTCCAAAATAACTCTAAGATTCTGGTTTAAGTATGAGATCTATAGCAATGACATTTTCTAAAATAGCTCTAAAATTCATTATGGAAAAAAATTTGTTTTGTGAGTTTTATTAATGACTTTTAATGTTTCTATACAATCTCTTGGAAATGGGCAGCCACCACTTGAAAATATGCTCAAGATGATTAGTCATTAGGCAAATGCAAATCTGAACCACAATAATGTATCACTTCATAACATCAAGGATGCTAAAACTTTTAAAAAGACAAAGAAAATAAGTGTTGGCAAGGATATGGAGGAACCAGAACCTTCACACATTCCCAGTAGGAAAATAAAATGCTTCAGCCACTGTGGAAAACAGTTTGGTGTTTTCTCAAAAAGTTAAACAGAGGATTACCATATTACCTAGTAGTTACACTTTTAAGTATATACCCAACAACAACAACAAAAATAAAACAGGTACTAAAACAAATACATACGCACACACACATTGATAGCAGCACTATTCGCAAAAAAAAAAAAAAAGCTGAAAATAGCCCAAGT
The DNA here is from genome assembly GCF_028878055.3 of Symphalangus syndactylus. Taxonomy (NCBI): domain Eukaryota; kingdom Metazoa; phylum Chordata; class Mammalia; order Primates; family Hylobatidae; genus Symphalangus; species Symphalangus syndactylus. The sequence goes on from NC_072429.2 coordinate 21,156,189, forward strand.
ACACATTAATGGATGAATGAGTAAGCAAACTGTACTAAATACATGCAATGAGATATTATTCAGCATGTATTCAGGTTATAATGTGAGTGAAGAATTGATATATGCTACAGTGTGGAAGAACCTCAAACATTATGCTGAGTGCAAGCATCCAGACACAAAAAGTTGTGTACTGTATAATTCCATTTATATCTAGAATATCCTGAATGGATAAATCAATGGGAAGGCAGAATGCAGATTGGTTGTTAGCAGGGGCAGGGAATAGTGGAGAGTAACTGCTTAATGGGTACAGGCTTTCCTTTCGGGGTGATGAAAATGTTTTAGAACTAGATAGATATGGTAGGTGCAAAATACTGGGAACATATGAACTAAATGCCATTGGAAGGTTCACTTCAAAAATGGTCAATTTCATGTTATGTAAATTTTACCTCAATTAAAAAGACACTCATAGAAATATGATTTTGGACTGTGAGATAAGGCTAATTTCCAAAGCAAACAATTCATCAGTACATCACCCATTTAAACATTTATTCACTGAACAAATATTGATTAAGATTCTACCAGATGCTGGGCGGGTGCGGTGGCTCACACCTGTAATCCCAGCACGTTGGGAGGCCAAGGCAGGTGGATCATGATGTCAGGAGATCGAGACCATCCTGGCTAACACGGTGAAACCACGTCTCTACTAAAAATACAGAAAATTAACCGGGCATGTTGGTGGGCACCTGTAGTCCCAGCTACTTGGGAGGCTGAGACAGGAGAACGGTGTGAATCCGGGAGGTGGAGCTTGCAGTGAGCCAAGATCACGCCACTGCACTCCAGCCTGGGCGACAGACCCAGATTCCCTCTCAAAAAAAAAAAAAAAGAAAAAAAAAATTCTACCAGATGCTGCCTCCCACTATTTGGGGGATAACTATAATATCCCCAATGCATAATCTGTCTTCAGAGAACAGACTGCATAGCAGGTGAAGAGAAATATGCTAATATATATATGTATAAGCACAGGCATATATGTATATACACTCACGTGCTAACATATAAATACTTGTTTTCCAGTCTGTCAATGGTCATACTGACACCTACCCCCACTGCCTTACATGGGTCAAATGAGAAAACATATAAACATACTTTGTGGAGGATCAGTCAGCTAACACACTGGTATATGCTCAATAGTCTCTTTCCCATTGGTTTCTCCCTCTTATTAATTCACTCATCAAACAAGGAACAAAGCTAGCTTTACATTTTAAAATGCAATGTGTGTTACCACTGGTGGTCATTTCTCTGATATCTGACATTTTTCCCCAATTTTTTTCTTTGGTTCAAGCTATTTGTACCTTTCTAAAGTATCAAAGATATCTTAGGGACTATTCACTTAGCAGAATTCTACAAATTGAAGAAATCAAAGGTTGCAGTACATGTAAATAGTCATCCTTTACAAAGCTAGTTAATTCACATTCAGCCAAGATCTCTGGGCACCAGTCAAGGTCTAGTGGTGTTTGTGGCATCCTCCATTTTGCTGCATCTGTGCAAGCTTATAAAGAGTGAAACAGTATAAAGTCTATTTTCTAAAAGGCCAAACCCATAAATTACATGTCTGGATTTCTAATTATCATTACATGCAACTAATCATCTAATTCTTTATAGAAAGTTTTTATAAGCCTCTTGAAGTTTCCAAAGATTTTTCTTTCTGTAGAAAAAGCTATTGCAACTCTAGATTCAACATGCAAAACTTACAGTTTGAAATCTCTAGTTGCATCTTCTAAAAAAGATATAAAACAAGTAAAACCTAGAAATACAGAAAGTTATATAGAAAGGCAAAATTAAATAATATAGAACTATGGAGTGGCTGCTAATAGCATTTTTGTATGTTTTCCTGCTGTTTCTTTTTCATACTGAAGTTTATCTTTCAAGTTCCAGCTCCAGGGTGAACTGAATACAGCTCCAGTCTGAATTCCATGTCTCATTCGGAACTCTTTACAAAAACCAAGAGAGATTGTAACTAATCTTTAGTGCATCTGGCCTGTAGGCACCCAGTCTTTAATTCCATCCCTGAAATGGCAATCTTACTAAAAATAGATGACTAGACCTTCCCTTGGCTTCTCCCTCCTGTCCAGATGCACAAGCCCTCTTGCTGACATCCCAGGGCTATTCATTACAATGAATAAATATAGTTGAACACACGTCTCTAAATGATCTCTATAGACTTGTGCTCCAGGGATGGCAGATTCATTCAGATATTGGAAGGGTTTTCTACCAAAGAAGACAGGAGAAGGAAAAACGCATTCCTTTGTTCAACAGGCAATTACAAAGTATCAACTGGGAATGCTGCAGCTATGCTAAGTGTGAAGAGGAAGGTTCTACTCCTGCCCCATGCACTACTCAGTTTGGTTAGGGAGAAAATATATAAACCAATTATACCTACACATTGATAGCTGTAATGATAGTCTAGAGGTGACAGAGGAAATCAGATGGAAGTATTGAAGACTGAATAGATGCTGGAAGGTAAAAGAATGAGAAGAGAGAACAATTCAAGTATTTCAAGCAAAAAGAATATGGAAAGCCAGGGGACCTAGGCCGAGTGTGCACAGCCCTTTTACAGGAACTCTAAGGAGTTCACGATGCATGGAGCAACGGGTACTGGTTAGGCCAGGTGCAGTGGCTCACACCTATAACCCCAGCATTTTGGGAGGCCAAGAAGGACGGATCACCTGAGCTCAAGAGTTTAAGACCAGCCTTGCCAACATAGGGAGACCCCGTCTCTACAAAAAATTTAAAAATTAGCTGGATGTTGTGGCACACCTGTAGTCCCAGCTACTAGGGAGCCTGGGAGGTGGAGGATACAGTGAGCTGTGATGGCATCATAGCACTCCAGCCTGGTGACAGAACGAAATCTTCTCTCTTAACAGGGGGATACAGGTTAGAGGGAATAGAATATCTAGAGATGAGTAAGAGAAGATAAAAGCAAGATCATTTAAAACCTCGAGAGTGGGCTTAGTAGGTTGGACATGAACACAAGGACGCCATCTTTTAATAAGGCATGAGCACCAGCATCTGGGAAGGAGCATGAGAGAGAAAGGGATAGAGGATGGGAAGCAGTCCATGAATAGCAGCCAGCCCAATGGTGGCTATCTCCTGGCCTTTCTCCCGCTCCCCTAGTTCACGTTCAATTCTTAGTTCTTTTGTATTTAATCGATATTTTCTGACCATCAATTGTATGATGAGGAAGATAATTCAGAGGGAGAAGAAGGAAAACAACAGACATCATTCATGCACATCCTGGGGCTTAGAGTTTATTCGTCGAGACAGACAAGTCTATACATAATTATAAAACACAGTGACTAGGCCCTAGAATGTAGTCACAGGGGGTTTTGTGAAAAAGGGAAGAGAGAATACACCATACTTCGGTGTTATGAGTGGGAGGTCAGGGGAGTCTTTGAGTGGAAGTTTAATGCTTTGGGTTAAAAGTTATACAGGAAGGAATATTATAGACAAAGGGACAAGTGCAGAACAGACAAGGAGTGAGGGTGGAAGAAGGGTGAAAGTGAGGTTTTGTGAGATTGAAGGGTAAGTGAGCAATTTTCTTACAGCTTCTTACAATTACAGAGAAGCTCTCGCCCTTTAGGAGCCCTCCCAGAGATCTGACCCTTGTCCTAGTACAGCCTGGTGCTGGAAGAAGATCACAAGGACCCTGCAGTGGTCAAGAAGTAGGGTCAGAGGGTCAAGTCCAACCATCCTCTCCACAGTGACCAGTCTGACTCAGTAACTCCTAAGTCCTCTCCTCCTGCCTCCCTTTCCTCTATTTGTTCTTTCTGCCACCACCCAGTTCTGATTTCTCTCTCTGCTTCTCTCCCTCCAATAACTCACAGTAGGTAGGAACTGTTTTCCTTCTTAAAAGAACACATTCATATTCCCAAGTTCTATTTTGGTGGGGGAAAGATGATTACCTATGCATTAAAAAACAAACAAACAAACAGTCAAAGGGCAGTGTTTTTCTTGAACGTGGCTCTGCACTGATTCTTAATGTAGACTTAAAGAGAAGGGGAAAAAGCCTGGCACAGTGGCTCAAGCCTGTAATCCCAGCACTTAGGGAGGCCAAAGTGGGCAGATCATAAGGTCAGGAGATTGTGATCATCCTGTCTAACACGGTGAAACCCCGTTTCTACCAAAAATACAAAAAATTAGCTGGGCGTGGTGGTATGCTCCTGTAGTCCCAGCTACTCAGGAGGCTGAGGAAGGAGAATCAGTTGAACCCAGGAGGAAGAGGTTGCAGTGAGCAGAGATCACGCCACTGCACTCCAGCCTGGGCAACAGAACAAGACTCTGTCAAAAAAGCAAACAAACAAACAAAACAGGGAAAGACAGAAAAATATCTCCCTACCCCTCAGTTGTCTATGGTCTTGATTTCTCTCCTGACTTGAATAACAGCCACCAATGTGTACCTAGGCACAATCAGTGAGGAGCTACCCATGGCCTTTGTAGCAGTCTTTAAAAGTGATCCCTGTTTTCATATATTTCATAATCCCAGTTACACTTAAAATGTGTTCTCCTATTGTACAGATCAGTATTAGTATTTTAATGTATGAAATTTAGTGTGCTATCACAGTTCATGGCTGAACCTTGCCTGAAACTACCTATTTTCTGAAGATGTGCTAATACAGGTGTAAAGATGAAAGTCTGGAATATCTGGTCAAAAGAGCATAGACTTAGGCCTTGGACAGATTTGCAGATAAATCCCATCTTTATCACTTACAGTTTTGCCACTTTGGGCAGTTTTTTATTCTACAAGATTTTCTGAATTTATGAAATTAATGTGATAAATCTTTTCTTAATCTGTACCTTGAATATTTCCTTGAGCTCCCCTGACCAGCCTACCTGCTGCCTTCTTTTCTTCAAAAACATCTATTTAGTGCCAGACAGGTACTGACAAGCCAGCAAGCTGGATGTGAAGCTTATTTTATTTATTTTTGTGGGGGGACAGTCTCTCTGTGTCACCCAGGCTGGAGTGCAATGGCACAACTTCAGCTCACAGCAACCTCTGCCTCCCAGGTTCAAGCTATTATCATGCCTCAGCCATCTGAGCAGCTGGGATTAGAGGTGCATGCCACCAAGCCTGGCTCTGCGTGTGTGTGTGTGTGTGTGTGTGTGTGTGTGTGTGTGTGTGTGTGTGTGTGTGTGTTTATTTTTAGTAGAGACAGGGTTTCGCCATGTTGGCTCGGTTGGTCTCGAACTCCTGGCCTCAAGTTATCCTTCCACCTCGGCCTTCCGAAGAGCTAAGATTACGGGCGTGTGCCACCATGTCCCACCATCTGGCTGTGAGGTTTAAATGAGATATATGCGGTCCAGTGCTTGGCGCATAATAAGTACCCAGTAAAGGCCAATTATTTTATTATTGCTCAAGATTGTTTATCAGTTTTCCAAGCAAATATTTCCATAGCTTCTGAAAAATAGAGAATGCTTAGCTTACTTGATATGCTGTATGTATGTCACATCAGCTTGATACTCTTTTCATTTATTGCTGATTAGCTGTACATTCTTAGAAGCTAAAAATACATTGGTACAAACCTGTTACTTTTCACCTGCAGAAAGCACATTAGCAGTTTCAAAAACAAATCCTTGGTTGATTTCTAAACGGTGGAGGTAAAAATTCTTATTAAACTACAGAAAGGTAGAACTAATGAATTTTTAAATCATTGCTTTTTAAAGTAACAGCTCTTTAAAAATTTAATGTGTATTGGAAAGACAATATAAAAAATGGCATACATGAGTCTAAAATGATAAAAATGTCATTATGACCTTCATGGATTTTTCTCTAGCCTAAGTAATCCTAGTAAACCCTACAGATTGAAGAATGCATCTTCAATCATTTCACTGCTTTTGCTCTGGATTGTGGTTCACCCCACCACCATTTCTCACTAATACATCTTCCTTAAAAGAACGACATTAAATGGTAAGGCTTTAAACGAAAGTGACTTGTCAAGGGGACTGGCTTAGATCCTGATTCTATGGATTTTACTTCTTTTAATTATATTGAATATGTCTAGTATGTGCTTTACTCTTTCAAATGAGTCAGCATCTCTATTTTGAAAGATTTATAAATATAAGAAACCCATTGCAGTAATTTTTGTTATGCAAATTTCTGTTAGAACAGGTTCTCAAGGTACTAAAACTTAAGTAGGCCTATTTCCGACCTGAGATTAATATAGGAACAGAGAAAGAGTTATGGAATGAGAACAAAAAGGAATAAGCAGCACAAGGATCTGACGACATCAGTTTCTGCCTATGTGCCTGGGATGAGTCCAGTTTCCAATTTTCTTGTCCATTCCAGGGTATACTACTACCTCTGGCCTACCAGTAGAAATGAGGTTTCCTTTTAAAAAAGAAAATTCCCTTAAGAATATAGACTGCCTTCAACTTGGACACTGGTGCTAACTCAGAAGTCTGCAAGCCCAGCAGAAATGAGACATTCATTTCCTAGAAAGGAATCTATTAAGGATTCTGAGTTGTTTAGTTTCCAAATATTAAGCTAGGAAGTAGATGTGTGAAGAAAATGAGAGAAGAGCGATACTGGAGGTAAAAAATCTGGCAAATGGAGGCACTGAAAGCTGAATTCTGGTGAGGTGGTGAGAGGATACCCCAAAACCAAATCTCACTTACTTCACAATTTTGCTAGCGACAAATCCTGTAGTTAGAAAAAAAAAAAAATTCCCCTTCCTCTTTCCAACGCCCAGGCATGTTGTCCTTTCCCAAAGCAATCTACACGATCTACCTTTCCAACCCAGCACAAGCCATCATCTGTTGAGACAGATGATCTATTTTTCCCTTAATTCACACTCAGTTATGATGGCAGATATTCCATCAGCATTATCTCTTCCAAAAGAGGAGTCTAGTTATCCAAAAAACGGAAGAGAGAAATTCAGGCAGCTGTGGTGAAAGAGTTTCTAATTTTGAGTAGGGGGCTACTCCGTGTAGGGCAAGCCAGAATTGCTGGAGGGCTGCCATCTGCTCTTTTGAAATGTATATAGCTGATACCCATTTGCTACTCCAAACCCATTCGTTTTTCCAGATCTCAAAAGTTATTTCTCTGAATGTGGCTTTGATTTGTGGGTTGGAGGTGTAAGGGTGGCAGTGTATCTAGCCTTCACGGCAAGTGCTACCTACTACGTGTAGTCTTTTATAAATTCTTGACAAATTTTAACATAAAAATTTATAAGAAAAGTAATTACTATTGTGTCTGCTACTAAGAATATCGGGATCCCAGGTGAGGCAGAAATCTTTGTAGGAGGAAAGAAACTTAATTGTTTGCAGTTTTTAGTGAAGATAATAGGAAATCACTTTGGGTAGATGCTTAATTTGGGAAGATCAACCAAATAACCTTTCATTTGTACAAATACTATCTTAAGATAGTAGAAACAGCTAGGACCATGATATATTCTAATAGCAAATATTCCAGAGTAATCAATTAAGAGTTTAGGCTAAATTTCTGCAGATATAATCTTCCCTCAGTATCCATGGAGGAATGGTTCCAAGACCCTTGGTGGATACCCAAATCCAAGGATGCTCATGTCCCTTTATATAAAATGGTGTATCAGCATATAAACTACACACAACCTCCTGTATACTTTTAATTGTCTCCAGATTCCTATAATACCTAATACAATGTAAACGATATATAAACAGTTACCATTGTTCCCTAATGTAACAAGAAAAAATAGTCTATACACGTTCAGTACAGATACAACCATTCTTTTTTTTCCTGCAGTATTTTCAATTCACAGTTGGTTGAATCTATGGATGTGGAATACACAGATGCAAAGGGCCAAATGCACATAGGTTTTCTCATGAAGCAGGAATAGGGATTTGGGGGAAGGAAGAAGCTACTGTCTATCTGATGAGAAGAAGCTCTCATGACAGGCTGAGGGTTAGGTGAGAGGCAGTGAGCTAGAACCTTTTTGAGAGCAAAGATGTCTAATACCCAAATTTAAGTTTACCTTTCTGTGTTACCTTCTTCTTGTGTATTAAACTCCTGAGTAAAGTTTGGCATCAGTCAAATTAGAGCCAGCCTTGTCTTAGCTAGCCTTGGGGTAGAAGAGTAGAAGTTGTGAATACATTTGAGGGCAAAGTGGGGTACAGGGAGCTGCAAGACCCCAAGATGTTCAAGCAGCTTCCACAAGCTCCCCTGCTAGAATATCATTTCTAGTACCACCCCAAGGCCTTCCGAATACTCAGGAGGCCACATTTGTAGAAGTCATACTGCATGATGATTCCAATGACTCAATAGGGAAAAGAAAACTAGTACTGACCCCAGAAGGCTGAAAAATTGGATATTCCTTGAGTTAAAAATAGTAATTTATATTTTTCCAGTATTTCTATGATCTAGGAATTGTGTTCTACAAGTTCGTCTCATTTAATCCTCACAGTAACTCAATGAATTGGTTATAATCATTATTACATAATCATTATAATCATTTTGGAGATGAGAGAACAAAAGTTCTCAGAGATTCAATATTTTGCCCAAGGTCATATAACAATGAGGGAACATTTCTATAATTCACGCCCAGATCTAAACTCTTAACCACTAAAGTATACTAATTTTAGCAGTATTTAATTTTTAAAACTTCAGTTTTCTCATGAGAGAAAATGAAACACAATATGCTTTTCTCAAATACAACCAAGCGTGGCCCTGAGTAAGCCAATCTTCAATTCCTTTAACTCCTTTCATTTTAGATATGAAAAGGATCATAGCTTAAATTTTCCTCAGAAGACAGACGTCTGTACACATAAAGCATGACCAGGGCCCACAGCACAATCCTGAATTGCTCAGTTTTCCTCAAAGGTGCATTGAATATACCTGCCATTGAATGTTGCTGTTTCCCATGATAAAGGGCCCATGATGGTATCTCTAATATGAAGGATGTCAACCAACAATAAAGGCTAATTCTACCATTCCACTCCAGGTCCAATGTCCACAGATACACTGAATGCAGCTAGAGTTAATGGCTTTATTTCAAAGATTTTTGAACAGTTTCAAGCAGTGTTTCTTCACTAGGAATACTTTGGACAACGTATGTATCTTAGGCAAGTAGCTCCTAAAAAATACCTTTCTTCTGTTTTCTCATTTATCGTTAGTGAGCACTACGCAGGTATTTTTTAGAAACATTACAAGGATACTGACAAGTTACTGATTCATCCAGCGACGGTAAATATTAAAGTTTTATTTGACGAGTAAATATTAGATGTAAAGGTTATCAGAAATTAACAAAGCCTTTGGTGGGAATAAGAGAGAAACAAAGAGGGTAAGAGAAACAGGGAGAAAGAATATGTGAAGAATTCTAAAATTATAAGATATTTCCCTTTTCTGCTCTGTACTTTTTAAAAGTTGTTTTAGAATTCTTGCTTTTCTAAATTTGGATAATGATCTTCGTGTTTCTTTTACAACTTTTAATGTTTATCAATTTTATTTTTTCTACTTTATTAACGTTTAAAATCTTGCTTTGATTTCCTTCTTGCTATACCCAGTGGCTAGATGACATGTAAAAAATACTATTTAGTAGAGAAAAAAAGCTCACTTTTAAAAACCAATCATAAGTATTACAATTACTTTTCACTAAAGATGTAATTATACTTAGATAGCTTCCAATTAGAGAAATAGCAGAGTGATGAGAGAATAAAAAAAAAAACCCAATGCACCCAACAATTATTTTCTCAATGACTATAGATTCTCAGGTCCTTTGAGATTATGCAAGTCAGAACTTCCTTGGATTTACATATAACTTAGTATTTTTATATGCATCACCTAAAATGAAAATAGAATAGAGAAACACAAATACTACATTCAAAATTCTCATTATATCTGCCACTGCATCCTAGTAGGTATCTTTAGACTTTAGTCAAAGTACCTCTCCTGCTCATAGAAGTATTTGTCATCCCTGATCACCATATCCTTAGCTACAAGGATGAATATGTACTAAACTTTAATGGGCCACTGTTAGAGAATTACATGTTTACTGTTGTGATGGTTTATAAAGATACTACTGAGTTCTAGTAATTTATTGGTATAGATCGCATATTCTACATTTATAAAATGTCACACTAGGAAGGCCATATTTCCTGACCTTTCAAATCATGCTCACAAGAAATAGAGATAAATATATTTGTAAGCCTGCTTTTTAAAAAAATAACCATTGTCCTACAGAACTCATTTAATTTTTTTGTGATTTTTATTGAATAGATTTAAACTTACACAATGAGTAATATGAACTTGATGTGTGATTCAAATTAAATGACTAAAACATATTTTTATCATTTTGCTACATAAAGTACCTTCAAGTTATTGGCAGATGTTTAATTTCCAAATCAATAGGCTACTTTCTCAGGCTTTTAAGTACAATGATTCGCTATTAAGCTCGTGGAATTCATACTTTGAACAAATGGAATACTGACCCAGAAGGCTTATTTATGAGTTTTCCTTTTTCTCCCCAAGTCAAATAATTTTTAATTGGAACTACTGTTCAGTAAACTGGGTCTGATTACGTGGGCGTAGTATTGACCCCAACCTACTAGAGGTGAGAAAGCATTTTAGTCATAGGAGGCAAAGTAGATTGATGGCTACTATCATCTGGTCAAACAATATTAATCCACCATCAAATTAAAGGAGCACCAAAAGTGATGACTGTTATTTTAAAAAATCAATCACAGCCCAAATGATGGCATCCATCTTGAGATACATTTCTTCATCTCCTCCAAAGGTGATGTATTTTTAAGTTTTAGCACTGAAATGACAGAGAATCACTGATAGACTGAGGGACTCTTGGAGATGTTCTTCAAATGTTTCAAAGGGAATAAAAACAAGAAAATGCATTCATGAAGTTGTGACATCTAAAATTGTTATATCTGTAGTAAATAATTCTTTTAATAGTCAGTAGAGGGTGTCTATGATGTTTACACCTGAACAAATTCCTGACCACATTCAGCCTCTAGCATCATCTCCCAAGGAAAGAAAGTTTTAAAATTAGGGCATCCCTGCAGATGGGGAATGAAAATGAACATGTCTATGTGAAATAGTTTGGGAATTAAGCTTTCGATTATGAAAACATTTAAACATATTTATAGATAAAATAATTAGAACCCCTGTGTACACATCACCCAATTTCAGCAAACAATTTTTCACTCTCAGGCTTCTTATATCCCTCCATTCACCACCCAGCACCCCTCCACACACACACTGCAACCTTTGTTTGCCGCTTTTTTTTTCCCCCCAAGGCAGAGAGTCTTGCTCTGTCGCCCAGGCTGGAGTACAATGACACGATCTAGCCTCACTGCAACTTCCGCTTCTCAGGTTCAAGTGATTCTCCTGCCTCAGTCTCCTGAGTAGCTGGGATTATAGGTGCCTGCCATTATGCCCATCTAATTTTTATATTTTTAGTAGAGACAGCCTTTCATCATGTTGGACAGGCTGGTCTTGAACTCCTGACTTTAGGTGGTTTGCCCACCTCAGGCTCCCAAAGTGCTGGAATTACAGGCATGAGCAACCATGCCCAGCCCTTTGTTAGCTTCTTGCTGAAGTGCACAAAGCAAAACTCAAATATCTTATAATTTCACCTGTAGTTACTATTTGATTTCTGAAAGACTTAAAAATTAAACCAAAATATTCTCACATTTAAAGAAACTAACACAAAAATATCATAACTATTATTTATTACCCAAAGTTCTGAATTGTTCCCCAAATGTCTCAACATGTCTTTTTCCAGGTGGTTTATCTGAATGGATTTTTGTTGGTTTCCAATAGAATGACACTATTGTATTTATGGCATTACATTATATAAGATCCAATAAAAGTGTATGAGTAATATTTCCTGAACATATTAATTTCCTAATTAACTTTATCCTCATAAAATTCCTGATGAGTGAAAACAAAAAATCCTATTTGATGTATGATAAAATAAGTAGTAATCCCCCAAATCAAGTCAATATTAAAAGTTCATAGAAATCATAAGGCTCAAGGAGTTGCAAGGTAAAGAGACACTCCTTTAGACCCAAATATGTAAAACATTTTGAGGGATAAAAGATGGATAACTGAAATTGAACTGAGGATTTTGAATTTCCAAGCTCCTGGGGGGCAAGTCTGAACCTATTGTATCAGTCTTCTATAAAGAATAGCGCCAAGTTTTTCTGCATACCTACTTGTGAGGCTCAATTGAAAACATACTGGAAATCACCTAGCAGATATCCTAACTTTATGAGGATAAATTAGGAAATTAATATGTTTAGGAAATATTATTTACACACTTTTATTGGATCTTATATAATGTCATGCCATAAATAATGTAAGCAGTCACATGACATTGACTCAATACACGCTGTCTCAATTTGGTCTTAACCTGTACTTCCTCAACTTCAAAGTTATTCTATTGCCTACCTCAGGGGGCTTCGAGTCTTTTGATTCTACCAACTCTTCATGCCCCCTCATCCACTAGATGACCACACTTCCCATCTTCCCAGTTAAGAGGTCAAGGTCAAGCATCACCTCTCCCTTGCATATTCCCTTCTATTCCTTGCCTTTCTCCAAGGTTGGCAAGCTTGACAAAACCACATCCTGGTAAAATTTAAAGCTGAAAATGCCTAAAGAAAAGCTCCATGTTATCAGTTGGTTTCACTAAAAATTCATATCCAGGAATTTCAAAGTGAAATTTCTTAATGGTGCCAGGCAAGCATATGATACCTTCTCAGTCCATTCATTCCCCTTCTCTAAGACTATTTTCTATATTCCTTCCTTAAACCTTTATGATCTCCTCTTCTATCCTCACTCCCCACCAGTGACCTTGCTCAGTATTTCACAAATAATATTAAAGTGAAGATGACTTCCCCCGACTGTCACCACCACATTCATTGATCTACTTGCATCTGCACCCTTATATTGTACTTTCTTGCCTGTTGTCATACATAAAATATCTATATTCCTTACTAAAGCAAATTTCTGTACTCATGTACAGATGCCATCTGCTTAGGCCTGTTCATTCCAAGAAGTCATTTTTCTCCTACATTGATTTTTCTTTTATGCATTTGATTACTCCCCCCAGCATACAAATATGCTGTTATTTGCATTATATTAAGAAAAAATTTTTCTCTTGATTCTTTCTCTTCCAGCTATCATCTTGCTGTAGTCAGAAAAAAAAACCTAACCTCCAAATATCCACATCCTAATTCCTAGGACCTATAAATATATTAGGTTATATGGCAAAGGGTAATTAAACTTGCAGATAAAATCAAAATTGCTAATCAGTTGACTTTAAAAATAGAGAGATTTCCCTGGATAGTATGGCTGGGCACAATGCAGTTACATGTGTCCTTAAAAAGGAAGAGGGAGCTAGAAGAAAACAAAAGATAGTAGCATGAGAAGGCCCCAATCTAACAATCCTGGCTTTGAAGACAGAGGAGAAGGATCACAAGCCAACGAATGCAAGTAGTCTCCAAAATCAGGAAAAGACAAGAAAATGGGTTCTCTCCTAGAGACTCTGGAAGGAATGCAGTCTTGCTGATACTTTCAGTCCAGGGAGTCTCACTTTGGATTTCTGACCTCCAAAACACTAATACATTAAATTATGCCATTTTAAGTCACTAAATTTGTGGCAATCTGTAATAGCAGCAATTAGAAACTAATGCAGACCCCACTTCTTTGATCCCATTTTCAAAGACCATTCCTTCCTATGGCCTCTCTAATTTTTTTCAGTCATATGTTTACATTTGCAACATTGATCTTATTTCAACAATCGAAGCATTTGGCATAGATGATCACTCACTTCTACTGAATAGAATTTACTCACTTGTCTCCTAGAACACTGAGGTATCTTAGTTTTCCTTCACCCTCAGGCATTACTTCCTTTGGCTTACTGTTTCTTTCCTCACCAACCTCTTAACATTAGAGAGCTCCAGGACTTAGTCTTTGGAATTTTCCATCTACGTTTGCTTTCTCGTGATCTAATTCGTTTTCTTAGGGTTTGTAATACCATCAATATGGCCACTACTGCTATATTTATGTCTCCAGCTTAGACTTCTCTCCCAAATTCCAGCATTAGCTATCCATAGACATTAATCAATACCAAAGTGAAATTACTATTTATAGCACAGCCTGTCCTACTCATAGCCGTCCCCATCTCAGGAGACAGTGTCCTTCTTTCAGCTGCTCATGCGGTCCTTATCTTTCACTGTCACACCATACATCCGACTTATCAGAAGACCTCATCGTCGCCGGGCGCGGTGGCTCACGCTTGTAATCCCAGCACTTTGGGAGGCCGAGGCGGGCGGATCACAAGGTCAGGAGATCGAGACCACGGTGAAACCCCGTCTCTACTAAAAATACAAAAAAAATTAGCCGGGCGTGGTGGCGGGCGCCTGTAGTCCCAGCTACTCAGAGAGGCTGAGGCAGGAGAATGGCGTGAACCCGGGAGGCGGAGCTTGCAGTGAGCCGAGATTGCGCCACTGCACTCCAGCCTGGGCGACAGAGCGAGACTCCGTCTCAAAAAAAAAAAAAAAAAAAAAAAGAAGACCTCATCGTCTCTAAGATATATGCAGAATTGGACATTTCACCTTCACCGCGAAGCCTACTTCATTCTCCACGGCCATACACCGTATTCTCTATAGCCTTTTCTCCCACCATTCCTCCCTTCCCTATCCACCCACCCACAATCTATTGTTTTTAACACTGAAGTCATTTCACTCTTTGGTCTAATCTGGCAATAGACTCTACATTTCTCTCCAAATAAATGTCAAATTGCGTTCAGGAGCCTGGCCCTATCAAATTTATACCCCTACTTGCTCAGGCTACTTGGACCACAGTGGCCTCTTAGGTTTTCCATGATCATGCCCATCACTCTCCGTTTAGGGCCTTTGCACAGCCATTTTCTTTCTCAGGAACTCTCTTTTGCTGGACTTTGTGCTTGGCTACCTGCCTCTCTGCTCCAGCTTTTTGCTCATCTCTCATTCAATGAGGCCTACCCTCACCTGTTTTGTATTTTATACTCTAACTTGCCCTCCAGCCTCTCCCCATCCTCTGGAACTCTCAGATTCTCTTCTCTCCACTTTTTTTCCCCACAGCAATGATAGACTCTTAAAATCCCATGTGATTTACTTGTTTATTACACTCATAGTTTATTATTGTTTCCCTATCCCATAATATATATTCAAAGGGAGCAGACATCTTTACCTGTTTTATAACCTGCTATATTCCCAGTACCCCGATGAGAACCTGCTACATAGTAGGACCTCAATAAATATATTTGGATACATATTTACATATTTGCCTACTCGCTATTGTCATTAGTACTTTATTGGTAATTGAATGTTCTAAATGAGAACTAACACTTACTGAAGTAAACATATAGCATAGTAATACTTGACAATATCCATATTTGTCTTAATGGTCAATAATGTCCTTCTAATTGCTGGCAGAAATTTTTCAGTTTCCATAGAGCAGGAAAAACGAAAGACTATAGATTACTAAATCAATAGCTAATTATCTTAAATATTAAAAGAGGATATAAATTAAAATTTAAAAAATCATGTTTTCTATAAGAGGTTTCTCCAGTTGTTTTATTATAGAAGTTACCAAGTAGTTTAAGGAAAATAAACAAAATTACATCTTACAGCTCTATAGACACAGTAAGAAATCAGCAGGGAAGGCTTGAGCTGATAAATGAATACACTCTTGGGTGTGCATTTTGACAGTTAATTATCTTTAATTAATTTAGGCATTGTTTGCCCTTCAAGATAAAAATGGGTACCTAGTCATTCTTAGACCATCGTTTTATAATGCAATAAACTTAAGTTGAAACTCGTATGTGTAGCAAACTTTGTTAAAATAATATCCACATTAAATTACAAACGTCTCACACAAGGAGACTTGAAAATATGTAAAGGCCCCAAGAAATGAAAAATTATGGGCTCCTCACTCCTCCAATCTTGTCTTTAGTTCCAAATAAATAAAACTCTTTTTAAATCCAAGTGGGAAGAATCCAAAATATTTTCCCCACGTTGAGTATTTTAATGTTGTTAAATTACTTTTCAAAACAAAAAATTGTAACTTCACACAAGATTCTAGTACTGAATTGAAGAAGTCACCATAAAACCTCGTAACTGAGCCCCCAGATTACAGTCCTGTTTACCTGCTGTTATACATTGAACTTACTAGTCAGAGAATGATGTTTTTTCACACATTCCTCCACAGGTTATTGGCTTTCTTGAGAGAAATACACAAGATTGTTCGATTCCAATTTCTGTTGAGTATATCCGGACTCTCTCCCCACCTTGCCTGTAGTGCACATAAGGCTTGCTCATGCCAGCATGCTCAATGCATTAGTTTGTCAAATACTTTTGCTCTGAGCACCAATCCCTCTATTTTGGGGAACATACTGCTTTATACAAGAAAACTGACGTCTTCCTACCAGAAACGCTTCTAAGCTTGAATAAATTTACCTTCAGCAGTTAGTCTTGCTCCTCACTTGTGACCACCACCTTCCTTCTGAGGCTCGGGAAAACACCTTTATTAACAAAGCCTCACAGACACCTTATATGAAAAACCTGGAGATACTAGTCAATTGTCAATTAGCTATGTCTGGAGCTATGTCAATTAGGTATATAACGAATTGACAATTGACTAGCGCACATCAGGTGTATTTTATAACTTTACAAGCCATGTTGTAATAAAAATATGTTTTTCAGCTGAAAAAAACTGAAGGCTATTGAAGAGAAAAAAGGAAAAGGGAAGACAAGGGAATTGATTTTGATGGTTCACTATCCTGTTGAGAAGTAATAGAGGGAGGAACCTCAAAAGCTTCAATTCTTCCCCGGCCCCATGGTTGAAACGTAAACTAGTGGAACACTCAGCTTCATTTCAATCTGATGTTTCAGAGGGTTTTTTGAAAAGCTATAATACACATTCTTATTTAAAGACTGTTTAAAGGCATGAAGTATAATCTCTGAATTAACTTCAAAGAAACTGGAATTCTGATGCAGATGAGAGGCGCTTAGCTTCAGCAGCCCAGTGGCCCTTTGAAGACCTTTAATTGTATTTCATGTGCTGTATCCACCTCTTTACCATTTGGGGAAAGAGAAAAGGAGGCAAAGATGAATGTTTTTTACCTGCCTTAGATATAAGAGCTAAGAGGACTGCTAAGGTATTCATGAGGATAATAAACTATTGTTTGTGGTTGGCAAAACTTAAATAAAAAAAGACTCCATGAGAGAAAAGAGTGACTAGGGATGCATATCATCAAACATTTCACTATTTTACCTCCATTACTCTGATCCCAGCCTATCTCTTCTTTTCTTTTATTTTTTTACATAGAATCTCAAATTCCTATCAACTATTTAAATAATTGCTTTGTTGGTTTTATCTTATTAGCGAACAAATATACCTTTCCAATCCCTGTTAGACTAAAAGATTTATCTTTTTCTTTTCCTTTTTAATTTGTTTTTATGTATTTTCAGGTCCTGTAACTAAAATTATAGAGGCTTATGCAAACAATATGGGAAAAGGGTTGTTTTGTAGTTCGCAGGCCACATGCAATCCATTGATTAAGCTACTTTATGGGATAAAGTTATTTACGTCAAAATACTACCTTCATTGCAGCTGGGATTTAAGTATTTTCTTCACCTCCAAAATAACTGAATCAAATGGAAAAAGATTGCCTGTGTATTTGTCCTTCAATTAAAAACATAAACAGAAACATAACTGCAGACTACCACCTATGAATTAAAATGCTAATTTCTTTCAAAAGAAGGATTTATTTGACGTCCCCCTTTGAAATATAAGAAATATGCAACAAAGAAAGGAGGAGAAAAATGCCTAGGAAGTCAAACACACATTTGCAAAGCTAATTGAACAAACTCACCACCATTTGACATTTTGCTAAAAGAAAAGCAGTCTTGCAGCTGGATAAAAGAACAATGGAAACAAAGACAGAAAAATACAGTCTAAACTGATCTGCTGAACCCCAAAGCACTAAGATAGCCTTGTTTAGAGTGTGAAATTGAACTGTGAGCAACAGAGAAAGTTTTTGTCCTAACACTTCCCAAGATCAGAGAGAAGTGTAGGTGACCTGCCCCTTTTCTTTTCTTTTCCTTTGTGAGAAACTAACCTATTTGAACAACAAGAATAGTCTTAAGGCCAGGCGCATTGGCTCACACCTATAATCCCATAACTTTGGGAGGCCAAGGCGGGTGGATCACCTGAGGTCAGGAGTTTGAGACCAGCCTGCCCAACACAGTAAAGCCCCGTCTCTACTGAAAATATCAAAAAATTCGCCTGGCGTGGTGGCAGACGCCTGTAATCCCAGCTACTTGGGAGGCTGAGGCAGGAGAATGCTTGAACCCGGGAGGTGGAGGCTGCAGTGAGCCGAGATCGTACCACTGCCCTCCAGCCTGGGAGACAAGAGCAAAACTCCATCTAAAAAAAAAAAAAACAAAAAGTCTTAAATCCCAAACCCTCATCAGGGTTAAAAAATGAAACACCCAAATGAGCACTAAGGAGACTTTCCATCAGGACCATCATAAAGAAGAGTGGGGAATAATTGGAGAGTCCAAGAGCAGGCATGGAAAGAATTACCTTTCCAGTCCATAATCATATAGGACACAAATTTACAAAACTTTGCTGCTTTCCAAATCTAAAATTTTGCCAAAATGTCACTTTTTAAATGAAAATTGGAAATCAGGTCCATATTTTGTGTTTTCTAATAATAACCAAGCCCCCTCAACATCCTCCACAGTCATCTATCCACTCAATCCATTACTGAAATGAAAAAGCTGTGATTAACATCCGAGTTCATATTGGCACAGAGCACCTATTGCTTTAGGAATGCCAGATCCACGTGGAAAATAACTTCTTACGATCTCTGCGTAGGATGCCAAATAGCTGCCAAGTTAGAGGGCCAATCACACTTCCCCTTTGCAAACATCCCCATGGACCTCATCAAATTCCAACAGAATATTGAATCTATAAGTGATAGGAATCTGGCTTCAGGTGATACTGTTAACCTCCTAAGGTACTTGTAAGGCCGTTTCAATTTAACCTGCATGTCCTGCAGCTCGTTTCCTGTACCACTGGAAAAATAATGGCTCTCACCTTTAAAAATGTGGCCTTGGGCATGGGCAGATGCCTGGTGTGCTTATAAAGTTACCTGTCTGCTTTGATATTGCCTTCTTCTTTAATTGCAGTAGTGTTGTGGGTAGAAAGGCCACAGCAGGATTTTTCCCTTTCACTGGTCTGATGAGTACTTTGGGGTCTGTCTTAATAAAGTCCTGTAGGAATATTTTCACCACTGTTCAGAGGAAGTGGGGATATCTTGTTAAATTAGTTTCACTCCACAGCGAGGGTTTGTGGGGAGGAGGCAGAGCTAGAGATGTTTGCTCAGGAAGAATTGTTTCTGGATTCAACTTCTTCTTACATCCCACCCAGGTGGCCTGTGTGCTTTCTCTCTTCATCAGTTCTTTCTGGGGAGGTTTTCCCACAGTCTCCTGGCAGGGGGAAAGCAATGAAGGCACTGTCTCATGTGGAGCTTGCTTTCTGTGTCTGAGTACAGCGTCTCCTCTCCTGAACATGCCCATGTCAGAGTACATTAAATTCAGAGAGGTAGATTGACTTAGCTAGAGACACAGTAGGGAGGCTGCATACAGAAAACAATATCAAATGAGAGCAAGGGGGGCCCTGAAAGAAGTAAATTAACTGAACAACCAGCTGTGTGGTTAGGAGTCGTGTTCACAGAGCTGTCACAATTCTGCCACTGAGTCTTGATTAGTATTAAAATAACAGTTATACATATGTAAGATTTTGGAACAAGGGATCTTTTCCATTTCTGAAATCTCCTCGGCTTTCTTTCCTAACACCTACTCTGCCTTTTTTCAGCCTAGAGTGTATTGGTTAGAGCTAGACTAAAGAGTTCTGTAGGGAACTCCATTCTTTGTTGAATTGCAGGCTTCTTATGCAGTAAATCCCAGTAGGCAGGAAACAGTGATTTCATGATTTATTAGCATTCAAACAAACTCTGTATAGCTTCTCTCATTCCCAGTTTCATCCTTAATATTCTATACCAACTCCAATCTTGTATGTGTCTGGGTTTCGGCCTGAATACAGATCCATATGTGAGACTCCAAAACCCTGCAGGCTCACTCTGAAAGTACTTTTTATTTTTATGTGGTCAGCTCTACGTTTCACCCAGCAAAACTGATAAATTATTAAGCAAATATAGCATTGAGGGAAATGGCGGGAACTCAAGAATACATGAAAGAGAGAGAAAAAAAAACTTTCTTACATATTCGAAGATGAAAATATTCACTAAAATCATTTTGATTCGGAAAAAAATATTTACCAAGCACCTACTCTATGCTAAACTGTGTGCTGAGAACTAAGTTACAATCATGAATTATAAACTAAATGTTCATTAACTATTTCCATTCAAATGAGATCTCTGTATCCTGAGAAATCAATTGACTTTTCCAAGGTCCCTAAGCTAATAGAACAGCAGAGCCAAGATTGCAACCAAATCTTATTCTCCATCCAATTTCCATTCTACACTAGCACACTACTTACATCTTACTGTCTAATTGCAAAGTCCAGGTTTTAGGAAGTCCAAGTATATAACACAGAGACTTTGACCGTGGCACAGTATCCCCGCTGTGTTTTTAGATTCCCTGGGGGAATTACAAATCTCCTTCAGTGTTTAACCAATAATACCCATTTTAAAATTTATTTTCAACCCACATAGTTTTTGGAGAAAACATTTGCACTAAATGACTTGGATAATTTAGATGGAATCACAACTTCTGTGCCAGTCAATCCAGTTTACCTTCCAATCATCATTGTTTCAGATAATGGAGAATTCTTTTATTTCTTCTAATAAAATATCTCACTCAGGTATTTTCATCCTGACCTTTACACTTATTATCCCTTCAGTTTTTTGTTTGCTTGTTTGTTTGTTTGCTTATTTTGAGATGGAGTCTCACTCTATTGTCCAGGCTGGAGTGCAGTGACATGATCTCTGTTCACTGCAACCTCTGCCTTCCAGATCCAAGCGATTCTCTTGCCTCACCCTCTCAAGTAGCTGGGATTACAGGTGTGTGCTGCTATACCTGGCTAATTTTTGTACTTTTAGTAGAGAGGGGATTTTGCCATGTTAGCTAGGCTGGTCTTGAATTCCTGGCCTCAAGTGATCCGCCTGCCTCCGCCTCCCAAAGGGCTGGGATTACAGGCACGAGCCACTGTGCCCAGCCTCTTCAGTTTTGTTTTCTGTTTCTTTTTTGTTCTCGAATTTAAACATAACATTACATTAAAAATATTATAGAAGGAGCCATTAGGTGAATGATCTTTTCTCTGGTTCTTTAGACTCTAATCCAGACTTATAGTTATTCACCCATGAAGAGGGAGTCTATAGTTTATATAGGTGCCTTTTGCAAAATAAATATTTATTTTCTGAAGATCACTACTGCTCTGTAGACTCCATTTCAGAATTATTGCTAAATAGATGATTGGTGGATAGATAGATAAAAATCTGGAATGTTAATGTGCGATCTGCTGCTATTAGTGCTGTAATTTTAAAATATTAGTCATTTATAAACATTCGGCATGTTCATTTTTGTTCAAAATAAAATTTCCCACATAAATATATATTTATCTACAATTTCTCTTTTGTTCTAAAATAACCAAATTATCTGAAATTTGTTGTTCTTTTTTTTTTTTTTAATTTTTTTTTTTTTTTATTTGAGACAGAGTCTTGCTCTGTCGCCCAGGCTGGAGTGCAGTGGTGCAATCTTGGCTCACTGCAACCTCCACCTCCCGGGTTCAAGTGATTCTCCTGCCTCAGCCTCCCAAGTAGCTGGGATTACAGGTATGTGCCACCATGCCTGGCTAATTTGTGTATTTTTAGTAGGGATGGGGTTTCACCATGTTGGCCAGGCTGGTCTTAAACTCCTGACCTCAGGTGATCTGCCCGCCTAGGCCTCCCAAAGTGCTGAGATTACAGGCATGAGCCACCACACCCAGCCAATTTGTTGTTCTTCAGAAAACACCCATTTAGAATGTTTATGCTACTTATCTAATCCTCTCTATATTCAGAGTATAGACATGTGTCTAGTAATTCCCACTTTTACAAATATATCTTAACAAAATTCTCATGGGATGTCTAATAGGATTTTGCTAGAAGAATATCAACAGCATTGTTTATTGTGAAAACTAAATGTGCAACAAGAGAGGATCTAATAAATGCATTATGGTACCTTTTACATTATCAACCTATTTAAAACTACATGGTAGACTTAAAATACACTCATGATTTATTTTTGAATGGCAACAAAACAGAGCTACAAAACAATATGAGCATCATTATGTCATTTTTGTAAAAGATCATATAGATTGATAAAAGCCTGAAAAATATATGCACTAAGGTGGTTTGTTATTTTAAAAATCCTATCTGACAATATTTTGGTCAGTCTGGAAATCCTGCAAACCGGGTTGATCTGAGGAACAGAAAACTATAAGCCTACATGAACTTTGAATTTTAAGAGTTTATCGTTTAACATGTGCTCCTCCTTTTCTGCTTCCTCTTTTCTCTCACATGTTAACATTCTACAAATGTAGGGTCTTTTCTTTAGCTAACGTCATTGATTGTGTCAAAACATTAAATGCTACTGGCATTAATAAAGTTATCTTTTGTCTGTTGTTCATACCTATTAATGCAACTGAGTTCACCAGAATATTTCCAAAGAAAGGATGAAGACAGAGGAAAACGGAGAGGGCATAAAGTACACTGGGTCCAAGCCAGCAGAATCTTCTTATCTCCCTGAACCTCAGTTTCCCCCTCAGGAATGAGGAGATTAGACCATATCACTTTAGCAAGACTTCGTTGCACAGCTATTTCATGACTATGATGGGGGGCAATGCATATCAAAGGGAGAAAAAGCTATAGAAAGGAGAAAAAGGAAGCCCCTATCAATCTCATACTTAGAGCCCAATTTTATTGTAATGGCTTTCAAATCGGTGTGTCCGTTCAAATCATCTGCAGTTCTGCTAAAATTAAGCCAAGTGTCCTTTTTGAGTCCATACATCTGACCTCGGATTTAAATGTCTGCATTTTGAGCACCCTAAGCAGTTTCGATACAGCAGGACTGTGAACTAGTGTTTGGGAACTACTGCTCAAGGATAATGTTCTAAACATATTTCCATCTTAAAGTTAGACAGATAAATAGAACACCTCAGAAAGCATTTGATTGACTTGGTGTTTCTGCATAAATCTTCTTACCTTTTCTAGGCAAGAAAAGCAGAAAATGCAGCCAAGCCAGTGATGTTATTTTGATTAGCCGCATAGAACACTTAGCCACCATGTTTTGAAAGTATTTGTATTCACAGCCATTTTCCAATAAACATTATCTATTAAGCGTCATAGGGTTAAAAGGCTCCTTGTTAATTTGATAAGGTACTGAGTTACTTGGTATTATATCTGTTTAAAATCTCAGCTTTTAATGTGACCATTAGACATAGAAGAAATCAATGATTTCATCAGCTTAATAGGGCTATTGCTCCTGTGTTCATCTTACTATATGGAGCTCCAAGAGTGCCATTGGAGATGGCTTTGAACATTTCAAACAGATTCGATTTCAGTTTCTGATTCAAAATTCAGTAGATATTCTTGAAAGATGATAGTATGTGATGGAAATTATACATCAAAATAGCATACAGGAAAAAATAATCAGAAATATAGCAATAATGGAGAGTCCTACTCTGAGAATACAGAGGTAGGGCATTAAAAAGGCAAACATCTTTGAGTCTAGCCTTCTATTTCCATATGAGGACTCTGCCATTAAGGTAAATTTTCTGATTTCACTTCTTACACACACACACACACACACACACACCAAACTTGAAATGATGTTTCTGATTGCAAACTTTCTGCCTGGAAGTACAAATTGGTCACGACAGTCTCAGTCCATTCTGAGTTCTCTTTTCAGAGATGTTTGATGCAAAGACATGTTCTTATTTGTCTCTGACCTTTGAGGACCCTTGGCAGGACAGACTGTCATGCTGGCAAGGGAACCCGAGGTTGCAGCCTGTGAAGGGCTGGGTAGCTAAGTCTAATATAGGGGAAAATTCTCATGCCCATATGAATTCACACCTAGGCCACATCCTTCAGCTTCAGTCTTCTAATCTTATCAATCATGAGGTTGATATACTGATTTTCATGTCTCTGAATGTTGTGCCTATTTTTAAGTTGGATCTAAAGATTCAACTTTATGAACCTAAAAAATCCCACCTAGGGGATCCATGGAGAACCTTCAGAGAGTTTAGGGGCCTCTCCAAATTTTATAGAAAATTTCTACTCCAGGAGACAGAACTGATTTTTCTAATTTCTATCCTTGTTGGAAAACAAAAGCAACCCCAGGGAATCTCTTTATACAAAGTGACTAAAAAATTATAGAAGTAGTTTAAGTCAGTTACAGATTTGTTGGCTATAGTTTATCTTTTGTTTCTGGTAATATACACAGCAGCCCTCACCTAGAGATGGGCATGTGGCCCTGAAAACGGTACCATGATTTACTCAGAGACGGATACACAAGCCAGGCCTGCCCAACCAGACCCATTTCCAGATTTGCAGGGGTCTTGCAGTTAATAAAGAAAAGATTGCCCTTTTCATCTCAATTTTAGTTTTAATTTCCATTTTAAGTAGGAAAATGTAAATCTAGAGACTTTTAGCAGTCATGTTAATCATGTTCTCCATCTCTTGAAGAAAGTTTTTTTCCTGAAATGTATGGTAAGTGACCAAACAGGTGAAGAGACTATTACACCTTAAGCCTTTTGGCAAAACCATTGCATAATCCCATGAGCATTTGGCCTTGCTCAAGGCCAATTTGATTATGCTTAAAATAACTTTTTATACCTAAAAGAACTTTTCACAGCAGAAGTCATATATTCTTACTGTTGAAAATTAAATCAATACAGGGACAGAAAATAATTACTCCAAATGTAGATCAAAATGTTGATGTGGTTTTTTTAGCATGTTCTCTGTATGTTTGTTTTTACAAAACACACTCATACACACATACAAGTAAACATCCAAAGCACTGTTAGGCATACAAGTTTTTTTTAACTTTTTTTGTTCACTACAAATTCATCGTGAAAAATTGTATTGCATACAACATTTTTGTAGCAGAACTTACTATGCAGCAAAGACTTGCTCGTGATCCTATCTTCTTACTTTCCTTTCTTCCAGGTGCCAGGAATTGTCCTATGCATTGGGGATATAGCACTGAATGAGAAAGGTGGAGTTTCTCCTTATATGAAAATTTTATATTAATGAATAAGGCTGACACTAAGCAAGAAAACAAAATATATCCAGAGAGGACCAATAGTAACAAGCAAACAAACAAGATTGTGTGATAAAATTAACAGGAAATGGGAAGAGATAGCATTCAATAGGACAGTTAGGAAAGGGTCCTTGGAGGAGGCAAGAATTTGATGAGAAAAAACAGTAAGTCTTTTAGTATTGGGGTGAGCATTTTCTAGAAAGAAGGATTCACTAGTGCTTGGGCCTTGCAGTGGAGACAAGCTTAGTGAGTTTGAGACACACGAGAAACAGGTGGTGGTTCAATTAGAATGGGTAGAGAGGGCAACAGAAGATACAGTCAGAAAAATAGGCTGGAAACAGGTGACATAGTAACTGGGAGGGCATGTAAAGGAATCTGGATTTTATTCTAAACGAAATAGAAAAAAAAAATCATGAGATTTGAAAAAGAGGAGGAAAACAATCAAGGAAATTTAATTTATCGAGATACATTTGTGGCCTGCATTATGCTGGGGGCAATAGAAATGGAGAAAAGTGGACAGATTTGGGTGCATTTTGAGGTAGAATCAACAAGACTTCCATCTGGGCATTGACAAATAACCTGAGCCTCCATCCCCTCATCTATAAATAAAATCAGTGGCATTAACTTAGTCCTGAGCTCCCTTCCATGGCCTCTGTCATGTTTCTGCAAGTAGCACACCCATTTCAATAGTACTTTGATCTACAGAAAATTCTGAGGTGGTTATCTTATTTATGTTTTTGTAGTGACTACTGCTTAATTTCTGGAAAATTACATGGGTGAAAGGGAAAATCATTGGTGAAGTTAAACTCCTTTGCAGAGAAGCTGTCCTGTTGGAGGGTGGAGATGGCTTAGTGAGCCCAGCAGCTGGTTCAAACACTTAGAATCCCTGGATGCAGAGGCTCAGATCTCAGCAGGACTCACTCGACCATTCATCCTTCCAAGGTAGATAAATTGAATGTTGCACAATTTAGAATGTGTGTGTCTTTCAGATAATGCCTTAGAAAGCAAATTCTGTATGAACATTAAAGACTACATAGCACTATAGAGGAATAGGGGCCACCCTGTGTCCTTGGCCTAAATTTCCTCCTTCCCTAATGTGGTAGGGTGGACTACTTCAGATACCAATATTTTACTGTTGCTAAGTCCATGTCGTTTGCTTGGTCACTAGAATCCTTCAGAATAAAATGAACTTTATTAACAGAAAACTGTTTTGACTTACTATGAGTACCTCCAAAGTTGACTCTAACTTCCCTGTGCTTTTTAATGATGTCCCCATCACAGAGACTTCAGCCCTCACAGACTGGAACAAACACATTTCGCAGGTGAAAGGTAGCTTGATCTCTCCTATAGGAGGTCTGTAGTCAAGCTCTGATACCAGGGGAAATTCCACCACTGAGGGCTCCCTGCCCTGAAGATAACCCAGTTGAAGGCACTGAAAGATGTGGAAAAGGACACTATGAACAAATGAAGGGCAGGAAACCCAGGCGCAGTCACCAGACGGCTGCACCTTTTATTTTTTTTCTTTTAGAGATTACCAAACTTTGCAATGAATTTGGATGGAGATTTGAAACTGAAGTCTGGATAATTTATTTAGCCACAATATCTAATACATTTTCAAAGACTTTATATAAATAAACCATTTAACAGTATAACATACATTCTTATTTGTATAATTGTAGAAAATTTTCATTCATTCAATCATGATATAGTGGTTTCATATGTATTTTTATCCCTCACCTCCCTTCCAATACTCTCCATTCCCTGGCACCTAGAGACCTTCTCCTTTCTAAGAAATTCACCAACTGGAACCCATTACCAGGCAATGAACCCAAAGAAATGAGGAGTCAAAGTTTTGACTTCTGAGTTCCAAAAGCAGACGTTTACATGAAAGGCGAAATGACAAAGAGAAGTATCAGTCCTGATAGAACAAGTTCTTTCTGCCTACTGGAGTCTAGATAAAACTGACAGATTGGATGAAGGCAGAAGGAAGTGAGCTAGAATGACGATGATAAAGAGGTGAAACCAGGGATACAGGGAACAAGATTTGAAAGAAGTGGGGACAACACCCAGAAATATCTCAGCACGTCCTTGAGTCAGCAACAGAAGGCCACACAGGAATCGAATAAGCCCTTTAGGCCAAAACACAATTCATTAATTCTATTAGATTTAATTCAGTGCTCATCATGGTGCCAAACATGGTGTCAAGTGACAAAAACAAAATATTAATAATATATTGTAGTATATTTATATTAATATATATTAATTCTATATATAGTGAGAGCTAGTCATGTGTATGTGTGTGTGTGTGTGTGTGTATGTGTGTGTATATACACACAACTAGCTTTGAACTCTTCAGAAGTTCAAAGTTAGTTTGAAAGACAAATATAATAATTATAATACAGGGTAAAATCAGCCAAGAGGTCTGAGAAGGCGATAATTGATTTGAGGACTGCAGTTTTCTGAGAAAAGAATTTATTTGGCAAGTCTTTCTTTAGGTAAAACAGAATGATTCCCAAGAGATCACCTCCTATCCCTGCTCTCTTCCTCTTGAAAAATACAAGAATAGGAACAAGTCAGCTTCATATAATGAGAAAATATGGATGAAAGATGTGTTGCTAGGAAGGATTAAAGAGCCACAGAAAGTTTGGGAAATAGATGGGTTTTTGTTTGTTTGTTTTACTTTTTGTGCTGACGCAAATAGCCACAATGAGATACAAAGATTTTAAATGAAAGTAAAAGATTTTGTGTGATTTGGCCAAAGTGACTCTAAAACTAAGCCAAAGATCTACCATTTGTCTCCTAATGGAGAAGAAAGAGAGAAAGAACGAGTAGGAGTTACAGATCCTGTGGAAATAAAGTAACAAGTGGAAGGGCCTACCAAGCTTGTGCTTGGTGTGGTGAGGAGGGTGATGGCTTGCAGGACGGGGATATCAAATCAGAATCTTTACCTTTTCAATGCTGTGATAATAGAATCGTGAAGTTAAAATTGATTTGATAATTATTTCAATCCCTTTAAAATATTTTGAATCTATCTATGGATCATGTATCCAGTCTTTTGGACAAATCTGTAATTTAGTTGATTATCTTATTTAATAATGGGCATAGGATATGGTAGAATATAGACATGTAATTATTCAAAATATGCATTTTGTAGCTGGAAATATTTAATAAAAAATTGTTCATGATTTTATCAGCTTGATTCATGAAAACAAAAAAAAAATAAAAATAAATACCTGAAAAAAAAGCGAAGTTTACCTCTAATAAAAGCTATGTTAGAGGCTGCAAGATGTTTTCGGAGCTCAAGTTGGATTTTCCCATGTGGGCTGTCATGCTACTTTCTTTTGACTCTGTGTACCTCGTACTCTCAAAGCTACATCACTGGTGATCCCATCTGAATGAAGAGTTATTCACCCTCTCAGAAGCAGGAATTATGTAAGTATTTTCACAATCCCACTCTTTTAAGAAACATGAGATTGCCATGTATTCTAGACCTAGGATCCATTAAAAGGAGACTACCTATAGATTCCTGGATGACTCTTCTCATACTGCTTCTTTTTTTTTTTTTTTTTTTTTTGAGACGGAGTTTCCCTCTGTTGCCAAGCTGGAGGGCAGTGGTGCGATCTCCGCTCCCTGCAAGCTCCACCTCCCGGGTTCACGCCATTCTCCTGCCTCAGCGTCCCGAGTAGCTGGGACTACAGGCACTCGCCAACATGCCCGGCTAATATTCTGTATTTTTAGTAGAGACGGGGTTTCACCGTGTTAACCAGGATGGTCTCGATCTCCTGACCGCGTGATCCGCCCACCTCGGCCTCCCAAAGTGCTGGGATTACAGGCGTGATCTCACACCTCTTCTTTACACAGCATCTATTTCTCATATATTATCCCCTCCATTCTTGTTGCCCCATATGAGTAATGCATCCTATATTGTATTAGACTCCAGAATTGCTCTTGTCCACTTACCTTGACTCTGTAACTTTGTAGTTTCACCTGATTACTCTTCTCTAAGATCCTTTCCCAAACATTGCCCTTCTCTGAACCTCTAAGGTAGCTGGAGACCCTGCTTTGTTATCTAACTCATATTCACTCTTATTCACTGAAGACTACTTTCCTTTTCTTTATTGGTGGAACCAGATTAAGTGGTTCTACATGGTCTACTACTCTTTCTGTGTCACAATGGAGATAAATACTGAAAAAATTCACTGCCAGTTTTCACACACCAGACTAAACCTCCAGACATCACAATTGTCTACATTTCACCTGGTTTTGGGCCATGTGTAATTTCCAAGCCTTGTTTTTATAGTTGGTTCAGATGATCTAATCCTTACTCTGCTCTAAGAACCCCACATTGATGCACACATCCACTTGGGACATAGAAATTTACTGAATATATAGAGTCAAATAGCAGAGACAAGGCTATAGAGGACTTGGGAAGACTCTAAATACACATCTGGCTGAAATGGAGCAGGGGGTGGAGATAGAATACAGAGACAAAACAGGGTACCAATTGCTGCAGCAAGGCAGTCATTTACTTTCCATCTCTATTATCCCAACAATACAATAAACATAGAGCAGGGACATTTAAAACTCTACTAAAATGAGATTCTTTGACATCTTTAACATTCTCCCTGATTGGCCTTATCACACTTTCCCACCTTATACCACATTACTCCTCTAAGAACAATATGCTCCAGAAATATCTACTGATTTATAATTCCAGGCGTATGTCACATTCCTTGATATTGGTATACTACTGAATTAGGCACATATTCAAAATATAACCCCTCCCCTCCAGTTCTACAAAGTCTATTTAAAGAGAGATGCATAACACACCAAATAACATAAAACATAGGATTGTACCTGCCGGAAAACAAACAACTTGGAAAGTGAGGCTCAGTTTGGAGAGTAGGGGAAGGGTAAAATATAGAGTGGCATAACAAAGAGGCAAGCAACTGACCAGGTGAGGTTGCAGGTTCTTGAATCAAACCCACCAGAATTTGAATCTTGATCCTCCCATTTACTCACAGTGGGGTCAGTTGCTGAAATATTCATTGCTCAAGTTTCCATATTTGTAAAGTTCCTTATCTTTAAAGCTTCTAGCACATAGGAAGTGCTTAATGTAAGTTAATTAACATCACTTATGAAATAGCACTTTTTATGAGACAACAACTTAACAGGAGAATTTAAAAGTAAAAATGAGTGTAAATAATTCATTATTGGTGCTCAATTAATATTTATTCACAGCATACCCTCAGAAATACGAGGAATAAAGTTTCCCTGAGGATTCACCTCAAAGAGTGAATAAAATCTCTCAAATTTAAATTTCTTACTTTTTATTAGACATCTGCAAGATTTGAGGTATTGTGCTAAGAAGTTTCATGCATACAATTTCATTTAAATTTTACAATAATTTTGAGTCTGTAATATTATTACAGTTTTATAGATGAAAAACTAGCTCTCAGAAAAGTGAAGTGATTTTTCCCAAGTTCCACACTTGTAAGAGGGTTGAGAATCTGGGTTCTGTGAATCATAGCCTAGGTTTTTTTTTTTTTTTTTTTTGATGTATATATGGCTTATTAAGGAAAAAAGTAACAAACAAAAGAAAAATTATATAGATACAAGAGACAGAACGAATTATCCTAACAAAGAAAATACAGTGCTTAACCACCAGCCTAAACAGACCAACTGCAAAATCGATAGCTAATGCAAAAATAAAAAAGAAATAAGAAAAATGGCTGTCCAGGTGGAAGGTTAACACATATAAACAGGACTGAAAAGACTTAGGGAATGTGCCAGATTTTGCCATCACGTGAACAGCAGAATCTTCAGAAACATAATCTTCAAATGGAAAGGGTGATGATA
This sequence comes from Symphalangus syndactylus, assembly GCF_028878055.3. NCBI lineage: Eukaryota > Metazoa > Chordata > Mammalia > Primates > Hylobatidae > Symphalangus > Symphalangus syndactylus. The sequence continues at coordinate 21,187,386 of NC_072429.2, forward strand.
CTTATGAATAGGCTCAAATTTGCTTAAAAGGTCTTTTATCATTAAGAGTTTATTCGTATTAAGAAACAGATCCAGTTACATTGCTTCAGGAAAAAATGTGCTGTAGGAATAAATATGTCTTAAAATTTGTCAGACCTGGAGAGCAGACTTTTTGTCCATGCATCTCTTCTTTCATCTAGCCTTCTATTTCCCAACTAACTAGCTCCCCGTCAATTGCCTTAACTCTTATGCCACTATTACTCTTTTACATACAAATTTGGTTTTGGTTTGCATGGCGCCAACTCCAACTCAAGGCCTTTTTATAATTACACTTTTTTTTTTTTTTTTTTTTTTTTTTTGTATTAACATCTTCGGCTAGCCTTTGGATTGAATGGTTTAGGCTGAGGCAAGTAATCAGCATTTTTTCTAGACAATTGTGTTGGGAAAGTCACACAGTGTTGAACTTGGCCATTTAGACAGTAACAGGTTTCCAGAAGGGTCCCTTAAAAGCCAGACTATAGGGAGCAGCTTATTATGCCACTTAAACCTTGTCTCGGGTAGAAAAGGAGATAAAACACCTAGAGGAGTGCATTGTGTCACACATATGGAAACTACATTAAATATAATGCAATGATTTTAGCAACGTGTGTCATCAAAAAAATAGTTATGGGTTAAAGGTTTATTACAAAAGTTAGATGAACATTAACTGTTGGCAATTATTCCTCCAAGCCCATAAAATCTCAATTAAACAAAACCAAATACTTTCTCCTTTTAAAGTGCTGTTTTAAAAGTATACATAAAAGGCATATACATCATACTAGAATGAACCACACGCTTATTTATAGTTACTAACTCATGACAGGGAGGGGGATTTAAAATAAGTAAAGTTAGGAGAGTTAGACTTGCCTCTGAAAATAGGGTACTAGGAATCCTAGGAGAGTTACATAAAATTTTCTTCTTTCCTTTTTGTTCGTTTTGGTATCAAGTTTAGAGAAAATAAATACGATACTTTTCCAATCAATATTTTGAATCCATTGTACCATATTCTTTGTTTTTCCTTCTGCTGCAGTGTGTATTTAGAAATATATTCACCATTGAAGAGGAGCTGGTCAGACATCTTGCTCTCACTAGCACGTTTTATACAGGTTGTTTGTCCAGATGACCATTTCCCATAGCCTATCACAGCTATCTTACAATCTTATTCCTTTTCTCGATAGTATTCTTAAAGTCATGGCTCCTGGACTATCTTTCCCTGCTCTCTTGCCACTGTCTGCATGCTAGCACCTTTTACTTTTGAATCAGACACTATTCACTGTTGCAAACTCAAGGTCATTTTGTGAACCTGTTTTGTACCCACAGATGTCCATCCTGAATCAAAAAGCATTATGATTAAATGAAAGAAAAAACAATCAATTAGTTAAGATATTTCTATCAATTTGGGCTTACCAAGTCGTATTTTATTAGATATGCAACTTTAAGTAAGCCACCTAAAATTTAAACCAATTTCAGGTGAAAATTATTGAATTTCAATCTTGAAGAAAGTAAGGAATCTTCCTACTTAAGTTCTTCAGTCAGTAACTGCAGTTCGTTTGCTAGGAGACTTTGAAATATACTAGAAAACAGGCTGGCTGGCAGGTTGGTTTGTGCTGCAAGATATTCTGACAACCTGTCAAAGTTCCACTTTTCTCACATTCTACCAACTTCTCTTTTCTAAAGAAAGCATGAAATGTCAAAATGACAGGTGCCGAAGCACAGCAGCATCCAGCTTCTGGGCCTATTACCTTAGGAAGGAAGGAGCTGAAAAGTTGTGCAAGTGACACATGCTGAAGAGTGATATAATTTGCCAGGTAAAGGAGTGGCTTGATGGGGCTTGTATTAACCCTTTGGGACTGACTAATTTGAGGTACATCCTTTGGGAGGAAATTCTAGAGGTAGCTAGAGAAGAAAAAAATACATAACTTTTGAGAAATAACTTTCATAAATAATTGCGTACCATTTTCTTTATTGTTGGTGACTTTTTCCAATTAATTTGTTGAATGAAATCAACATTGCCTAGCTACAGAGGATCTGTTGTTGCAGTTCCACAATTTTCAAATGGAAGGATGGGGCATGTAGCCAGAAGAAAGATAAAAACATGAGAAGCAATTGCAATTGTATCTCTATGGAATCTATTCGTGTGTGTGTGTGTGTGTGTATAAATACCTATTGGGAGAGTTAAGTATGACTCAGTTAATTGGGAAAAAGCCTATCTAAATTAATTGACAAGACTGAGTTATGAAATACAATTTTCAAAAATTTTTTATTTTACTACTTTTAAGTTCTGATTATGTCTTATACAGATAATAGTAACTTGCAACTCTCAGCCATTTCTTTAAAATGTACAGAGAAGGCCTATAAAAGAGCAATTTCTTCTACGTGATGAATAGTTCTCAATTGTGTTAATACTTGCCGCTTTGTATGGTAAACAGAAGTTATGTTTGAGGACAACGGAAATAGATAAGTAAGACTATGGTGATCACAGTCTTTGGCTGGGAGAAGAATGGACAGGGAATCTAATAAAACAAGAAAATTTGAAGGATTGGAAGAAGAAGAAACAGACCAACTGCTCAGATTTGAGAAGGGTCTACAAAGTTAAGGATGAGACTAGGAAAAGATTTGGAAGTGGCTGAGAGAGAGAGAGAGAGTTAGTTCTAGGTTTCTAGGTTCTGGGAGAAAATGAGATTTAATGGTAGGAGCCTAGAAATGTAATCCTACCAGTTCCCTGAGAAGTTATATCATGTAGCAGTTAGGAATTGAGACTCTGAAGTTGTACTGCAAATAACTGTGACCTTGGGCCTGCTACCCAATTCTCGTTGTTCAAAATTTATCTACGTGAAAACAGAGGTACTTGAAGTATCTGCCTCATTGTATTGTGAGAAATTAAGTGTGATTATGTGTACATGTGGTAGTTATTTCATGATTATATCTTTAGAAAACCAGTTAAAAGGGACTTTCTTTCCTATGATTTCAGAAGAAAATAAAAGGGGGGAATGGTATCAAATTAGAGTGATCAATCAGATTCGGAAATTTCTTAGCCTGAGGGGAGTTAGGACTCTATTACTACAAGAGGAGGGGCTTCAATTAACCAATCTGTTTACTGAATCTTTATATTACATTTGTTAAATGCTCTTACAACAATCAGAGAGATAGCTGTGTGTGATGTTGCCGATGAAGAGTTACAATAGCAACAGCTAATCATTACTGAGCATCTATCAATTGTCAGGCAATGTATTAAGAGTTAAAGACTACATGACTGATATAACTTATCCCACTTATAATCCATGTGGGTAACGTAATTTTTGCCTTTATTTGACAGAAATGGAGTATTTTTTTTCAGAGTCACATAGTGGCAGGTGCCATGCATCTCGGGCAATTTGACTGGGAAGATGGTGTTCCAACCCACTTTCTTGTGATTTCATTCCCAAATCAGAGAAAAAATGCTTAAGGATGAGGGGGAAGTGATGGACATTTTCAAAGAAGAATGTCATATTATTGAAAAATGATCAATATCCCCTTTATGGTAGGAATTTATGCAGGATTCTTATCTATGTTAATCTGTCTCTCAAGTGGGATGGGTTTCTTCTGCTCTAAGAAGATGGTAGTTACCCCTTTAAAATATATGACTGACAAAAATTTAAGGAGTGTCAAAGAGCCATAAGGAAAAGCAAGAGCAAAAGAGGTAAGTTTTGCTGTCTTTCACTCCATCCAAGGAGCCGTTACTGGAATCCATTATTGTTGCTTCCTAGCTTATATCCGGTTCTGTCTTTGTAATAAGATGCTATAAGATAGCATCTCCCTGGACCCTTTACGTTCACTTCATACTTTTGATGAAGGGGTTTTGACTGTCACTCTCCTTATCTCCCAATATTTGAGAGGTAAGGGGGAATATTGGAAAGGTTTGACAATCTAGAATATAGCATTACCCTGGTAAAATTGAATAGTACAGAAAGAGGCTAATGACCCAATTAAAGCCACTGCGATTGACTGCGAATTTGGCTGGTACTATTACAATAGATGCATGTTCTATTTTTTGCTGATTCTGAGATTATTTAGGATAATGTGACCTGGAGCTATTGGGGCCACCACAGAAAGCCTCAGAATGAAGACCATCTAGCAGAAGACAGAGCCAAGAGAGGTCACCATCACATTACTTGAGTCCCAGGATCAAGCCTTAAGTTAATTACAACCGGAATTCCCCCTCTCTTTTTTTTTTGGCTTAAAAGGGTTCAAAGCTTTAACATTTGATTGTTTTCATTTGCAATTTCACCTGTATTAAAAGATACAAAATCTCCCTATTTGAGGTTGTCTGTCAGCAACTCAAAACACGACACTTTGTTCACCATGTCATGGTGACTGGAAACCTGGGAACTACAATTCCCACAGTACTTTGCTGGCAGGTGTTTGGCTTATCATCTACCATAAAAGTCACATAAATTAGATTGAAAAGTAAAGGGCAGTCAGAAGTGATGGTTTTGTTACTATAACAACAATATGCAGTTTGATGGATTCGAATTTTGCAAAAATTCCTGCAGGTACCTATTAATAGTTCCTAGGAAATCACCTGATTCTAGGCTGCAAACTGTAGTGATCATTCCCATGGCCTCTGCACTTTCTTGACTCTCTGAATAAAAATAAAATTTGGTAGCTAAAATGAGATATTGACAGTTTCCCCACACTTAGATTATTCAGTCTTACCAATGGATCTATAGCACCTAATTACCTCTATTATCTTCCACCTGCTTTGGAATACCTAGAGATGTTTACAGTTTTGTTCTGATCACACAGGAACATTATATTTGCTGTCAGAAATAATTCCAGGGAAAAAAGACCTTCAAAAGTGGTGATGAAAGGGAGCTCATCCTTAATAGTTAGAGGCAAACAAGTGCCCATAACATCGTAGAGCAGAAAATGAGAAACTAATGTTCCAAAGCATTCAATGTCAAACAACTATTTTAATTATATTGTAGCAGCCTTAAATTAAGTAGATCAAGAAGCTTCTGCAATGCAATAATATGCAGACTGTGATGCATTCACAGAAAAGCGGTATGGCTGATTCTAACTGCACTGGAGAGCTTTCAGAAAGAGCATGTCAAGAACAGAGATTTCAATTTTCAGCTCAAGATGTTGTCAGAAAACCACAGAACTTCTGTGATTACCCTAAAGAAGTATTCCTTTTTACAGCGAGGGCTGATATATCTGAAAAATAGAGCCAACATTGAATTCTTCAGGTTAAATAATGAATTAGATTTATAGACACACGAGGTCTCATATGAAAGCTAGGCCACTGTTTGGCAAAAGGTGGAACTCTGGGAATTGTAATGGACATATTTGGGTAGATGCAAATGACTGTGAGTGTCTTGCCTCTCTAAATCTCATTGAACTTCCTTTACTGGCAACAGCAGCCCCCCTGCATCCACCATCTGAGGAGACAACCTACTCCTTCCTTGAATACATACAATGACATAATTTGAGACAGAGCTCTTTGAAGGGGGTGGAAATATTTTTCAACATCCAGACCTAGTGCCCAGCTTTGCCTCTAGACCCTTGACGAGAACCAGAAAGAACTTTAGGAAATATCTTCAAAGACCCACCGAGAAAGAGCTAGCATATGCATAAGATAGACTTCGACATGTTAAAACACTTAAAATTTAAAACACACAAACACATCATATGTTTTAAAAATCATGGGCTATATATATATGTTACACACACATGAACACACACAGAGATTCCAAGAGTGCTATGTTAGAATTTGTCTAATTCCACCAATAATGATACACATACCAGAAATTTTGAATTCAAGGTGTTAGCATGAACAGATGGCCACGGTTCTCATGGTTTTCCGGGTTGATAGATTGAAACACGGACTCAGTATTAGCCTACAATTAGCCTGCATTGTAATGTACAGAAAAGAATCCAAAGGTTTAACAGAACAGCAATGTTGGATTATTCCATGCATTCTGTTCATCCATCCCTCACTATATTTCTTAGAAGGGCCCTAAGAAATATTGTCACCAAAGCCTCAATAATTAGATTAGAGATGTTAACAATGCATTTGTAAGGATCTCTATAATTGCCATACTTTACTGTTTGGAATAACAATCACATCATCCCTTTCTTGCTCTTTGCCCTTGGTCAAGCTACTTAAACTCGCTGAGACTCAGTTTCCTTAACTGTAAAATGAGAACAACAATACCCACTTTGTTGAATAATTGACAGTCTTGGTAGAAAAATAAATATTAACGTTTTATTGTGTGTTCTATATGTAAGACACTCTTCTAAAGCTATGCATTATGTTATTTAATCCTCTGAACAATTAAATTAGTATGTACTTTGTCTAGCCCCCTTTTACAGGCAAAACATTTGATTCCCACTTAGGCCATGGTAAACCCAAGATTTGAACTAAGGTAGCTTGATTCTAAGATTCACATATTTAAGCACTATGCTGTACTACATAGAGCAGACTCTCCATAAAATAAATTATCATTATCATCATCACCACCATTAGCAACATCACCATTATTATGTGATAATTTCTCTTTATTTTGTGATCATAGTTTGTACTTTAGCCTCACTTTATAGTCATACTTACACTAAGGTACTTCAGATCAAAGATGGATGTAGGAAGGTTTTAAATAACAAATAAGCTGTTGATGATCACAGTATAATAAGATCTACAAATCATGATTTCTATAGATCTGAGTTTCCTGATCTGAAATAGAATATATATGATTGTATGCCACCTGGGGTCCCTTTTAGTTCTATTAGGCAAGTTTTAGCAAGTTTATTCTTCCAAGGCTGTCAGCTCGTGATACATAGCATATGCTCACAGTTTCAGTTAGAAGGATCATTGATGGTGGCAATATCAAAGCCTTCCTGATTAAATATTAGTTATATTAATATTAATTTAATGAAAAGAATTTCATCCTAGGGCTCCTAGAGCCTCAAAAAAAAGCCCAGGATATGTTATTTATGCTTTTACCTGATAAAAAATAAATTCTTTCTAGAGGATACCATTCTACCCAAAGATCAGTTGCCACAGATTATTTTTTGTTTCTATTAAGATTTCATAGGTTCATTAAAATTATGTGTGTGTGTGTATATACATATACAAGGACTATTGCTGTTGGAAAAATTTAGAAACGTGGTAGGGCCTTAATTTTTATGCAGTCATTTCAACTGCAACACATACATACAAGGACTATTGCTGACGGAAAAAATTAGAAATGTGGTATGGCCTTAATTTTTATGCAATCATTTCAACTGCAACTTAATAAGAGAAGTTTCTTAGGTCTGTTGGGAAATTGTAGTGCCTTCTAAAAACTTGATGTTGAGAGTTTGTTTGAAAGTTTATGATTGTTTTATTCAAATGTAAATTTCACTTAAATTACAAAATAAAATGCTAGGTTAAGGAGCATTACCTCTTTTATCATTTAGACTTCTGAGACCTTAAATTCAGCCTAGAATTTTAACGAATGAATTATAATACCCACCTCTTTCAGCACTAATTATCATCATCCTTGATGTATAAAAAGCCATTTTTATTAATTATTGTAAAATATAGATAATACAAAGAAACGAGTCTGTCCCAGTTCCAGAAAATTTACAAAAACAAAACAAAGATTACAATGAGACCCTTACGTGCAGACTCTGTGTCATGTCAGATCAATCAGCTGAGAAAAGAATAATTCAGCCAGGAGGTTCATTGTTTGATGGACACAATGCCAATTAACTAATTTGACACAATGCAGTTAACAAGTTTGACTTATTTTTTTTAACAAATTGACTGCCTTTACTTCTTGTTTCAGTGTCATGTAGATGTAGTAGCAGATAACAGTAACGATATTGAATCAAGAGGTTAAGTGATTTAATTTTGAAGACATTACTATTACAGAGGCCACATTTGATAAATCAATGTGTTTAAGATGCTTGGAGATCTATGGATTAAAGATTACTTTGCTTGTGGAGTGCCTAATAATCATTATATGTTGCAAAGCCACACACAACACTAAGAGCTTGTCTTTCTTAGCTGTCGATAATTCTATGCATCTCCAGGTAGCCCCAAACCTCCCCACCCAACACTGGCTGGCTTTCTTCAACAGAAATCATCCACTTATCTATAATAATAGATCAAACTCTGCACCTCCCTGCCTCAGCCTTAATTACTGGTGCTTGACAAGTTTAGTTTAAAATATCAATACAATAGTTATAGTAAGCAGAGAACAAGTCATTCATTATTTGAGGTGAAAACAATATTGTGCTTTGGATTTTTTTTTTAACTAAGCAAGCTGAGTCACTTGTGTGGATGAAGAAACAAACAAATTCAGATGCTCTTGCTGTGCAGCAAAACTCGGTGTCAAAGCTGACCTCCTGGTCCTATAGGCAATTGTTTAGCACTGCTCATTATTTGTAACTTGTGGGCTGTTGCACAGGACTAACCTCAGAGCATGATACGAAACCAGCATGGGAATGGTGGAAGGTATCCTTTTAGGACAGAAGAGCTATTAAATCATAATCATAAAATTAAATCTTTATTTCTCTCCAAAGATAAATTGCCAGCTGTTTGAATTCATCATGTCCATCAATAAATTTTAATAATCAATCATTTTTCATAATGAATTCCAGTGAAGAAAGAGATGAACATCTAATTTGAATGAAATATCAGAAAAAACTAATAGTCATTAGAATCATCAAATTACAGAATACAAGATATGGATTGGAGCTTAAATATTGCCTAGTCCAATCTTTGATTAAAAAATAAGTCTAGGGACTTATCCAAGGTTATAACCTCATCAGAGGCAAAGTTGAGTCTAGACTCCGTTTCTTCCTTCAGCATTTTTCTAGGGTCATGTTTCAGTATGCGCTGGAATTACTTTCCAATGTAGGGAATGTCAGAAAAATAATTTTTATTTTCTTACAAGATTGCAGTTGTACTGTGTCACACTCTGGGATAAATTATAAATAATTCTATTTAAAGCATTCCTCTTCCACATCTTGGCCAATCCCAAGGAATCATAGCTTCCCATTCTTGGATTAAGTGTATTTGAATTAATCGTCTCTTCCCCACACTTACTACCTGATGGAAGTGTCCTAAGGCAAAGGCCCACATCTTCTCTGTCTCCCGTTATTAGTCTAGCCTGGAAGAGAGACAGGGCTCAATAAAAATGTGTCTACTGCATTACAACGCTCCCCAATCCTGACCCCTAGGCTAGCTTTTCCCCTTCACATGCCGTCATCCTTTGAATGTATATATGAGATTATATTGAGCTAACCAACCTGATGCCCACCTGCTCCTACCTCCACCAGCAAAGGGCATTAGATAACATGTGTTCTTTTTTTCTGAATCAATAGTGTTCTTTATTCTCAGAGAGGAAACCAGCACCTCTCTGCGGGGAATCCACACTGGTGGAAAAAGCACCCATGAGGTCATTACCGACGTGAAAGGAAAATAAATCTTGGGACCCCAAAATCATTAAGCCAAGGGAAAAGTCAAGCTGAGAACTATGTCAGACAAATCTGCCTCCCATTTTATTCCTAAATAAGATAGCTACAAAGATAAGAAGCTAGGTACCTCCCTCGCAAGTTGCCCACAAGGAAATTTCTTGTGGACAAAGGACAGACAGAACTCAAAGTCGTCCCTCTGTTCACTGTTCACGTGAGACAAGTGCGTATCTGAGTTCTTCCTCTGCTCCATTGTTTCACTAAGCCAGCCTAAGGGGGAAGTAACTATTCCTGTAAATTGCATATTCAGTGAAAGGCTAATCAGAAACTCAAAAGAATGCAACCATTTTTCTTTTATCTACCTACAACCTGAAAGCCACGCCCCCACTCTGAGTTGTCCTGCCTTTCCGAACTGAACCAATGTACATCTTACATATATTGATTGATGTCTCATGTCTCCCTAAAATGTATGAAACCAGGCTGTGTCCCAACCACCATGGCACATGTCCTCAGGACCTCCTAAAGCTGTACCATGGGTGTGTCTTTGACCTTGGCAAAATAAACTTCCCAAATTGACTGAGACTTGACTCAGATACCCTTTGGTTTACACTGACTTTGATGAAAAGAAGCTATTTAATCCTAAGCTTTTAAAATGTATTCTTTAAGGTCTCTTCGAGGCTATACATGGATGAAATTTCTATTCTAGCACGATTTTCTGTAGCATATTAAATATAATTTTCAGCCATAAAATGGGACGATAATATGGTTTTATACAACTCTTAGCAGCTCTTCTAATTTAGTGGATTGGGTCTAGTATATATCCCTCTGTCTCCACTGTTTTATATCATTCAATTGCAAGGAAGCATTCTTTCGAACCCTAAGTATCTAATAGTAAGTATTCTGCCTAAATAACATACGGCAAAATTTCCACCTCAGAGTAAATTTGAAAAAGAAAAAGAATGAAACTATAATTTTGCCATCTATCTTACACAACAATAAGCGTAGGAGCTTATGTTTGTGAAGCATTGTACACAACTTTCCCATCCTCTACATCCTTTGAATTCATAAAGACCCTGTGGCAGGAAGATCAGGCCCCAGTGCTCCCATTTGGCCGATGTCATGGAGCCTCATATAAGGCATGTGACTACGCCAAGATCACACAACTGAAAGGATGCAGAGTAAGAAGCCACACCACACATTTTCCACTTCATTTGCTCTCTTTCCTCTTCCTGACCTGCATGACCTCAAAATATACAGGTCTATAAGCCGGAGAATGCAAGAAGACTCTGAATCAACATGGTGTATTTCCATTTCTCTCTTCAGTTTACATACCTAGGTTCCTGGTTACAGGTTCATTTCCTGTCATAAGACATGCTTCTGTGGGAACATGTAAGCAGCTTGGGTATCATGCTTTCTCACAAGCAGAGAGAAAGCCTGGCCATCCTGCCTGCATCTTCCTATCTGTGTTCTCCACTGGGGTATGCAGACTTGGAAAACAAGAAGCTGATGATAGTGACACGAGAAATGGAGCTGGTTTTGATTACAAAATGAATTATATGAGAACTCAATCACATGCAGGTTAATATATAATCCTTCAAAAATGCAGATGAGTTGGCAATGGTGGTTTAAACTGTGTAAAACAGTTTTCTCTATTGTCAAACTTCTTAGAGACATCATATCAATGTGGTATATGTGTAATGGATTCTCTGTAAAGTACAATATGTAGTATTTCATTGTACTTTGTTAAAGAAAAAGTTAGTCTGGCATCTGTTAAAATGATAAGGAAGGGTTATTCAAGATTATAGAGTATTGCAATGGGGGCATTGCGACAGGGGATTGAGATTGAGGTCAGCTTCTGATAGAGGAGAGGCAACTTAGGATTTATAGCCAACAAGCAGAGTGAGAGGGTCAGTGAATGAAAAAGCACGCAGATGAGACATCAAGGATCTTAGCAAGATTATTGGTGAAATCAGGCCAGGGCCAGGGTAATTAGATAACAAAGGTAGAGAATTCTTTCTTTCTTTTTTTTCCTTTTATGAGACAGGGTCTCACTCTAACACCCAGGCTGGAGTCCACTGGTGCTATCATGCGTCATTGCAGCCTCAACTTCCGGGGCTCAAGCAATCCTCCCACCTCAACCTCCCAAGTAGCTGAGACCATAAGCACATTCCACCATGCCCAGCTAATTTAATTTATTATTATTATTATTATTATTATTATGGTGGAGACAGAGTCTTACTATGTTGCCCTGGCTTGGAATTCTTGCTAAACCAACTTAGCAGGATTCTTGCTACAACAGAACTAGGTGGACAGAAGACAGGAGTGGAACCAAGGTCCGGGCTTATTCGAGAAGATTGCTCAGAGAACCCTAGCTACAGTTTGGTCAAGGAGAGAGTCTGTTTAAATGTACTTGATGGAGAGCCCTTTTGGTGGGCCTTTGCTTTGGATTAGTTGCCACAGAATACATTTTGGAAGACAGTGCCCTAGTACATTTATCAGACAACCAGACACACCTTAGAAATTGGTCTGCATTGATTCTACTTGCCAGCCTCAGAATAGGTGAGCCCAATTTAGAGACACAAAGTTATCCTTGTGTCAGACTATTAAGATTACATAGGTAGGGAAAATAAACAACGGATTTAGCTTGCCTTTTGTTCATCTGAGATTCCGTCTAGAAGAATCTTTATTTTTCACTTATTCACTGAATAACTCTGGGTAAGCCACTTAACCTTTGGGTCTTCAGTTCCTCATTGGTGTAATAAAAAGGTTTAACTGAATGATCTCTGATGCCCTTTCCATCATAAAAAAATACCTGTTACGTTTTCTGTGCTTCTGTTTTACAAAGAGCAGATTAAAATGATCAGTTTTCACTGCCATGGGCTGGGGAGAGGAACAAAAGATTTTAGACAGGAGAGGAAGGCAAGTGTCAATTTCTAATCTCTGCTGACAAAAGATGTATTCGTTCTGGTTAACAGAGAAATTTTCTCCAAAGTAGGCTGGATGCTTTAAAAATAAAGGAATTTGTTTCAGGATGTAAAACTGAGGCACAAGCATGAAACCTGTGCCTAAATGAACTGTAATGAAAACAGTCCTAAATGAACTGTAAACAGGGGATATTCACATTTCTCAATGAGAAGGAAACTGTGCCATATCTGCAATCCAGTGGTGTTAATTCATCACAGTAAAAAAGAACATTGACATGCAAAGTCCTGTATGAATAAAGGTGTAGACTTTTGTTCTTTTCTTTTCTTTTTTGAAAAGACAGGGTCTTGCTCTGTCAGCCAGACTGGAGCGCAGTAGTGCAATCATAGCTCACTGCAGCCTCGAACTCCTGGGCTCAAGCAATCCTCCCACTTGAGCCTCCTGAGTAGCTAGGACTACAGGCATGCACCACACCTGGCTTATTAATAGTTTTAATTTTGTGTGTGTGTAGAGGTGGGGTCTTGCTATGTTGCCTAGGCTGATCTTGAACTCCTGGCCTCAAACAATCCTCCTGCTTCGGCGTCTCAGAGCACTGGGATTACAGGCATGAGCCACTGCACCCAGCCAACATTCAACTAAATGAATTAAATTGGCTCGGAAAGCTTATTTGAAGGAGATAAGTTGGTGAGTGAATTTCCTCATGGAAGGCCACTCTTTTGTCTTTAACTTTCAAAATCAACGTCTCACATTTACAGTAGGAACCCCTTACTTGATCGTTTTTTTAAAATGTTAATTAAAAGTGGAGAAAAACATTCACCTTCACGCCTGTTTATCAATGTAGGTATGGATAGACATAGATGAATTTTTTAACTCAGAAGCAAGATTTAAGGCACAGGCATTTAAACTCACACCCTCTTGTTTCTGTGAAGAAAAAAAAAAAGTTACAATTTCACTACCATTTTATAGTAAAATCCAGAGTTACAGTTGGAAGTGACCTTCAAAATAATTTCCTTTAACTCCCTCATTTTACAGATATGAGCATGGAGTCTCAGAAAGATCAGAATCCACAGCTGGTGAGTGGCAGAGTTAGGCGCAGAGCCCCCACTTCCTGACCCTGGGTGCAGGGTGACTTTTGACCCACCATAAACCTAACAGGAATTAGGCCAGCAATTCTTAGAAGGCCTAACACAGGACTCACTTGTGGAATCAGCGTGCATTTGTCCCATGGAATTTGTTATCTCCAATTGTGTTCCTGTTATGGAATTTGTTGTCCTGTTTTCTGACTCTGCACTTGATTTGCAATTCTGGGCCACAGCAATATGCTTCCCCAGAGCACTGAGCAGTGGTCAGTGAATTTAATCTGTCTCTCACTGTGATCTGTGAGCGAAGTTGTTACAGCTCCACCTAGTGGACAAATTCACATAGAGGGGAAATTGCAAAGGGGAATCTGCCCGCTGAGGACGAATCTGCAGGCGAGAGGGCAGAACACATCACAGAGAGGTTAAAGCTGCAAGAAGTTGTACTGACAACTGGCTGTAAACTAAAGACTGTTGTGGAGAAATCAAAGTATAATTATTAGAGAGGGGGAAAAAACATCAGCTTTCTCATTACTTCAAGGACCTCTAGAGATTTTTATAGCTTCTGGAGGATGCTGTTAGGTATGAAGAAGGACGAGTCAGAGGATGGAATTAATAGAACTCACAAATGAAAACTAATTCTTGGAATTTTTCTAAAAGTGCACACAGGCAAAATTTACTCAGCCTCGGGTATCTGACTGGCCCCCAAGATTTCTTAAGGCCCCAGTACAGTAGAAAGGCAGATGCTGAACGGTGGGCTCCAGTCTTCAGCCAGAGTTAGTTAATCCCCTCTGCCCTCTCAGGTTCATAACAGGACCTCTGGGCTCAGCGCTTCAGAGGATCCCTTGTTAGTTTATATTCACTGTCTGTCTTTTGTTGTCTTTCTAAAGAGACAGGACCAGAAGCCAAAGGATTGAGTTAATATTACACAATCCCTTGAAAGCAGAAGCAACACTGTCTCTAAAAAATACAAGCCCCAGAACATAAGTGTTATATGTGTGTCTATGTGTGACACACATAGACAAAAAAATTAACCATCTCTCAAGATAACTGTTCACATTGATTCCTTCCCCGCTTCTCCTCTATACCCCTTTCTTACATCTTAGCTTTCCATTACCAAGGAGCCAAGTAGCTTTTATGGTATTAATTTCCACTCTATGCAAACATCTCTGAGACATATTGCTCCATGTTAAGTACAACTGCTTTCTGAAAAGAACTGACAAAACAACTGCTGCTGATTTTCCTTTATTCAAATCAAGTTTATCTTTTTTATCTTCTTATCAACATCTATACAGTATGTTTTGAAAGCTTTTGCATCGATAGCAATTTTAAGAATGTCCTTGACATTAACGATTTTTATATTTGAGCTCAGATCACATTCTCTTCTGAAGAAAGTGTATAATGCTCTAAGGCTGAGTTGGCATAAACATTGCAGAATCACAGGTAAATGACACCTGGAATGTAGCATACATTCAATAAACACTATCGAATTGAATTGGAAAGACGGTTTGTCTTTTAATAGATGTGATTGGCATGGTTCCTCAGGCAGCTGGTTGAGCAACTGAAGTGAGAACCTCAGAGAGCCGAGACCTATAACTTATTGCCAACGACCTTGGAGTTTGTGATTGGGAGCTCAGATCAAGCCAGTTTTGACCCTAACTTGCTATGCGAACACAAATAAGCTACCTGAACTCTTTGCGACTCAAAGTCAAACCTACTGCAAGTTGGGAAGAGAAAGAAGAGTATATAATTTAGAATTTTCTGATCATAATAAGACATGTCGAGTTCTTAGCATAGTGTTACAAACAGTATTGCAAACTCTTGAAGAATCCTGGCTATTTGTAGATGCTAGATTGAGGAGCTGAATTTTTTTTATCAAGAAAGACTTCTACCAAAGGTTTCACTTAGAAAGGATGGTAAAATAATGAGAACAGACGTAATTGACCAAGGATTATTCAACTAATTATGAAGTACTCTGATGAACTTCTTTTTTTGAAGCAAATCTTTGTATGTGACATGAGTGTGAGAAAAATATGCAGGCAAAAATGAACAAAACTTTGCATTAGACATTAGAGACTAAAAGAAGCTAAAAATGCACATTATTAAGGGAAAAAGAAAAAATACATAACAAAGTAGCAAAATGCCCACATCACAGAGAAAATTAAGAAATCTATGAAATAGTTGCTGTTAGGCAGGAAGAAATATGTAATAAATTCTAGATACCAGCAGAGAAATGTTAAAGACAGAGAAATCTGGAGTAATTCGAGTTGAGTGGAGGTGTCAAGGACATCTCACAGGATAGAAGTTTTGAAACCAGAAGCATTACATAGATTGATAGGGATGAAAAAAATCAAAGGGTACCTGGGGAGTTTGTAAACTTAGAAGCCATGTTTACTGTGGAAGCAGGTTGTTTAAGAGATGGATAAGGGAGATCCCTTGGCCTGGAATTCCATACTTACGTGGTTGCTGCTTTCATAAACCAAATATCGTGGGCAGTAAAGGGATGCAATTTAAAGTCATGATTTGGTCATTATGGTAGGCAGAATAACAGCCCCCCAAAAGAACGCTCACATTGTCATCTCCAGAAGCTGTGACTATGTTATGTTACATGACAAGGAGGGATTAAGGTCGCAGATGGAATTAGGTTTACTAATCAGCTCACCCTAAAATTAGATTATTTGGGGTTATCTGGTGGGCCCAATGTAATCATAAGGGAAAAAAGAGGCAGAAAAATTATTGTCAGATATGATTTAAGAAAGTGCTGGGCTTGAAGATAGAAAAGAGCAGTGAGTGAAGGAATGGTGAGCAGCCATAGAAGCTGGGAAGGGCAAGAAAACAGATCTTCTCCTAGACCTTCCAGAAAGAAATGCAGCCGTGCCAACATCTTGATTTTAGCCCACTGGTACCTGTGTCAGATTTCTGACTTGCAGTCTATAAGATAATACATTTCTGTTGTTTTCAGCCACTGACGGTGTGGCAATTTGTTAACAGTAGCAATAGGAAACGCATACAGCCCACCTTTCTTGTTCCAAGACAGTGAATGCAGGAAGCCCACACCCTTGGAACATAGTTGTAGCAAAACACCTAGATGGGATTTAAAAGTAAAGGAGGTAGAATTAGAGCAGAGAGGATCTTTTTTTTTTTTTTTTTTTGAGAGGGAGTCTCACTTTGTTGCCCGGGCTGGAGTGCAGTGGCGCGATCTCGGCTCATTGCAAGCTCTGCCTCCTGGGTTCACGCCATTCTCCTGCCTCAGCCTCCCAAGTAGCTGGGACTACAGGTGCCTGCCACCACGCTCGGCTAATTTTTTGTATTTTTAGTAGAGACGGGGTTTCACCGTGTTAGCCAGGATGGTCTTGATCTCCTGACCTTGTGATCCGCCAGCCTCGGCCTCCCAAAGTGGAGAGGATCCATTTTAATTGCTAAGAGTTGAAGTACCTTCTGTCCTCCTAAGAGCACCCCAGAATAAGCTTAACCATCCTCAAGGATAGGCTTTCAGAGGATGCGCTGTCAGCCCCTCTCATTGTGTGCTCATGGTGACCTGTGAGTTCAAGAATCGGGGCAGATAATTTTGACAAAACGCAACCAGAGAGGCTGACCCTGGATGTCCCAAGAAGGAGGACTTATATATAGTAACAGCAGTAGGAGGATGCAGTCATCAAATGCATAGAATTTGCAAATTGTGGGGGATAGGAATGTAGCCCAGTCAGAAAGGCAAACGGAACAAAAATTGCAGAATTGGGCCTTTCTTCTTTCCAGGGGAAAGAGCTCAGCCCCTGTGTGTAGAAATTTTGCAAGGAAAAAAAGTAAAAGATTTAGGCTGGATTAAGTTTTAGTAAGAGAAATAAATTGACCAGGTAGAGTCTGTTAAAATGCCTGCTCTGATTTACTTCTGGGGTTTATATACCAGCTTCTTTTCTCTCAGACTCAGGGCTCTATTCTCTTAAAGCCCAGATAGATTAATCTGCAAAGCAGAAATAACAAAAGGACCTATGTTATAAAATTATTGTGAGAATGGTACCATGTCAGTCACTGAGCATAGTGTCTACCACAGGATAAGCTATTATGATTGTTGCTATTAGATTATACACTAGACAAGCGTGATTCATAGTTAAAATTCCATTTGCATTTGTAGAACTTTTCATAGCTAATGACCCCCTCAGACTAGAACAATGTTTCTTAAACTTTGGTCTGCACTAGAAACACTGGAGGGCATGTTTAAACAGATGGCTGAGCCCTACCTTCAGGGTGCAGGGGACTAAGAATTTTTTTTTTTTTTTTTTTTGGGACAGAGTCTCACTGTCTCACCCAGACTGGAGTGCAGTGGCCCTATCTCGGCCAACCACAATCTCTACCTTCCAGGCTCAAGGGATTCTCCTGCCTCAGCCTCCTGAGTAGCTGGGATTACAGGTGCGCGTCACTACTGCCCAGCTAATTTTTGTATTTTTATAGAGACGGGGTTACACCATGTTGGCCAGTCTGGTCTCGAACTCCTGATCTTAAATGATCCACCCACTTTGGCCTCCCAAAGTGTTGGGATTACAGGTGTGAGCCACCATGCCCAGCCAAGAATTTATATTTCTAACATGTGTCAAGATGCTGCAACTAGTTCAGAGACTACACTTTGCAAAATGCTGGCCTAGGTGATACAACTTAACTTGAATTTTCACGATAGATCACCTTACATTACAGTATCCTCAAATAAGCCCTTTTAGTTTCAGATACAGTAGGAGATGATTTCATGTTTCGTTGGAAAAACCATATACAAGAAGGGAGATAAGAGTCCATGTGATTACTTCCAATCAATGGGGTTAGAGAAAGTGGTTCTATTTCCAGGCTACATAATTTAACAGCCAACGAATGACCCTTCAGCTTTCACCTTCCCTGCTCAGTGTCAAAGAAGCAATCATGGAGATCTGATCTTGAGTTCCAAATGGTTCATTTAGAAGAGGACGGAATGTCATCAGCCTGGATCTTGACCAGAGCCCCTCTACGAGCCCAAATAAACATGTAATGTGAGGAGGAATTCAGCTTTTGTTGAGTGAAGGGTTTATTTTTTCCCTTGGGCTAACTTAGCCTCTTCTGACTAATACGGATTCCAAGTTAGGACTCATAAACGGGCATTAGAAGACTACTGCTCTTGCTGTTACTAAGCTGGTCATGAACCAAGATTTGAACCATGCATTTCATCACTCACTACATATCAAGAAAGTGGTGTTAAGGTAATCCTTCCCTTCCCAATCTCAGTGCTGGCTACCTAGCAGAACTGCATACACGCTTTTTAGATACATAATACATTTGCCTTTCTCTCTGTCTTCTTCCCTTCACTTTTCTTCTTCATTCTCTTGTGAACTTTACAGTCTGGTCTGCATAAAGGAGAATGGAGAGCCATTTGAGGAGGACAGAGACAAAAGATTGAATGGCCTTGGAAAGACACTGAAAAAGTATTTGCCTGGATTCAATAGCAACTGTGGTCCTTGGCACTGAATCCTAACAACCTCTGTACTAGTTGGCACAGGCTGCCACAACAAAATACTACAGGCTGGCTGGCTTAAACAACAGAATTTAATTTTCTCGCCGTTCTGGAGGCTGGAAGTTTGAAATCAGGGTGCCAGCACAGTTGGATTCTGGTGTGGGTGTTCTTTCTGGCTTACAGGCAGTACCTTCTTGCTGTGTAACTCCAATGGTGGAGTGAGTGGAGGAGGGAGGAGAAAGCAAGCTCTTTGGTGTCTCCTATGAGGGTACTAATCTCCTTAGGAAGGCCCCACTCTCACGACCTTGTCAAAACCCTGTCACCAAATGACATTACATGGGCAGTTAGGACTTATAAACATATAAATATGGGGGGAT
Source organism: Symphalangus syndactylus (assembly GCF_028878055.3). NCBI lineage: Eukaryota > Metazoa > Chordata > Mammalia > Primates > Hylobatidae > Symphalangus > Symphalangus syndactylus. Next base: position 21,206,690 of record NC_072429.2, read on the forward strand.
GTGAATCAACCCATAGCAACTTTTCTATTATAAACAGCATGAGGATTTCCTAATCTTACCACCATAGTCTTACCACCAGATATTCCTCAAACCTATCTCAAATTTATGTCACACAAATATATGCAATACAGTAGTTTCCCCTTGCCCACAGTTTTCCCTTTTGCGGTTTTAGTTACCTTGGTTCAACCCCGTTCTGAAAACATTAAATGGAAAATCCCAGAAATAGACAATTCAGATGTTTAAATCATGCACCATTCTGAGTATAGCAATGAAATCTTGCACCGTCCTGCCCCCCACCCCAGACACAAATCATCCCTTTGTCCAACATATCCACACCATACCCACCCATTAGACACTTAGTAGCCATCTCGGCTATCAGAGCAATTGTCGTGGTATCACTCCATTTTAGTATTAGTTAATGTTGTCAATATCTTACTATGCCTATTTTATAAATTAAACTTTATCATAGGTATGCAGGTATAGAAAAAAACATAGTGTAGGCAGCGTTTAGTACTATTTCTTGTTTCAGGCATCCACTAGGTATCTTAAAATACATCCCTGATGAATAAGAGGGTACTATTGTATATGTTTTCCACAGTCAATTCAGGGCAAAAGATAAAAGGAAAACCAGAGAAAGGCAGTTATTACAAGTTTTTGCTTAAATATTTATAAAAATAAACATTTGAAGCTTGGTGTATTAGTTTGTGTGACGGAGTAACTGCCATGTGAGAAGGTAACAATTATAATGTGCATTTCTTAGAAGTACAGTATTCTGTATACTATACCCACACACAACACACACAATACACACAACACACACAATACACACACACACAATACACACACACAATACACACAACACACACAATACACACAACACACACAACACACACAATACACACACACAATACACACAACACACACAATACACACACACAATACACACAACACACACAATACACACAACACACACAATACACACACACACGCGCACACACACACACATACACAGTTTCATGACCTTTTATCCTCATAATTTGCTTCAATAAACAGAAAGCTAGAAATCCTGGCATAAAATATTCACAATCTTTAGAACAGTCTCTTTCTCCTAATTCAACAAGCTCCTGTTCCAATTCTTCCTTAGAAACAAAAACAAAAACCAATGTCTGTAAAGTTATTTTCCCAAAGAAGCCCCTCTCTCAGTAGCTGGATGAAGGTGCAGAGTCGCAACTAATGAAAATCCCTTTATGTAGTGTTTTTCATTCTGTGCCTTGCATGGTTTCACTTTCTCTTTTTCTTAATGCCATGTCTGCTTTCTTCTCTAGATTGTAATTTGCTTGAGGGCAGAGGCTGCACTTTGCCTTTGTTGAGCACAAGTATTTTGAAAGAGCCTGCAGGATTGTGAGCACTCGGTAGAATTTTGTTGATGATAGTGATGTTTCTGAAAATGTCTAAGAAAAAAGCAGACACCTCTGGCCTGCTGTGGCCTTCACCTGCTTAATCTGAAGTCTTTTTTTTTCCTTTCATAAACAATAATGCACGCAGGCAGCACATATGCAAGAAAGTGAGTCAGAAGAGCAATTCAGTTTTCCAGTGCCCTTATGTGACTCCTTCAATGCCTTAGGAATCGGCTTGAGGATTTATGTGAAGCATACCAGCCATGCAGTTTCTAGACTCCGTGAGCACAAGATATGATTCCACTCCCTCCTCCTCAATCCTCACATTCTTAATGCTTAAACTGTGCCCTTGCGACTTTTCTGTTAGTTAAGAGATGTACAACATAGGGGCAAAAATCAATCTTAATTAAGGCGGACTCTGGAATTATGATCGAAGGAGGTACACTTGCCCAGTGCTTCCAGCCCCCCATACACTGTTGTTATTGATGTTTGGACAGATGGGGAAAGTGAAACAGGAGTCAATACTTCGATCTACTGTGTTCTCTAAGGATCTGAATTTTTAACACATCCATAATGAGTGCTGGTGGTGTTTAATAAATACACAGCAGCCCCTAAGAGTGGCTCTGTGTGTAGAAGGTACCAACAAAGTCCCTGAAGCTTCTAGGTGGTAGAAGAAAGTAGGCTTAGCCTAGAAGAATTGAGATATAAACGTGGCTTTTCCCAATGACACCATGTCTGCGAAGCCCTTTTGCCAAAGCAATCAGTGCTACTCACATGACCTTAGGCAGTTTGCTCAAGGAAAAAGGCCATTCGATAAAATTATTCATTTTGATATGTAAGAATTCAGTTACTTCTCTTGCTTATATGTGGCAGACAGATGTTGTCCCATCCAACATTCTCTCCTTATCTGGAAAGCCCCATAATGCCTCCTTAGCATTAATTCTACCTCAAGTCCCCAAATTCCTGGCTGTTGTTAATTGGCTTATGAGAGTCATCTAACCTAAGAGGACCAATCAAATCCTCTCTCTGACAAACTGTTATTAAGGTGCAAGAAGCCTAGTTGTTCTTCATAATATGAGTGAATGGAAAAGACATTTCATTTTGGGGGTGTGATGGTTAATACTGAGTGTCAACTTGATTGGATTGAAGGATGTAAAGTATTGATCCTGGGTGTGTCTGTGAGGGTATTGCCAAAGGAGATAAACATTTGACCCACCCCTAATCTGGGTGGGCATCATTTAATCAGCTGCCAGCAAGACTAGAATATAAAGCAGGCAGAAAAACATGAAAAGACTAGGCTGGCCTAGCCTCCCAGACTACATCTTTCTCCCAGGCTCGATGCTTCTTGCCCTTGAACATCGGACCCCAACTTTTTCAGTTTTGGGTCTCAGACTGGCTCTCTTTGTTCCTTGGCTTACAGATGGCCTATTGTGGGACCTTCTGTTTATGTGAGTTAATATGTAATAAACTCATATATATATATATATATATTTTGATATGTAAGATATATATATGTATCTTATTAGTTCTGTCCCTCTAGAGAACCATAATACAGGGGAGAATAAGGTGGGCATTTTGGGATGCCTATCTTCTTGCCTCTTTTGCTTGAGATGCAAAGACAGCAGGCCGAAGAGGGGAAAAAATGAAATAGATGTGTCCAGTGTGACAGAAACCAAGGAATTTTTAACAGTGAGAGATGGAGAGAATCAGTCATGAAACTGACAACTGCTCATTTAAGCCCTAGCTCCCCTTTCCAATCCTTAGTTTCATTAACACTTCCATATCCTTTTCATAAATTATTTTTTCTTAAGCCAGTGATTCTTGGAACTCAAATATTCTTGAGTTCATTGCTTCCTTCGTCAAAAATTTGCCATACTTTCAGCAGTGTACTAGGTTCTGTGCTGCTATATGGGACATGGAGATAGAAAAGACGTGTTTTCTGCCTCAAGTAGATCCCTATGTAGTTGGTGGACAAGATAGTAAAGCAACAAGTCATAATGGTATATTCTAAGTGGAAGGAAAGGACCAATACAAGGCCTGAAGGTAGCTTAGAAATGGATAGATGGACAATTGGCAAAGAGGTGTGGAGAGGGAAGTAGTATCTGAGACAGCTGTTGAATGGTCAATACAGGTTTCCTACGTGAATAAGGAGGCTAAGAGCATTCTTGGTAGAGGGAATAGAAGATATATACAAACAAAAAGGCCTCAGAAGATAGCATGTGTATTTGAAAAAAACAATACATTTCCTGGCCTTGGCGCACATAAAATGTCACTCAATGGAAAAAAATAAAGAAGGGAAGAGGGGTCAGATCCCATCCAATTATAAAAAGCTTGGACTCAGGTTGTATTTTAAGAGATAATTTATGAACAGATGGATAAATGTACACTCTCTGTTAAGAAAAGTGCCCCCAAATGATAGCATCTCAAATAGTAACCTCAGGCCAGTGAAAGAGGCTGATGAATAAGAATGGCTTCAGAAGTCTTTAAATAACCAGATGCTTCTCAAGACACTCTGTAGATTGTTAGAACTCCACGACTTGCACCATCTGGCTGTGCGTCACCTCTAGTACACATGAATTTGGCAAGGATATGCCCTCTCTTGTCTTGGCTTATGGTCAGCCTAAGAATGCCCATTTATCTTTGCTTTTGACTCAACCTCAATAGGCCTCTGGAAAAGGGAGAGATTCTGCAGGTGGGGAGTAAGCTGGTTTGGCTGGAGAGATTGAATCCATCTGTCCATGACAAACACTTTCCCAATTCTCTCATGGAACATTGAATATGCCAAGAAAATTGAGAAATCTTTTAAGAGGAAGTTATTGTAGAAAGAGCTGTAGATCATAGAACATGTAGAGATGATTAATGCTTTGTATTATTATAGCCTGGGCAATAAAGTGAGACTCCGTTTCTACAAAAAATAAATATGTAAAGTAGTCAGGTGTAATGGCACATGCCTATAGTCCCAGCTATTGGGGAGGATGAGGGAAGAGGATCACTCGAGCCCGGGAGGTAGAGGCTGCAGTAAGTCATGATCAAGCCGATACACTACAGCCTGGGTAACAGAACGAGACCCTGTCTCAAAAATTAATAATAATAATTTGTATTATTATTACAAATTATAATAATGACTAACTTGCTATTGAGTACTTATTAGGTATCAGATAACATGCTAAAAGCTCTATGTACATTTTTAAATTTTATCTTTTCAAAAATTCTATGAGGGCTACGCAATTATTGAGCATATTCTACAGATGAGAAATATAAGGACCAGAAATGTTAAGTAACTGAACTGAGTTTGTACAACCAAGAAGTGTTAGGAACTATACACATATTCTAATTTTCACAATATTAAATTTCTTAATAAATCAATTATTATTTTACTAGTGTGAAAAACTAGACTCTAACTACTAATAGCTATCATTTACTAAAAGATCTCTTTGATGTTTTATTTCCACTAGTTTATTTAATTATCACAAATACACTATGAAATTGAAACTGATACTACCGTTGTTTCCACAGAAAATAGAAACCGAAGAACCTGCCAATAATTAGCACTTCAAATAGGCAAAAATAATACTTCCCTACCCAAAAATCTTCACATTCTAATCCCCAGAACATGTGAATATATTAGGATACCTGGCAAAGAAGAATTACGGTTGCAGATGAAATTAGGGTTGCTAATCAGGTAACTTTTTTTTTTTTTTTTTTTTGAGATGAAATCTTGCTATGTCGCCCAGGCTGGAGTGCAGTGGCAGGATCTCGGCTCACTGCAACTTCTGTCTCCTGGGTTCAAGTGATTGTCCTCTCCCAGTCTCCCAAGTATCTGGGATTACAGGCATGTGCCATGATGCCTAGCTAATTTTTTTTTTATTTTTAGTAGAGACAGGGTTTCACCATGTTGGCCAGGCTGGTCTCAAACTCCTGACCTCAGGTGATCTGCCTGCCTCGGCCTCCGAAAACGCTGGGATAACAGGCTTGAGCCACCGTGCCCAGTAACTTTCAAGGAGCTAGAGTAGCCTGAATTATCCAGGTGTGTCTAATGTAATCCTAAGTGTTCTTAAAATGGAAGGAGAACTCAAATAAGAACTGAAGAGATCCTCTCATGAGCAGGACTTGGTCTTAAACTGTTGAATTTGAAGATGGAAGAAGCAGACCATGAGAAAAGGAAAGCAGGTGGTTTATAGAAGCTGGAGAAGGCAAAACATGAATTCTTCCCTAAAGCCCCCCAAAAGGAAAGCACTGTGCCAAAACCTTGATCTCACCCTGTAAGATCCGCATCAAACTCCTGCTCCAAAGAACTGTAAGATAATGAATGTTACGGTGTTTTAGGCCAAAAATTTGTGGCAAATTTTCACAGCTAGCGTATAAAACTAATACAGCACTTCCAACCATTTTGTCATTTAGTTTTTATATCAGCTGACAAAGTTAACAGTATTATTGGCCAGACACCATGGCTCACGCCTGTAATCCCAGCAATTTGGGAGTCCGAGGTGTGTGGCTCACTTGAGGCTGGGAGTTTGAGACCAGACTGGCTAGCAAGGTGAAACCCCATCTCTATTTAAAAATACAGAAGTTAGCTGGGCATGGTGGTGCACGTCTGTAATCTCAGCTATTTTGGAGGCTGAGGTGGGAGGATTGCTTGAGCCCTGGAGACGGAGATTGCCATGAGCCAAGATTGTGCCACTGTACTCCAGCCTGGGGAACAGAGGGAGACTCTGTCTCAAAAAAAAAAAAAAAAAAAAAAAAGTTAACATTATTATTTTCATTTCACAATACAGCAATTGAGACTGATTTTTTAGTTAACTTTTCCAGAGACATTTACCTAGTAAACAGGAAACTGCGCTCTCTGATTCTGAAACTTCTGGGCACAAGTCACATTTTGGGTGACCCAACAATTCTATCGAGTTTCTAGGAGATCTTTTGGTTGATTTGTAATTCGGTGTTTCAAAGCAATAATAATTCTCTAAATTCTTTAACTTTACTCCCAACCATTTCTCACATTAAACTGTAGAACTGTTGCTGTTCCTCAGAGATATGCTAACAGTAGGAAGGATCTAAAGATAAATGCCTATTATATTACATCTTATCCTATCCCCAAACCTCAAAATTTTAGTAAAAAATGTGGCATACTCCAATGCTGCTTACAAGAAATAAGGGATTAGAGGAAATTCCTCCAGAAGCCCACTCTGTTATAATGCCTCAAATTGTCTCCTCATGGCCAAGTGAATATCCAGGCCTTTCTAAATATCTAACCTATTCCACCTCTGAGTTATTACCTGAACATTTGAGTCTCTACCACAAAGTGTTTAGTTTTGTACATTGCAGAATAATTTAGGGGTGTGGAGAATAAAAGGCCCAGAAAAGCAAACTACTAGCTTTTCTAGTATTCATTATTCAGATTTTTTGAAAAGCTACAAGAGTATCTTTGGGCCATCCTTTTCCCTAAAGAATATCAGACTTAGGATCCTTGTAAGACTGAGGAAGTGAATAAAGAAGTCTCCATTCACCTGACTCATCTACCCTTGAGTAGAAAAAGGCCAAACATTGCTCCCTTTAGAAAGCAGTGTGTATATTTATTCTTCTATTGAACTGTACCCCCCACTCATCCATCCATCATTCCATCCATTAAACGCATATTTTCTAAACCAACTTATGCAAGCCATTTCATTTTAACTTTGGAAATACAGGTACAGAATATGAACTGCATGACAAAGTTGTTGGAATATATAAGCTAACATTTGCAACAGTGCATTAGAAAATAGTTAGAAAACACAGAATAAATTTTGCTAAATATGGTAGTTGTTACATGTAGAATCGGTAACGTATCCAATGGTAACTTAGAGAATAAAGTTTCCTTTGAATATAAAATCACAATAGCAGTGCATATAGAATCAGAATGCAAATAGTCACTTTACAGGAGTTGAACAAAAGCTCTCTAACTCGAATAAGAACAAAATTAATTACCATAAAAATGCCCTAGCTGTAGTTCTGAGTGAGATGGAGTAAGCACACTCCATCTTCTTTCTTCCACTGAGTACAGCTATAAAATTTGGACAAAATGCATGGAGCAGATATTTGAGGTCTTAGAAAAGTAAATAGAAGCAGGCAAATTTGGAGTAGGAGGCCAGAATTCAAGATACCACTGAAATGGCAGTGAGGTTAGCATTGTTTGTCCTCAAGTACCCTCTTGGCTAAATTCAATTCACTAGAATTGGGTACTAGGGAACAGATATAGGAAGCTCCAGGAAAAACCTTCTAGTTCTATCTTAGAGAGTGAGAAAGTGAGCAATTAATTCTCATAGGGAATGTGATAATTCATCAATTTTTTTGGTTTCTTTTCTCTGTTCTCCTTTGCCCCAGGATCCAAGCAATACCATAGTGGTAGCAGCACTCAGCAGTAACAGAAGCTTGCAGCAGCCAAACTCCTGAGGGTAAGGAATCTTCTTATCCAGTTGGTGGAGCTGTGGCTCCAAGAGGGTGGGGCAATCATTTCCTAACAGGGAACAGTAATTTAAATTACTGCAGATTACTCATCAGAAACCATAGAAGCCCCATATGAAGAAAGTGGCACATTTTCAAAATAATGGAAAGGTCTCTTATTTCAAAATTCTATACTCAGTGACAATATCCTTAAGAAGTGAAAGTGAAATAAAGGTATTCTAAGATAAAGAAAAATTTAGAGTTCTAGCCAACAGACCTCCTCTAAAGGATTTCTAAAGGAATTTTATCAGACAGAAAGGAAACAATACTAGAAGAAATTTTTGAAAACAGTAATGAAGGAAGGGCAACCAAGATGATAAATATGTCAGTAAATATAACATACCAATTTTCTCCTCTTGATTTCTTTAGACTACATTTGACAATTTAAATTTAAATCACTGCATGTAGATGTAACATATAAGATGTATATGTAACATACAAGAAAACTGTAAGATAAAGATGATAGAGTAAAGGACCTACATGGTAGTAAGATTTCTATTCCAGTTGAAGTGGTAAAATATTGACTAAGTAGATTGCAAAAAGTCAAGTAGGTATGTTACTGTCTCTGGAGAAAATAAAAAACAAGGAAAACTATATGCACATTATACTTTTAAATACAATATACAGATTAAAATGGAACCATATAATTTTGAAAAAACCTACGAGAAGATAAGAAAAGGATAACAGAGGAACAAAAATCAGAGCAAATAAACAAAAAGCAGATAATGTGATAGTAGAACTAAATTAAAACTTAATAATCACAAATGTGGAGAAAAAGGAACACTTTTACACTGTTGGTGGGAGCGTAAATTAGCTCAACCATTGTGGAAGACAGTGTGGCAATTCCTCAAAGACCTAGAGGCAGAAATACTATTTGGCCCACCAATCCCATTACTGGGTATCTACCCAAAGGAATATAAATCATTCTATTATAAAGATACATACATGAGTAAGTTCATTGCAGCACTATTAACAATAGCAAAGATATGGAATCAATCTAAATGCCCATCAATGATAGACTGAATAAAGAAAATGTGGTACATATACACCATGGAATAATATGCAGCCATAAAAAAACAAGATCATGTATTTTGCAGGGGCATAGATGGAGTTGGAGTTGGGAGAAGGGAGAGCATCAGGAAAAATAACTAATGCATCCTGGGCTTAATAACCTAGGTGATGATAGAAGATGGCCGAATAGGAACAGCTCTGGTCTGCAGCTCCCAGTGTGATCAAAGCAGAAGACAGGTGATTTCTGCATTTCCAACTGAGGTACCTGGTTCATCTCATTGGGACTGGTTGGACAGTGGATGCAGCCCACAGAGGGCAAGCCGAAGCAGGGTGGGGCATCGCCTCACCCGGGAAGCACAAGGGGTCAAAACCCTCAAAATAAGAGCTATTTATGACAAACCCACAGCCAATATCATACTGAATGGTCAAAAACTGGAAGCATTCCCTTTGAAAACTGGCACAAGACAGGGATGCTCTCTCTCACCACTCCTATTCAACATAGTGCTGGAAGTTCTGGCCAGGGCAATCAGGCAAGAGAATGAAATAAAGGGTATTCAATTAGGAAAAGAGGAAGTCAAATTGTCCCTGTTTGCAGATGATATGATTGTATGTCTAGAAAACCCCATCATCTCAGCCCAAAATCTCCTTAAGCTGATAAGCAACTTCAGCAAAGTCTCAGGACACAAAATCAATATGCGAAAATCACAAGCATTCCTATACACCAATAATAGACAAACAGAAAGCCAAATCACGAGTGAACTCCCATTCACAATTGCTACAAAAGGAATAAAATACCTAGGAATACCACTTACAAGGGATGTGAAGGACCTCTTCAAGGAGAACTACAAACCACTGCTCAATGAAATAAAGGAGGACACTAACAAATGGAAGAACGTTCCATGCTCATGGATAGGAAGAATCAGTATCATGAAAATGGTCATACTGCCCAAGGTAATTTATAGATTCAATGCCATCCCCATCAAGCTACCAATGACTTTCTTCACAGAATTGGAAAAAACTACTTTAAAGTTCATACGGAACCAAAAGAGAGCCCGCATCACCAAGACAATCCTAAGCCAAAAGAACAAAGCTGGAGGCATCACGCTAGCTGACTTCAAATTATACTACAAGGCTACAGTAACCAAAACAGCATGGTACTGGTACCAAAACAGAGATATAGACCAATGGAACAGAACAGAGGCCACAGAAATAACACCACACACCTACAACCATCTGATCTTTGACAAACCTGACAAAAACAAGCAATGGGGAAAGGATTCCCTATTTAATAAATGGTGCTGGGAAAACTGGCTAGCTATATGTAGAAAGCTGAAACTGGATCCCTTCCTTAAACCTTATATAAAAATTCATTCGAGATGGATTAAAGAATTAAATGTTATACCTAAACCCATAAAAAACCCTAGAAGAAAACCTAGGCAATACCATTCAGGACATAGGCATGGGCAAGGACTTCATGACTAAAACACTGAAAGCAATGGCAACAAAAGCCAAAATTAACAAATGGGATCTAATTAAACTAAAGAGCTTCTGCACAGCAAAAGAAACTACCATCAGAGTGAACAGGCAATCTACAGAATGGGAGAAAATTTTTGCAATCTACCCATCTGGCAAAGGGCTAATATCCAGAATCTACAAATAACTTAAATTTACAAGAAACAAACAACCCCATCAAAAAGTGGGCAAAGGATATGAACAGACACTTCTGAAAAGAAGACATTTATGCAGCCAACAGACACATGAAAAAATGCTCATCATCACTGGTCATCAGAGAAATGCAAATCAAAACCACAATGAGATAACCATCTCACATTAGTTAGAATGGCGATCATTAAAAAGTCAGGAAACAACAGATAGTGGAGACGATATGGAGAAATAGGAACGCTTTTACACCGTTGGTGGCAGTGTAAACTCGTTCAACCATTGTGGAAGACAGCGTGGCGATTCCTCAAGGATCCAGAACTAGAAATACCATTTGACCCAGTGATCCCGTCACTGGGTATATACCCAAAGGATTATAAATCATACTACTATAAAGACACATGCACACATATGTTTATTGTGGCACTATTCACAATAGCAAAGACTTGGAACCAACCCAAATGTCCATCAGTGATAGACTGGATTAAGAAAATGTGGCACATATACACCATGGAATACTATCAGCCGTGAAAATGGATGAATTCATATCCTTTGCAGGGACATGGATGAAGCTGGAAACCATCATTCTCAGCAAACTGTCACAAGGACAGAAAACCAAACACTGCATGTTCTCACTCATAGGTGGGAATTGAGCAATGAAAACACTTGGACACAGGACAGGGAACATCCCATACTGGGGCCTATCATGGGATTGGGGGCAGGGAGAGGGATAGCATTAGGAGAAATACCTAATGTAAATGATGAGTTAATGGGTGCAGCAAACCAACATGGCACATGTATACATATGTAACAAACCTGCACATTGTGCACATGTAACCTAGAACTTAAAGTACATATATATATAAAATAACCTAGGTGTTGGGCTGATCTGTGCAGCAAACTGCCATAGCACACATTTACCTATGTAACAAACCTATACCTCCTCCACATGTACCCCAGAACTTAAAATAAAAGTTGAAGGAAAAAAAATCATAAATGCAACTGCCCCAACCATACCAATTAAAAGACAGATATTGTCAGCATGGATTAAAAATTATATAGATCATCCGCATGTTCTGTCAAAAAACTCAGTCCACCTGTAGTGACATAGTAGGATAAAGTAAACAAATGAAAAAAGATATACCATATACTAATATATTACTTTTAAAAAGCAGAGGTGTCTGTATTAATAGCAGACAAAGTTGACTTCAAAGCAAAAATTATCAGAAATGAAGGTGGACCTTACATAGTGCTAAAAGGGTAAAAACACTAGGAAGTCATAAGTCATAACATTCTCACATGCATATACACCTAACAAAGAGTGTTAAAATACATGAAGCAAAAACTAAAAAGAAAGTACTGCAAGAAGAAAGAAATAAACTCAATTTATAGTTGTAAACTTCATCATACCCTCTCAGTAAAAAATAACAACGTGTAGACAGAAATTCAAGAATGCATAGAACTGAGAAACACTATAAGCTGCCTGCATCTAATTGACATTTGTAGAACACTTCACTAAGCAAGAATAAAGTGCACATGCTTTTGAAGCATTCATGGAACATTCACCAAGACAGATCATACCTTAGGTATAAAAAATAAAAATATAAAACCTGAAATTACACAAAATATGTTCTCTGATCATTACAGAATTAAACCACTAATAACCAAAAGAAAATAGAAAAACTCCAAATATTTGGAAGTTAACACACATTAAATAATCCATGGGTCAAAGAGAAAGACACAAGAGAGATTAAAAAGTATTTTGAACTGAATGAGAATATAAATTTGACAAATCAAAATCTGTGAGATGCAGCTAAAGCAGTGCTAGGAGAGAAACTTATCATATGAAGTATTTATATTAGAAAAGATAAAGGTTCTCAAATTAACAATGTAATTTTCTACCTTAAAAAGTTGGTACAAGCAAAATAAACTGAAAACAAACAAAAAGACAGAAATAATAAATATAAGGACGTAAATGAAGGAAATTGAAAAGAAAAAGCCATAGAGGAAGTTAAAGGAACAAAAACTTGTTATTTAAAAAGATTAACAAAATTATTAATAATAAACTTCTGACAAAGCTGACAAAATAGAGAAGACAAACCAGAAGCTACTGACGCTCACTCAAGATGAAATAGAAAATAAGAATAGTCCAACTACTCAAGAAATGAAATCTATAGTTAAAAACATTCTGAAAAAAATTTTCCAGGCTTAGAAGGCTTCACTGGGGAATTCTGCCAAACATATGAGAATAAATTGTACCAATTCTGTATAATATTTTCCAAGTAATAGAAGAGGAAAGAATTTATTCTGAGATTATATGATGGGCTATCGACCTTTAGGACTGTATTGAAATCAAAGACTTGTGTCATAGCACAAACACATCTTCATAGTAGTCAAATAAAAAGTATGAAGACCCAATTATAGAAGTATTTAAATTATGATTGAAGTTTGGCTGGTTTTACTATCATCTAAGTTAGCAAAAATGTGTATATTCCACCAACTTATAAATGCAAACAATGTAATGTATATTTTTTTGTTTTATAGGAGAAAAGAGTAGATGGCATTATTGTTTGCCTGTTTAAATCCCTTATTTACCTTTGTTTTTACTAAAGAAAACCCATGCTTTCCAAGGATATTAGACCCAATTTATTTTATTTATGTAAGCCTCATCCCCTTGTCAAATGATTAATTTAGGCATAGGTTTGACACAAGACTTGCCAAAGAGACATGAGAAGATATCAACTAGAAGACTTAATACAATGATTTTCTTTCTCCTTTTTAAAAATAGAGCACAAGACAAGAACAGTTCTGCCTCATGTAGAATCTGACATGTACGTGTGATGCCTTGGAAAGTGTCAGCCATCATTGGATTATGCACAGTGACACACTAAGAGCACAAGTCTACAAGCTGAAGATGACAGGATGGAAATATGGAAGAAAATTTGATAAAATTTTTGAACTATTTGATTAACCAATTCTGGAAACTTTCTGACTAAACTTTTTGGTATGTGAGATATAAATGCCCTATGGTTTAGTGAGGTTTTGTTAGTTTTTTTAATATTAGTTGGAGAATAAAATGCTTCAAATGATACGAGCAAACATTTTTGTATTAACTTATCATCAGCAGTTTTCTAGATCTGGCATAAAGAAACTAAAAAATTTGACATCTTAACGTTTTTGTTTGGGTCCACATATCTATAAATCTATTATAAGACATGAACAAGGAAATGAAAACTAACAGAAAAAAGCATATATATGTATATTATATATAGATATATAGGTATGCATACATATACATACACATATATTATGGCATATTATACATGCCTTTATATTCCATGAAAAACATAGGTGATTTTTTTCAAGTGATAATACAATATGGGATAATAGAAAGGACTTTGATCTGAAAATTGAGGACCTTAAAGTCTGCTGTTTTTTTTTCTTTCTTTCTTTACAAATGGCAGACTGCCACATGCAGCACCTCATTGGGATGTGTCTGGAGTCTTGGAAGCCTGACTACTCTATGTTCTCTTAGAATTGGATCTTGAGGCCGGTGCGGTGGCTCATGCCTGTAATCCCAGCACTCTGGGAGGCTGAGGAGGGTGGATCATTTGAGGTCAGGAGTTCAAGACCAGCCTGAAACCCCATCTGCCCTAAAGATACAAAAATTAGCTGTGCAGTGGTGGTGTGAGCCTGTAATGCCAGCTACTCGGGAGGCTGAGGCAGGAGAATCATGTGAGCCTGGAAGGTGGAGGTTGCAATGAGCCGAGATTGGGCCACTGCACTCCAATCTGGGTGAGAGAGTGAGACGCTGTCTCCAAAAAAAAAAAAAAAAAAAAAGAAAGAAAAAAGAAAAAGGAAAAAGAAAATAAAAAGGATCTTGAGAAATTGTCTGGAATTTCTTCTAGCAGGCGAGTGCAGCTACTCTTCTCTTCTTTACAGAAGACTGGTTCTTTCCTGTAAGGGAAGGTCGTCCTCTTGACTGAGTGCTCGGTTCTGGAGGGGTGCGATGAGGGAGGAAGGAAACACCAGTCTAGGCAACCAGATCAGCAGTTTCAACTCTGGTGAACAAAGAGGTGGCAGATAGTGCAGCCAAATCACCTTCAGATCCACTGAGGCACCTGAATTTTTGTCCTCATTTTGACATTAATTAACTGTATGAGCATTGGTAAATGAAATAATTTTTTTCTCCCTCAGCTAATGTTGCAATAAATTAAGAGGCTTGGATTATAGAATCTCGATGTCATTTTCTATCTTATGAGAATATAAGTTTGAATTTATTTTAATTAACAACACCAAATAGTGAATGAAATATGTTAACATTGTGGTTCTTGCATGCTTTCTTTAATGATTCAAAGAGGAAAAAAGACTGGCATAGCACTACTACTTTGCAGTGAAAATGAGAAAAAAATTAAAAGACTAGTTTCAATTTCAAGGGATCTCAGATTTCTTAATGGTTTCAAATTATGAGGGATGTGTGAGATATATGTTAAAATAAGAAAGCTTCAAATTGCACCTCCCACAAACTTGAAAGGCAAAATTTAACATTTGTTATGATATTAGTTTTTTATTAAACTTGGAAGATACTTCCAAGGGATCACGATTGGATGCACCTTTAATAGTCTCTTTTCTTCAGTTATTAAGTCAGTTTACTACACATAAACTTTTAGGAAGTAATTATTAGAAATCATAGACTCTAAATCTGACTTATGCCTGTGGAAATTCACTATTAATTGACAATGAATTCAGATATAAATGAGGCATCTATCTAAATGTAAAGAATTAGGAATTTACAGAACTGATTCCGTCTGTATTTATTATCAGGCTTTTATTGAGTACCTGCTCTATGTCAGGCACACTTCTAGGCACATGCAACGCACAAGCAATAAAAACTTCAGCCTCTGTGAAGCCAAGGTCTTATGCTGGCTAATGAGAAATGTTGCAAAAATAAAAACATAAACCAACATAGGTGGGATTAGAGTGACAACGCGTGGATAGAGTAAGTTATATTAAAAGGAAGGTCAGAGTATGCCTCATTGAGAAGATAATATTTGAGTTTATACTTTAAAGGAGTGAGAGAGTTAGCCATTTAAATTTCTATGTGAAAGGTGATCTAAGCAGAAAGAACTGCTAGTGCAAAATCCTAATCTGGAAGATTATCTATCTTGTTTGCCGAATAGCAAAGACACCAGTACAACTGAAATGGAATAATCAAAGAACAGATTTGTAGACGATGTCAGAGAGGTAATGAGTGGCAGACTGTAAGGCTTTTAGGCCATTATAATGAATTTAGCTTTTACTCTGAGTGAAATAGAGAGACACTGGAGGGCTTAGAGTAGAGGAAAGATAGTATATACTTTATCACTAGATAAATGCAAATCAAAACCACAATGAGATACCATCTCACACAAGTCAGAGGGCTATGATTAATGGCCCTTAATAATAATATTAAGGGATGTAAATAATAATAGGGATTATTAATATTGTTTAAGCAGATGTAGTTTTACATTTATATCTCTCATATATTTAGAATTTGTACTGTTAAGGATGTGATGATGGCTCTATTTATATCTCTCATCTGCATGGAAACTTGACCATGAAATAAATAAGAATAAAATAATTAATATTATTAAGAGCACTTAATAGTCAAAAAATAACAGATGCTGGAGAGGTTGTGGAGAAAAGGGAACACTTATACACTGTTGGTAGGAGTGTAAATTAGTTCAACCATCGTGGAAAGCAGTATGGTGATTACTGTAAAAGCTAAAAGCATAACTACCATTCAACCCGGCAATCCCATTACTGGGTATATACCCAGAGGAACAGAAATCAACATATGCACAAAAATGTTCATTGCAGCACTATTCACAATAGCAAAGGCATAGAACCAACCTAAATGCCCATCAATGGCAGACTGGATAAAGAAAATATGATACATATACACCATGGAATATTATGCAGCCATACGAAAGAATGAGATCATGTCTTTTGCGGGAACATGGATGGAGCTGGAGGCTATTTTCTTTTTCTTTCTTTTTTTTTATTTTTATTTTTTGAGACAGTCTTGCTCTGTTGCCCAGGCTGGAATGCAGTGGTGCCATCTCGGCTCACTGCAATCTCCACCTCCCGGGTTCAAACGATTCTTCTGCCTCAGCCTCCCGAGCAGCTGGGACTATAGGCTCCTGCCACCACACCCAGATAATCTTTGCATTTTTAGTAGAGACGGGGTTTCAACATGTTGGCCAGGCTGGCCTCGAACTCCTGACCTCCAGGTGATCCACCCGCCTCGGCCACCAAAAGTGCTCGGATTACAGGCATGAGCCACCATGCCCAGCCGCCGGAGGCTCTTTTCCTTAGCAAACTAATGCAGGATCAGAGAACCAAATGCCACATATTCTCACTTACAAGTGGGAGCTAAATAACTCTTGAACAGAAAGAAGGAAACGACAAACTGTGAGGTCTATTTGAAGGAGGAAGGTGGGAGGAGTGAGAGGAGCAGAAAAGATGGCTCTTGGGTACTGGGATTAATACCTGGGTGATGAAATAATCTGTATCACAAACCTCCGTGATATGAGTTCATCTCTGTAACAAACCTTCTCATGTACCCTCAAACCTAAAATAAATGTTTTTTTTTAAATTAAAAAAGGTGATATATACTTTTAAGTTTGAAAAGAATGACTCTGGCCTCTGCAAATATTGAACGGAGAAAGCAGGAGGACCAGTTAAGAGGTTGTAAGTAGTTTATATATAAAATGTTAGCACCTCTTACCAGTGTGGTAATATAGAGGTGGTAGGAAACATACAAATTAGAAATATTTTGGAATTAGAACCAATAATATTCCTTGATGAATTAATTAAGTGTTAAGTTGAAGAGGAAAAGAGGAGTCAATAAAGATGCATGACTTTGTGATCTGATATGTCTTCACTGGATACACTCCTACTTGGACAACTGCTGAAAGGAACGCAGATATTGGGCAGTCAAAGTCATTGTCACTAGAGTGTACTTGATTACTGGGCATCCTTGAAATATAATTTCATACCACTGACACATTATACTTGTAAGAGAACATCTTTCCCAGAGTGCCTCAGACCTTATTGCTTTAAAAATAATAATGTTTTCATTACATTTATTATTTGAGTGATTTAGTAAAGTTGACTGAATCTGGTATAGACTTTGGGAGTATGTGTGTGAAGTTTTTATCAAACTGTAATATTTGTGAATGGAATGCCTTGCAATATGAATGTTAATATAATGTGTAAAGGGAGATTGAAAAGTTTGAATGATTATCCTAAAAAAATAAAAAATAAAAACAATAAAGATGCATGGCTTGGGGTCTTAATAATAAAAAAATGGCTGGGTGCGGTGGCTCACGCCTGTAATCCCAGCACTTTGGGAGGCCAAGGCGGGCAGATCACGAGGTCAGGAGATCGAGACCACAGTGAAACCCCGTCTCTACTAAAAACACAAAAAATTAGCCAGGTGTGGTGGCGGGTGCCTGTAGTTCCAGCTACTTGGGAGGCTGAGGCAGGAGAACGGCCTAAATGGGCAAGGCAGAGCTTGCAGTGAGCCGAGATCCCGCCACTGCACTCCAGCCTGGGCAACAGAGCTAGACTCCATCTCAAAAAAAAAAAAAATAATAATAATGTATTTGCCATCAACGGAAAAGAGAAGTCTTAAGGTGGCAGGGCTAAGTTAGGAGGAGGCAAATCAAGAAATCAGTTTTGAACACTTGAGTTTGAGGTGTCTTTTAGAAATCCAAGATAAGATGTTGAGTAAAAACTGTATATGTGAGTCTGGAAGTTAACAGATAGATCTAGGCAGTAGATACAAAGCTGGAAATCTGGGAGAAGAAAAGAAGCAGCAAAAGAAGCTGAAGAAGCAATGAGAAAGGTATACAGAGAAACAAGAACGTAGTGTCCTAAAAACAAAATGAAGGAAGTATATTCAGAAGGAGAAAGTTATCATTGCTATCTAGCACTACTGAGAAATCAAGCAAAATGAGGGCTGAGAATCGACCAATGGAGTTTTGCAAAACAATAGCAGCATGATTTCAAATCTCCCCTTAACTCTTAAAAAATAAAAAATCAACACAGCAAACATAAAACCACACTAGACAAATATCTTTAGCATTCCTGGGAGACAGAGAGAATCAATCTTCAAATTACCTGTAAGTAGAAGAAAAAGGAAAAATTCCTACAACCCCCAACTGTGGCCACTATCACAAGCCAGTGGTAATGGTGGGCAGCAGGAAGAAAACTGGAGACTCCATGAAAAATAGAAGAGGGGAATGAAAGTCTTAGGAAGTTCAGTAAAATCACTGTCAGAAACAGGAAAAAATACACAAAAATACTGAACATCATAACTCCATGGGGAAGGGGTCTTCCGCATGAGCAGAACTGGAAGTAGCAGTCTTAGAGAAGCTTTGCTTCTTGGGAAGAATTAGCTATACAGAAAAAGGGTGATCCCCTGTAAGACAAGACAGGGAGATGAAAGGACATGAGAAGAGACAATATGAGACCTTGAAGAGAAGGAAAAAAGTTGTGATATACCAAACCTTATCCCAACTTCCACCAGCAACAGCACATTTATAGGAGAAACTACACAGGAGAGGGTAGGACTGACACAAGAGGATACTCTTACCCAAGAGTTCGAGACCAGCCTGGGTAAGACAGGGAGACGTGATCTCTACAGAAATAATAATAATAGTAATAATAAAGCAGGATACTCTTGAACTTGGAAACCTGACCATAAAATAAATTAGAATAAAAGAAAGTTGGCTACATAAACACAAAACTACTGTAAAATGCTAGAAAATGTGAATGAAAGACCTGCTAACAAAAGTAGAAAAACTGTATCCCAAAAAACAAAACAAAACCCAAACCAACCAAACAAAAAATCAGCCAATGAAAATTGAAACACAGCACCCCCAAGACTGAATTACATATACTCAAGAGAGCACTTTGTGAATAGGAAAAAACACTTTGATTCAGAAATATAAAAACTTAAATAGGAAATGCAAAACAGGAAGAATTAAAATAAGTGCTGATTGAACTAATTAAATAATGTTGCAAACAGACAACTCATTAAAAATATAGACAATTGTAGGATACAAAAGGGAGTCTAGAACTAAATGAAAATGTAAGGCATTGAAGAAAATTAGAAAAACAACCAAAGAATAAAAATGAGATGAAGAAAGAAGATAAAGGGGTGAGAGAGAAAATTATTTAAATGGAAAACATATAAAGGAGGTTAAACATTCATATTAGTGATGTCCCTGAAAAAGAAAATAAAAATATAGAAAGCCGAACATTTAAAACTATAACTCAAGAAGAGTTTCCAGAAATTAAAGAAGATTTTTCTTTTTTTTTTTGTTTTTGAGATGGCATCTCACTCTGTCACCCAGGCTGGAATGCAGTGGCGTGATCTCTGCTCACTGCAACTTCCACCTCCTGGGTTCACGCCATTCTCCTGCCTCAGCCTCCCGAGTAGCTGGGACTACGGGCGCCCACCACCACGCCTGGCTAATTTTTAAAATTTTTTTTAGTAGAGACGGGGTTTCACCATGTTAGCCAGGATGGTCTCGATCTCCTGACCTCATGATCTGCCCACCTTGGCCTCATAAAGTGCTGGGATTACAGGCGTTCGTGAGCTGCCGTGCCCAGCCTAAAGAAGATTTTAATCTATGCATTGAAAGAGCCCACTGAGTACAAAGGCAAACTGACCCTAGAAGGCTAAATTCTAAACATATCCCAGTAAAAGTATCAAATTTTAAACATAAAGAAAGATCCTCAGTGATTCACAAGCACTTCTCTATGAGAATTAAACTGGCACCATATTTTCGACAACACAAATAGAGGAACAGTGCATCATTTTTGTAAATGGCATTGAAACAACTAGATAGCCATTTAGTGAAAGATATAAATACAACCATCAACACATCCTTACCAGTATAAATTCTAAATATATGAGAGATTCTAAACGTAAAAATAAAGCTGCATAAATACTAGAAAACATATGGGTAAATTCTTCTATTGTAAGACTAACTTGACTAAAAATCCATATGCAATTAAAGAACATACCAATACTTAGTGCAACATAAACATTTTTTAAACATAGTAAAAATAAAATAATAAGCACTGTCAAAAGACAAATAAAAAACTAGAAAACAATTATGATGTATATCACAGATAAAGAATGGATATCCCTAATTTCTAAAGAACCTGTAAAAATTGAGGCTAACAGGACCAAAAGTCCTATCGTGGTAAAATATATGAACTTAATTACTCACAAAAAGAGATCTGAAAATGACCATTAAACTTATGAAAATACATTCAATAACACTCCTAATAGATAAATGTAAATTAAAATGATATTGAAGTTCCATTTTTCTACTGTAAGATTGGCAAATACTCAAAATCTGAAAATAACATCTCTTGGCAGGATGATGGGGAAAAAGGCACCCTCATACATTGGTGACAGGAATGTAAATGTCACAACCGACACACGTAAGAATTTAGCAATATCTAGCAAAATATTACACTGAATTTACTCTTTAATTCATCAGTACAAGTTCTAGGAATTTATCCTGAAGACACACACCCAAAAATATGAGTATGTACACACAAAGGTTATTCATTGCAGTATTATTTGTCATTGCAAAATGTTGGAAGTGCAGTAAGTCCTCTCTTAACATAAATGATACGTTCTTTGAAACTGTGACTTTAAGTGAAACAATGTATAACAAAATCAGTGTTACCATCTGGTACGTGTTAGAAGCAAGAGTTTAGTTTCTGCAGCCTATTTCTGGTCACAAAACATCACTACATTACTAAATAACGACCCAAAACACTTCTAATACTAAACATTAAAATAAATGTGAGCTATATATTTAAGAAACATTACTAAAAACAAGTGAAAAGGGCCGGGCACCGTGGCTCATGCCTGTAATCTCAGCACTTTGGGAGGCCGAGGAGGGCGGATCACAAGGTCAGGAGATCGAGACCATCCGAGCTAACACGGTAAAACGCCATCTCTACTAAAAATACAAAAAAAATTAGCCGGGCGTGGTGGCGGGCGCTTGTAGTCCCAGCTACTCGGGAGGCTGAGGCGGGAGAATGGCTTGAACCCAGGAGGCGGAGCTTGCAGTGAGCTGAGATCGCAGCAATGCACTCCAGCCTGGGCGACAGAGCGAGAGCCCATCTCAAAAAAAAAAAAAAGAAAAAAAATACTAGTGAGAGGATGATACTCAATTTTGGGTGAATCAGTGAGCAAGGGCGGTTGTAGTGGTGATGGGTTCAATCAAGAAATAAATGTTTACAAAGGGAATATTGTCAGGAGCACCTCCTCCCACCATGCAGTTCAAAAAACAAGCAATCTCCAATACAGCAGGCTTGCTGAGCACTGTTCTGTCACATTGTTTACTGTCATGCACTTGTACGATTATTGTATACTTGATGAATTTTTTAATTTTATGATCTGTATTCATTCATTCATTCGTTCGTTTGTTCATTCATTCATTCGTTCGTTCGTTCACTTGTTCATTCATTTGTTCATTCATTCATTCATTCGTTTTCCAACCCACTTATTCCAGTTCAGGGGCCTGGGTAGCCAGATCCTGTCTCAGTAGCAGGACTCCAGGTGGGAACCCACCTTGTCCAGGACACCATCCCATCGCAGGCACACTCACACACACACTCACATTCACTCACCCCGGGACCATGTAGACATGCCCCAGTTCATCTTATGTGTGCACCATTGGGATGTGAGAGGAAAGGAGAGAACCCTGAGAAGCCCCATGCAGACAAGGGGAGAAAATGCAAACTCCGCAAGGCCGTGGGCCCCAGACAGGAAGAGAATTTTTTCCTCTTTAACGTTATAAGGAAAGAACATTGAACAAAATAATGTTATTCAAGGAACTGTTGTATTTAAATTTTTTGAGCATACAAGATTGGTTAAATAAACTATAGTACAATGGAAGTACATTGCAGCTGTAAAACTGAATGAGAAAGAACTGAATGACAAGGAGTGATTTCTAAGTAATCTAAGTGGGGGTTAAAAGTACAAAAAGCAAATAATATGTTACATTTTGTGGAAGAAAAAAGTAAGAAGGCGTACACATATCTGCTTATGATGACAAACACAGCACAGGATTAATAAACAAACACAAAAAAACAAAGCAAAGTCAAAACAAAACAATAAGATTAGTTATCTACAAAGGAGAATGAATTCAAAGGGACAGGGCAGGAAAGATACTTCTATGACTAAAATTTTTGGCATAGTTTCTTTTTCTTTTGAAGGTACAGTGTTATTAAATTAAATTATTTTATCAAATTATAACCATAAGAATTTATAAATAAATAAAATTTAACCTTTTATTTCCCTTAAGAATGAGAAGGTGGGGAATAATCTCAAAAAAAAAATGGAATAAATGAACACAATTTTATTGCAATGAATATTATAATCACATAGACGGGATGAAAGAAAGGAAAGGAGGAAGGAAGGGAGGGGGCAAGGGAGGCTGACCAAATCAAAATAATTTATCAACACAGTCTTTGTGTTGGGCAGGCCAAGTGGAAGCAGGGATATAATTGCAAACAAATCTTAAGCTTTTTTAGTAAGTTTGTTTGTTGTAGTGGTATGGCCATAAAAATTCTAAAGCTATTTTAGAATTCCAGATTACATCTACTGTTTTAGATGTAATATAAGATTGAGTAAATGAGTAAATGTGTGGAGGTTGTCAGGAGGCAGGATTCTCGCTGTGGAAGAATGGGAAAACAAATATGGAATGAGAGAAGGGAGGAACAAACTCTGTGGGAACGGATTGGAATGGAAGGTATTGCTGTGAATTTGTGATTTCACATGTATGCATGCATGTATACAAGTAAATGTAATTCTTTACATTTGTATGTGTGTATGGATATATACATGTATATGCATGCGTATATTTCCGAGACATAATTACTGAAAGGGCAATCGAGAAAAGATACTCAAAGCATATCTTGCACCCAAATCCTGATCTCCACTACCTTCCTGAAAAGAACCAGAGATCCTAGGAGAAACAGTTGATTGTCAAGTCTGGGCAGAATAGGTACAAAATGAGCCTATAACATCTTGTTAGATCAGAAAGTAAAGCAGTGCTCAAAACTGATGGGGGCTTTTTACAAGAACACAGGAGCCAGACTGATCAAATCTACACAATGTTAGCACCGAAATGGTGACATACAGTAACGAATTATGAACCAATGAAAAAATAGGAAACCCTGAGTTCATATGACAACAAACAAACAAATAAATAAATGAGAGAATCGGGAGGGGTCTTACTTATAGTAAAATGCTGAAGGCCAACTGGTAAATGTGGAAGAAAGACCGGGGTTGGAAAAAATCAGCATTTTGCAACAATCACGGTGAAGTTTGTATCAGGCAAAACTACCTGGATGCTAAATCTAAGGAAGAAATTTTAGATGGGGATAGGATGTTTATTTCCATTATTTTTTAAATTAATTTACAGACCATTTATTAGTTGAAAAGGGGGAAAAATTACAGTATTTATAAAGTGAAGATATCAAGAGACACCTTGAATGCGTGATCAAAATTACTATCAGTGGGGGACCGAAGGACATTATGTGCCTGCATATGTGATACCTTGACATAGATAGAATATTGCCTATTTCACTCAAGAAGGAGGTATGTTATATTAATGAAAATAGTGTGTGTTGGGTATACTTTATTTTCCAGAAATATCAATGTCATAAAAGGCAAAGAGAATAAGTGGAAATGTTTCAGAAAGAATAAGCTACTACATGAAATAACTAACAGTAGACTAGATTTTGTACCTGAGGGTGGAAGGAAGGCATAAAAGACATTGCTAGATGAAATGGAAAAATTAGAATATAAATAGCAGGTTAGATACAATTATGATATCTATGTAAATTTATGAAGATTATAACTCTGTCGTGGTAATGTAAGATATTTATATTTTTAGAAAATATACACTGAAGTATTTAAAATTAAATGTCCATCCATGACACACATGTAACTCAACCTCTAAATTTTCAAAAAAAAAATGGATGTGTGTATGTGTGTTTGTGTATGTTAGAGAGAGAGAGGAAATGAGAGAAAAACTTATAAATGAATATGATTAAAGGCTGATTGTGTTATTTGCACTACTTTTATTGTTGGAACTTTAATAAGTTTGAAGTATTTCCAAATAAAGTAAAAATAACTCATCATTTGGCTACACAGAAGTTACTGATGACCTTGTTATGGTCATTTTTGATGGTGTTTAGGATGAAAGCCAAGTTGAAGTACATTTTTAAAATGAAACCTGAGAGAGTAGAAACCTTAAGTACAAACATATATTTTAGGAAGTTGTGCTGCTGCCGGGCTCTGTGGCTCATGCCTGTAATCCCAGCACTTTGGGAGGCCAAGGCAGGCAAATCACAAGGTTAGGAGTTCGAGACCAGCCTTGGCCAACATGGTGAAAAGCTGTCTCTACTAAAAATACAAAAAAAAAAAAAAAATTAGCAGGGCATGGTGGCAGGCACCTGTAATCCCAACTACTTCGGAGGCTGGGGCAGGAGAATCACATGAACCTGGGAGGCTGAGGTTGCAGTGAGGTGAGATTGCACCACCGAACTCCAATCCAGGTGACAGTGAGAGACTCAAAAAAAAAAAAAAAAAAAAAAAGAGAAGTTGTGCTGTAAAATAGAGCAATAGAGCAGTAAAAAGAAGGATCTATATACATATATGATATAAACAGATTAAGCAGATGAGAACGATTTTGATAATTAAAAATGAGTGATGTAAGAAAGCAACAGAAAGCTAGTGGAGTGAAGTCCTTGCTTGAACAGGCATGAAAAGACAATCTATTATGCAAGTGGGGCTAGAGATTAGCTATGAATAAATAGTTTCATTGACAACAAAAGGAAGACAGGCAGGAGTTGATGTGTGAATAGATGTGTTGATGGAAGCTGGTGAGAGTCCTGTTCCAACCATGCATCAGCCACTTCATTAGGTGCCAAAGATGTAAAGACGAACATGAAATAATTCCTGTCCTTGAAGACTTTGCAGTCTAAGGGAGACTAAGAAGAAAATAGGCCATTTCATAATTGCTAAAGATAGAAGATGGTTTTATGAGTCAGAGAATGCTCTCTCAAGGAAGAACAATCTCAGTTGAGATCCTGAGCCCGTGGAGGCATAAGCCAAGTTAAAACATGGTGGCAACATAGCCTTGGCACAGGCCTGAAAGGCGAGCAAATCATGGGGAATTGAACGTAACTCAGTATGGTGGGAACATGGCCCTGGAGGTGGTTTGAACAGGGCATAAGATGAGGCAACAGAGATAGGAAAAGGCCAAATAATAAATGTCCTTATCTGCTATGTTAAGAAGCTTGACCATCATCTTATAAAGACAGTGTCTGGCCATTTAAGAATGGTAAGTAGACAGTATGATGAATTTACTTTTTAGACTACTCTTGCTACTGTTTTGTGTGGCATAATGAAAACATCTAAATTTTGCATGGTGACTTTTATTAAGCAATGCACCAAGCTCCTTACATATTTTATCACTTGATCCTTACAGCAGCATAGTGAACTAGGTGATATTACTACCCACATTTTACAGAAAAGATATTAAATGAACAAATAATTTACTGAAAGCCTATGATATACTAATGCTTTACTCTAAGTTGCAAGAGATAGAAGAGTGATAAGACAGAGTGAGTTTCTGCCTTTAAGTTTAAAAAAAAAAAAAGATAAATATGTACACAAGAAAATTTTTGGAGCTGCTTCTTGCTAAGAACAAATAAAATAGAAGTATTTCTCAAGTAAGAATGAGAATGGAAATTGAAGTTTTTTTTTTAATTTGGATTATCAGAATAGGTACCTCTGAGTTGACATCTGATTCACAACCCGCCTGATTCAAATTTTCATTCAACATACATCTTTTGAGGGCCTACCATGAACCAGGCACTCTTGTAGATTCTGGAGAGACAGCAGTGAACTAAACATAAACATCTCTGTTTTTCCAGAATTTATGTTATTTGGGGGACTAGAACAAAAGGAAAATCAAGCATATATAAAAGGAAAAAATATTTCAAAAGCTAAAAATGAAAACCTAAGGCTCACAGAGATTAACAAAAAACACCATAAGAAAGGGAGTTAAGGGGTCAAATCTTTGAGATGCTGATGGGATAAAAGAAAGATTTAGGGCAAGTCACTAATGAAAAAGCTACATAGGTATGAAAATAGGAGGCTTGTTAAGAAATAGGA
Source organism: Symphalangus syndactylus (assembly GCF_028878055.3). Taxonomy (NCBI): domain Eukaryota; kingdom Metazoa; phylum Chordata; class Mammalia; order Primates; family Hylobatidae; genus Symphalangus; species Symphalangus syndactylus. The sequence goes on from NC_072429.2 coordinate 21,233,504, forward strand.
ATATCTGAATATCACATTTTTAGGATAAAGCAGGCAAAACCTAAGGAACAGTTAAAGATGTGAAATTTGATGGAGGTGAACATTATTAGAGATGAACATGGGAATGAACTGGGGCATGATAACATTTGGTCGTTCAACAGCATGAAGTACAAAAAGGTAAAAAGCAGGGTTTGGAATAGGGTGTAACACCAACTGCAAAAGCCTTCAACTAATGAGGATAAATGACAAGGACATTGTTGAAGAGAGAAAAGATGATGGCAATAATTCTCAAAAGAGCTAGGGATGTTCCAGAAGGGTAGAAGATTAGATGAATAGTGTCTTAGAAGTCACATTAAAGAACAGTGTCTTTAATGATAGCCAGGTTTCATATCAATCATGGATACGGTGACCATTTAATTTATCATACAACTAGGGATGCTTTCTAGAGTGAAGGGGAATTATTGATGGTGTGCAGAGATACTAGCATTGATTGGAACTATCATGGGCAAATCGGAATATTTGTTCACCCTAAACACAGAGTACAGAGAGCACCCAGTCGGGATGCTGAGAAACTGGAGATTTGTTACATATGGTCACTTTTAAATTAATAAATAGAATACACGTAAATTTTTATCACTTACATAAACATAATATTTTGTCAATATCTGTATCAACAGAGAAAGAAAAACCCTTTGTTCTAGTTGGCATCTTGCAAAAAAAAATACATATGGTATTGCCTTAGAGGGTAAGATATGCACAAGTACATAATAAATTATAATTTATTTAAAAATTACAACGGCCATTATAACATGAGTAAAATGGCATGTTCAGAACTTCAGACGCACTGAATAAGATGAAAACATGAAACCTAAGATATGTGAACACATAGGACATAGCACGAACAGGAAATATAACAGGATACAGGCACATGAATTACATATGAGGTATTGTTTGTTGAAACAGAATACTGGGTGTAATCAGATCATCAATACCAACAAGATATTAATTCTTTAAACAACAAATTACTTTAGTGCAAATAATGTAAAAAATGTTTAATGTGTTTTACTCTTTGTTAAATTATCTTATTCCCGTCTTTAAAACAAAAGAAAAAACAAATTTGAGGCTGGGCCATAGACCCTCTCGAAACTTCTTATTATTGC